>NC_141818.1:20847718-21459885 GCF_982586985.1 Callionymus lyra
TCTGACCGGTTGTATTTGTTTGTCTTCAGGTGTCCCTGGTTGACCAAAGTCATCTCCCCTGCTGTGCCTCTCTACAATGGAGTCGTCTTCCTCTTCGTCTTGGCCAACTTCAGCATGGCCACCTTTATGGACCCTGGCGTGTACCCCCGAGGTTTGTTAGCCTCATGGTTATAGCTGACGAGGTTCTTCTTTGTTCCTTCCGACTTGTTTTTACTTTAAAATGAAGTGTAGCAACAACACACCACAGGGGTTAGAATTGATTAGAATCCAGATCTGCCCATTATCTAACTTCAGCATCTCACTTTTTAAATCCCCCCATCTGTCTTCCTGTTATACCAGGCCTAAAGTAGACTTCTCAACACGCTTCTTTATGGGAAAAGATCACACTAAAACATACCAAATTGATTCTGTGTGAAGCAACTCCTGAATGATCATGTGTGATTTGAAAACAATTAAATCTGTTTTCGAAAGCATAAAGAATGAGATACTGGCATGCAGGTGCAATGAGTTCAATTAGAGGGAGCTAGACAGATTACAGTTTATATATACAATATATAGCTTAAATCGATAGATGAATTAGAAAGCAAATCGGAAAGTGATTTTATTTTAGTTTGAATGCTTACTGGGCATCTTTGTTTGACATTTCTTAGCAGTAGTCTCTTTTAAAACCATGCTTAAAACAATATTGCTAAACTCTAACGTATCCCAAAACCAGCCTCAGATGCACACTGCTGTACATGATGTATGTTGGAATTTTAATGTAATATTATATTGGTGTACATTGGTCAGATACATTTTTTTTTAAATCACTGTCAGTTTCTATTCCAGTTAACATTTAAACCTTATGTCTTCTCTTCCTATTCTTTTATGAATGTCGAATGTTGTACATATGTACTGTATATATGCACTTATGCACATATACCTTTAATATCTCTGCACTTTACGACTTTGTCCGAGCCAAATGCAAAGGAAGTTTAATTCTGTATACACCCTCTGAATACTTGAATGACAATAAAGGAAGTCTAAAATATTGGATTTGGTTTGGAACTGCTTCCAGTCCAGCAATACCAGCTAAAAATGGCTTGATCTGTCAGTTGTAAACAAAAGTTATGTTTTCTTGCCAATTTGGATTTAGGCTAATGTAGTCATTAGAATAATAATCTACTTTAACATCCTTTGGTTTTGGATGTTTATGCTTTTTGATCAGGAAGTAAAAGCAAAACTGTTTATTGTTATGTGTAGTTAGAAGTTATTAGCTCTGTTTATCAGCAACATCTTTTCAAGCTGCCTGTGAAACACCGTCTGATCAGTAGGTGTCGCCCTCAGTTTTAAAATGATGTAAAGTTTTGATAGAATAGCTGTTCAAAGAAAAGATTATTCAGCGGAGAGAGACATCTAGTGGGCTCTGAAAAAAGAATAAAGCATCATGAAGCTTCATTAACGCATGACTACTTGAACCTGCATCAAGGGCTCGTACAAGTATTGGTATAAAATGGAACAAAGGTCTGATTTAAATTAAATCAAATTAACCAGATGAATCTTTAAACCACACGCTAGCATATGACATGGTTGTGGATCTATCAAACAAACTCTCCCTCAGACAAGAACAGATGATGCGCGAGTGACCCTCAGGGATGTTAGTAATGGGCTTGTAAATGATAAGCACCTGTCTTTAGAGAAGCTTTCTCCACTCGTAAAAAGAGCAGTAATCGTTCTGTGGTCCTCTGAGGTGACGGTGCAAACACTGCACTCTAGTATGGTGAGCTGCTGAGGAAACAAGTGGTGTACAGTGTTTCATTAAATATTGTTTGTAGGGAATACTATCGTCTTCTCTGGCTACAATACTAATAAACTCTGTTTTCATATGCAAAAGGACCGTAACGTCATCGTTGAAAGTCAGATTCATAAATACATTTTTAAGAAATGAAAAGTAACTTGGTGCTCAAGTATTTACTTTAATGACACTTATCTTTGTCACCTTTACACAATTTGAATAATTTAATATTGAATTCTGTTCAAAATAAATATGTGTTCTGGGAAAGAAAAAGGGAGGATTTCATAACAGAACAACACACTAGTGGAGTAACAAACATAATAGTTGTAATACTTGATAATCATTATTAAAAATATCTTGGTATGAATAAATAATATAATAAATTAAATATTTGTTTATATTGCCCATTCCAGACATACAGTAGTCACAAGGGGCTTTCATTAACACATTTATAAAGAATAATAACCATTAATAATAATTAGGTTTTTCCCTTCTTGACTTGATATTGAAGATTATACATTATATGATATAGTTTTGATTTGTTATTGTAACTACATAGAAGTGACAAAGATATAGTTTTTATTGGGCTGGTTAATCCATTTATTATGTGGTCAAGTGTATAGAAATAGACGGTCGGTTTTGACAGCAGAATTTAAAAAATAACAATTTTGCAGAAACATTCTTGTTCATTTTGCCTTAATTGATTAGGGTTTTTAAACACATGTTGTTTTGGTTAAATCATTCTTTGTGTGATATTGTTCAGACTACCAGAGGTATCTCCCAGATTCATGATTAATTAACTTGAAATGATGCGACTCTTATGAAAAAAGAATTATTTGTAGAAAGAAGTTTGGATGCATGATGACAGTGAATAATTGACACACAAATATCGATTGTAAAAGTGTCATCAACCTATTGTGTGTATTGTTTCTGTAATGTTTTGTTTTGGTCTTGATCTGGAAAAGTCTTGGTCTTTGCTCAGTCTTCAAATATTTGTAGTTTAAACATTAAGATGTGCTCTAGCTAACCACTGACCATGTTTCTGGTCAAAATATGAATGTACTGTCACTTTATGTAGTTCATAATGAAGTGTTATTGTGTTTGGCAGCGAACGAGGATGAAGACAAGGACGATGACTTCAGGGCGCCACTCTACAAGAACGTGGAGATCAAAGGCATTCAAGTCCGGATGAAGTGGTGCGCCACCTGTCACTTCTACAGACCGCCGCGCTGCTCGCACTGCAGTGTGTGCGACAACTGTGTGGAGGTGTGTGCGACTCTTCTTTTAGCCAAACGAAAACCCGTAATGCTTCGTGAATGAACGGGGGAATGATTGTCTGCTCTCTAGGACTTTGACCACCACTGCCCCTGGGTCAACAACTGCATCGGGCGGAGGAACTACCGCTACTTCTTCCTCTTCCTGTTGTCTCTCAGCGTCCACATGGTGGGAGTTTTCACCTTCGGCCTGATCTTCGTGCTCCACCACAGAGACCGGCTGGCCATGATACACACCACCGTCACGTATCCTTTTTTTTTTTGGTGTACCTCTTAGGGATGTGTTTTGGCAAAAATAGAACGATGTGTATCACGATACAGGGGCAACAAAACGATACGTTGGGTAGGAACAATGGTATTTTGTAGTATCGTGCGAGTATTGACTCTGGTCTACCTGCTTTATTTGTTTTAAAAACAAAATATGTCTAAACAACAGCTTTAAAAGCTGCTGGAGTCAACTGTATCCTCTTGTCCTCATTCACCTCTGGGATCTTGCAGGATTTCATTGTTCCTTTAGCTTCAGAGGACGTAATGCTTGCTATCATCTAGCGTTTAAGTTCAATTGCAACACAAAAATTAAAAACATAATTAAACACTAAATATTTGCATGTTGATTGTAAAATTAAAAAAATATATATATATATATATATTTTTAAAATACACATATATAATTCACAGTATTAAAATCAAAAGCATAAAATAACTATGAAAATAATAAAAACATATTTGGAAAGCCAAACACAAACACAAAAGTATCAATATATTTTTCACACCGAGTATCTCTCCCTTGCTGTTGTCCTTGACCTTCTTCCTTTTAGCCTGGTGGTGATGTGCATATCTGGGCTCTTCTTCATTCCAGTGATGGGTCTCACTGGCTTCCACATGGTGCTGGTGGCTCGAGGTCGGACTACAAACGAACAGGTAATGAACCAATATTTGGGCTCTACCCTTAAGAACACCTGTAGTAGAGGTGACCTTCTCAAAGAGCTAATCGCTAGTCCTTAGCATCGTAACTAACCTGAACGTGAGCGTTTGAGGAACTAGTCTTTAGTGGATTGGAGTCGAGGGTATGTGGACCACGTCATTGTGCTCCCCTCTCTGGTGACGACCAACAAGGCGCTCTGTTCCTCAGGTGACAGGCAAGTTTCGTGGCGGAGTAAATCCCTTCACCAGGGGTTGCTATGGCAACGTGGAGTACGTCTTGTGCAGTCCCCTGGCACCAAGGTAAGATGTGCGTTCTGGTTGTTATGTGTAGGATCCATCACTGAATAATGTGTGCACGTGTTTGTTGCACCGCTGTGGCAGTGATATCATGCACCGTTCCTTTATTAAATCTATTTAACGTGTGCATGAAGTGTGCTGGTGTGTTGTTTCCCCGAGAGCAGCCAGCAACCCGGGGAGGTGGCAGATGGCTGACGCGGCACATTCGCTCCGTAGAACAACTGTAAATAGGAAATGGAGTGAAGCACCAGTTTACATTATTTTTTGCACACGGATACTATGAAACCATAAAACCTGGTTCAACGCTGCTGGGCCCAAAACCAGAGTGTGAAAAAATCATCCGAGCGACACCAGAGCTGACAACACAGCAGTGTTACCTGGTTACCTGGTCGAGTGAGAAAGTTCATCTGTAGCTGGCAAACATGTATCTGTACTTTTTGTCAATATTCATAGCACATTTAAATCTTTATTCTTGGAGTCCCTCAAAATTAATAATTCAATTGCAGTTTTCTGAGTTAAAAACAGACAAACAACATATTCAGTTAAAAAAAGAAGACGTTTCTTTTTAGAATGTCATAGTGTAGTAACTAGTGATGGGTTAATGAAACTTCATGAAACCTTTCAAACATACTTACCTCTGTAGATTTAAAGATTTTAAAAGGTTAAAAAAACATGTTTGAATTTTTTCTTGTGAAATATTTCATTAGTTTTTACCATCAGATTAATCACATATATTTTTTTTCTATTTTTCATTTTTTTAATTTTGTTTTGTTTATTTTGTATATTTTTCCTGTGAGGTTCATGGATGAGGGAAACGGCAACAAAGAACGGTCAGGCTTCGTTCTGGTGTTGATGAAGCTTCATGAAGCAGTATCATTATTTTTAACGTCCACTAGATGTCACTCTCTGCTCTGTAATGCATTGTTTTGATCTATTAACTATTGAAACATTATGGTTAAACTAAGAGCGCCACCTACTGACATATAAATAATCTGACAGTGCTTCATGAAGCTTCATCATCTCATTGAGAACACGCTGTGTTTGATGGTAACTTGGGTCTTCTTAACTGAATAAACCATGTGACTAAGATATCAACAGACCCTTTTAATCACAGTCGTGTGATAACAGGTACACGCTGGATCCAAAGAAAAAACCTCACATCAAGATACAGCCTCCGTTTATCAGACCGGATCTATCAGACCGACAAATCACCATCAAGGTCAGCGACAACGGGATTCACGGCACCATCATCAGCTCCAAGGTGCGTTCCCTTCAAATCTGCTTGTTTTTCTAAAACCACTTTTCTTATCAGAGATTCATCTGCTGCGTCGTTTAGCACCTCATCCTCAATTGCTCTCAAAGTCACCGTCGACACGTCAGAGAAAATACTGAGGCAGGAAGATCTCTGATGACAGATGTGTTTTTGAACTTGGTTAATGGGAGCAAATGGATGAGGAGCAATTTTGACACACGAATGATTCATTCAAAATAAGCAGTTTTTATTGTCAGAGTGCCAGCATCAATCACGAGGGTCGCACTCTGACAAGAGTGTGTAGAAGGAAATGAGTCACTAGTGAAGGTGTTGATGAAGCTTCATGAAGCAGTGTCACTATTTTCAACGTCCACTAGATGTCACTCTATGCTCCATAATCTTTTGTTTTGAACTCCACTTTTGAAACCTCACATCATGGTTAAACTAAGGGCACCACCTACTGACCTCTAAATAATCTGACACTGCTTCATGAAGCTTCATCGTCTCGTTACTAAAACGATGTGTTCTTAAATACTTAGGAACATTCTTAGGAATGTTTTTTTGAGGCCCGGGTAAAAATGTATTAAAAAAAACGAGGATTTTCTTGTATTTTTGAAAGTATTAATTGTTCTCAAATAGGGGCAACAAATATTTTTAATGAAGTAAACTCATATCCATAGCTCTTTTATGATTTCTATTTTATTTAAAGGTTTATAAAATTAAGAAGTAAAATGTGAAATGAAAATACGTTAAAGTGTACTATATACTTACTTTTTTTGTTTTTAATTGTGTTCATTTTCACCCCTGACTTTAGGTGTGATCATTAAATAAATAAAGAAAAAAAGAGAAGTAACCATATGTTTTCATCTAGCCTGAGTGTTGTTGGGTCATTTTAGAAAATTACAAATAACCTGTCAAGTCTTGCTAAACTTAAACCACAAATCTTGAGCATCGTAATGATAAAGACTGTTTTGTCCCGACAGTCCAAAAGCAGCCTTGACGACCTTGACGAGAAGGAAACTCAGCCGCCTCTGCCTCCTAAAGCCGAGAGATACAACCTCCAGAAAGGCCACCTGACCGCCGGGGATGGTAGGAAACCTTCACTTGGCCACCCCTACGACTTAGCTTTACGTGTCCTTCACAGGCCGTCATTGAATGAGTCGCCAATTTGTGAAATGATGGAGTGATTTGTAGTGACTAACATCAACATGAGTCATCGATCGCGCTATATATCGTGCGTGAAGTAGAAAAGGAGAGCTGAATAATAAGTTTGTTTTTTAAATCACCCAAAAAGTATTTAAAAACAAGAAACGTACCGACATACAACACATGTCTCTCAAGGGTTCTACCTCATGGTGCATTAAGTTAGGGAGGGAACCTTCACTGTCTTTTAATAGACAACAGCACCGCCTGCTGGTAGTAGACGATATTACAACGTGCCAAGTGTAGCTCATGAGTTCGAACTAAAGCTACAAATTAATCAGAGGGTTTCGGTGTTTTGTGACCATCTATTGCATGTCAAGTCTTTTTTTCCAACAACATCAGTAAAGGAGAATAACTTACTGTTTTTCCTTCACCACAGACACATCTCTCACCAGTAAAGTTCACCCCTCCACTCCTGCCATGTACAAATTCCGACCATCGTTCGGCACCATGCCGAAAGTCCACTACCATGCTGCGGGAGAGAAGGTAAGCTTTTTCTATGCACTATATGAAACATTAAAAATATGTTTGAACTTCACAGGCCTTTAAAACAACATCATTTTTCTCTGTGAGCTCTGGTGTTAAATCCTGCTCTTCGTTCCTCAGATCATAATGCCGGACGACCAGAGGAACTCTGCCATTCTGGAGGAGGGTGTCCGTGGTCACGACTACCGGTCGGAGCCTAACTTGGACATGCCCGAGTACACCAACGCCCCGTTGCACCGAATATTCAAGTCCTCGCCCTTCCAGCTGGACGCCGACCCCATCAACCCTCGCTCCCTGAGTCTGAAGCAGGGTCAGCAGCGGCCGGAGAAGGGTCAGCTGGTGGGACTGCAGCCACAGACCGTTACCTCAACCCCCTACAAGAGTGTCTTCTCGCCCAACACCATGTCCAACCGCAACGGAAGCTTGTCCTACGACAGCCTGCTGGCTCCCAGCATCACGCCGTCCCCCGCCAGCGAGTGTATGGCCCACCGTGGCCTTCCTTCCATGGGCTTCCACTCACCCTACCTACCCACCAAAACGTGCCACATACGGGAGCCGGAGATGCAGCGGCACCAGGTTGCGTCCACCTACAGTCCGGTGATGCAGCCCCGAGCCGTGGGCCGACAGTCCCCTCACCAGCGGGACGCCTCGCCCGTCCGCTACGACAACCTCTCCCAGACCATCATGGCCTCTATCCAGGAACGCAAAGACATGGAGGAGCGCGAGAAGCGACAGATCCTACACGGGCGTTCCCAGACCCATATTTATGCCCAGGACTCTGGAATGTTTGATGGGACAGTTGGTTATGGACTCCCACACAATATCTGCTACCAGGACGGGCCTCACTGCCCCGGATCGAGGGGTCCTACACCTCCAGCGTACGGAGGCTCCCGGGACAACCTGATGGGGGTCGGGGTGGTCAGTTACGGCCAGAGGACACCCGTGATGCGTCACTCCGGTTCCACTTTGGGCCGAGGCCCGAGGACTTCGTCCACCTCGCTGCACTCGGATCACAACAGCAGCAACAGCAATCAGGGAAGAATAATGGGCCTGGACGGGCCTTACCGCTCGCCAGCACATCAGCCCCACTCGCCCGCCATGCCCCGATCCCCATCCTACTCCCACCAGAAACTCTCGTACATCAGTGCCCATGAGATGACAGACTCTCCTCGTCTGGGGGGCCCAAGGTAATGTACTTCCATGGGGGCTGCATGCGTCGCCGATGGGAACCCCCGAAAATACTCCAGTGCTCAAGACATAGTAGCATGTTCGTTCCTGCTCATCTCCACGTTGTCTCAGTCGTGTGTTTGGATTTAAATGTTTGCCTTCTTTGTAAAAAAGTTTCATGAATGCTGGATGAATAAACGTGTGTCACTGCATTTTCGGCATGAATGTCGTCCAAACTGACTCTTCTGTCTCTTAACTAACATCCGTGTTTCCCGCTCGAACCAGCCGTGATTGATCAAATGTACTGTTCTCTCCCGTCTAGAGAGGCCATGAAAGTTAACGGGCAGATGGACTGCCACCCCAGTGCCCACGGTGCCAGCCACAGTCCAGGTCGCCAAAGTAACATCAAAAAGGTCACAGGCGTAGGAGGCACCACCTATGAGATCTCGGTTTGAGACCAGGGCACCTCGTCCACCACTCAAGAGATTCTGCTGGTCCACTGTGGTCCCTTATTGTTCAGAAGCCAGTGTGTTTGTAACCAAGGACCGCATCCTCAATGGAGCTACTGCAAGATGAGTGTCGTCGTCCTCAATGTTTTTCCTGCGTCGACAAGAGGCGTCAACTTTTACTGAACTCAAATCACTGACAGATTACAAAGTCAGCTGGTGCTTCACATTAGCTTCATGTCAGCCGTGCACACTCCAGGACCGACGAGCAGCGTCGGGTTTTCGCAACAAAGAGTTTCTGAAGGAAGGAAAGCAACAAAGTTGAAGATGACATACTTTTGTATCGACTGATTTTCATACCTCACTCCATCATTTGATCGCAGGCGGGGATGCTCAAGTACAACTAGTTTTGATCATATGGCAACAATGAAGTAAAGATGGAACATATTCTAGTATAAACCGCATTGTATCCTGATCAATGACCTAATGGCCACTGGAAGGAAATGGCACCTTCGTAGTTCATTACAACACTTTTGTTTGTAGGTTCATGGAGAAATTAACAGTTTTAAGACCCACGCTAGGACACATGGAAGGTTTATGAGTCAGAGGTCGCACCTCTTTTAGATCCAACTTGACAAAGCTTAGCTTTGAAGTTATCACTCAGGGTTAGAGCAGAAATGAGTCCATGTTAAGACCTAACCTCCCTAGTTACCAATGAAAGAGTCATGTTTTTTGATGAAAAGTTGTGGGAGGACATTTAAACTGGGATAAGAAAAGTTGTGCATGGCGAGTGGATGGAGTTTAGAGATTAGAGAGAAAAGAACGTTATTCATTGGTCTTCTCTTGGAGGTTTTCGGAAGCGAACCCAGACCAATCTACCATTACACTCCGACTACAGGAATGTCTAAGATGAAACGTGCAACCAACAAAAACAAAAGGTATTAAGGCAACCTAAACTAGTCGTTTGATAGCATCACATATTTGGACCGTTTAGCACCATCCGTGGTTACATTCCCAACTAATGTCCCAGCTGTCTGGTACAGCTCAATTAAGAATAATAAGTATTATTTGTTTTGTTTTTGTGTTTCAGCATGCATTGTATTAGAAAAATGACGAGGGGAACGTCCGTGTCAATAATAAGCCACTGCTGCCTTTAGTTTCATGCACAATTCAAATGTCGCTATTCCTTAAATGATCAGTTGAGTTTACACTTTTCACACGTTGCCATCGTAACTCGAACGACCCTAAATTTAACAGTGCGATATAAACCGATAACATGAGCTTGTGCATGCAGGATAACTGTTAACAGAATATCAAGGTAAAATTACTTTTTTTTTTTACATGGGAAATGATCAAAGTGCACTTTCAAACAAGTTTTGCCTGAACTCAGACTATATTTTAGTTGCACTTCAGAGGCGAATTGCATTTTTAATTTCTCCAACAGCTGTGAGCCGTTTTTAGTTAGAAAACCCAAGCATTGAAAATTTGGACAACTTTGACTTTTTTTTATTATACATTATTTCATGTAAGATTTGCGTTATCTTCCTATTTCACATTACTGTTGAAACTGTCCATGTATTAAACACAGCTCTCAATTCAAGGAGATGTTAATCTTCAGTCAAATGAAAGTTCATTTGTCAAGCTTTATTAATCCATGTTAAGATGAAAACACTTGCGTTCGGTCTGCTTTAAATGTGAACAGAGTGAAATGGCACAATGAAAATGGTAGACACTGTCACCCAACTGCCTTACTGCAATAGGTGTAGACGACACATGGACGGTACTGGGCCGAGATAAAGCAGACTGGTGTTTAACTTTGACTTCAATTACTCATGTCAAGTCCATCGTTGAATTCAATATCTAGGTCATTCCTCTTTGAGACAACTGCCATTAAAGTCCAGGGCCCATTGTTTGGGATGGACATCAGGAGGCATTCCTGATGGTCAGCACTGATGCTGCCCCTGATAATGACACAAAGCTCAATGTATTTAAAAGATATCTATAGAAAATGTATATGCATCGTTTTGTCAAGAGGAAGTGTTTCCCAATGATCCGAGTAAATAAAGGCTGAACTCTTTGATTAAACTGGAAGTGTCGTTTCCATCAGGTACAAGGGAAGGCTGGAATTCTTGGACAGTGTTTTATTGGAAGGCGGAGGAAACATTCCAAATCATTTGAGTGCAAATGAGAAGCAACATTTCGACCATTTACACTTATTTACAGATGCACTGGCACTTGGATGTCAAGGGTATGAACTCAGCGGGAGGAGCCAGAGGGAGAATAAAGAGCACACATCAGACAGGACAGCGACACATTTACTCGACATGCCCGGGAATGTTAGGGGACAGACTCGCTTCCTCGAACCGGAGTCCAAGCGTAGCTGCACAAAACCGACCAACTGTTGACATCATGGTTTCCAGATTTATAAAAACAAAAAAGGGGTTGAAACCGAAATGTTAAGTGCATTTGCTCAGTAGAGATCTTCGGCATGCATGTGCTGGTCTTCAACCATCTGGAACGGGAGCTGGATTACCAGGCGTCCGCTAAAAAAATCTTTGCCTCACTAGCAGGAATAATTGGATGCAGAGTGGGACACTTCATTATTAGGACGTGCCCCGGAACGCCGGGTCTCTGCATCCTGTGTTCCCAACAGGCAGGCTGCTGCACATCGTTTCAGAGTAACAAAACAAAAAAAAGCCCAATGTGGGAATCATCCTTATCACAAGCCTCTTCACAGTAGGTCAAAGTAACATGGAGATGTTGTAACTGAGGAGAAACAGGGGATTAATATCACCACATGATGATTCCCTCCCAGTAGCATCAACTTGTGATCTTGAGGCCAAACAGATAATAAAAAAAACTAATATGCAGGTGTCCGAATTTAGTTCTTAAGAGTCTATTGTAGAAAAAAAGCAATAGGTAATAACTTGACGATCTGCAAAGCCAGTTCTTGCTCCCTCAATTCTTCTCCGCTGCTACTTCCTTCTCATCGTCCTTCTTCGTCTTTTTATCTTCCTCGTTTTCCTTTGATTCTTTGTCTTTTACAGAGAGCTCCTCCAACTTCTCTGCCACGTCGTTGGTGCCATCACCTATGGACAAACATTGACATAAGATGCTGGAGTGGTGATCTTGCACCATGGGCTGTAGCACTTTTGGGCCAATGCAACTCTCAACGTAATCTTATAAAATAAATCAGTAACACTTTGTTGAGTCAAAGAAGTTGTAGATGCCTTTGTTTTATGGAATACAACATGAAGATAAAGTGCAACAAAGGTGATGAAAAATGAGGCATCATTATATTTACACTCTAAGACATTTTTTTCTGGGAACCCGACAACTATAAAACAATGTTCATAGTAGGTCTGAATGATTAATCGCATATCGCGATATTAAAAATTAAAATTATTATATCAAAAAGGTTGCGATTTGATTTAATGCTATGTTTATTTCATTTCCTAGCCGTCAAATATAAAACTCTCCGCTTTAACCCATCACTGACGTCTACAGAAGCTAAAGAGCAGCAGTATATGACTGTGTGGATAAAATGCTACCAGTGTCTCAACGACATTGAAACAACATTTAGTGCCAGCATCACAACCAAACTCTTCAAACCTTCCATGACTCGATTCAACATGCTAGTTAGTGAGTTGAGACTCACAAACTACTCGTCAAATATGATGATGGCAGCACAGATGAATGAAAGAAACAGAATAAAGGGTTTAACACGTTTACATCCTGAAATCGGTTCGTAAATTTGAATTGATGCCTATGTGTCTGTGTGAGCACGCAAAGCTGGCATGTTTGTGCGTTATGTTACCTTCTACAATCCCACAATTCTAATTGTATAAATAACAATATATGGATTTGTATGACAGAAGATGTACTTAAATACCAGAAAAACTGTGCAAAAATATGCAGTTTAAAAAAAGGTAGCATGAGTGACCAGTGTTTACACTTTACAGCAAGTGTGATTTATTATTGACTAAAAACTACAGCAAAACTACTGCTAAGTGTGGTGCAAATATATTTATTAAAGTATTTGCAGTGAATATATTATGTCAGAGTACAACTGTAATTAAAGTAACTAAATCAACCTCCCTTTTTTTCAATGCATGTTTAATTTACCCTCATCTTAAAAATGGCTTAATAACTTTATCTTAACATATAAGATTTAAAAAAATGCATATTTAATCACAATATTTAGGAAAATAATCAGTTATATTTTGAATAATCGTTCAGCCGTAGCTCATAGAATTATTCATCTTTAGAGAATATTCTTAAAGTGTAACTAAAACTAATATTCCAGCTGTAAATATTCCACAACTGAAGTGCACTTTTGTAGCACCAAAATAAACTATAATTGCAATATAAATCAACACAGTTGAAGAAAGCCGCAGGGGTGTCTGCAGGCTTGACCGAGGGGAGAGGGTGATGCACAGAATAAATGGATAGATAAACTTTGATAGCAACATACCTGATACATGTTTCTGGACGTTCTGCTTGGACTCATCAAACTTCACTTTGAACTTCTGAGCATCTGAGAAGAGAAACAAAATCAGTAATTATTCATGTGGTGGTGGACTCAGAGAACAACTGTAAAGTTGTCAGATGCAACTACATCTTAAAGCACAGCTACACAAAAGTCTGTCGCCGTCTTTGACTGTGAGACTGTTTTAAACCAAAGTGAAACAGTCCACTTCTTTTGGGTAGTTCCATAAATACAAATGGCACAAAAAATCCCTAAGTAGTTTTTTGGCATGACATGCTCTCTCACAAGTATCAACTCCTGAACTGTATGTGTTATAAGTAAGTAAGTAAGTAAGTAATTCTTATTTGTATAGCGCTTTTCTAGAAGATTTCTAGATGGTTACACTCGCCTTGTACACTACATAATGACGGCAGCACAATAATTTGTACGGTGCATCCAATCAGTGTTAAAACACTGACAATGGTCTCTCCAACAAAAGATATCAAGCAAACCTATGCACGTTGTATGGAACATAATAGAGCCAAACAAAAAAGAACAAGCTGCTGTTGCTCATGATGACAGTTAAATATGGAGAAGATGCAACAACAATGTACTTACTTTCTGCATTTAAAAAGCGAATAGCCAGGAGCTCTGGTTTGGGAGATTCATCTGCATAATCTGCTGGTGTGTTCCAGACCCAGGCCCGGTCACTACCAGCGTTGGGCTTCAACTCCATCTGGGGAACAACTGAAAGAAAAGAAAATGAAGTGGAAAAGCCCAGTTAGAAAGTAGCCCAGCAAGTACTTTGTCACTTCTCTACGATAGATATGCCTGCATCGAGTATACGGTGACCTATGCTAGTGATTGGAAACAGTTTTAACAAACCACAAACAGTGGTGCACAACATAACCAATGAAATACACACAGGAAAAAAAATATTTAACTCAATTTCTTTACTCACTTTGGTGATTAGCACAAATCTTCAATGTTCGGTCTCTCCTCATCAGGAGACGCACTGAGCCTTTCACTTTGTGTCTCAGCAGCTTAACATCACCAGTGCCCCTCTCCTTCCACTCTGGGGGATCACTTTCCGAGGCAAACCGGTACAGCTTGGCCCGCCTGATCAAACAAAGGATTTTAGCACATAATAACTCACAAATCTCACAAGAAGTAGCTAAATGGTATAAAATAACGTGCATTTTGAAAACTTCCTCTTCGTCCTCCTCTAGAGTCTTCACATCCTGCTCCGGGAGTGACACAATTGGCTCAAACTGAGGGTCATGATTTGTGTCTTCTGGAGTTTCTGCAGTTTCAGTAGTGGCTTCACGTTCTCCCTGCTCCTGGAATAAAACCACAAAAGTCAGACTCTCCAAGCAAGGTTGGACAACTGAGTAGTAGGACATGAATGGCTAAATTTGAGGGGTTTAAGCATCCATTGTAGGGGCTAGTACGGCCTGTTTTATCAGTCCAGTGCTGAGTTGTCACCTTTAATACGAGTAGGGGTTAAATGGCTTTGTCTCATTGTGTGCAAGATAAACAGTACATTTTTGGGTTACGAGTCAATATGACTGTGAACTATCACATGGTTTTGACATTTTTAGGTTCACAGTCAAGACTACATATAGACCTTTAGAATTTCACACTTCATGTTGTCTGCACGTTTTCTTAACTAGCTAGTGATGAAAATACGGTTGGACATTTTAGCAACTAATCAGAATAGAATTGGAATTATAAATACGGATTAATGAATAAATATCTTAAAATGTATTGATTAGAATACTGGTTCACGATAATATTAGTAAGGAAAATATCCGTTTTGATACCGAGCCCTACCACCAACATGTCTCTTGTGTCAGCAGTTAAAGAAACAGATACAGGTAACCTTAATATACAGTATTACATCTACTTGTTTTGAATAAATATGGGGATTTGGTTTTGCAAGATGTGCCATCAAGTTCAGAACAATGAATTTACATGCAGGTATATTGCTGTCATGATATGAATGCACAAATTCTCCTCCTCAGATGCAACACTATTAGACTCAAGGACTCCTTCATTCCTCATGCGATTAGATTGTATAATTCTGAGTTTGGGGGCAGGAGCGGCGTGAAAAGGTGATTTATTCCATGTTGATTGGATCTATTGTTTAGATTGTTTAAGCGCTTTGTGACCCTGGTCTGGAAAAGCCCTATATATAAAAAAAAGACTTACTTTCTTTGTGTTATTTTTCTTTGATACATGTTCTTTTAAGTTCGATTTTGGAATCTTGCAACTTATTCTCGTTTTCATTAATCTATTGTCCGTGATGCTGTGAGCTAGAAAACCAATTTCCCAAAGGAGATCTCGAGGGATTAATAAAGTTCATACATCCATCCAATACATGAACAGGTGATAATAGTGTCATCTCAAACGCACTTGTGAATAGAAAGTTATGAGGATGCTCGTGTCACTCAGGGCATCATCATGACCACGCATCTGTGCAGCGGGAGTTTAAGAGCGCATTTTAACACACCAGTTATGTTAGAGTTCATTTATAAAAATAGTATTTATCTGCGTGTTACTGCTCCGAGCATTCGGTTGATCTCGTGTGAATAACTTTGTGAAGCGGTGGAAATGTATTTAAGTTATCTCGCGCGCGCTACGAGGCCTTTATTTCACCGGAATGCTAAGTCAGAAGCTAACTGCTACTTCGTTCACAGTAGCATGCGTTTTGATGACGTAACTTATCCTTTAAATGATGAAGGTAGCCGTCCGTTCACGGTGTCGCCTAATTAGGAGCGTTTCCGTTTTATTGCGGTAACCAATCGACGGCTGCGTCGCCGGTACCCACACTTGCTAACGTTAGCACGCAAGAGTTAGCCAGTGTTGAGCCTAACAAAGGCAGAGAGGCTAACTTTTGGACGTCATGCTACATCACAGCATCGTGCTGCAGTGGAACTTTAGAGACAACAGCGACATGTTAACGAGTCGAAAAGACCATTTTAACAGAAGACGAGTTGGTGAAATGTCCATGCTTACCGCCTAATACACACAACTTCACTGACTAGAAGATACATGAATAAATATTACTCAGCATATACACGTTATAACGCAAATACACATGAAAAAACTTGAATAACGCGCCTCTTGCGCTCGTATAGCAACTTAACGCGAAGGCATCCTACTAGTTTTCACTAGCGAAGACTCATAAGGACAATAACGCATTTAAAACCAATTGTTGTCGTCAATTTTAACCAAACTATCAGTAGAATATGCTAGTTAACTCATATATCTTCATCTTACCGCTGTATCTGCCATGATGTCGAAGATATTTGCAGATGACGAAAGTTGTTAAATTGAGTGAGTTCCCAGACCGGCCGCCGTTTCGCCCAGATACTCTCACTTCCTGTTCCAGCTTTCGCGCGCAGAATTTCCTACGTACGTAAGCACGTTTTTGACAACGTGATGCGTCGCCACTTGACGTCAACAAGAAGGAGGATTGTCTCAGGAACATAGAATAAAGTTTTTATTTAGAAGGAATATTACAGCTTCTCTTAATTTCTAGCAGAAGGACTTATTATTCGATTATCAGAACTGAGATAAAAAAAAAAAGAAAAAAAAAAGAGCATCTTATAAACCTTTTGACAGACAGACAGACAGACAGATAGGTAGATAGATAGACTGTATCTTGATATCTTGATATCTCCTTTGGGAAATTGTTTTTCCAGCTCACAGCAACACAGACAACAGATTCATAAAAATAAGAACAACATGACAAAAATCTAAGTATAAAGAACATAGATCAAAGAAAAATAAATAATTGAACTTTCGAATTGAATATAACTATATTGAAAGTGTTTAATGTAAGGTAAGGTAAGGTAAAACTTTATTGATCCATCAGGAGGTCTCCTTCGGGAAATTGTTTTTTTCCAATAGCCAATACATACAGCAATTTTTTTTATAAAAAATCAAAAATAAATCAAAATAAAATAAGAACAAGAGAAATAAAGAGAAAGAACACAATTACACAATCTAAGTCTACATATAAAGATAAAGATGTATTATAAGTAAGTATAAAAGTTAACTAATTATATACTGTAGTTAATCTATGTATAACTTCACTTTGTTTTCTTTGGATTTGTTTATTGTCGATTAGTATTTTTTAAATTTATCGAACATGATTATTGTTTTAATATTTATCAAGAGAGAAATCAGAACGCATCGCACTGAATGCAACATTTTTCCAATTAAAATACACAATGTCTTTCTTAATATGCAACAACACTGATTCAATTGACATAGAAATATAAATAAATAAATGAATAATGTAATATTAGCCAGTAACTTATACTTATACAAATTATACAGATGATACAAAATGTTTCATTGAAACTCCACTGGTGTTTACTTCTTGGTTAATGTCCTTCTCAGTCAGTCACAGAAGAAGGCCATTCACACCAAGTCTCGTTCTGTTTAAGGATGTTTTTCTTTCACTGTCGGTCATTGTGATTTGCTGGGATCTGTTTTTCTTTTCTTCTATGTCGTGTTATTTGAACTTAAGTTAACTCTGTTATGATTTGCCAGTTTAAATAAAACAGAATTGATTGAATTATAGCAGCTAACACTTCCTGTCACAGCATTTCTACTCATCACCTGGGACATCTGTAACATTTGTCAGGGATGTCTAGATAATCCTCATCCTTTGTCATTTGTTTGGTTTTCATCTTGAATGATTCTCATGAATCAGTAAAAGCCAGACGCAGGTCTAGATTCCAACCTGTGTGGCCCACAGTGATCCACCCTGGAGAAAGAAACAGAAATGTTGAAGCATATTCATTTCACTTCTCATCCATGCTTTATACAGAGTGTCTCTGTCCAAACCTAAGGGTCTCCAGCCTCCAGTCCGGATTCACTAGTCCTTCAGAGAGCTGCTCAAGTCCTGGTCCTCCAGGATGATTGTAGCTCAGGTCCAGCTCTCTCAGATGGGACGGGTTAGATCTCAGAACCAAGGCCAGGGAAACACAGCCTCTTTGTGTGATCATACACCCTGCCAGGCTGTCATGAAGGAGAAGATCATGAGACCAGAAGAAGCATCCGGTGGTGGACCAGAAATGAAGAGACAAAAAATAACTGACCCAAGCGTCTCCAGGTGACAGTGTGGACTCTCCAGTCCAACACACAGAAGCTCCACCCCTGAATCCTGCAGGTCGTTGTCGCTCAGGTCCAGGTGTGTCAGACTAGAGGACGAAGAGCCGAGGACTGAGGACAGAAGTGAACAGCTTTTCTCCGACAGATCACACCATCTCAGCCTGAGAGAGAGAAAAGCATCATCAACAACTCTTTTTTACATACATGTGTAAGAGTGAGAATATATGTGTGTATGAGTGAGTATACAGTATATGTGTGTGAGAGGTCTAGAATGAATTTTGTCCTGTACGGCCCCTCATACCAGGGCCTCTGCTGGCCTCAACACACTTCAGAAAAGGATATGTATGTTGTATGTTATGTCATATTATATCCACTGTACGGCGCTGTTTCCAGTGTCAGCTACAGCCTAAGAGTTTTTATCCAATCATGTTAGATGCTATTATGAGGTGGATTCATTTAGGTTGGCCTTAGTATAAGCACAGTATACTGTATTATTATCACGCAAACCTTGGAAGCAGTGTTTTACTGTTATAAAACAAGTAGTCATACCCCAGGTCACAACGTTCAAACATAACATGCATACTTACTTAAGAGTCTCCAGGTGACACTGGGGTTTTTTCAGTCCACGTGACAGAAGATCCACCCCTACATCCTGCAGTTTGTTCTCAGTCAGGTCCAGTTGTGTCAGACTAGAGGAAGAAGAGCTGAGGACTGAGGGCAGAAGTAAAAGACTCTCTTCTGACAAGCGACATCGGGCTAGTCTGTAAAAAGAGAGCAGTTTCATTAACATCTTCAAACATAACATGATGCATGGATACTTACTTAAGAGTTTCCAGGTGTGAACTCTTCATGCCAGCAAACAGCAGGTTCATTCCTGAAACCTGAAGCTTGTTCTCGCTCAGGTCCAGTTGCGTGACACTAGAGGTTGGAGAGCTGAGGACTGAGGAAAGAAGTGAACAACTTCTCTCTGACAGCCTACAGTCTGACAACCTAAAAAAATGAAATCAGATGGTTATATCCAGTTCAGAGTTACCTTTGACTGAAAGGCCACTCACAGCACTTTGTTTGAAGCTTGGACCACCAGTTTGAGTCTCTCAAGGGCCTCCTCTGAAGCAGAGTATTTCTTCAGGTCAAACGTGTCATGATGTTCATCTGAGGACAGTAAGATGAAGGCCAGAGCGGACCACTGAGCGGCAGACAGTTGGTTCTTTGAGAGATTCCCTGATCTCAGGTGCTGCTGGACTTCCTCCACCAGAGAAGTGTCCTTCACTTCATTCAGACAGTGGAACAGATTAATGATCCTCTCGGGTGACACGTTCTCACTGATCTTCTTCTTGATGAGCGCGGCTGTGTCCTGATGGGTCCAGGAGTTACTTCCTACTCGATGAGGATTGTTGCTGTGCTGCACAGATAGACCCAGGAGGAAGCGCAGGAACAAGTCCAGATGTCCATTTGGACTGGCTACAGCCTCATCTATGGCTCTCTGGTAGAAGTGTTTCCTGTTTCTAGACAGCGTGAAAGTTTGTTGTGAATCAAACACATTGACTCCAGCATTAGAAAATTTCTGGTGAACGTAATGAGCAGCCAGAAACTCCTGAAGACTCAGGTGGATGAAGCAGTAGACCTTGTCCTGGTAAAGTCCTCTCTCTTCTCCGAGGATCTGTGTGAAATATCCTGAGTAAAGTGAAGCAGCTTTGACATCGATGCCAGACCCTGTGAGGTCCGACTCATAAAAGATCACGTTTCCTCTCTGAAGCTGCTCATAAGCCAGTTTTCCCATCTTCCTACTCATGGCATCCCATAGGATGTCCATTCCATTGCTCATGTCATACTTCTGCTTCTTCAATTTGGACTGGACCACAACGAAGTGGGTGTACATCTCAGTCAGGGTCTTGGGCAGCTGTGCAGTCTCATTGTTCTTCAACATGTCCTCCAGAACCGTGGCTGAGATCCAGCAGAAGATCGGGATGTGACACATGATGTAGAGGCTTCGTGAGCTCCTGATGTTAGAGATGATCCAGCTGCTCTGTTCCTCATCCACAAACCTCTTCCTGAAGTACACCTCCTTCTGGAGGTCAGTGAACCCTCTAACCTCTGTCACCATGTCCACACACTCAGGAGGGATCTGATCGGCTGCTGCAGGTCGTGTGGTTATCCAGAGGCGAGCTGAAGGAAGCAGATTCCCTTTAATGAGGTTTGTCAGAAGGACGTCTACTGAGGTGGACTCAGTCGCATCTGTCAGGACTGGACTGTTGAGGAAGTCCAGAGGGAGTCGAGACTCATCCAGACCATCGAAGATGAACAGAACCGGGACTTCTTCAAACCTGCTGAATAAGAATTCTTTGGTTTCAGGGAAGAAGGAATGAACAAGTTCCAATAAACTCAACTTATTTTTCAGCATGTTGAGCTCCCTGAAGGTGAAAGGAAACACAAAGTGGAAGTTCTGGTGGGCTTTCTGTTCAGCCCAGTCCAGAGTAAACTTATGTGTCAGGAGGGTTTTCCCAATGCCAGCCACGCCCTTCGTCAGCAGGCTCCTGATTGGTTGGTTGCTCTCAGGCAAGGCTTTAAACAGTTCTTCTTGTCTGATGGTGGTTTCAAGTCTGGCCTGGTTTCTAGTTGCTGCTTCGATCTGTTGGACCTCATGCTCTCGGTTGACCTGGTCATTGTCGCCCTCAGTGATGTAGAGCTCTGTGTAGATCTGATTGAGAGGGGCAGAGTTTCCTGCTTTAGCGACCCCCTCAGACACACTGTGGAACTTCTTCTGTAGCCTCCTCTTCAACCGACATGCACACTCTGCAGCACGACTTCCTGAATGAAGGGAGTGAAATGAAAAGTCAGACGCCATCAATTGAAGTTGAACGATCCTCAGATAAGGCTTTTAGGTTCAAGGTTCAAATCCTCTTACTGCTCCGCAGACAATCCACCAGCTCTTTCTTCTTCATGCGCTCGAGGAGGTTCACAATTAAGTTCAGGAAAGCTTCTCTGAAGCTCCTCAGCTGCTCGTCTTCATAATCTTCCTCATCAATCGGGTACTTCTGGTTATCTGTACCCAGAAACCCACGGGCTCTTTTTAGTTCTTTCGTCACCAGGTTCATGACCATCCCCTCCAGTAGCTGAAAATAATCACAAGGTTACTAAGTTTAACCTGGATGTGTAACAGTTCTTTTGTCTGATCTTCTCTGAACTCTAGCGTATGTCAGACCCTACTTCAATTTAGGTCAAAGTACTTTAGCATCTTAATTTTAGCTGAGCACTTACCTCAAGAGTGAAGTCCAGATCTGCCTGATGCCGCTGGACACTGAGAACATCTGGAATCACCTGATCCTTTCTGTGAAGAACATGTTAAATGGGGCAGTTTACAACATGATCTTATCTCAACACTAGATGTCCTCATAGTGCTGTCTCTGCATCCTTGGGACACTCTTACCGCTCATCTTCAGACTTCTGTCTACCTTGGAAGTCAATGTATCTTGGCATTGACATGTCACTCTTCAAAGACAGACAGCTGGGAAACATTTCCAGTTCAGTGTTGTCCTCAAGACTCTTTAAGCTGAAAACACAGAGGAGTTGCAGTGTGAAAATGACACCAAGTGTTTGGAGCTCTGACAAGATCAACTTCAACCTACCTCTGAGCTCCAGTCTGGCTTTGGTACCCACTCTGGAGGGACTTTGGACAAAGAGCTTCCACGTCTTTATTCTCACCTTCATACAAACAAAACACCTTTATCCATGTATGCAGGTTCAATACAATCTTGATCATGTCAGGCATGTTGAACAAAATGACACGTGTCTTACATCGTTGAACTTGTTTTTAGTTTTATTTTTAGATGCAATTACGGTCATTAGTTATCTGAAGTGCACAAACAGGTTCAGGGACAGTTTCAGTAAGTGCAAAACACTCAACACTTACTGGCATTTGCATCAGTTTTGCTCAGATGTTCAGGAAATATTCTACTTGGCTCTGTACATGGCCGACTATGTTTGTCTGTCTTCTAAGTCAGGCCATTTCAATAATTGTTCCTTTATAAACAGTTCATTTGTTTGTGCTTAACTCCCTTTTCTTTAAAAGAAACAGCTGCTTTGTCTTACTTGAAGGTGTTACAGCAAATGTTGCTGCCTCACTTATATTTTTAAGATCAATTATTTTTGATTTAAGTTATTTTTCTTTTGCTGATTCAATGTTGACAAAATATATATTTTAATTCCTATGTAACTTCCTGTTAATCCTTGCTTCTTCTTCATGGCAGTTCAATATAGTTAGGTGTTTGTTTGTTATAACACAATTTTATAACAAACATTCAACAAAACAAATATTATAGGTTTCTTTGATCTGTTTGTCTCTTCCAAAGTATAGTGAAGTATTTTTCTTGCTTCATTATAAAACTCAAGTTAAGTAAATATAATCGAAACTTTATATGAATTTAATTTAAAAAACGTGTATATTTGTGGATGTTTGAAAGCTTTTGCTTCCATTTTTTTTAATAATGTATTTTCTAGCTTGTTCCTCTAAAGATAAGTATTGCTTCACTGAAATATTAAACCTTTTATACAGTCGATCACAGAGATAAAAATAGAAACTATTGATAAAGAAAGTATGAGAAGTGGTTTTACGGGTCTGTAGGTGCACTTTAACAAGAACTCCCGGATCTTCTGTGGACAGTTAGTAAGTCACTGACCTGTGAACATCTGTCCTCCGGTCTGAAGACTGGTGTCCATGGTTGATGATGTGAATCCTCACAATTGTGTTCAGCTCTTTCCGATTAATGCCAGTGGAACATCTCTAAGACACGAGGAATGCAGATTGGTGGCATTTTTTTCAAGGTTGGTCAGGTGATTCGATTTTATAAAAAAACAAAAAACATAAATCTCATTCAATCACTATTCGAATAAATAATAGGATACATAATAATTTAATACACACTAAAACTTGAAAATCCATTCCTTAATTGAGATTAAATTCTTTATTTTTTTTACTTGCAGTTGATCCCTGGAGTAAAGCTATCTGACGCTTCCGCGATCACAGTCAAACCATCCGACGCCAAATTTAGGGTGCGCGTAATGCCAGAGCATTACGGTAGCACTGAATCTGCTAGAAAGAAACGTCGAGAGATCACAAATCGAACGAGTAAAATAGATCAATAACTAATACTTCAATCAGGTTTTATGCGAATTTAAACGTTTTTTTCTTGTGTTACATCAATACTTACTAAATGTAAGTAAGTATTATAGATATAGTTTATGGATACCTAGTTATTTGTGTTTTAAGTCGCTGACGAAAAGTTTGATTAAAGTGACAAATCTGTTGGTTTTATATAGATATATTCTAAATAACTGTGTGTGTGTGTTTCTATGTATTTTCTTCAGTGTGCAAGACCTTGTTCATTTAACAATGTGTAGTGAACCTTACTGGTGGGTAAGTTGCAGTTCACATATATTTAAAATGTATTTAAATGACCACAACATTCAAAACATGATAAAATAGAATAAACTACAGTAAACCGTTTCCAAATGCATTCATATGATAGATAAAACCTTCATCTTTAATAATATATAGTTATTATTAGCAGATGTTTGTAGATTCTTTATTTTATTAAGGTTTAAAGTTCACATGTCTTTACACTGTATTTAAATCAATACAACATTCAAAACATGATACAATCAGAAAACTACAGTCAAATGTTTCCAAATGTATTAATATGATAGATAAAACCTTCATCTTTAATAAAATAAAATATTTTTTATTATTCACAGAGGTTTGAAAATGTTAGTTTTATTAAATGTATTCAAACAGCACAACTACTATAATCTTAAACGCTCATATCTCAAACTAAACTTTAAATAAAATAATCAATAAATAATCCATATATTTAATTGCCTAAAAATATAGCAATGTTTCTACAGCGCCAAACCTTTTCTGCGCGGGGCTTTCGAGCTGTACAGTTGACGGGAGAAAGTGTGCCCGATCAATCGTAAAGCTTGTATTTTGTTTGACTTGAAGCGGCGAATAAACAACCCGTTACACACTATGGATTGTTCATCTTTCTCCACAAAGCGAAGTATAATACCCGGGACGGACGTGACGTCGTGTTGGAGCGACGGAACAGACTCCGTGTTTTGATCGT
Organism: Callionymus lyra; assembly: GCF_982586985.1. NCBI lineage: Eukaryota > Metazoa > Chordata > Actinopteri > Syngnathiformes > Callionymidae > Callionymus > Callionymus lyra. Next base: position 20,872,259 of record NC_141818.1, read on the forward strand.
TTTAGTAGCGAGGAAGTGTTTGCACTGGATTACTTCGAATGCGTCGTGGTTCTGGAACGCAAAGCTACAGACACTCAGAGCTGCCATCGGGGTAGTTATCGCTAAATATTTTCGTGTTATTTCATGACATTATCACATCAATTTGTGATACTTCTCACGTTATTTAGTGATATTGTCCCGTAACGTACGTCATATCCGCCTGAAGTGTTTTGATTCAATTGTTTATGGCACAAGATTTTATTTTACCAGGTTCTACGTCATTGGTGCTCCGCCCTCCAACGGCTTCGCTATGGGTTTACCCCGAGGCACCGCCTCGTCTCTGAGAAAGCTTAATGAACTCGCCACCCAGCAGGGGGCAGTCCCCTCCTATAAAGGCGGGTAGCACCCGCCGCACTTTCACCTTTTTCAACTCAGCGAGAAAGCTCCTGACAGTGGAATGTAATGATGGCGAATGAATATTGAAGTGAACCATGTGTGCACGAAGACTCCCTGAAGAGGAGACACACATGTCTGCTTAGTTTTGCCTAGAGGCCCAAATCACACGTGATGATTATGTGGCCTTCCGAGCGCTTCCCACGGCTTTTGACAGTGTTGGGAAGCGTTCGAGGCTTGTCGACCCACGCCGCCTCAGATCATGATTATGATCAACACAGGACTGCCGTGTTGTTTAAGAAAACAACACGGCAGTCCTGTGCGCTGCACTCGACAAGCTCACGTTCCAACGTGTTGGGCCCTGATGAGTCGAGCTGAGTCGTCCATCGGTCATGAACAGATGTCGACGAGGAGGACGACTGGCTCGCTGCATGGAGTCGACCATGAGGTATGCGAGAGCGATCAGGTGAGTATCTCTTGCAGGTCTCGTGGCCCTCCTGCAGCGCACTCGACGGGTTCACTTGAGAGGTATTAGTGTGCATGTGGCTCCGCCTGTGAGTGTGACGTATTCACAGGCGTCATTAGAGACTTTCGCCGCTAATGCTAAGCTAACATGCTCCGCCGTTCATAGACGGCGAGAGTTTCCTCTCAGAACACAGTTCGGAGGAGGTTTTAAACCCCTTCGTCCGGGTCATGCCGAGACTGTAATAACGGAGTCTGTCCACACGAATGAAGGGCAGACTCAACCATGTGCTTTGTTTCCAGATAAGCAAATGTCCACGAGACCGGCTTGATCAGCTGTGTTTACTTCACTTCCGTGTTGACATGCGCTGACAAGGTTTGACCGCCGATGAGCGTTGTCAAAAAAATCCCGGCGCCATGGATGACGTCACGTTTGGCGGAGAAACGTCATGGATGACGTCACGTTGGCGGAGAAACGTCATGGATGACGTCACGTTTGGCGGAGAAATGCCATGGAACGGACGCACCATTGAGAGGAATGGCCCGGCAGGAGGCGGCGCAGCTCCGGCATCACCTGCATGGGCGTGATGACGAGGCGCGACGGGGATACGCGGAGAAGATCCCGTTCGTCGGCCTGATAAGCAAATGTCCACGAGACCGGCTTGATCAGCTGTGTTTACTTCCGTGTTGACATGCGCTGACGGGGTTTGACCGCCGATGAGCGTTGTCAAGAAAATCCCGTCGCCATGGATGACGTCACGTTTGGCGGAGAAACGTCATGGATGACGTCACGTTTGGCGTGATGACGATGCGCGACGGGGATACGCGGAGACGGAGATCCCGTTCGTCGGCATCATCATCTGGTGCTGGGGGGAAGCGTCACCAGAGACCAGCCACCCCAGCAGCACCAACAACATCGGCAACAGCGGCGACGAGTGAGCGTCGCCAAGATCCGCAGCGCGAGCCGGGGAGCCAGCAGCCGCAGCAGAGTCGACGGCCGAGGGCTCCTCCCCCTCCCTATTCATTCAAGGGAATGTGTCGGGAATAAAACAAGAGAACGTATGACGTTTCTGTGGTTCGTTCTGAGAGATGTTAGTAGTGTGCATGTGGCTCCGCCTGTGAGTGTGACGTATTTACAGGCGTCATTAGAGACTTTCGCCGCTAATGCTAAGCTAACATGCTCCGCCGTTCATAGACGGCGAGAGTTTCCTCTCAGAACACAGTTCGAAGGAGGGTTTAAACCCCTTCGCCCGGGTTATGCCGAGACTGTAATAACGGAGTCTGTCCACACGAATGAGGGGCAGACTCCAACCACATGTGTTTTGTTTACAGACGAGCAGAGGTCCGCGAGACCGGCTGAGTCAGCTGTGTTTACTTCAGCGTCGACCAGCGCTCATGCCCGACAGAGCTTGACAGCGGAGGTGAGTGGAACTAGTCCAGACATGTCTATGTTGACCGGAGGTTGTTCCTTCCCCCACAGCGCTGTCTACAAGCACTGGCACCGTGGAGGACGTCACGTTTGGCGGCGGAGAAACGCCATGGAACTGACGCAACCTGGTGTTTTTACGCGCGAGTTTTCTCGCCGCCCTGAGACCAGGCGAGGGCGAAGAACTTCCGCCCCGTCTGGTCGATCAACTGGAGAGGTGCGTGGCGGTCGGATCTCACGAGTGACGAGCAGGTCTGGACCGCCAGCGGAGCTTGAGAATGTACGGGACCGGGTGAGTGATGCGGTGCCGACGCGCGCGCGACCTAACTCACTTCAGCTCCGGGTTAATTCTCCAGCACATTCCTCCACATCGCGGGTTTTGTCAGCTCCGGTGACACTAAGAAGTGCTCAGGGAGTTGGGAAGACTTCCGGGGGGGGGAAGGGAACACGCACGACGCGCATCTGAGGTGTCTCACGCGCACTTGCGCGCTTCTCCCACAGAGAGTGGGGGTTCTAGTGAATCCAACTCGAGTACATGCTCTGTGGATTCAAGAGATAGAGACGCGGCTTGTGTGATTCCCTTTCGTCTATGGCCCGCCCTTGGGGGGCGGGCCGGAGGACTACCCAAGGTTCGCCAGGGCTGCGGTTCTGACAGAACATTATTCGGCTTGGAGTCGCCTGGTTTTACTTCTAAGACCCACTTGGCTGGGGGGAGTAATCAGGCGGGGCTATGCGCTACTTTTGCCTGTCAACCCCCGCGTTTTCAGGGATTCTCTGGACGCGTATGGCGGAGCAGGAGAAATTATCCTGTTGAGAAACGAGGTGTCTACTCTGCTGCAGAAGGAGGTCGTAGAACTGGTCCCTGCAGCCGAGATGATGACAGGGTTTTACTCCGGGGGTTGGAGGCCCATTCTGGACCTCAGCTATTTGAACAAGTTCATAGCTACCCGCCCGTTTCGCATGTTGACGGTCAAGAACTGCTTTCAGGTGTAAGTCCAGGAGATTGGATGACATCTATCGACCTGACCGACGCGTACTTTCACATACCGATAGTCAAGAAACATCGAAAGTACTTGCGTTTCGCCCTCGAGGGTCGGGTGTTTCAATACACTCGACTCCCGTTCGGCTACTCTCTGGCACCCAGGACCTTCACCAAGAGTGTGGAAGCGGCAGTGGAGCCATTGAGAGTGAGTGGGGTAAGGATCTTGACCTATCTGGACGACTGGTTGATCCTTGCCAGGTCAGAGGCAGAAAGTTACGCTCACACACAGAAGGTGTTGAGCCATATTGCCACCCTGGGGTTCACAGTGAACCTCAGCAAGAGCGCTCTGACTCCAGTTCAACAGTTAGTTTACCTGGGGGTACTGTTGAACTCGGAGGAAGGATACGCGCGCCTCCCGGACGTGCGTATCCAGCCCATTCTCCGACTGACAACACAGTTGCTGGAAGCTCGGTGTCACGTGACAACAGCAGGCACTGTTATGTCCCTCCTGGGGCTCATGGCGGCAGCCCACACGGTTGTTCGGCTGGGCTTGCTGCACATGAGGGAGCTTCAGAGATGGTTTGGTCGTCTCAAGCTAGACCTCAAGCGGGAAAGAGGTCGGAAAGTGCGCCTTCCCGCTCGGGTTTTGCAGGACATCCAGTTTTGGAACTCTCACGCCAACCTCAGGCGGAGAGTTCCATTGGGTTGCGTCCTTCGTTACACTCAAGTGTTTACAGACGCTTCCCTGACAGGTTGGGGAGGCACCTCGGGTCAGGCCTACGCCAGTGGGGTCTGGAGCAGTCCGGTGCTCAGACACATAAACTGGCTAGAGCTGAAGGCGATTCACAATGTCCTGCTTCACCTCTCTCCCCAACTGTCACGGTCCAACGTCCTAGTATTTTCAGACAGCTCCACCGCCGTGGCGTACGTAATTCGCCAAGGTGGAGTCAGATCCCCAGCCCTTCTGAGTGTGGCAAGGAAGATTTGGCTGTGGGCGGACTGTCACCTGCTTTCGCTCAGAGCCCAGCACGTCCCGGGCGAGCTGAATGCAGTAGCGGACAGACTGTCGAGGGGGGCCGTCCAGGACGAATGGGGTCTGTCCGAGGCAGTGGCAAGCGAGATCTGGTCTCGATTCGGTCACCCGGTTGCAGACCTCTTCGCCAGCAAGGAGAACTTCAAATGCCCTCTTTGGTTTCTCCCTCAGGGCTTCGGATTGCCCCCCACTAGGCGTGGACGCTTTAGCCCATTCGAGGTGGCCGGTCGGTCTGCTGTTCGCCTTCCCTCCTCCGCGGCTCCTTCTCCCCTTGATTCGGAGGACGAGGCGGGGGGGGCTGAGGTTAATTCTAGTGGCACCAGACTCCCCGGGGGCGCTCTGGTTCCCAGAGCTGGTGCGCATGGCGGTCGGGGCCCCGTGGGCCATCCCTTGGGGCCCCGCTGCCCTGTGTCAGGCGGGGGGGGACTCTGACAGCGCCCCCGGTGCTGGGCCGGCCTCTCAAGGTGTGGCTCCTGCACGGGACGAGCTGATCGGGACCTTGGACCCGGACGTTCTCCACACGCTGGAGAACGCCCGGGCCCCATCAACACGTAGGCTTTATGCCTCAAAGTGGGGGATATTCTCCCGCTGGTGTTCAGACAGGTCCTTGGACCCCAGCTCTTGTTTGGTCTCCCCTATCCTGTCTTTCCTGCAACATTTGCTGGATAACGGGTGGACTGTGGCGACACTGAGAGTGTTCGCATCAGCCATAGCGACGAGGCATGTCGGTTTTGAGGGTGCTTCGGTTCGCGCCCACCCCTTGGTGGCGCGTTTCCTGCGGGGTGCCTGCAGGCTTCGACCTCCTGCAAGGCCTTCCAGCCCTCAGTGGGATCTCCAGTTGGTACTGGACTCTCTCACAGGCCCGACCTTCGAGCCTCTTGACCAAGTCCCACTGGATATCTTGTCTTTCAAGGTATCGCTCCTTCTGGCACTAACAACCACGAAGAGAGCAAGTGAGCTTTGTGCCCTCTCCATTAGCCCTGAGTGTCTTCCTTTGGCGTCGAGGAGTCTTCGGTGTCTTTGCGTCCTAACCCAGCGTTCCGCCCGAAGATTCTGAGTTCCTTGTTCCGGGCGACGACCTTCAGGCTGCGGGCCTTTGACCTGCCGCCTCACTCGGACCCGGGTCAGGAACGTCTCCACCTGTTGTGTCCAGTGAGGGCGTTGGCCTGTTCCTTGCGGCGGGTGGCCGAGTTTAGGCGCTCTGATGCCCTTTTTGTCTGCCACGGTAGATGCCGGCGGGGAGAGGCGGTCTCCCCCCAGAGGTTCTCTCATTGGGTGAGATCGGCCATTATCCGGGCCTACCGAGCAGCGGGTGGATCCGCTCCTAGCGGTCTGAGGGCACATTCCACCCGTGGCGTGGCAGCCTCAGTGGCTCTTTTGCGGGGTGCCGCAGCAGAGGATATCTGCTCTGCTGCCTCTTGGGCGTCCACGTCTACCTTCGCTAAGGCCTATCTCCTCGACGTAACGGCGGGATCAGTAGCTCATACTGTTTTGAGCGCTGTTGTGCCCCCCTCAGGGCCCACGGCTCAAGTGGGTTTGGACCCTGGGCCGGCGGGGCCCTAGTGATGCTGCTCCAGGAGCGGCGTCCAGCTGGGGGTACATTTATCCCGTCAGGCTTCGCCTTTTGGGTAAACCCATAGCGAAGCCGTTGGAGGGCGGAGCACCAATGACGTAGAACCCCTGAGTTATCTATCATAACCTCAGGTTCTACGAGTTGGTGCGAAGCCCTCCAACCTCGTCGCCCAGCGGCCGCCCTTCTCGCTGAGTTTTCAGTTGGAGAAAGTGCGTCGGGTGCTTCCCGCCTTTATAGGAGGGGACTGCCCCCTACTGGGTGGCAAGTTCATTAAGCTTTCTCAGAGACGAGGCGGTGCCTCGGGGTAAACCCATAGCGAAGCCGTTGGAGGGCTTCGCACCAACTCATAGAACCTGAGGTTATGATAGATAACTCAGGGGTTTTCTTCTTATGGTGGTATGACTGTTCTGCACTGGTGTTAGTGCCACCACTTGCTGTGTCCCATTCAAGGTATCTCCACCTGAATGCAAATTCAAACCTGGATCCTCCATGACCTTTGTTAGGTCAGTCTTTAGGCTTCCTTTGTCTCCTTCAACTATATCCTGCAAAGGAGGACTATACATATTTGTTAAATACAAGCAAAACTACAACTTTTATTTCTGCAGAATTGATCCTGGGGTGTTTACCATTCAATTAAAAACTACATCTATTTTATTTAAAATCTTTTTAGGTTTCTTTTCAAATCAATGTCACCACTATTTATTTATGTTGCTAAGACTTCTCTGTCAGAACCATGTCTTCTAAATGAGATTGTCAAGCATTGCACAGTAAGAATGCAAGAATAACCATTTTCACTCTCTATTGATAAATTCAACTTCTGTAATTAATCAATACCTGATAAAAAAACGTATATATCTCATGGGCTTCGTAATGCAATGTTGTAATTCTTTTTCAAAGTCAACTAGAATCCTCTGTGCATCACCGTCTTGCCCTGAAAAACATCTTTCCTTCTGGCCAATTGTTTATTATCCACAGACCTTTCTTAGCTGTTTATTTCAGCAATCTGATTCACACCTCCACTTCTACTCAAAATTCTTTCAAATTTTTCTTTTTCAATTTTTCTGATTTGTCATCTACCTCCTCACGCAGCTGCTCTATAGTTGCTAGCAATGTTCCCTCTAATTTTTCGAAAATGTTTATATTTTACATACACGCTTATGCACAAGTGCTGTGTGCAATGATTGGCTGCGTAGCGTAAGTAAACCGTATCGTATCATTGGCTGGACACCTGTCACTCACTGAGGTGCGCTGCAGAGATGTTTTTGTGCGCTGAGCATGTTCGAGCGGTGCGCGATTGCGCAGGCGCGCAGTTTAAAGGGAACATTGGTCGCTAGTGCACTTGTCATGGCTGCACTCACATCTTTATCTCCTTTATCATGTTCTTGTCTTATTGCTATCTCAACTGATCTGCTTAGTGTCTTTTCTGCTGTGTCTACCAGATCTCTTGTGAGAATGTCTTGCCTGTGTGTTATTATTGCTACATTATCGATTATCTCTTTTAAATTTCTCTTTTTTTTAATCTATTTTATTACCCTCTTGATCCATCTTTCTCTTTTATTACCATTTTTTGCAATTCAGCAGACAGTTGTGCATAAGGTTTAAAATATTTTTTGTCTGACAGTTGTAGATCTAGTCTTTGGTTTCCACCTTCTAGGGAAGGTGGTGATAAATCTGTTTTTTCATCAACAACGTCCTTTTTAGCAGCTTTCACTGGTGGCATCACTTAAGTATTCAACTTTATTATCTTTACCATTTCCATCAGCATAGAAAATCTGTCTTTATCAGTTTTTGTTTTTTCTAAAAGAGCCACTCTTCGTTTTTCACTAAAGAACATGCTTGTTCTTCTCCCCCTAATGACTTCAAGTTCTATGGTAATATTTTTCACATTTTCACCAAGAATATCTTCTTCAGGCATACGCATGCCCCAGTCAGGCAGATTTCCAACCTTTCTTTGCTTTTTAGCCCATTCATACCAGTTTTTCACAACATTTTCCCGATCCAACAGACTCATTCTCTCCACATATGAACTTACGGAGCAAAACAATACAGCACCACTTGATGATCGTATTCTACGAGACTGCCATTTTACCCGCAGTTCAGATAAATCCATTTCTTATTTTGTTTTTTCCCTTATTTATTTTCATTTTATTTTATTTTTACACCAACTGTTCGTCTCCATCTCTAGAAACAGAGACCTGTCACGCTTGAATACCTATATTATAATCACAAAATTTATTAAAAAACCTCAAAAAGCAAAAACGCCTTTTTAACCCAATAGAAGTTTCTAAGATAATTGACCAGAAAACTACTTTTACCCATAACTTGATTTAAAATAATTAACCAATAAAGCTGTTTTTAAACCTTTTTAAAAAAAAACTTACAAGAAAACCCAATAAAAACTTAAGAATTTCTTCACACGAAACTTGTAAAACATGCATTAGCATTAACGTCGCATTAGTCAAGAAAGCCTGTTTTTTTATCACAATATAGGTACCCACTATGCAACCAACGTAAACATAAGAAACGACCACGAGTATTTCAACTTGTTTCAATAAACTTGCGGCAACAAACTCGCAAGAAACGCTTTTTTCCCCCCCAAAAAAATAACATGCTTGAATACTTATAATGACCAAAATTCTTAAAAAAAACTTGTAATATGAAATTCACGAACAAAAAACGCCTTTTTCAACCAATAGAAGTCTACGGTAGTTGACCGTAAAACTACTTTTACATATAACTTGGTAAAGACCAAGTAAGACGTTTTTACTCTTTCTTTTTAAATAAAAAAAGCTCGCAGCACAAAAAAAAAAACTAAATGCAGAAATTTATAAAATAGGTTTTCTGCTTACCTTAGTTTGGGCCCGTTTGGCAGAGAAAACTTCAATCCGTTGCTGCTCCTTGTCCAAAACTCTCCGCTATGAATCCGTCATCAAGGCACCATTTAAAACGATCAAAACACGTAGTCACTTCCGTCGCTCCAACACGACGCCACGTCCGTCCCGGGTCTTATACTTCGCTTCGTGGAGAAAGATGAACAATCAAGAGTGTGTCACGGGTCGTTTATTCGCCGCTCCAAGTCAAACAAAATACAAGCTTTACGATCGCGACCGGACACACTTTCTCCCGGCGACTGTACAGGTCAATAGCCCCGGGAGAAAATGTTCCGAGCAGTAGAAACATCGCTATATTGAAGGCAAATTTCCCCTCCAGGAGGTCGTCTCTTTCCGGCCAAATGTTCCTTTCAAGTTCCCTGTGTCCTGCCCCATTGACAGACTTCCTAATTTGTTTTCTTGTAATCGAATCATTCAAATGTTCTCGGGTGGGGGTTTCCGTCTTTTAGCCCCCCTTTCCCGGGTGTGTCTTGCTTCGTTCTTTGATCTACGATTTAAGGTGTGATTTGCAGATAAACAGATGTTTTAAATTACCTGTGTCATATCTCTAATCCTGATCCAAGCTTGCCTCGAACCAGTGTGAATCAGTCTGGAGTGGAATGTTGATTGTGAATGTGTAGTCACGTACCTGCTCTTAGATCAAGCGAGTAACTTATACTTTATATTTTGATATCTTTTAGCATTAATTTAAGTATGGCATATACGTTTAGTATATAATAATTTTAATCTAACAGCCCCATCCTGCAGAAGAGGAAGCAGCAGGAGGGGGAAGAAGGAGCAGGAGGTCCACCTGCTGCCAAGCGGAAAGACGCTGGAGACGGAGACGAGGAGGAGCCGCTGAGTGTCCAGATCGCCAACGTGGTGACGCCTCTGTGGAACGAGGAGCAGCTGAGGAGGAAGGAGCAGGAGGTGGTGGCGGTTCTTCAACGGCTGGCTAAGTAATGAAAAGTCTCCTCATTTAACTTCTAATTAAATGAATCCAGTGGCTGACTCCTAATATTTTTGACTGTTTTCTTGTCAGGGAGATCGGCAACAACAACAAAGGCATGCTGCCCTGGCTCTTTGCCCAGAAAGAAAAATACAACAAAATGTGTTGTCCTCTTGAAGCCATCCGACCCTCCCCCACTCAGGTACGTCTCACACTGTTGCCTACCTTTACGACACACACAGCCTCAAGCAATTAATAAAAACTTTAAAAGCAATCAAGAAAGCCAGAGTCGACCCATTTATTTCAATTTTTTATTGCCATAATGACTAAATCAAAAGTTTCGATGACAAGTAGGGAAGCACCGATCCCAGTATTATGGTCCCTTAACATTTGAGTATTAAATATGAACTTTCTCGCCCTACTGTGAGACAAACCGGTCATGCTTTGAATAAAAAGAATAATTGACCTTATGTGGAACTATAAAGGTGTTGATCATTTAAACTAAGTGTTTAAATGTTGACCAGCATTTTGAGAATGTAAAGAAAAGTAAACTTTGTTGGTAAGCTCTTTAAGTGAACGCAAAAATGTCAGATTGAGATAAAATGAACAATTCTGTGGAGTAAAGATGTATCTTCATTGAACCAAAATGTTCAAATGAAAAAGCCTTTAATTACAATAAAAATGCAGACATTACAGTGGTTATAAATATTCAACAAAGTGACACACTCAGAAGACCACACTATTTTTGATGCACCACATCTCTTGTTGCCACCAAAGGAGTGATGAATATTTGAAAGGGTTTTTAAAAATCACATTAAATCTCTTTATCTGTTTTTTGGGTAATTTTGGTTGTGATGTAATGCTTGTTTGTCAGACGGAGTACAGGAACAAGTGCGAGTTCCTCATTTCTATGGGAGCAGGCTGTTAAGACAAGACCATGGGCTTCCATCTTGGCAAGTACAAAGGGGGATCCTGCGCCGTGGTGGGTCCTGCAGACACCCGCCATGTCTCCGTCGAGGCCAAAAAGGTGGTCAGCCAGTTCCAGGAGTTCATCAGGTATTAATAAATCATTCATAACGCTCTTCTGGAATTTGATTTATAAAAAAAAATCTGAAAAGAAAATCAGTTTGGTATATAGATAAGCGGGCCAAGAATGGGCCCTTGAGGAATCCCAAGTTCTATATCTAAGTCCCAATTCAGTCCTGTCTGTGCATAATGACATAAATATTTCTGTCATCCTGACAACCTTCAGGGCGGAAAACTGGAGGAAAAGGAGCTGGACGAACTGAAGAGCTCCATGAAAGAGTACTTCACAGAGGGAGAGGGGAAGGACGGCGGTGTCACTGTACTTTGTCCGAGAAGGTCAAAGGTGAGAGAACATCCACGTGTTTATATAGAACAATCTTGCATCTTCAATTTTTTCTACCTGCTAGAACTACCCCGAACCTGGAAGGCCTACCTTGTGAGCTGGTGGCCGGATCACATTCCAAATCTCACCACACTCCTTCTTCCTGGTCAGAACTTTAAACCCCCCAAACACACAAAGTTCTTGCTGATATCAAGTGTCACTCCTTCAGGTGAACACAGGTGCAGCAGAGGTCCTGTAGAGCTCCGTAGATGGTTCCCTCACTTTAAGAATGATGTGAAGTTCAATAGATTATAGAGGAGAGATTGCCATCTAGTGGGCTCTGTAAAAAAACAGACGTTTTCTTTGGATTTGTTGTTGTCGATTAGTATTTTTTTAATTTATCGAACATGATTATTGTTTTACTATTTATCAAGAGAGAAATCAGAATGCATCCCACTGAATGCAAACTCTTCCAATTAAAATACACAATGTCTTTCTTAATATGCAACAACACTGATTTGATTGACATAGAAACATAATTAAATAAATGAATAATGAAATATTAGCCAACTTATACAGATGATACAAAATGTTTCACTGAAACAGTCACAGCAGAAGGCCATTCACACCGAGTCTCGTTCTGCTTGAGGTTTCTGCCTGTTAAAAGGATATTTTTCTTTCATTGTCGGTCATTGTGATTTGCTGGGATCTGTTTTTCTTTTCTTCTACATAGTGTTATTTAAAGTAAGGATAACTCTTGTTAAGGATTTTCATTCAAACTCCACTTCAGTACAGCTTCAATCATTGCTTTATTTTCTTCAAGAACGACCGCTGGAACACACACACGTTAATCAACTTTTCCCGGAGCAAGTTACACATCACATCCGGGATTGAACAATACACATCCCTCAAAATAAAAGTACTGTGCATAACACAATGAGTAAAGGCGCTTTCTTTTACATTGTTTAACACCCCCACTCGTCTTTAACTTAATGGGTTTCCCGAGAACACAACATTTTATGTACTTTTATGTACCAAACATATCTTTGACAAACCTTTTCAGTTTCAGTTTAGTTGCTGGTTTTGTCATTACATCAGCAAGCATTTGCTCAGTAGGACAATACTCCAGATGTATCTTGCCAGTGTTTACAATCTCCCTGATGAAATGTTACTTGATGTCTATGTGCTTACATCTTTGCCTGTTTACAGGGTTCTTGGCAAGTGCAATAGTACCTTGGTTGTCTTCGTACACTTTTGTTTGTGCATACTGGTACTTGTCCATTCCTTTAAGTAGCTGTTTCAAATATATACATTCCTGTATAGGTGATGCTAAGGCAATGTATTCTGCTTCACATGTAGAAAGTGCAACCGTTGGTTGTTTTCTTGATTTCCATGAAATTAGAGAGCTTCCTTCACATAAACTGACACAATAACCTGAGATACTGCGCCTGTCTGCTCTCTCTGATGCCCAGTCTGCATCACTGTACACTTTCAAACCTAGTTTACTTGTGTCATTTATTTTGAAGCATAAACCTTGTTCTGCTGTACCTTTAAGGTACCTAAAGACATGTTTTACAGTGCTCCAATGTTCTTCAGTTGGATCATCAAAATGCTGTGAGAGTTTACTGACCACAAAACTTATGTCTGGTCTAGTGCATGTGGACAAATATATTAAACTTCCCACTGCCTCTCTGTACTTTCTTGAATTTGTCATTTTTCCAGCATTTTCTGAATAGTCAAGTTTTGGTTCACATGGGGTATCTCTTGCCCTACAGTCTTCCATTTCAAATCTTTTCAGTATTTTGTTCACATATCTTTTCTGTGACAAAACAACTTGGCCTTCTGTTTGCTCAAGGTCTATTCCCAGAAAATGTCTGAGTCTTCCCAGATCTTTCATTTTGAACTTTTCAGTTAGCATTGTTTTTACATTTGTTAATAGACTTTCATTGCTAGCTGCTATTATCAAATCATCAACCCATATAATGAGGATTACCTTTTCATCGTGTTTTTCTTTTGTATACACACAATGATCAGCAGGGTTCTGTGTGAAATCATTTCTGATCAAACATGCATGTAACATAGCATTCCAGTTTCTTCCGGACTGCTTGAGACCATAGAGAGACTTATGCAGTTTACACACCAGTTTTCACCTGTGTCTGACCATGTCTCGTAACCCTCTGGTTGCTCAATGTAAAGTTCAAAATCAATAGGTGCATGTAAATATTCTCTTAACGTCCATCTGATGCAGCAGCAGATTCTCCTGCGCTGCCTTCTGCATGATCACCCTCACACTGGTCATATCAGCAGTAGGTGGGAATGTCTCTTCGTAATCAGTTCCTTGTTTTTGACTGTAGCCTTTTGCTACGTATCTTGCTTTGTACTTTTCCGATCCATCAGTGTTACTCTTGAGTGCGTACACCCATCTGCCCCCCACTGCTCGTTTGCCTGGTGGAATATGGGTGAGGCTGAATGTTTCATTTTCCTCCAGTGACTGCATCTTCTCATTCATACCATTGATCCACTGCCCTGAGTTGGTTGAAGCAATGGCATCCTTGTAAGTCTGAGGAATGTCACATACTGCTCTGTAACAGAAGTAAATACATGTTTGTAGTTTGTCTACCTTTTCTTCCGTTTCAAAGTCCTGTAGGTAAGTTGGTTTCTTTCTTTCCCTCTTTGGGTTCCGCCTTGTTCTCTCAGCATCGTCTTCTTGCTGAGACACTTCAGTCTGTTTTGGAGCAGTCTCCGAAACATCACTTTCCTTATCATGACTTGATGCATTTTCTTTGTTTTCATCAACCATTTCTCCATTGTCATGACTTTTTGGCTGTACATCTCTATCACAATACTCAATGTGTGCTTCAGATGTTTGTGTCTCTTTTTCATTTGCTGGGCTGTTTTTATCATATCCTATAAAAACACCTTGCTGGCACCTGGAATCCAACTTCCCTTTCTCTTGTTTGTAGGCAAAACAGATGGACCCGAACTTCTGCAGTTTGGAAACATCCGGTTTCACGCCTGTAAACATCTCATATGGAGTTTTTCTTGTGCGTCTGCTGTAGCACCTGTTTCGCACGTAAGCAGCTGTCTGTACAGCATAGTTCCATAGTTTATCTGGTAAGTTACTCTCTAACAGTAAACACCTGCCCATGTCATAGAGAGTTCGCCAACATCTCTCTGCTGTGCCATTTTGGTGTGGCGAATAGGGCGCTGACTTTTCATGCCTTATCCTATTCTTGGTCAATAGTTCTTGGAAAACTTTAGTTGTAAACTCAGTGCTGTTGTCTGAACGGACGCACTTGACTTCACCATAAGGTGCTATGTCTGCCAAGAATCTTTCTGTGGCATGAACTGCATCACTTTTGACTTTAAGGAAGTACACAAACATTGTACCTGAGTAGTCATCTGTAAAAGATTGAGCGTATCTGTGTCCCTCTATGCTCGGGTTTGCATTGGACCTGCTAGATCAGTGTGGACTAGCTGTAATGGTTTTGTAGCTTTTCTGTCTGGCTCCCTATTTCTACTCTGTGTGAATTTTCCTTTCGTACACACTTCACATATCTGTGTTGGTCTGACCACACTCCCATTTATCACCATGCCTTTTACAACACCTTGTAGTTTTTGTAAATCTTCATAATTGCAATGACCCATAATCTCATGCCAGGTTTGTATGTCGTGGGACACTTTACATTTATCAACACTATAAATCAATTAGAAAACAAATTGCCACTTTCATGAATGTCAAACCTGCTGCTATCTTTTGTGATCATGTGACTGTTCTTTTTATTGAACGTGACTGAGAAGATGTCTTGGGGGTACGTTGGCATGTAGAGTGCTTGCCGAAGCTGCTCTGTGTTTTTCGTCCGGTGCTGTCCAGGAGATGAATCACAGCTGTCCCTCTGCGTTGGGCGATTCCGTTGCACTTGGTCCCATCTGCCAGCTCGACTGCGTGGGTCTCTGGCTGAAATGTGTCGTCGAAACTCACAAACTTGCTCATGTCGTTCACGATGTGAGAGGTTGCTCCTCCATCCACCATGATGCCTTTCATCTTTATGTCTGCTGGTCTCTCAGTCTTTGTATGTTTAGCCATGAAGAGATGGTCATCATCACCTTCTTGCTCTTTCTCTGCAACTTTTCTGGCACCATCTTGTTCTCCCTTTTTCTTGCACAGGGATTCTTTATGTGTGTTGCTTCTACAGTAACTGCACCACACTTTTCGCGTACATTGTCTTGCTATGTGTCCTTTTATTCCACACCTGTAGCATGTCACAATTACATCTTCATGTCTTTTGTTATTAAAGTGTGTATTTATATTTTGCTTGCTATGCTTTATGTGTGTTTTCATTACATTGTCCATTACCGGCCGTTTTCATCTTTTCAGCTTCTTCATAGATTCTCAGCCTCCTCTTAAAGTCTGTGAATGTAACTTGGTCTTCATTTTGTGTCACATGGACAGCTAGAGGCACACAACATAACCGGTATCCCACCAAGTATCATGGCTGCATTTCCCAAAGCAGTGATAATATTTTCCGCTCTTATAATATAGTCTGTGACACTTTCGTTGTCTGCCATCCGTAGCTTTGTCAACGATGTGTATAAACCTATTATTCTTGGCTTGCTTTTTCCCGAATAATGTTCTTTCAATATCTTCAGTGCCTCCCTGCCTTTATCGGCAGCGTCATGTCTGATTAGAGATAGACTTTTATCATCTATCAGTCTTATCAGTTCGGCATAGCAGTCAGCATTCTTCTTCCGTCTAGAGCTAACTGCTCTTCACTAGCATCCGTGGGCTCATGCAAAATAGTCTCTTTCAGGTTTAAGATGTGCAAGTGACCAAGAAATCTCGTTTCCCAAAGGTCATACTTATCTTCTGTTCTGTCAAAAAAGAGTTGCGGCGATAGCATCCCTGCCGCTCCTCTGTTCGTCATCTCTACATGTGTTTTGCGGCAGTCTTTTCTTCTGCTAGCTTGTTAGCACTTAGCTCTTAGCTCTGGCGTTGGCGTATTGCGTCGCGACGCTCCTCGTAACTTTGCCCGGTACTTATCTTCAAGTTGGCTCTCATTCTCTGCCACTTCTGTCCGTCGTTAGTCACTAGCGGTGTCAGAAGCTGTCTGGGCCCATAACCTGTTAAAGATTTTCATTCAAACTCCACTTCAGTACAGCTTCAATGATTGCTTTATTTTCTTCAAGAATGACCGCTGGAACACACACACGTTAATCAACTTTTCCCGGAGCAAGTTACACATCACATCCGGGATCGAACAATACACATCCTTCAAAATAAAAGTACTGTGCATAACACAATGAGTAAAGGCGCTTTCTTTTACATTGTTTAACAACTCTGTTATGATTTGCCAGTTTAAATAAAACAGAATTGATTCAATTATAGCAGCTAACACTTCCTGTCACAGCATTTCTACTCATCACCTGAGGACATCTGTAACATCTGTCAGGGATGTCTAGATAATCTACATCCTTTGTCATTTGTTTGGTTTTCATCTTGAAGGATTCTCATGAATCAGTAAAAGCCAGACACAGGTCTAGATATCAACCTGTGTGGCCCACAGTGATCCACCCTGGAGAAAGAAACAGAAATGTTGAAGCAGATTCATTTTACTTCTCATCCATGCTTTATACAGAGTGTCTCTGTCCAAACCTAAGGGTCTCCAGCCTCCAGTCCGGATTCACTAGTCCTTCAGAGAGCTGCTCAAGTCCTGGTCCTCCAAGATGATTGTAGCTGAGGTCCAGCTCTCTCAGATGGGACGGGTTAGATCTCAGAGCCAAGGCCAGGGAAACACAGCCTCTTTGTGCGATCATACACCTTGCCAAGCTGTCATGAAGGAGAAGATCATGAGACCAAAAGAAGCATCTGGTGGTGGACCAGAAATGAAGAGACAAAAAATAACTGACCCAAGCGTCTCCAGATGACAGTTTGGACTCTCCAGTCCAACACGCAGAAGCTCCACCCCTGAATCCTGCAGGTTGTTGTCGCTCAGGTCCAGATGTGTCAGACTAGAGGACGAAGAGCCGAGGACTGAGGACAGAAGTGAACAGCTTTTCTCTGACAGATCACACCATCTCAGCCTGAGAGAGAGAAAAGCGTCATCAACAACTCTTTTTTATATACATGTGTAAGAGTGAGAATATATGTGTGTATGAGTGAGTATACAGTATACGTGTGAGAAATCTAGAATGAATTTTGTCCCGTATGGCCCCTCATACCAGGGCCTCTGCTGGCCTCAACACACTTAAGAAAAGGATATGTATGGTGTATGTTATGTCATATTATATCCACTGTACGGCGCTTTTTCCAGTGTCAGCTACAGCGTAAGAGTTTTTATCCAATCATGTTAGATGCTATTATGAGGTGGATTCATTTAGGTTGGCCTTAGTATAAGCACAGTATACTGTATTATTATCACGCAAACCTTGGAAGCAGTGTTTTACTGTTATAAAACAAGTAGTCATACCCCAGGTCACAACGTTCAAACATAACATGCATACTTACTTAAGAGTCTCCAGGTGACACTGGGGGTTTTTCAGTCCACGTGACAGAAGATCCACCCCTACATCCTGCAGTTTGTTCTCAGTCAGGTCCAGTTGTGTCAGACTAGAGGAAGAAGAGCTGAGGACTGAGGGCAGAAGTAAAAGACTCTCTTCTGACAAGCGACATCGGGCTAGTCTGTAAAAAGAGAGCAGTTTCATTAACATCTTCAAACATAACATGATGCATGGATACTTACTTAAGAGTTTCCAGGTGTGAACTCTTCATGCCAGCAAACAGCAGGTTCATTCCTGAAACCTCCAGCTTGCTCTCACTCAGATCCAGTTGGGTGACACTAGAGGTTGGAGAGCTGAGGACTGAGGAAAGAAGTGAACAACTTCTCTCTGACAGCCTACAGTCTGACAACCTAAAATGAAATCAGATGGTTATGTCCAGTTCAGAGTTACCTTTGACTGAAAGGCCACTCACAGCACTTTGTTTGAAGCTTGGACCACCAGTTTGAGTCTCTCAAGGGCCTCCTCTGAAGCAGAGTATTTCTTCAGGTCAAACGTGTCATGATGTTCCTCTGAGGACAGTAAGATGAAGGCCAGAGCGGACCACTGAGCGGCAGACAGTTGGTTCTTTGAGAGATTCCCTGATCTCAGGTGCTGCTGGACTTCCTCCACCAGAGAAGTGTCCTTCACTTCATTCAGACAGTGGAACAGATTAATGATCCTCTCGGGTGACACGTTCTCACTGATCTTCTTCTTGATGAGCGCAGCTGTGTCCTGATGGGTCCAGGAGTTACTTCCTACTCGATGAGGATTGTTGCTGTGCTGCACAGATAGACCCAGGAGGAAGCGCAGGAACAAGTCCAGATGTCCATTTGGACTGGCTACAGCTTCATCTAAGGCTCTCTGGTAGAAGTGTTTCCTGTTTCTAGACAGTGTGAATGTTTGTTGTGAAACAAACACATTGACTCCAGCATTAGAAAATTTCTGGTGAACGTAATGAGCAGCCAGAAACTCCTGAAGACTCAGGTGGATGAAGCAGTAGACCTTGTCCTGGTAAAGTCCTCTCTCTTCTCTGAGGATCTGTGTGAAATATCCTGAGTAAATTGAAGCAGCTTTGACATCGATGCCAGACCCTGTGAGGTCCGACTCATAAAAGATCACGTTTCCTCTCTGAAGCTGCTCATAAGCCAGTTTTCCCATCTTCCTACTCATGGCATCCCATAGGATGTCCATTCCATTGCTCATGTCATACTTCTGCTTCTTCAATTTGGACTGGACCACAACGAAGTGGGTGTACATCTCAGTCAGGGTCTTGGGCAGCGGTGCGGTCTCATTGTTCTTCAACATGTCCTCCAGAACCGTGGCTGAGATCCAGCAGAAGATCGGGATGTGACACATGATGTAGAGGCTTTGTGAGCTCCTGATGTTAGAGATGATCCAGCTGCTCTGTTCCTCATCCACAAACCTCTTCCTGAAGTACACCTCCTTCTGGAGGTCAGTGAACCCTCTAACCTCTGTCACCATGTCCACACACTCAGGAGGGATCTGATCGGCTGCTGCAGGTCGTGTGGTTATCCAGAGGCGAGCTGAAGGAAGCAGATTCCCTTTAATGAGGTTTGTCAGAAGGACGTCTACTGAGGTGGACTCAGTCGCATCTGTCAGGACTGGACTGTTGAGGAAGTCCAGAGGGAGTCGAGACTCATCCAGACCATCAAAGATGAACAGAACCGGGACTTCTTCAAACCTGCTGAATAAGAATTCTTTGGTTTCAGGGAAGAAGGAATGAACAAGTTCCACTAAACTCAACTTATTTTTCAGCATGTTGAGCTCCCTGAAGGTGAAAGGAAACACAAAGTGGAAGTTCTGGTGGGCTTTCTGTTCAGCCCAGTCCAGAGTAAACTTATGTGTCAGGAGGGTCTTCCCAATGCCAGCCACGCCCTTCGTCAGCAGGCTC
Source organism: Callionymus lyra (assembly GCF_982586985.1). NCBI lineage: Eukaryota > Metazoa > Chordata > Actinopteri > Syngnathiformes > Callionymidae > Callionymus > Callionymus lyra. Next base: position 20,891,723 of record NC_141818.1, read on the forward strand.
CTGATTGGTTGGTTGCTCTCAGGCGAGGCTTTAAACAGTTCTTCTTGTCTGATGGTGGTTTCAAGTCTGGCCTGGTTTCTAGTTGCTGCTTCGATCTGTTGGACCTCATGCTCTCGGTTGACCTGCTCATTGCCGCCCTCAGTGATGTAGAGCTCTGTGTAGATCTGATTCAGAGGGGCAGAGTTTCCTGCTTTAGCGACCCCCTCAGACACACTGTGGAACTTCTTCTGTAGCCTCCTCTTCAACCGACATGCACACTCTGCAGCACGACTTCCTGAATGAAGGGAGTAAAATGAAAAGTCAGACGCCATCAATTGAAGTTGAACAACCCTCAGGTCAGGCTTTTAGGTTCAAGGTTCAAATCCTCTTACTGCTCCGCAGACAATCCACCAGCTCTTTCTTCTTCATGCGCTCGAGGAGGTTCACAATTAAGTTCAGGAAAGCTTCTCTGAAGCTCCTTAGCTGCTCGTCTTCATAATCTTCCTCATCAATCGGGTACTTCTGGTTATCTGTACCCAGAAACCCACGGGCTCTTTTTACTTCTTTCGTCACCAGGTTCATGACCATCCCCTCCAGTAGCTGAAAAATAATCACAAGGTGACTAAGTTTAACCTGGATGTGTAACAGTTCTTTTGTCTGATCTTCTCTGAACTCTAGCGTACGTCAGACGCTACTTCAATTTAGGTCAAAGTACTTTAGCATCTTAATCTTAGCTGAGCACTTACCTCAAGAGTGAAGTCCAGATCTGCCTGATGCCGCTGGACACTGAGAACATCTGGAATCACCTGATCCTTTCTGTGAAGAACATGTTAAATGGGGCAGTTTACAACATGATCTTATCTCAACACTAGATGTCCTCATAGTGCTGTCTCTGCATCCTTGGGACACTCTTACCGCTCATCTTCAGACTTCTTTCTACCTTGCAATTCAATGTATCTTTGCATTGACATGTCACTCTTCAAAGACAGACAGCTGGGAAACATTTCCAGTTCAGTGTTGTCCTCAAGACTCTTTAAGCTGAAAACACAGAGGAGTTGCAGTGTGAAAATGACACCAAGTGTTTGGAGCTCTGACAAGATCAACTTCAACCTACCTCTGAGCTCCAGTCTGGCTTTGGTACCCACTCTGGAGGGACTTTGGACAAAGAGCTTCCACGTCTTGATTCTCACCTTCACACAAACAAAACACCTTTATCCATGCATGCAGGTTCAATACAATCTTGATCATGTCACGCATGTTGAACAAAATGACACGTGTCTTACATTGTTGAACTTGTTTTTATTTTTATTTTTAGATGCAATTATGGTCATTAGTTATCTGAAGTGCACAAACAGGTTCAGGGACAGTTTCAGTAAGTGCAAAACACTCAACACTTACTGGCATTTGCACCAGTTTTGCTCAGATGTTCAGGAAATATTCTACTTGGCTCTGTACATGGCCGACTATGTTTGTCTGTCTTCTAAGTCAGGCCATTTCAATAATTGTTCCTTTATAAACAGTTCATTTGTTTGTGCTTAACTCCCTTTTCTGTAAAAGAAACAGCTGCTTTGTCTTACTTGAAGGTGTTACAGCAAATGTTGCTGCCTCACTTATATTTTTAAGATCAATTATTTTTGATTTAAGTTAATTATTTTAATTCCTATGTAACTTCCTGTTAATCCTTGCTTCTTCTTCATGGCAGTTCTATATAGTTAGGTGTTTGTTTGTTATAACACAATTTTATAAGAAACATTCAACAAAACAAATATTCTAGGTTTCTTTGATCTGTTTGTCTCTTCCAAAGTATAGTGAAGTATTTTTCTTGCTTCATTATAAAACTCAAGTTAAGTAAATATAATCGAAACTTTATACGAATTTAATTTAAAAAACGTGTATATTTGTGGATGTTTGAAAGCTTTTGCTTCCATTTTTTTTTTTATAATGTATTTTCTAGCTTGTTCCTCTAAAGATAAGTATTGCTTCACTGAAATATTAAACCTTTTATACAGTCGATCACAGAGATAAAAATAGAAACTATTGATAAAGAAAGTATGAGAAGTGGTTTTCGACAGAAGCCTTTAACAAGAACTCGCGGATCTTCTGTGGACAGTTAGTAAGTCACTGACCTGTGAGCATCTCTCCTCCGGTCTGAAGACTGGTGTCCATGGTTGATGATGTGAATCCTCACAATTGTGTTCAGCTATTTCCGATTAATGCGAGTGGAACATCTCTAAGTCACGAGGAATGCAGATGGGTGGAGTTTTTTCAGGTTGGTCAGGTGATTCGATTTTATAAATAAACAAAAAACATCAATCTCATTATTCGAATAAATAATAGGATACACATAAATATGAGATTTAATACAGACTAAAACTTGAAAATCCATTCCTTAATTGAGATTAAATTCTTTATTTTTTTTTACTTGCAGTTGATCACTGGAGTAAAGATATTCGACGCTTCCGCGATCACAGCCAAACCTTCCGACGCCAAATTTAGAGTGCGCGTAATGCCAGAGCATTACGGTAGCACTGAATCTGCTAGAAAGAAACGTCGAGAGATCACAAATCGAACGAGTAAAATAGATCAATAACTAATACTTTAATCAGGTTTTATGCGAATTTAAACGTTTTTTTTCTCGTGTTACATCAATACTTACTAAATGTAGAATATAGGGAAATGATTTGTTAAAAATCTAAATGACATTTTTATAATAAATATATATTATTTAAGATGAAGGTTTCATCTATCATATGAATGCATTTGGAAACATTTTTCCATTTTAATGATATTGTAAATATTGTGCTTCTGCGTTTGTAAATACACTTATACATGTATAGTTATTTGTATTTTTAGTGGCAGCATTAATTTTTGGTTGGAGGGAAGCTCTGTTTAATTTTATAGTATAATGTTAAGATAATGTAAATATTGTGTGTGTTTGTGTTTGTAAATACATTTATAGATAAATAGTCATTTTTATTTTTAGTGGCAGCATTAGAGTTTGGTTTGAGGGAAGATCTGTTAAATGTATATAATATAAAGATAAAGTAAATATTGTGTGTATGTGTGTACATAGATTTATAGATATAGTTTATGGATACCTAGTTATTTGTGTTTTTAGTCGCTGACAAAAGGTTTTATTAAAGTTAAAAATCTGTTGGTTTTATATAGATATATTCTAAATAACTGTGTGTGTGTTTCTATGTATTTTCTTCAGTGTGCAAGACCTTGTTCATTAAACAATTTGTTGTGAACCTTACTGGTGGGTAAGTTGCAGTTCACATATATTTAGACCACAACATTCAAAACATGATAAAATAGAATAAACTACAGTAAAATGTTTCCAAATTCATTCATATGATAGATAACACCTACATCTTTAATAATATATAGTTATTATTAGCAGAGGTTTGTAGATTTTCTTATTTTCTTAAGGTTTAAAGTTCAAATGTCTTTATTGTTATAGCAAACACTCTTGGTGCAACTTAGACACATCATCAGTGTTGTATCCTGGGTTCATAGGGTGTTTCGGGGTCTCGCAACAGACACCCTCGCCCAGGCGACCCAGCCAGGGTTGATCAGACCCCAGCTTGTGTCTAAGTAGCTTGTTTAGCCCACGGATCTCCCCGCTTGATCGACAGCCACCTTGACGCTTTTTCTGCTGCGTTGGTGATGTCTCTGGTGGCTTTCCTTATGTGCAGTCCCTTCACTCCCAACATTTTGAGTGCCCTGATGAGAGACTGGCCAACGAACCCTCTGCACCAGACCTCGGTTGGGTTGCATCGCGTCCTCCATCCCCTGCTTCGGCATTCGCCTGCCAACTCCTCATACTTGGCCCTCTTCCTCTCAAAGGCCATATTATCAGGGAATTTGAGCTGTCTGCCTAGGTCCACCTTCAGCTGCCAGTCCCGAGCTGTTGCCAGCAGCCCCCCTGCTTGAGTCCTGCGCTGCGGTGGCTTCTCCCCAGCTCTTACAAAGGCGATGGACTGCCTTGTTGGTTGTTGATTTTTGCTGGTGGAGATCCCTGTGCTTATGACTTCTGCAATGACCCACAGCACCTGGTCATGGCGCCAACGGTAACGCCCATATCTAAGTGCACGTGGGCAGCAGCTTAGGATGTGCTCCAACGATCCGGCTTTCTGGCAGAGAGAGCACAGTGGAGTCTCGGCTAAGCCCCAGCGGAAGAGGTTGGATGGGCTTGGGAGTACATCATACACAGACTGTATAAGGAACTTGATCCGATGTGGCTCAGATCTCCATAGCTCTGACCATGAGATCTTCCGGTCAGCTGTCTCTTCCCATCGGGTCCATGCGCCCTGCTGCCGCATCCCTACTATCCTACTGGAGCGGGCTTCCTCCACCCCTGCTCGGACCTCCTCCTGGATCAGCTGTCGCCTCTCCTTTCCCTGGGACTTGTTGTAGCGAGGTCTTGGGTTACCAAGACCTGCCCGACATTATGCTACTGTTCCCACCAGCTCACTGTGTCGCAACCGTGCCTCAGCCTTGTTGACAGCCTCCTGAGCCTTCCACTTCCTGCCTGTCCTCACTTCTATGCCTGCCGAGGAGACCTTGTTGTCGGTGGAGTCCCTGTACAGCAGCACCTCTCTAACTCGGGTAACCATAAACTCCTTCGTCAGACTACTGAAGGGCAGTTTTAGTTTGTTGTTTTTCCTGTACAGGGCAATGCTGCTGAGGCTTCGTGGTAGGCCCAACCACTTCCTGAGGAAACAGCTGACTTTCCTCTCGAAGCACTCGACGGTGGTCATTGGCACATCATACACCAGCAGTGGCCAGAGGAGTCGTGGCAAGATGCCATGCTGGTAGATCCAGGCTTTAAACTTGCCTGGAAGCCCCGACTTATCCACCCCTTTGAGCCAGGTTCCCAACTTCTCTGTTGTTGATCGGAGTGCTGCAGTGTCTTTTAAGGTGCAGTCGTAGATCTTGCCCAGACTCTTTACTGGCTTCTCTCTCACAGTTGGGATCCGGACACCTCCTATCGTGAAGGGAAACTTGTCTGTTACCTTCCCCCTTATCACCACCAGTGACCTGGACTTGGCTGGCTTGAAGTCCATCCGTGCCCAGCTAATAAGATGCTCTAGGCCTTACAGGATCCATCTACAGCCCGGGACTGATGTTGTAGTCACTGTCAGGTCATCCATAAATGCTCTGATGGGGGGCTGCCGCATGACAGAATTGGTGAGTGGGCCTCTGCACTCCACTTATGCTGACTTCACCACCATATTCATGGCCAAGGCAAACAATATCACCGAAATAGTGCATCCGGTGATAATGCCCTTCTCAAGCCTATGAAATGTCGACGTTACTGTTCCAGAGGTGACTCTCTAGCTGAAGCAGTCCAGTATGAGGTCCCTGATCTTGCCTGGAATGTGGTGTCGTTGTAGTGAGGTTTCCACCAGTTTGTGTGGGATAGACCCATAGGCGTTCGCTAGATCCAGCCAAAGGACTGCCAGGTTTCCTTTGCCTTCACGTGCCTCCCGGATCAGCTGAGTAACAACTCCTGTATGCTTGATGCATCCTGGAACCTTTGGGATCCCACCCTTCTGCACAGAGGTATCAATGTAGTTGTTTCTCAGGAGGAACTCCGTCATGCGTTTGGCAACGATACTGAAGAATATCTTGCCCTCAACACTGAGGAGTGAGATGACCCTAAACTGCTCGATGGTACTTGAGCTCTCCTCCTTTGGAATCCAGACCCCCTCTGCATGTCTCCACTGATGTGCTACCTTCCCTCTTCTCCAGATGACTTTGAGGGTTGTCCACAGTCGCTTCAAGAGTCTGGGGCATCTTTTGTATACAACATATGGGACTCCACTTGGACCTGGGGCTGAACTGTTTCTAGCAGCTTTGACAATTTCCCCAACTTCTTTCAAAGTTTGCTCCTTGATGTTAAATGCCGAGATGGGTTCTGGAGGAGTTATCAAAGTCCTGCATGGTCCAAGAGGTCCCTCTCTTGCACGGTCACTGTAGGTGGCACTAAGGTATTTGTTAACCTCATCTTCAGAACAAGCAAGGCAGCCACTTTTTTTCTGCCCAAGGATCTTTTTGGTGAAGCCAAAGGGATTTACGATGAAGGCCACACGCTTCCTGGCTCTTTCCCTACCCCTCCTCCTATGCCACTCAGCTCGACGGAGGGTGGTGAGTTTCTTCCTCAGGATGCTGCGGAGCTCTGCCAGCCCGGCCTTCTCCTCATCCCTAGCCCACTTAAACTGCTGTCCAAGCAGTCTAAGCTCCTGCCGAAGCTGGCTAATCTTCAACTCCCTTCTGTTGTTGTTCTTTACACTGTATTTAAATCAATACAACATTCAAAACATGATAAAATCAGAAAACTACAGTAAAATGTTTCCAAATTCATTCATATGATAGATAGAACCTTCATCTTTAATAATATATAGTTATTATTAGCAGAGGTTTGTAGATTTTTTTATTTTATTAAGGTTTCAAGTTCTTTACACTGTATTTAAATCAATACAACATTCAAAACATGATACAATCAGAAAACTACAGTAAACTGTTTCCAAATGTATTCATATGATAGATAAAACTTTCATCTTTGATAAAATTAAATTATTGTTATTATTCACAGAGGTTTGCAAATGTTGGTTTTATTAAATGTATTCAAACAGCGCTACTACTATAATCTTAAACGCTCATATCTCAAACTAAACTTTTAAATAAAATAAACAATAAATAATCCATATATCATTGTATTATAATACATTCCACTCTTTGGATACCATTTATTAAATGTATTGTGAGACTGAACAATAATGGACATGTACTGATGTTACTGACTTACATCTTCAAAACACGTTTCCCCAAAAGGACGCTACCGCTTTAAATAAGGTCAGAGTTCAGGTTGACACGTGGTTACAGCACCATGGCTGTGTGCTTGAGTTTCTTATAAGTAGTGGAGTGTTACGATCTGCAAGGTAATTCTAATTCCTAATGCAACAACACTGAGCGTATTTGTTGGCGTGTAGCGAGGAAGTGTTTACGCAGGATTACTTTGAATAGATCGTGGTTTCTGAACGCAAAGCTACGGAAACTCAGAGCTGCCATCTAAATATTGTCGCGTTATTTCATGACATGATCACATCAATTTGTGATACTTCTCACGTTATTTAGTGATATTGTCACGTTGATAAGGTAGCCTTTTCGTACGTCATATCCGCCTGAAGTGTTTCGATTCACTTATGGCGCAAACATCGAACCCACTGCTGGACAGTTTACGAAGCCGTGGAGTCCCTGAAGAATGTATTGATCGTTTGGAACATGAGCATGTATGTTGTATCTTTGATATAACCCTCGCTGGGAACTTTAAACGTTATATTGTGTCTGTAATCTCCCACTGTGCTTCAATTCAATCACCTTTTAAAAATGATTTTGACCATTTTCTTTTTAATAAAGTTGTTGTTTGATTTTTTTATTAACCAGACTATCATGGCTGATGGAAACGGCACCCCAAAGACTGTAGAGTCAACAGAGGAGAATCCGTCATCACTGGACAACGAAGCCAGAGTTGAAGAAAGTCCAGCAGGAGACGCTGACCCTAACTCTGACCCCAGCCTTTTCCGCTATGTCAGAGGAGATCTGTTCACCTCGGAGATCTTTAAAGTAGAGATAAGAAACCTTCCCAAGTTTATTGGTTTCAACGACCTGAAGAAGTTCCTGTCCAAACACGGAGTCAACCCGCACAAGATCAAGCTGTTCGGCCGACATACGTTCGCCTTCGTCACGTTTAAGAACGAGGAGGAGCGCGACAAGGCCATGAAGATGGTGCACGGGATGCAGTGGAAGGGTCAGGTGCTGACCGTCAAGCTGGCCAAGCCCAAAGTAGACCCCATCCTGCAGAAGAGGAAGCAGCAGGAGGGGGAAGAAGGAGCAGGAGGTCCACCTGCTGCCAAACGGAAAGACGCTGGAGACGGAGACGAGGAGGAGCCGCTGAGTGTCCAGATCGCCAACGTGGTGACGCCTCTGTGGAACGTGCCGTACGAGGAGCAGCTGAGGAGGAAGGAGCAGGAGGTGGTGGCGGTTCTTCAACGGCTGGCTAAGTAATGAAAAGTCTCCTCATTTAACTTCTAATTGAATGAATCCGTTTGTTGACTTCAAATATTTTTGACTGTTTTCTTGTCAGGGAGATCGGCAACACCAACAAAGGCATGCTGCCCTGGCTCTTTGCCCAGAAAGAAAAGTACAACAAAATGTGTTGTCCTCTTGAAGCAATCCGACCCTCCCCCACTCAGGTACGTCTCACACTGTTGCCTACCTTTCCGACACACACAGCCTCAATCAATTAATAAAAACTTTAAAAGCAATCAAGAAAGCCAGAGTCGACCCATTTATTTCAATACTTTTTTTTTTATTGCCATAATGACTAAATCAAAAGTTTCGGTGACAAGTAGGGAAGCACCGATCCCACTATTATGGTCCCTTAACATTTGAGTATTAAATATGAACTTTCTCGCCCTACTGTGAGACAAACCTGGTCATGCTTTGAATAAAAATCAACATTGACTTCATGTGGAACTATAAAGTTATTTATTCAAACTAAGTGTTTAATTGTTGACCAGCATTTTGAGAATGTAAAGAAAAGTACTTTGTTGGCAAGCTCTTTAAGTCGACGCAAAAATGTCGGAATGAAATAAAGGAACACTTTTGTGGAGTAAAGATTTAACTTCATTGAACCAAAATGTTCAAATGAAAAAGCCTTTAATTAAAATAAAAATGCAGACATTACAGTGGTTATAAATATTCAACAAAGTGACCAACACTCAGACGACCACACTATTTGATGCGCCGCATCTCTTGTTGCCACCAAAGGAGTGATGAATATTTGAAAGGTTTTTTAAAAATCGCATTAAATCTCTTCATCTGTTTCTTTTGGTAATTTTGGTTGTGATGTAATGCTTGTTTGTCAGACGGAGTACAGGAACAAGTGCGAGTTCCTCATTTCTATGGGAGCGGACGGTCAAGACAAGACCGTGGGCTTCCGTCTTGGCAAGTACAAAGGGGGATCCTGCGCCGTGGTGGGTCCTGCAGACACCCGCCATGTCTCCGTCGAGGCCAAAAAGGTGGTCAGCCAGTTCCAGGAGTTCATCAGGTATGAATAAATCATTCATTACCATCTTCTGGAATTTAATTTAGACATTATTTTCTGAAAAGAAAATCAGTTTTGTATATAGATAAGCGGGCCAAGAATGGGCCCTTGAGGAATCCCAAGTTCTATGTCTAAGTCTCAATTCAGTCCTGTCTGTCTATCAGAGCATAATGACATAAATATTTCTGTCATCCTGGCAACCTTCAGGGCGACGCCGTACTCCGTCTACAGTCCAGAGACATATGAGGGTCACTGGAAGCAGCTGACCGTTCGGACCACCAGGACCAAACAAGCCATGGCGATGGCTTTCTTCAACCCACAGGTAAGAGGAATGTTTTAATATTCATGTTGATTCACTGATGACCGAAAGTGGCCCATCTCTTCAGAAACTGGAGGAAAAGGAGCTGGACGAACTGAAGAGCTCCATGAAAGAGTACTTCACAGTGGGGGAGGGGAAGGACAGTGGTGTCACGTCACTGTACTTTGTCCGAGAAGGTCAAAGGTGAGAAGAGAACATCAACGTGTTTACATAGAACGATCTTCCATCATCAATTTTTTTTACCTGCTAGAACTACCCCAAACCTGGAAGGCCTACCTTGTGAGCTGGTGGCCGGAGAACCCTGCATCCGTGAGGAGCTGCTCGGCCTCACATTCCAAATCTCGCCACACTCCTTCTTCCAGGTCAGGACTTTAAACCCCCTAAACACAGAAAGTTGTTGCTGATGTCAAGTGTCACTCCTACAGGTGAACACAGGTGCAGCAGAGGTCCTGTACTCTGCAGTGGGGGAGTGGGCTCAGCTGGACCAAGACAGCACGGTTCTGGACGTCTGCTGTGGGACTGGAACCATCGGCATCTCTTTAGCCAAGGTTTGCTCCATGCAACAAGTGATCCGTCGTGATGTGTTGATGAAGCTTCATGACACAGTGTTACGTTTTTAGAGCTCCGTAGATGGTTCCCTCAGTTGAAGAATGATGTGAAGTTCAATAGATTATAGAGGAGAGAGTGCCATCTAGTGGGCTCTGGGAAAAAACTATTTCATGAAGCATCATCAACACTTGACTATTGATCCCATGTCTGCATGAATTGATCTAATTTACCGGTTGTGTCTCCCTCTAGAGAGTGAAGAAGGTGATTGGGATTGAGCTTTGTCAAGAGGCAGTGGAAGATGCCAAAGTTAATGCAAAAGCCAACGGTAAGAGAAACACTGTTTTGTTTTCTTATTTGTTCCAGAAAAGTTTTGAATCTTGACAGAGGTACTTGAACGCACCACGGAACAAAGTTTTACCCTCAATCTTCAATGTATTGCTCAAACATTTTTTCTTAATTCAATCATTAATATGACATGAAATCTGATTAGATCATGTTTGCTTATGTTAGAAATATAAAATGATGTTTTATGTTTAATTTAGGTCATTAAGAATCTGCTAAAGGCATGTGGTTCTGTAGTTGCTGTTTGTTTTAAAGCCCCTTTGTGGCATCACATATTTCTATAGGAAATCTTTATTTTCTGACATCTTTTCAACTACAGATGATGCATTATTGATGTAATTGAACTTAAAATATCTTTCTGGAAGGCAGTGGTTTTAGTTTCCATCTTCATCCACAACAAAAACATTGTGTTAATGATTGTTTTCGGTTTGATTTTGAAGGAATTGTAAGCCTCTGTGTTAAAAGAATGTACCTGTTCTCTTCTGTTGCTGAAGGTCTGAGCAACGTGGAGTTCCACTGTGGCAAAGCTGAAGACTTGTTCCCGAGTGTCCTGAACTCTGTGGTGTCGCCCAACGTCACAGCCATCGTGGACCCACCTCGGGCAGGCCTGCGTGAGTGAAACAAAATCACTTTCCTGCTGATGGGTTGATGACGCTTCATGAAGCATTGCCTTATTTTTTTTGGAGCTCAGTATGTGAGGAAAATAATAATTAACAAAGCAATAGATTCTGGAGCAGAGTGACATCTAGTGGTCTTTGAGAAGAATCAAACCATGACTACTGAAGCTGTTTTGTGATGGTATTTTGAAGCACTTATTCAATAAAGCCACATTCCTTTTTAAACTGACGGCGCTACCTACTGAACTCGGATACGGACCCTGTATCATGAAATCTTATCTTATCACTAGTTTATCACACTTGGTGTACATGTTTCTCAAATGTTGTGGTCCTGCTTCAGACTCAAAGGTGGTCCTGGCCATCAGGAAGGCAGCGCACCTGAAGAGGATGGTGTACGTGGCGTGCAATGGCAAGGCTGCCATGAACAACTTTATTGAGTAAGTTTAGAAAATGTTGAATTTTTACCAAGCTACTGTAACACTGATCACATCTTCTCGGTACTCCACCAGCCTGTGCAGGGCTCCGTCCAACAGAGTACAAGGAAAACCGTTTCGTCCCGTGCGAGCGTTGGCGGTGGACTTGTTCCCTCAGACGATGCATGTGGAGATGCTGCTGCTGCTGGAGAGGGTCGACTACGACGCACAGAAGACGAGCGACAATCCAGAGAAAGTCTAGTTTTTGTTCAACTGATGTCTGTAGACTCCACATATACATGGTAAAGTCTGGATGCTGCACATATTCATGCAACCATTTTTGTTAACATATTAAACACAATGCGTTTGTTCATTTGACTTTTCCCAATCATTCCAACACAGCTCATCCTGTAGTCAAGACATTTTATTTTGCATAACAAATATCACAGAAGTCAGTTTGCAATATTTACTTCAATTTCTTGGAGCAAGAGTCCAAACATGAAATGCAACGTTTCCTCATCAGCACACATGAAGCAGGACAGACACACTAAATAAAGCACATTCATTATCACGACACGTATCATGTCAAGTTCTGTAGAAAAAAGAATTTGAAACGCACTGCAGTTTCTTTTTTTCTAGCGTACAGCTGCAAACAAATGCACCAAACTGTAGGTAGAAGCTTTGGTTTCCATGTTTTCGCTGTTAGAAAAAAAAAAAAAACTGCCTGGATCAGCAAACGTCACATTTAACAGCCACAAAATCAAAACGATACACGGTCCTAAATGTCATCTGCTCATGCTGCAGTTGGTAAAATACTTTGTGGATGGACAATAAATGCTGTAGATTTGTACAAGGGGCTTCCGTGTCCTGCGTCGAGCCCTTCTTGAAATAGACCAACTAAGGCAGCATGAACCAATAGAAACGTGAGTTAGTGCTGAGGTGGACAGTGGGGGGAGTTAAAAGGCGGTGATGGATGAAACTTGTGCAATAGAGCTCAACAAAATGCTTAAAAACATCCAAGTGCAGAAGTAATCAAGTTATTTTCTTCTTAAAATGCATTTCATCAAACAAACTATGTGGAACTAAAGCTGCAACACGTAGACTGAAGCAGGGGAAGGTAGTCTTCATAACGTTTGAGTTGATGACTTGTAGATGAAGGGTAACAGTAGGTCAAACATCCACAGTGCAGAGGGGTTCGCTCCCGGGCTGAGCCGATTCCACGATGGTCATCTTGGGTTTCTTCCTGGTCTCCTCCTGTAGACGTAAATTTAATTTTAGTGGACGTGCGTGAACATAGAGAAGGTTTGGTACTGACCCTCTGTTTGGCCAGTTTTGTCATTTCCTCCTGCAGTTTGTTCAGGATGTGCAGGTTTGGCTTGTTCTTTTTGGCAAACTGTTGCAGCTCGATCACACTCTTGTCCGAGCTCTCCTGAGGAACACCACCAGGATTAGAGTAAATACTGGAGACCAATGTTTCAGCTCACCTTCTTTACCATCTTGTTGCTCTCTCTACCATACATCCGCAGCAGCGAACCCCAGTTCTTCACGTGTGGGTGAAGCATCTGCAGGATCTTCTGAGAGGCCAGTTGTTTGCCCACTCGCTTGTTCTTACCTGATGTGAGCAGACAGAAAGAAGTCATAAATGTTTCAGAGGAAGTTAAAAAATTAAATTTTAAAAAGGTTTACTTACACCAGCCACGCACTGTGTGCTTCCCACACGTCATCACATATTCACTCTTCTGGTTCTTCCCTGGAATCACCTCAAATTTGATGTTCGTGTCGCCCATTCCATGGTTTCTGCAGCAAATTGTGGAAATGAAAAAAAAAAAAGTTTTCAACAATTCAAAACACAGAAGAAGCTCTTACCTTTTAAGGCACTCGTGAAGAATCTGATAAGGGGAGAGGAGTCCGGCTTTGTTGGTCAGCTCGTACACTCTGGAGTCTTCTATACTGATATGGTTAAAATACTCCAGCTCATCAGCTTCTGCAGGCTTCTCCTCAGCCGTCTGCTTCACAAAGTCGGGGATGAGGATCTCCAGAGTGGCTCGAGCTGAGGAGAGAAGCACCAGTGAAGGAACCCACGACTGTGACTGTGTAGCGAGTTAGAAGCAAAGATCACCTGCTTTATTCTTGGCTAGTTTTTTACTGCTCGCGATGCCTGTGCCATAGGTCACTCCGTCTATGATGACCGACGCTCCGAAAGGCTCACTTGGGTTCTCTGTGCAAACATACAAATCACTTAATACGGAAAAATACGACGAAGTCAAGAAGAATCGTGAGAACAGAACAGATGAACTTACCACATTCAAAAAAGTTGTAAACAGGCCGAACCTTCAGCACACGTTGCATATATTCGTGTAAGATGCAGACTTCAGACTTCCCGTTTGGGTTGATGACAAATTCTATTCAAAAAACACCAGGGAGATAAAACCAAAAACGGACACAAGAGAATGTCTCGTTTTATAAACAAATGAACAGCAACAGCATAACAGATTTTATAGCAGTTTCACTTGTCTGACACTAGAGGGAGCCACAAACAAGCTTTCCTAACTCTTATTGGTTCTTGAAGTCAGCTATGCTGAAACAATACCATTTACATTTCAGTCTTAAGAGGGTCGAATGTGATTGATCAGACCTAAATATAATTTAATCCCAAACTAAATAAAGCTTAACCTTATTTTCAAAAATCTTTATTATTCCCAAATTACCTTTTTTGGTGGGAGCATCTTGGACTGACAGTGTGATGAGTTTCTGGTTTGCAGGCAGGATGGGTCGTTCTGACTCCGCCTGCTTCCTCTTCATGTCTCGGTTGAACTGCCGTCTCTCCGCCCACGTGCGAAACTTCTTGACCGTCACTTGCTCAAAGTCGAAGCACTTCACCAGATAATTACGAAAATCTTCAATTTCTGCATGGAAGTAAAACAAGTGTCTCAAAGGTCAGACGGCACAGTTAAGAGGTAGTGAGGTCGGATAAAGTCTCACCGACGGACTCATCTTTGCAGACCTCCACCTTGGCCCTAACCTGCCCCAGTGCACCCTGGGCCGTTTCAAAAGCAGGAGCCATTTTGGGCTTGGTGACGACAGGTACTTCAACCACATCAGAACTCTGATCAGCATTACTGGATGTGGGGATCTCCTCCTGTTCTTGAGCAGCCGTGTCAGCCTCCCCAGCTTCTCCATTGGACTCCTCACTAGGCTTCACTGGAGATGCTGTTGAAGTCACTTCGTCGCTCATCTCCTTCTCTTCTCGCTCCTTCATTTTCTTGTAATGCAGACAAGGGATGCTGCTGGTGGGAGGGTCATGTTTCTGAAAGAAAAGACATAAGCAGTTTATTTTTACTTTGAAAATCTGCATTTAAATCATTATTTGTTCAGATGTCCATGAGATTGAATGATGAAGACCTTTGTCTCTACATTTATTAATTCTTCCAAATTAGCCGATTGTTTTACATATTTCATTTTACAATAAGCATCCTTATTTTCTTTCCTTCTGCAGCAACATAATAGTCATTTGACATATACTATAAGCAAAGTAAAAAAAATACTTTACTTTTTGTGTTGGAGGTCTTGTGTATATTAAGTCTTAAGTAATCTGATAATGATAATTTTTAAGAAAGAATATGCACAATATAGTCCGAGGTGGTGATGGGCGATATGACGAAATGTATTGTAAAGGGAAGCTTGAAACACATCTATTGTGTCATGTTCTTCGTTTATACTTGAAGTGCTCATTTCAATGGTTTCAATTTATAATATTTGTAGCTTAATATTTTGTAGTTTTTATTTATTTGTAAATAATGAGATATTCACCAGTCTTTGAATGTATAACAATTGATTGTTGGTGATGTTAGTCAATTATGTTGGGTACCCTAAAGTACAGGGTGTTTTCCTTCAATCATAGTACAGAAATAGTATTGAAGTATAAAAAAATGTACTACTATTGGCATCAAGTAAATTATAGTTCCAAATAAAGGAAGAGAATAAGCATTTTATGCATTATATTGGAAATTATGTTTTCAAGTTATTCTTTGAAAACATATATCGTGGTTTATCGTTGCGTCTTACCCGGATACTGCCGGTTCCTAGGAAGTAAGGCCTGGACCAGGTCACCACCCGCGTCTCCCGATGCAAGTAGACTGGAATGCCAGAGTTGTGGAATGTCATGATCCATCCGTCTGGCAGTGGCTCAGTGGGAGGACGCCCCCGACCTGATATTGCACATCAAATATTTGTTGGCAATGATTGTGACACTTGATGTGCTCATTGAAGGCCAATGTCTGAATAATATATCATTTCAATATTACACATAGTCCATAGTGAACAAAGAATAACAAATGAAACATCCTAGGACCACAATGCTAAAATATTCCAAAGTTGCATGAAACAAATCTACCACTCACTCTTCAGCACCGTCTTAATTTTGGTCATCATGGGCTGAACGTTTCCTTCTCCATCGGAGCCTGGATCACTGTCGCCATCAGATTTGTCCTCCGACAGTCGCATCTTTTTGGGAACAGGCATGCCCTCCTCCAGCAGTGCGTCAACATCATTGTCAAAATCCTACAAGAGTCCACGGTTAAGGTGGGTGGAGGGGGTGGGGGTGTCCGTCAGATAGAGTGAGAACCAGGAAGACCAGAATAGAAGAACAAGCACCGATGATGACGAAATGCCAAACACCATTACATTTTGGAGGAAGAAGAAGCTGAAGAAGATGCTATTGAAAAAGGCGCCAAACCAAGAGGGAGAATCTCCTGTATTGTAAATAAGCTCCTGTTGAGGACACATATTTTGGTTTCAAGACAGATTAATGACAGTGTCATGAACTTCCCTTATATTGCATCCATGTTCTCCAGAAGACATTTGCAAGATTTAACTCCTTAATCATCTGGTAGGAATGACTACAGAAGTAGACTTTTAGTCTATTGTGTACATTTCTCAAGGACAAGAGAGAAATGAGACAATGATGATCACGATCACATGATTGTAGTATGTCAAGTATGCCACTCTCAGAAAAATGAGTGCGTATGTGCGTGTATATATATATAAAATTCATATCAATATTGTAATCAAATCCATATGTATGTATATATATATTTTTTTCCCACCAAGACATTTGAGTTACACTTTTCTTACACAAGAGAGGGCTATAGGGAATTGTTTTTTCAAAGATAGCTATCGTCTTTTAGGAGCACTTATATATTATCACACATATATTATTTTTGTAATATTAGTCCAAAAGATAAGTAAAAAATAAACTCTTGCAAAGAAGCTTGATGTATAAAAAATAAAAAGGAATAATGGAACGTCGATCTTTCCGGTTAACCAATTGTGGGGTGTGTTTAATGAGCACAATGCAGACATAGAAGTTCATACATACCATATCATAGGCCAAGGCTTCTTGTTGAGCTATGGCTTGAGATTTGAATCCACTATTCTCCCCATCCTCAGGCTCCAGGAAGTTGTCATAGAGGTCGCCCAACTCATCCAAGACCGCAAACTCTACTTTGTTTTCAACATCATCTTCATCTAACTCTTTTTCACCAGTGTTTCTTGGTGCTGAGCTGCTCTCGGCTAGTTCTTGATCAGTTAGCGATTCATGCAACACACCGTTCTGCATCTGTAAACCGTTATCTGTGCCTTCCTCCTTCCCTTCACCGGTGTACGACACATTCCTTTCTTTGCTACTAGTACTCTTGCTTTCGGTAAAACTTACCCTAATTTTAACATCTCTAAGCAGCTTAAGGTCAGGTAGGAACTTGGTGACGGGGGGAGCGTGACGGGCTGTTCTAGGGCACGTTTGGAAGGAAGTGGGTTCATCGGTTTGGAGGCTACAGAAGACTGTTGAGCTGAAGTCAGGCTCCTCTTCCCCTGGGGTGTCGATGTATCCATCACCACCAGAGCTAACGTCCATTACCTCTGCGTCACTGGACGTTTGCAGGGGAGGTGGTGGAGGGGCTCTTCCCTCATCTTGGCCAAAATCGTCAGGTGGCTCCAAGGGGAGAGGTGGTAAAATGTCGTCTATTTCCATTTTGACTAGATTTACGACTACAGACTGAACAGCAAAATGTTCCAAAAATGATCTATGCTGCTTTATCTAAACCCAGAACGCATGCAGAAGCACATCCCCTTATAGATCATGTACCAGTGTTGAATATGCTAAGCTGACTACATTGTTCTTTTCATTAATGTAGACAGCTTTCAGAATCACTGTCTCAATTATTGGAAATCACAATGCATTCAGCTTAATGGAGACACTGCTCATCCTCATGGGAGCCCTCCGGAGTGCTGTGGGGGAAACACAAAACAAAGGAAGCAAAGTCAGACAAAAAAACCTCAACACAGCCGCATGAATGCACACGAATCACACGTAAACAAACCGAAAGTGTTACATTTCACACAGTTTATCCTGTCCAAGCATCGGGCCCTTGCTGCATTTAGCATCGATGCTAAGATAAGATAAACCGCTCTACCATGCTGCACGAATGTTTTGTGACGCATAGCTTTCATGCAAATCATATAAGGCTTACTCACCAGTTTATTGGACACAGATATCCCTTAAAAACACACAATATCATTTTATTTTCTATACAAATCGTGGACCGTTGCCTCCCTGCCTACACCGAAGGCCCGCCATCTTGGAAAAAGCGGAACGCGCAACACTAACCGAAACAGGCCACGCCCACACCTACCGGCTTTTTTATGATTGGCTGGAAAACGTAGCGTCACTGCCTCCTCGTCGATAGTTTTGCTTTTCAAAGTGAAGCGTCTCTCAACAATTTATGAAAGATGTTATTTTATGTAAAGACACTATTTTATCGTGTATTTGTAAAAGGCCCAACAAGGGACAAGAGTTGAAAATTAATTAAATTGTTAATGCATCGCATCAACTGCAAACTTGTATTGTAACGATGTTGACTGCATCATCCCTGACAAATAAATGAATAAATAAATAAATAAATAAAATATAACAGCGAGAGAAAGTGATTTTTTTTTTTAGACAATTGCAATGAGAATTCTTACCTGCCCTGGTAGAAGAACTCAAATTTCCCCGATCGTTAACTCTTCACTGGCTGCCAATATCTTTCAGGATCAATTTTGAAATCCTTGTTCTTACTTTCAGAGCTATTCATGGTCAGACTCCTCCTTACATCACTTATCTGATCCAGCCTCAAACCCCAGCTCGGGCTCTTAGGTCTGTGGATCAGAATCTACTGATGGTTCCGCTCACACGCTCTCCCAGAGGAGAGAAATCTTTTCAGGCTGTTGCTCCTAAGCTTTGGAACGATCTTCCTCTCCCTCTGTGTTTGATGGATCTACTGACTCCTTAAAGAAACATCTTAAAACATTCTTATTTGTGCAGACTTTTCCTTGATTTTCTGGGAAACTGTATTTGTCTTATGTGAGTTGGCCTTTTAGAGTTTGTATTTTTACTGTGTATTGTTTTTGATTGTTAAAGCGCTTTGTGACCCTGGTCTAGAATTACTTACTTACTTTCCTAGTCTGCAGTGATCAATGGAGGTCCAAAAAGTTTCATTATAGATATGCAACTACTGTTTTTTTGTACCTTTGAAGCCTATTTTAATAATTTGCTGTTACAATTGATCGATTAGACTAAATTAATCCGGCTTTCTTTTTGAATTTAAACCAGCTTTAGACTAAAAGTTGGCCTTTAAATGTAAAGACCTGGTCGAAGTGCTGAACGGGGACCACATGCCCTTCGACATATCCTTTGACTGTATTTATATGGCCCTTGTGAGGTTGAATATTATGTATTTACTATAATACATACTTACAATACTTATTACTTATACTTATACTATAATAAAAACAATGTCCGTCACACAGAAAAAATCCTACTCCTCCAGGGGACTTGGATAGAGAGCTTAGTGGAGTAAACGAAAAGTTAAGTTAGGAAAGGGGAAGGGTCAAAGTTTAAAATCGCGATTTCGAGCGGGAAGGACAGAGCCTTAAGTCATAGTTAGTCATGTACCTCGACTAAATAAGGTGGATCGAACTGCAAGAATGTGACCTCTGGGTCCGGTGGAGGTCACTATCAAGGCCGAAAGGTCGCAATTTTCCAAACTTCACTGTGGCCGAATGAGCAGACTACAGTAGCAGGTATGAACTTTTTATCTTTGTGCAAAGTTTTGAGTTGTTTGGTTGTCGGAGGCCGATGCTACAAGGTCGCGAAGCACAAACGTTTGTAGGGAACGCACAGGGCCTAGCTGGCAAGACAGTAGAAAATAACAATTCTATCTTTTATTAATTTCAATTATTCATGACAGGGTTTTTGTTTTAAGAACTTTTTTCCTCCACTTTTTTCTTTTTTTGATGTTGTAGTCATTTTGAGTATTTATTCTCCCTCAAAAAAATGTATCAGGTGAAATATATATATATATATATATATATATACAGTATATTAACGAAATAGTATAATTGAGGCATATTTAGTTTTATTTTATACTTTTCTCTCCTGTATTTCGGCCTCTTGGCCCCTCACAACAGCCAATGTAGAACATGTGGCCCCGGAGGAAATGTAATCATCCACCACTGGTATAGAGCAACAGATAGAAATATCTCAACAATCCACTAGGTGTCACTGTTTACTAAAGTTTCTTTCAAAGGTAATGGAAAGCTGTTCGAGTCAAAAGTATCAGTATTGTTTTTTGTTCTAGTCGTAAAACAATGGACAGACTCTGCACACACAACATGGTTTTCAAAGGTTCATAGAGAGTTCGAATGTGTTTTGTGTAGTTGGAGATTCAACTTTGACGCATGGTGCATGAGTAAGAGAAACTGAACCCATTTGGGCTCAATTTAATCAATCTCTGTGCAAGGTATAAGATTCTTCTCAAGTGAGAATTATATTTTTTCTTTTTCTCTTAACAGTTCTATGCACAAAAGTTCTTGTGCTTAAATCTCTCATGATCTCTCCACTGGTTCAGCCAGGATGAAACTCAGATCTCCTGGAATTCAAGAGCATGGTTTTCATATTGAAAATGTCATTTATTTGTGCAGGCTCTTTCTAAATCATCTTGGTACTACTATGTTTGTCAGTCACTGTGTTGTCTAGGCCTTTTAAAGTTTTTAAACAAGTATTTTTAACTGTGTATCGTTTTGTTGTTTTAGCGTCTTGTGACGCTGGTCTAGAAAGGCGCTGTATAAATAAAACTAACTTACTATTTGGAGGATGGAGATGTGAAAATGTAGAAGGTGAGATCGTCAGAAGATTGTATCATCTTCAGTCACACATTGTGGTTGAGGGATGCCTTCACTCTGGCTTGGCTAAGCAGAATCAAAATGGATGGTTGTAAAGAAGTTCAGCTGAAGGCAAGAAGGCATTGGTAAAGAAACTCACTTTTACCGACAAATTAAACATGTAGTCAATGCATTATATACTTTATCTGATTATTCTTACAATAAAGCAAAACTACGTAAGATTTTGATACCTGATGTAGAAAGTATTTTGTCCAGCAGCAACAACACATCCATTCATTGAACTGCCCAGAGAGATAAAGAACAGAAACTAACACAAGAGTCTTTACATTTTCTTGTAAACAAATGTGCATCTGGCATCACAATGAGGATCCATGGAAGCCTTTGAACCAAAACCCATCATTTCAATCTTACATACTGGTGTTTTAATACACTTCTTATATTTCCATGCATTTTCTGACACGACTCAGAATGACAAACAGACAAAGTTGATGTATTGGCTCATTGCTTTTATTGTGTAGCAGCTGACAAACAACTTAGTTTTAAATTAAAAACAATTGTGAAAAATCACCCCTTTTATATATAAATCTCTAAATTGCAGTAGTTGTGAATAATATAGAGAAAATGATTGAAAAGAACATCAGAAAACATACATGCACTTATGCCAAAATCAGATCACAATAAAATAATCCAACCCTGGATTGTATTTGTGTGTGATATAAAAATAATTAAATAATCTTTGGCAGTAATTTAAAGTTGCACACCTTCGATAGATGCTTGTGAACTAAAGATAATGAACAATAGCACGGAACATGGCAAGTTACTGTCCTCTGAGCTTCTGCGGTGGCCGGCAAATCGGACGCTAAAAGGCACTTAATGCGGTTTTCTGCCACCTTGTCTTCATGCATCAAGCTTGAACTGGAAAGAATTGGTGATCCAATCGCTCGTGTCTCTGGCAACCATCGTGCGCTCTGTGAAGTTCACGTTTCCTTCAGTGTCTATCAGTATGATGGTGTTTGTCCTGAACAAGAGGGAAAAATTTATCACAAATAATGTTCATTTACTCATTGATTATCCACTTTCATTTACATGAAAGTTTCCAATTTTATTTCGCCGTATTGGCTTAAACAGAAACATGTTTAAAATAGACATGAAGTATATTATGACCTATAAAAACAAGACTTTTAGGGTTTAATACTGAGTATTTTAATTACAAAATTAAACAGTATATTAAGATGGATGAAATACTGGTGTACATCACCTGAAAACACAAGCATCAAAATGAGAAATAACCTTTTGGTATTTACTTTTTATTTAAAAAACTCCCTTAAAATGTTTTCATTAATTTCATTTCTTCATTATCTCTTGTTTCTGAGTTAAAAACAACATTTTAACTCAAATCACTGGGGAAATTTTATGAGAAAAAAAGTAATTGGGCATACGGAAAAAAAACATTACATAAACATTTTAGAACACTTGGGGAAAGAAATAATGTAATGAAATAAAAATGTATGTATATATTGGAAACGTAAAATACTTATTAGCGATGCCCGTTACAGACACATTTTAAGGCATGAGGTCAGATATCTTTATTTTAGTTCTCTTTAAAACGGCGTAACCAGGAAATACTTTTGTGTCATTAAACAAATATAAAGACGGAACAATACAAAAATCAGTGACAGATCACAACCACGGTCGTCTCTGGCAGTCACAATGACACTGACCTGGTGCCATACGTGGGCGAGCGAACACAAATAGCTGACAGAGCTTTGACCAAGGACGGGCTGTACCCGGCACCCTGGCTCTCCTGCACTCGATCAGGTGCGTTTCTGGAGAACAAAAGGCAGATTAAACTGAAGCTTTGTGTCTTCAGACATCTTTGAATCAGAATTTCATGACTTGATGAATCATGATGACCCTGTATACGTTTCAGCGATGCCTCTACGGACCAGATTTGATCATCACCGTCTTAATCTCTCATAGACACATAACCGCTCAACAAAAAAGCATGAAGGTTACTAACTACGGGCACACGTGGTGCAGTGGTTAGCCTATGCTAACTTGTTACCTTTCTGTGTGGAGTTTGATGTTCTCCTCGTGTTGCGTGTGTTTACTCCGTCCAAAAACATACAGAGGTTGATTGGGAACTTGGGGAAATTGAAGATCTTCAGAGGGATTAATAAAGTCCATCTATCCATCTAAATTTTCTGTAGGTATTAATGTCTGTGAATGGTTGTGTGTCTTTATGTGTCCTGCGACAGACTGGCATCTTTTCCAGAGTGTCCCCCGCCCTTTCGCCCGAAGTAACTGGGATACACTCCAGCCACCCCGGAACCCCCATAAGCGATTAAGTGGTATTGAAAATGAATTAATAACTGTCTACGTCCAATTCTAATGAGGTTTACATTATATGTAATACACAAGATTGTATTCCTTTATTTCCCCCTAAACCTGATCTATTCTGTCCTCCCCCTCTCTCCACAGTTTTTCGAGTTATTTGGTTTTCAAACCATTCTTTTACATCAACCTTTGTCTTTTTATTATTCAAGTAATTCCAATTTATTTTACTTTTTATTTTGACTATTATATAAATAACCTTTCACTAAATAATTATACAGTAAATACTAGTAATGTGTTGATGAGACGTCGCAATGCAGTATAAGTTTTAAAACGTACCAGGTTTTATTGAGTTTGTAGATCAGAGCCAAATATGATAATGCAGTGCCATCTAGTAGCTTTTAAAAATTATGACTGAATCATGATTCCGCTCCAACGACTGATGCTTCATCACGAGGCCTCATCTACTCATCACAAATTTTGATGATCACTTCTGACAATTTCTAAATCGTTCTTTATACAGTGAATGTTACACTTTGATTATCAAATCTGAAATAGTAGTTTGTTCACCCTCTTACTCCATAGAAACAGCATAAGAGCTCCACTCACAGTTCTTCATTGTTGAGTACGGTCAGCAGCTCTTGCACGAGTCCATCCTTGGACAACGACTGGTTGTTGACGACGCTGCTGAAGTCCCGTTTCCCCTGAATTATCTTCTTCCACGGTGTGTCCAGCAGGGAGTTACTCAGCCCGTAGACTCCTGCTTGGAGGGCACACAATTGTGAACTTCAGAAGAAAAGCGGCAGACTAAGAGGTGCTTGTGTTGCAAATATGAAAACACAAACCTGGTTTTAGCTCAATAGGTTCGCTGCTGCTCCTGTTGCCATAGTAACACATGGAACCTTGTTTGGCCCTAGAACAAACAAAAAAAGGTCACTTGTGACATGTGACGTCAATAATGTAAATAACATGTCAACAGTAGAAGGTTCCAGCACCATTTCATTGACTTCCATAGTAGGAATAAAGGGTGAATATGGATAATTTCTCACTATATACAAGTCACAGATGATAATGATGAGGAAAACAAGACAGTGATCGGAGAGTTTTCAGCTGAATTGCTATGAATCCTTCATAGAAGAGAATCTGGACAAGAATCTGACTCTGAAGCAGAAATGTCAGATTCCTTTTCTAAAACTAGTTTTGTAATCGTCATACATTATTGTTATGGAATACCAAGCACACACTCAGGAGGTGACCACACATTTTGATCCAACACAACAGACACAGAGTGAAGTTTAGTAAAAATAATTAATAATAAATAACCAGCCAGCTCTGTTTCTGTGGAGATTGGAGCTTGGTGCGGCTCTTGACAGGATACCGTACATTCAATTAAGTCCTCCTCGTGCCTCCGTTTCCTCCTCTTCTACTTTTGAGGGTTTGAATGGTTGTTATTAAAGATGACATTTAAGTGTCTCTTAAGTGGATCTTGGTCTTTTATTGTACTCATCAGTGTGTGTCTGTTTGTATAAAAACCCTTTTCATTTAAATATTTACATTAGAAAATGTGCTTAATCCTCCTCCACTGGAAACACTTTTCTGGAGATGAAATCTTGTTTACCATAACCACACCCACTCAGCGGTGATTGGTCAGCAACAAGGTTTGTCATTTGTCCCCCTCCAAGGGACTTGTTGTATAAACAAAGCGGGGTGTGATTACAGCTGGCTGGAGGAGGAGTGAAGCTATTATTATGTCATAATGGACTATGCTCTCGTAACCTTTTGTTCACTAAGACGGGGGAGAACTTTATAAAGTAATAACTTCAAAACATCACGATGAGAGACTTACTGCATCTTAGAGAGGAAGACTTCAACATTTGAAATAAAGTTTTCACATGATTTGACCTTTAACAAATCACATGTTTCGTTTGACACAATTTTTAATCACTGACGTTTCAAAATCTTGTTTACAATACAAGATGTGTGCCGTCATGAAACCTCACTGTGCATCCTTGGTTTAGATGACCTAAAAACTGTTTTCTGGGTTATTTATTTTGGAACATTCCACTGAAAAACACCTACGATGCACTTTGCCCAAATCCATACATTTTCTCTAGAAAAATATACAGAACATCCCATATGGAGCAGCTGTCTTTGCATTGACAAGTACCTAACATCATTTCAGTAATAATTTGACTGGGAGGCGTGGCTTTGATTATTAGAAAAGATTAAAGAAGATTGTAATTGACAGAAAAATTAAACTTCTTAGGTGTAGTAAAAGTTTTATTTACAACTCCACCTGCATTTGAAGTGGTGAGGATATGGTTTAAAATAGTTAGAAACATCCGACTTCAATAAAATATGAATTAAAATTAAAGGTATTTTGCAAGTAGAGCATTGACCACTGAATTCAAAGCAAGAGAAAATGAAAAATATAATTTAATCCATTGATAAACATTTTGTTTGACATCTTCAACTAAATAACCCACAAACAAGCGCCCACACTTCTGCCCACACATTGAAACCAAACGTTTCACACTTCAGATGAACATGAGCACTTACACAACACATCGAAGCTGAAACCAAGTCTGTAAAATAAGTCAACACATCATGAAATGTAGACGGAATAAAAGTAGGACGGTGGAAAAGTGAATTGAGTTTACAACGTTATAAGGTAATAGCTCTTATAAATATCAACACATTTATAAATTGAATGAGGAAAAAGCGGATTAATCCAAAAACAAGTTCAATATCACTTTACAGAGGTCTTTAAAGGAAAATGGTCCAAATCAAAGGTCAATCTACAGTCATGGGGTGGAAATCTTTAGACCAGCCATACAGCAGACACCTTGTCCTCTTGGAGCTCCTTTTACAATCAATAAATCATTAGACAAAACTTTTGTCGCCCTTCAATTGAGCAGCGACTGTCGGTCACTGATGTCCTACAGTGTGTCGAAGCCCTAAATGGGTTTTTTATCTCCGAGAATGACGCAACACAACCTCAACTAATCTTAGGGATTTGGACGTTCTGGATTATCTTATCACAGTGATGCTGCAGGAATGGAAAGCAAATCAGTAGGACAACACAGGGGAACTAAATTTAGTCAAAACAGCTGAGCAAGGTTCAGCATGGTACAAATTTAAAACAACAAAAAAAAGGAAAATGTATACAAAAGCATCAGTCAAATTGAATGACACACATGACTGTTGCATGGGATAAACATCCTAGTTCCAGAACTCTTTGTCCCTCTTCTGTCCGGATCATGGATATTGTTTAATTAAACTGAACGCATTTTATTTTTTATTTATTTCATTATTATCTATATATAAATTCCACTGGCAATAAAAGTTTTCTGATTCTGATGTTTTTTTCAAGTATGCTACACTCTATAAGTGATTCATCCAATTTGTAGTTGACCCATTTCCTGCCTTGATATTATTATTATTATGATTCAGACTTTTTTTGTTGAGATACCTTACGTTAGTAGACACATGAACGCAGCTCTGATGCCAAGTCAGTGCTCAATTACATCCACAAATCATGCTTTGTCTCCTCCATCATGGTGGTGCAGGATTTGGACATGTTTCCGATTTGTTTTTAGCAGAACAATGAATAAAAACATACTGTATATCACAGCAGGTGACCCAGGAGAAGAAAGGAATGATTAAACATAAGTAATTAAACCAAACCAATCAAATAAAAATATATAATAACAATAGAATACAATAACCTTAATACATAAAATGTATTCATACACCTGCATGAACACAGTTAAATTGAAATATTGAAAAACAAAATTAAAGCAGTAGGTAGTTGTCTGGCATCATTTTTAAATCAATGCAATCTGACGCAGGCCAGAGATGCTTTTTGCGTAAAATTCTATTTATAGATCTGAGATGACAAGATTTAAGGACAATCAATGAATCCCTTTTTTTTAGGCCTTCGTGTTAATGAGTGTGAAACGCCTGCACTTTCTCTGCTGTCGTGGGTCATACTAAAATAATTTTATTTTACTGTGTTTTTGGTTTTAACTTACTTACACTTCCTGCGTCGAGGTGGTGTGTATGGGTAGGTGCACAAACCAAACTGATCACAGCGGAGTAGGTGAGGTCGGAGAAGTATTGCAAAAAAGGTTGTATACACATTCGTACTGAAGATTTTCAGATTTTCATGCAGCATTTATTTAAATTTATGCAGCATTTACCAGAATAAAAGCCTCTGGTGTGTGGTCAACCTTTTTGGCAATTCTGTTTTTCAAATTATCAAGCATTCATATACACATAAATATTTCTCTGTTTAACTTGAAAAGTTACCATTATAAAGGTCTGTCAAGCCAACACTAGTTCAGCAACAAAATATATTCTACATCACAACCACAAGATGGCAGCAAAGCACTTCAATTTTAATGCCTTTGATTTCTTTATTGGCTTCTACTCAAGTCACTTGAACTCAAAGCGAACACTATTTAACTTTGTTTTAGTGTTAGTGCGACACTTGCTTTTAACCGACATTGTCGTCAACTCTGTTAAGCAGATTCCATTTCAGGATAGAACAAATGAAAAAATAATCTCATCCTGATTACTGGGCAAATGTCAGCGCATGCTACCCAAACTACACTCTGTATATTTTCAACAATCTCTGTAGGATAAAGCTGCCTCACTTTCAATTTCCACTTAGGATTAGTCCTAATCCTTGTCTGAGGGAAAAAACAGTTGCTGCTGTTCAGAGGCCATCTCTCTGCCTGCGACGTGTTTTATACGACGAAGAAATTGACGCCTCCGCGGTCAGATTAAGACACATTTGACCTGAATATTTGACAACCAACACAATGTGTTGTGAAAAACACATGCGTCGGCCATGTTGGCAGGAGTGATGCAGAGTCACGTCAGATGTCTGCGCCTGTGATGTCTTCGCCTGCTGCGAGTTCTGCTGCAGGCGAACTGGAGTTAAAAAAAAAGAAGGAAATTCGCACAAGTGAAATAATGAAAAATAGCACTGAGGAGTCGATGAACCACTCAGGTGATTCCCACAGGAGCGAGGACGGCGACAAATGTGAGAGATATACTTAAAGAAAAAGGAGGTATTCAAAATCAGATTCCTTGTTTTTTTGCTGATTTGAAGCTAAGACGAGGGAACAGCAGGAGTTCGGCGCTTCCAGGCAGACTGAGGTGGGATGAGTTGAAAACAAGCATTTTTCGGATCAGAGCGAGATGAGTGATCAGTATGCTGGCGGGGAGAGGAGCTAATGAAGAGTTCTGTATGCTGGGGCTGCTGCTCCGACTCACTCCGACCAGCTGTGAAGAAGTTGCCGGGAAATGGTCGAGGAGTTTGTGGGTGGTGGGTTTCCCAATCCGAAAAGTGCTTTTGCAAATTTAATGAATGCATGCATTTCGGAAAATGTTACAGCGGTTAGGGTGATAAGCCTCCGGGTATTTGTGTGGATTTCTTTAACTCTGCTGTGAGGACGACCTCGCTCCCCTTATTTAGTGTTCCCCCTCTTGACTTAACATAAAGAATAATTAATATCGAACAGTCTTAAGATATAAACAATGTCTTGTGCAAGAAATGACCGAATGTTTGTAATGTTTGTTTCATTGGTGCATTTATTTCTACGTGGGGTTGTGTCGCTGTGTGTGCATTTCTTTTCTTTTGCTTTGGTGTGCGTCACTGTGTGTTTGTATTGGGTTGGTGTATGTTTGTATATATTTTTTTTCTTTGGTTTGCAAGCATGCATTTCCATGTTGGGTTTTTGTTTTCCGTTTGCAGTATTAAAATAAAAAAATGGGTGTGCGAGGATGACCCTTGTGTCCATTTCTGTAACCGGATGGTGTGTGTGTGTTTGTTGCGGTGTTGGTGTGATTTTCTTTGGCTTCATCTCTGTCGGAGTGGTGTGTATGCAACTGCGTTTCTGTGTAGGCGTAGTATGTGTGCATATGCGTTTCTTTCTGGTTCTCCAATAGGATTGTGTTTCTGTGTTGGAGTGCTGTGTGTGCATTTCTTTTATGAGGTGGTGTGTTCATCTTTTATTGTTATGCCTTAGTGTGCGTTTAGTTTTTCAGTGTTGGATTAGTGAGTGTGTTTCCACGTTGAGGTAGTATGTGTTTCTGTGCTCCGGTGTGCGTTTCTGTGTTGAAGTAGTGTGTGTGTTTGGGTAGTAGGTTAGTGTATCTCTGTTAGGTTAGCGTGTATATATTTCTGTGTTCGAGTCGTGTGTCTGGATGTTTTTATCTCATCTGACGGATGAATATAATTTGGGTTCATTCATTTTCTTTGTGGGTCCGTTTTGTCTCTTAAATCTCCAAGACTTCATTCATGTATATCTGTATACAGTACATTCCATCTGGTTCTATGTCCTCCTTTCTCTCATAAGAAGGTAACCATGCCTACTCCTTCAACTCCTGGAATATTTATTGCTGCTCAACTAGTTTCAACCACTTTCCCCCTCCTGTGAATGTGTGCGGATCTAGCAGTCGGAGGTTTAATTGCAACACAAAAATGAACAAACCTAATTGTTGATAGATAATCGATACAATGCTATTGAAAAAATGTGTATCGATATTTACACTCCAAGAGTTTTCAGTGACATATGCTAAGGAAAAAAAAGTACTAGTAAGCTTACTAGGCTAGTGACGCCTGTAAAAGTAATGGATGGAAATGGAACAGAGCAAGTTTGTCCAGTTCTTACTTGATCACGCATGAATTGCAACATCACGCTCCAGTTCCAGGGGGACAATGTTTAATGTTTGACGTTTATTTTTCGTCCCACATCTGGCGTGAAGGTCTTGTTCACTTTTCATGATCCATGATGTCACATATGAACTGAAGTGAAATAATGTCGTTAGTTAAGACATTTGTTTCAGCTTAAAATAATATCCAAAGATTGAACAATTTATTTTGAAAACTTCTGGCATCCACTGGGGTGTAAGAAAATATCAATATAAATGACGACATCACAATAAATCTTTTCCTGCATTGATATTCAATAGCACTGTATTGATAATAATAATAAAAAAAAAAAATTGAATCAATATTTTTTATCAATTTATTTTTTTCCTTGAACAATTTTAATTCACATTATTTTCATGGTTTATATTTAAATAGTGTTTTTATAAAGGACAACAATTTAATTAAAAAAATTACAATTAAGACTCAAGTATTTACAGCGTTTATTCATTTGTGTGCTGCAATTAAACCACCGGCCACTAGTTGGCAACGTCCATCATTACCGCTGTGCCAAAGAAACAACAAAACCAGCAGAATGGCAGCGATGACCGAAAAGAAAAGAAAGGATCCACCAGGTGGTCGACAGCAAAAATAGAAAACCAGTGTAAGACCCTTGCTTACTAGAAAACGACTTTTTGAACACCATAAGATCCTGAGATGGACTTGGTCACTGGTAGTGATCTAGTTTTTTGCTTGCTTCAAACTATGAAAAACTACTACGATAAATACAGGCAACAATAATTATTTAGTGCGTCTGATTTGGTCCCTGGACCTCGAGTTTGAAACACAAGTGTATTTTATCGCAAAAAAGCCCAGTCGAGCACATTAAATCAATTTTCTCAGGGGACGGACTTGGGAGTGGAGGGAGTGGTGAAGATGAGAAACAGAGGTCACATGACTTCTGCAGACTTGAAGGAGAACTTCAGAGAACAAGTATATTTGTTCGCTGTCAACTCAAGGAACGTCAGCGATGCATGTGCTACTCCTCATTCCCAGCACAGATCATTCATCCAGCTTGTTTCTTATTAAGAAGCAAGTAGAAATGTGAGAGTCATGAATCATTGCTGCCCTCTTTCTGGATTCCTCTTGAGTAAAGTGCATGTGCTTGTGCATCTCAATAAGCTCCATCGCGCTCTTGTAGAGGAGAGGAATACAGAGTGGCTGAATGCTTCAAATTGCTTGACACGTTACAAATTGCGCTCGTGGTTGCCGATGAATCAGGAAAATTAGAATCATCCATGCCTCTGATGTAAATGGGATTCTGGGGGAGAAAGATTATGTTTGACCTGCAGGCATGCACAACACAAGTCAGTTGATAACAACACTGCTGCATTCATGTAGGCCAGCAGCCTGTCAGATGACATGAGGCTCAGGCTGGTGCTTACGACGACAAGAGAAGGACCAGAGAGAGAGTGGACATGATCAGGAGATGACACTTTGCCATTTCAATAAACACCACCAGATCTCCATAGATACACATTTCCCACAAACTCATGCAAATGTCATTCCCTCTATGCTAAGCTTGTAACATCACAGCGTGGAGCAGCTGGGTTCAAATAAGATCCACTAAAGCTGTGGTCGACGTACAAGTCTATTATGGTGAAGAAAGAGCTGAGCCAAAACACAAAGCTCGGACCATCCATGTTCCGACTACGACCAAAGTATTTTTTTTAGCTGCCCGAAAGTATACTCAGCAAAATTAGTTTAATCCATTAGTGTGTATAGATCAAATGCGTTTGTTTTTAACTGGCTACACACTGACCTCCCGCTGCATCTGTGGTCACATTTTTTAAAAAGTGGGTCTATAGTAAGTGGAAAGTCAAAATGGCTGATCGGAGAGGAATTATTGTTGCCTTTTATCCGTTTTAAATAAAACATTTTTTCATCTATACTCGATGTAAGTGAAAATAATCAGAAACCTTTATTGTCAGTGTTGTAAACGAAACATGAATTTATGTAGTGCCATTACAGAATAAAAGAATAAAATGAGATAACACATAAAATAAGGTATAGAAAGGCAGCTATTCTGCGACGCCTAATTCTGTGATCTGTGCCGCTGACAAAAATGTCCCTACAGTTAGAGGAATAAAGGCTCATCTTATCTTAGCGTGGATGTATGAATAAACAAATACAATATTTGATCAATTTCAGCCTTTAAAGGCGCCATAAGCTCAGTCAGTTTCACTACAATTTTTCCCCTGCATATTTCACTGTAAAATCTAAAAAATATAACTAAACTAAAATGAGAAAATCGCCCAAAGCAGGTCACTTTCCGTGCATGTAATAGTGTTGCTACAATGAGTATTAAATATGAAAATTAGGCGATTTCATTGCGTACCTTGTATTTATTGTTTGAATGTTTGTCAGCATTGGTCCCTGAATTTCAAAAATGTGACAAACAACCCAACCCAACAAATCTTCAACTAAATGAGAGCCTACAGATAAAAAAGCCTCACAAAAGACACTACAGGGTCATAAGCTTTATGTACGGAGTCAAGCGTGGTTAAAAACGTAATCAGTTTTCCGTAAAAAACTTGAACTTTGTTCAACTCATTTTGTTGGCATTCTGACCTTTAAGTCAGAACACATGTCTAATGTTCGCATCTTGGCGTGTTAAATCACACCTGTGACCTTTTGTGAACCTACGATGTACTTTTGAGCCAGATTTTTAAAACTTATTCATATATTCTTTAGTTAATCTTTTTTGATTTTTACTCTTTTGAATTGTATATGAGAGTGAGAGAAGCAAAGCTATACGTTTAGCTGGAACACCTCAGTGTTTCCCAATAAATGTTGGAGGGAAATCATGGAATCAGGAAAATATGATCTTCTTTACTACAGATGCCGAGTCATCAATTCCACTTCAGATAATCATATTAAAACGGGTGGAAGGAGGAAGAGGAGGAGCAGACGACCGACTGAGAATTGTGAGGAACGTAGTTCATAAATGTAAGTTTTACTCAATCTTGAAGCTTTGATTGAGTAAAACTTGAGCTGGTTGTGTCAGCTTTAACCATTCCAGACTCTTTTAACTAATCCAGGAAAGATCACATCAAGTAGGTTTGTTTACTAACTTGAACTCTGCTGTGAGGAGGTTGAAGCCGTTATACATGTGGGCCTCTGAAGAAACCTTCTTTAGGTAGGAGAAGCTGTCTATGTCCTTGTCCACGAGGTAATTGGGAACCAAGAAACCTGCAGGGGAAACAAGATTTTCTTAGATGTAGGGTGGATGATGTTTAAAACATTGTGAGCAAGCTGAATTTAAAATGTAAAGGCCAAATGAATTGAAAACCCAACTTTCCTGACTCTCCAAGAAGCAGTAAGTCCCTAATTAGATGATATTCTTAAGTCATTATTTAAAAAAGTTCTAACCTGTCTGAAATCTTGGCAAATGAATGGTTATGAGAGCGAAGTTCATTATGTCGAAATAATGGGCTTCGCTCCTCCTGCAGCAGCGAAGAACACCTTTCTTTATACACGTCCCATAGAGGTGGAACTTCCTGGATTTATTACGCTGTGTGACAAACATTGATGCTGGACCAATCACAGTAAAGTGGGTGTGGTTATGGTAAGTGAGATTTTAGCTTGGGCGGGGCTTGAGCAGTACGTAATTATTTCAATAAAAGGAGAGTTTTGTACAAATCGACACATACTGATGAGTACAATAGAGTCCAATATTAATTTAAGTGTCACTTAAATCAACACATCTGTTGAACTTTATTAGTCAAAACCCTCGGTGTGTGAATTTTCCCCAAAAACAAGAGTTGGACTGATGGCATTCAGTTTGATTGACATACTATCAACCAATCATTTTAAACAGGTGGCTTAAAATGACTGGACAATGGTTAACAGGAGACAAATTATTTTTGTGTTAGAAAATCATATTTATTGGCTTTCATTTCAAGGGAAATGTATACAGGTAGTACCTATTTCAAGATAACACTTGTTTGTATCTACCTTTTTTTTCAAAAATTATAAACATATTTTCGCAGATCCAAAACAATCCTCACCTCTTCCCTGAGCGTCTGGGTTGTTGACTCCTTCCATGAAGTTAGTAATGGCTGCCAGCTTCCCCTTCTTGCTGATGCCGAGCCATGAGCCTCCTTCCTTTCCACACTCCAAGTCCAGACCTGGTTTATTGATGATTTTGAACAAAAACAGGCCAATAAAGTAGTCATGCAACAATGTAGAAGTTATGGTCCAGATTGTAAAGAACAACGAAAACAACATGCTCATGCTTGCATAATATTTGAACTACTTTTAACACACTGAAGTCAAGTAGGTTTTGATGCTCAATTACTTGACAATTAATACTTTAAATTTACAAGGAATTTTCTATATTTTTTCAGTAATTTTTACTGTAAAATGTCAAAAGCCATCATTAAAACATTCTGGGATTAGATGTGTTTTTTTTAACAAGGCTAGAGAATGAAGGAAAATGTAACTTATATGTAGTTATTAAATAATAAATCAGATGTACAAAGGTAATTTTTGGATTTTTTTCATGATGCTATAAATGCACATATTTTCTGGAGTTAAACAAAAATCAAATAATTTCCCTCAGATTGAGCGACTGTGTGTTCTAATGTCCTGAATGACTACTTTTGCAACATAGGGGAAAACATTTTTATGTTTATCTCAACAACATTTTCAATTTTTTTTTTCAAATGATCTCCAACTGCTTCGGTTAATAACACATTAATGGTTAAGGGGGGGGGGGTCTGCTGGACTTCCTGGTGGTCAATATAGACCACTTACCCTGACAGCGACCAAACGATTTCCTTCCCTCCGGGGGCCTGAGATAGAGAGCTTGAGTAATCCCAGTGGGAGATATAGTTTACTTCCACTTCTGCCCCTGCACTCCCCCCACTCCCACAGATAAGGCTCGCTCATTTATTACTGTCCCGCTGAATGAAAGCAGACATTAATTAAAGCCCAACCGGTGGAGTCCTGACCCTTCCATCACAGAGGGGAGCGGGACGCAGACGAGCACGAGGCCATCTCTGTGTTTCCCCGTTCGCCAAAAAAAATTGGATGATTGATTTTGCCTGTCAAGCTAAGATGCGTACTGGACATTAGTCAATTAAATATAGTTTACTGCGGGTGGAGTCATCGTGTGATAAAGGGGAGGGGTGACTTTGTGGAAGAGGCATGTTCAAAGACAAGTGATACCACACTATATAACATAACACACTCATTAGTTATACATTCAATTTAAGACCAATCCATCACAAACTATTCTTTTTTCTTTTCTTTTTTTTAAACAAAATCTTTAAAATATCAGTTTTTTGTGCAATTTTAAGTTGTAAAATATGCATTTCATTTATATTATCGACAATGTCAAACTGTCTTTAACCTTATCTGAACATTCTTGAACTCCCTTTTGAGCACCATAAGCATAAACAAGTCAGTAACACTTTCCTATCAAAGCACGAAAAGTCCAACAGACATTTGATGCTCACCACTGAGGATGTCGCTGTTGGAGGCCCAAAAGTCAGCAGGTTTGGCCGGCCTGCTGTAAACCTCATCCCTGTTCGCGGCCAAGATTAACCTGAAGGAGAAAAAGAATCGAAGAGGAAAATTTATGAGAGTGTGAAGAGTTGATTTGACACCAAATTCCGACTCGGAGATACAGTCCTGATCCTTCTATAGGAGCACAGGATCAGGATCATGTTTGAAAATGTCTTGACATTTTGTAAATACACAAGGAGTTCAATCCGTGATCAAAGATGACAATGATTTCATTTCAAGTGTTGCAGCTTTAGCGAGCGAGTGTCATGTCAGAAGAAAGACCGTTTCTGATATTAAGGAGTGTCAAGTAAAGACAATATATTATACAATATACTAAAAAGGTGATGAGCATTTGCCATTTTCTCTAAATATACATGTTCAATTTAAATAATAAACATTCTTTGCTTTAATAATACATTGGAAGGTGAAAGCAAATCCTTTTATTTGAGACAATAGCAAAGCATACAAAAATTATTTTCTTTTGTTCTTTTTCTTTATTAAACTTTATGTGAAAGACAACATGAGGTTTAATAGAATCTAAATTGTTCAACATATGGAGTGATATTATTTTTGCCCCTTTATCTCCCTTTTCCTCTTTTTTCCTTTTCTTGAAAATACTTTTTGCCATTTCAGGAGATCCCCCACTCTTTCTTGTGCTAATATAATCAATGAAATGTATTGGATTTTTTTTAGCAGATCACTTCTCTTCAATGTAGATACATTTGTAATCCTCTTGTGACCAATAACTGTTTAGTTTCTTTTACATTTATTTTACAAATATTCAAGTCAATTCGAGTCTGTTGTTGTGGTAGTATTTTAGTCCCATATACAGGCGTTTGTTTTAATTTATTTCATTTTTAAAGTAAATGTCATTGCTGCCTGGGCTTCCTTTAGACTTTAAGTTTAACTGGCATTGCATCCCAGTTCTTAAAAAAAAAAAAAAATATATATATATATATATATATATATATATATATATATAATTTAATAGAAATCTAAAGCCCGAAATATTGTGACAAAAGCTTGAATTCCTAGAATTAAACTACTGATTCTATGAATTTAAATGCTAAAAGGAGTGTGAAGCTTAAGGCAGCATAACCTCAGGAGAAGAAGTTAAAAGACGGAGCTGCAGCCTCTTCCTGAGCCAGAGACCGTCAACATCTATATCATTTATCTTGGAGAAAGTGAACATGGATCCTTTTAAGATCAAAGCAATACATTGGTCAGATCTAATGAGGAACGACCTCTTTGTATCCGAGGGTAATCACGGCTCGCTCCCCTGACTCTGCGTGACTCACCGCAGCTGCATGAAAACAGATCGCAATGATGCTACACACATTACAGTGAGCAGGAGTGTTTTAACATAAATGATCAAAGTTACAACCGGGCGCACACACAAATTACTTACTTACTTACACAGCAATCAGTTTCTATTTGAGAGGTCAAGTAGCCTGACATAGAACTTCCTTAAAAATGTATTTAGACTAGAAAGGAAGTGAAAGCTTTTTTTTTTTAGAAACTGTTGCACAAGAGTAAGTAAAGGTTATTTTAAAAGATCCTTACTAGACCAGGGTCACAAAGCGCTTTAACAATCAAAAACAATATACAGTTAACATTTGGTGTAGAATATATATATTTATTCCACATTAAGGATAATTACTAGTGATGGGATGATGAAGCTTCATGAAGCAGTGTCATATTGTTAAGCGGTCAGTAGGTGGCGCCATCAGTTTAAAAATGACGTGATGTTTTATTTTCATGTTTTAACAGTTGTTTAAAACAATGGAAAATAGTGCAGAGACCGCCATCTAGTGGGCTCTGAAAATAATGTCACTGCTTCATGAAGCTTTATCAATTCCTGTGTTGTTCTCACATCACCGTCATCTCAAAAAAAGCAGATTCTGATCAAGCCATCACTACTGATTACCAATATTTCTATATATTGCTACTTTTTCATATGCTAGTAGCCATGCAGCTTATGCAATGATGCAGCAAATATACAGATTTTTAAATGGTTATTGGCCTCCAGGGGGCGCTGTAGCAGGAAGCAAAAGAGTGAGACATAAGAGATAGACTTACTGCCTTGCTTTACAAGTAATGCTTAAAAAGATTTTATTAAATAAAAAAATAAAAATCAATCGGTGTAAAATTTCTACTTCTATTATGAAACAGGCAATGTTTAAAGAACCTATGATGAGGCTAAAAGTGACACTTTAAAATAATATTGTATTTGGATACACAGGTGTGTCTTTTTTATCCGAGAGCGTGTCCTGACTTG
Source organism: Callionymus lyra (assembly GCF_982586985.1). Taxonomy (NCBI): domain Eukaryota; kingdom Metazoa; phylum Chordata; class Actinopteri; order Syngnathiformes; family Callionymidae; genus Callionymus; species Callionymus lyra. The sequence continues at coordinate 20,929,120 of NC_141818.1, forward strand.
GCTCACGATCACAGTGAAAATGCTTGTAATTAATTTGCAGGGGACCTACTAGCTACTTTTGTAACTCCTTATACAAACTGGCTGCTCATGTAAGAGCATTACGATGATGTTTCATCTTCCCTCAGGGCCGACTATGACCAGAGTCTCACATGCTTGCAGACACATAGATGCAGTCATGCTGCCACTGGAAAGGACACGGTTGGACTTGGTTTCAGAAAAATGCTGAGGGGCAACACTGAAACTGAAGCAGTAACTCAGATGAGACATGTTAAAAAAGAGGTTTTCCCTGAATGAAAATGGACAGGAATAAAGGAATTTTGTGTAAATGCATTTTCTTTTCCACTTCAGACGGATCTATAATCAGCCCCAAAGGAAGCTTCTAAAATATAAACATGGCTTCTTATTGGTTTATTGGTTCAGACTAATTGGTTTAGAAAAACAAAAAATGTGTTTAAGGATTCTACAACACTGAATTGGTATCCTCACCTTTCATTTTTATTTGGTTTCATTTCTTACTTAATTTGATTTTTGGCCATATGTGTTGTTGTTTGTTTGTATCTTCCTCCTGTACAACAGACTTTGTGACGTGATGTACAGTATGTATGTCTAAGTCATTAATGTCAATAAAAAATGAGTCAACAGCAGGCCGTTTGCATTGTTTGTAAAATAAATGATTACATTTAGTCAAGAGTTATATTTATTTTGCTAAAGAAAACAACTTGGTTTTTTAATGTCCTTGCGAGATCAGTTCAGGCACAACAACTAAATGAAGGCAACAACTTAGCAAATCCAAATGTGTCTCTAAACCCATGTATTCATTTGTTTCAGAACTTATAGCTGATTCGTGTACCTTATATTTAAATTAATCCTCAGTAACAATAACAAACAGCGGTTTAAACAAGCAAATACTATCCAATTGTGATAATTTCCGATTTATCTTTAGGTTGTTGCATATAATGCTGTATCCTTTATATTAAGCTTTTTTTTTTAATTTTAGCAAAAAGAGAATTCAAAAGGCAAAAAGACTTGAATGAAGAACACATAAATAATATTCATTTTTGGTTTCCAAATCATTTCAAACATACAGCAAATGACTATGGTAAAGCATACGTCAATGATAACACGTACAACTGTTTTCTTTCAAAAGTATGTGCCGACTCATTTCAACACGTACAAGATAAAACATTGTTTGATTATTTGAAAGAGAATAATCTTTCTGAGGTGGTCGTTTTAAGATATTATAATTCTGGGGTCAACTGGATGCAAATATGAAATGCACATGAGAACGACATGTGTGGATACAGAAAAAAATGAAATGCACTTTGACACACACACAGTTTACTTATATGGTAGTTATGTCATATTGTTACTTCACCTGTAGGCATTTTTGGAAGCTGGGCGGGGATCAAACTTAAAGAAAATAATGCACATGGATGAATCTGTCACTCCAAATGGTCCATTAACGTTTGACCATATCTGAAAGAGAGAATCACAACTTATAAAATATGGATAAATACATGTTTTCTAAGAGAAAGAACTAATGTGTTGCGAGGAAACCGTTGGTGGAAGGACACACTATGTAAAAATGAAACTGAGAATAAAACAAAATACACAAAAGTACTAAAGATAATCCAAAAGTGCTATATTTTGTAGACATAGATACAGTCTATGAACTTTCTTATAATGCAATTATTTGATTTAAAGTTAATTCGCCATATAGGATAAAGCTTTTGTTGACTCATCCTTTAGTAAATGATGAGTCAACGAAAGGTTCAAATCTATGTGAGACAAAGTTATTGCTAACGTTAGCTTTGGTTCCAGCAAAAAAATGAATGAAGACAGCAACAGAGAATCACAAAAACACTTCAACAGAGCGACTCACCTGTCAGTGATCATAAGTTTGAGTGATCGGTTGAATATTTGAGTAACAGTTTACACACTGTTGCACTGCACTCGTTGTTGACAAGTTACAGCAGTCGTTCACACAAGGCAATGCTTGATTCGTTCACCCCTCCGTTTAAAACAAACCTGAAACGCGTTGAGACTTAAAGTCCAATCGCTTAACTTCGCCCACCGCAACGATGCTGATGACAACAACGAGCGCTCTGTGAACCAACCTCTTGTACTTATCTGTGATTGGTGGATAATCACAAGTGGGAACCGGAACAGTAATAATTTCAGTGTGACTTCAAAATAAGAGCATACCGTTTTTAGTTGTGTTACATTAGGCACGATCCAGAAGAAAATGTGTTTAAGAAAAATAAGAAAAAACAGCATTTACAACAACTATTTTGTATTGTGTTCTCTCAATCATTTCCCACTCTCTGTACTGAATATTAATCTGCAAAACATGCGTTTGTAAAACACAAAATACTAGGTAAATTCACTTCAGAACATTGTCATAAACACCTGCTTTTTTTTAGCCTATATTTAACTCTCTGAAAAGTGGTCAGCTAAAATGGTAAATGTGTTATTCATTTATTGACCATTTATTTTGAAAAATATTCGACTTAATAGATGCTTACGCATACTTAACAATACTCCAATACATAACGTGGAGAAAAACCATTAAGAAGGACGTACAACATAATGCAAATACAGAGCAATAATTAATTCAAGAGCGCGTATTACTGAAATAATCCGATTTAATATTGCTTATTTAAGTAGTCATTACGCAGATTTATGCTGTAAGAAAAAATCCCAGCTGGAGAATTGTACACAAAAGGCATCAATGAGGATGAATATTGCCAGGAGTGATAAGAATAAAGAGCCAATCGTGGAGTGTGAGTAGTGCCGGGGCGGAGACAGTAGTGTGGCCAACAGCATCCCTCTGCTCTGGTGTGGATGAGAGGGATAAAGCCCGTCTCTTCTTCTTACTCCCCAGCAACCCGGTGCTCACACTATTAACAATAAAACAACTTTCAATTCCAGATACACCGACTGGAGTTTGGTGCTCGTTGGGAGACGCAGCAGCATTTTAAAAATACTGGATCCCTGCAGCAGACAAGTTACACGCAGTGAAAGCGTTATTCAGGTTGGAAGTACTGCACTCCGGGAAGACCCTTCGCCCGCATGATGCACCGGAGGATCTGAAGTAAGGACAGCTTTCATAGTCTCTGCATTTCATAATGTTACTCCGACTCCAAGTTGAAAGACAATAACAACTCAGCAGGAGAAACAAATTCATTAAATAAAAAAGAAACTCTCAGATTGATCGTTTATAAAAAGCTGTGTATATTGTTTTTTATTTTCTTAATATATTGATGGACGCTGGTGAATCATGACCTGTCTATCATCTCATCCCAAGATTCTTTTGCACCTCCTGTTTGTGGCTGGGTTGTCACTGAGAGTCATCCGGTACCTCCTTGTACACCCGTTTGGGGGTGTGTGACCCGTCACGTGCTCTGAAGTGCGCAATGAGCAATTCATTGTGCAATTAACTCAGTTTTTCATGTGTCATGTTGGATTAAGAAATTCAACAATGATGTTCACTTGAAGGCAAAAACACAGCATGACAGAATCATGTGACTCAACTTTTACATTTCTAACATCCACTACTCACACAACATTATTCACAAACCAATCGCAAACATACAGAACCCTGCAGGTGACATGCCTGTACATTTCTCTCGAGATACTTGTTTGTCGTGGTACTCGTGAAATTAATATCGTATTTCATGATATTCGTATATTATGTTACTTGACTTAACTTATAAGGACCAGTGTTATTCTCCAGTATTGATGGCGAAGTCATGTAGTTAATGTTCATAACCATAGTTCTTTAGTTTAGCCACTAGATGGCATGACCGGCATTGGGACGGGCCGATCTTACGAGACAAGTTCTCTTTCCGAATCCTGCGTGCTTTTGTTTTGGGTTCTAATAAAAGCAAAAAAGAACAATTATGATAATTTATTTGTGCTCATTGAGTGTTAACACGTGTTTGCGTGATCATACATCATTGACTTGTTTATTATTATTTAATTAACTGTAGATCAAGTGGTCGATTGAGAGACCAGAAGCCAAACCTAAGAAGATCAAGCTGGAAGATTGAACGATGAACGAGTATGACTTAAAATACCGCCTCCATTGTAAAACGATAATATTGATCTTCTCCTCGCGTAAATGGGCCGGATGTACTCATAAAAGATGCATGATAGTGAGATACACGAATCAAATGATTTAAGAAAATAACATTCATGTCACCTCCATGGCTTCGCACAAAAAGGCATCTCTGCTGTTGTTTCAAGACCATCACATGTGCTCAGGTTTGTGCTTGATGGTTTCAAACATGGCTCTGATGGAAGTGAGTGTCAAGATGAAGCAGGTGATGTGCATTGAACAAAAGAGGAGGAACTAAGTGAAAAACAGTGCTGCAGAGGCAGTGAATACAAAGAATTTTGAGGAAAGAGGTGACGCTGAGGAGGAGGAGGTTATCAGATAAAAACAAATCTTGCAAATGTAGTAGAACCACAATTCTTCTCAGCAATTCCCACCAGGGGTTCCCACCGCAATTCAGCCTCCTCCACCTTGACCTATCGTTCACATCCTCATCTCTCTTCTTGATGTCCTCATTTAGTAAAGCCATGAACCATCTCACTCTGGCCTTCCTAACATCTCCCAACATTTCTCCATGAGCTGTCCCTCTGATAGACTTGTTTCTAATCTTGTCCTTAACATGAACTCCCGTGAAAACCTGAGCACTCTTCTCTGCTGGCTCCTTGTCTTTTAAAGCTTTTACTTCTACTCCTCTGTCACAGACACCTCCACCTCTTCTACCCTGCCTGCACTGTCTTCTTCACCTCTCTTAATCTCTTAAGGTCTATAACTCTGGATAACTGATCTTCAAATATTTGAACACCTTTTTCCATCATTCTTCTTCTCCTTTGCAGCTTAAACCCTGGTTCACTCCAACTTCTCCTCCAAACTATCCCCGTTTTCTTTACCAATCAATATATCATAACAAGAAATGATAGTCCGTTACCTCGCTGTGAGTCCATCCATACGTACAGGAAACAATACATCTATCCCACCATTGTCCCCTTTTGTCTCTCCTCACTACTTACAATACATGTACATGATAATTACAGTACATTGTATTTTATTGATTTTTATACAAAAGTAAAGATTTGAAAGTAAAATCTTCTCCTTTTTTTGTGGGGTCCAGAATGGATTAAAAGCATTTCAAATAGTTGTGAGAGAGAAACAATATGTTTGGCTTAGGAAAATGTTAAAGCACTGTCACTATATATGTACATTTATCTAATATTCAATTAAATATTATTTAAAAAAATCAATCAAAAAAGTTGCTTCAAATATTTTTGATATCATTCTTTTTCAGTTTGAAGCCCTTTTTTTATTGAAAATAATTATTTTAGATTGAAGAAACTTTTCTACGTATGATAATGAAACAAATTTACCTTAATTTGTCGCAAAATACATTCATAAACTTATATGTGAAGTCTAGAGTAGATGATAGATAGATAGATAGATAGATATTTTGCAAATCTGGTGCAGCCATCTTTTTAATGTAACTGCACATTGTCCTTTTAAATAAACTGAATTGAGCTGAACAAGCAGAGTCAAAGTTAAGCAAAAAAGAATAAGATGGAGATTTTACAAAAATAAAATAAACATTCAACACCTAAGCTGAATTATATATGAGGTCATTAAAACTAACAAATAACGAGGCATGAAGGTTAGTTTATAACCGTTGCTGAGGCAAGTCATAAACATTTAATGTTGCTATAAATTATAAAACTGCAAGCAGTTTACATCTTCCTGACATCAGTTTCATGGGTATTAGGGCAGAAAATGGCTTTACTTTCCTGGACGAGGCTCACATGCAACTGAGGAGCTCAGGTGTGATCAAATAGGAGTGTGATTATAACATGGCAATGATTCCTTAGGTCTAAATTGACACTTGCAAGGAAACCCTTTCTTTTAATTTTCAGATAACAATACCAAGGAATAGGGTTGTCTTGATAGTAAACTTGCAAACTCAATGTCGATGTTATTCAATACTTGATACTATTATTAACGCAGCTGGGATGAAAATAAAAAGTCTTAAAAATGTTTTATCAACATTAAAATCAATAAATTAAATGATCTAAAAATTAACAAGTTAATAATGAATACATATGCATATATGAATGTTTTTAATTATTTAAAAGAAAATACGTTTTTTTTTTATAATATGTATTTTACATACATTACAAATAAAAAAACAAATAGAATTAACAGCATAATTTGAAAAGTTTGAAAAAGGTTTTATTCTTTTTAACTTGGAAATAGCAATTAAAATATATATTTAACCTGATACTTGATTCTTACAAATGCCACAGCTGTTTATCTTCTTTGAAGTTCCAGAAGATTTGGGTCATATTTTGGTAAAGTTGCTGTTATTTCTTAGGTTTAGTTCCAGGTTTTAACAGAAGAAAACAAGAACACCCAACATTTATTGGGTAGAAAGCTAAGCACAACAACACAGCTAATAACAACAATTAACATTAATGCAGATTACTGCAAATGCAATACGCCTTTTTATCGGTACCGTACAGAGTTGCTTAGTATACGATCCAGGTCATGGTCATCTGTTTTACAATATATAGTTTCTTTATCGCAGTCAAATGCTGTAAATAGCGATTCGAATTAACTTCTTTTAAGAACTTTTCTTTCTCTTGATTCAGCCAATAACAAGAAGATTGTGCCACGCATCAAGAGTTGTAACCCATTGGTACCTTTTGTAATGATTTAGAGTAACAAGAGAGACTTTAAATCCATTATCCATTTCAAGGAGAAAATAGAGATCAGCGATCAGCTACATCTCGGCAGCTGCTTTCTAATTTGTCAAGACAATCTACCATTAAATTGAGATGTGATCAAAGAGATTAACTGCGATGGATAAATGAATCATAATGGAATATTTGCTGCCTTTTACCTTCAGGGTTCATCAGCAAGGAAACACAATTACAGTCATAATGATAACATCGCACTATGGAGAAAGAATACAAACCGACCGAATTCAAACTCATACGCTTGTAGCTCAAGCTTAAGACATTATTGTAAGAAAAATAAGGGGATTGACGTCGTCTTCTTGAGCGTTTCTGTTTCCGTGGTTACTGCAGCCGGCCTTCATCAGAAGCTGTTTCATGATAATTTTTTCAACAGCCGCCAGAGGGCTTCGTCCTCTAAAGGTTTTTGGAGATTTTTGTTTTGCTGAAACCACAAATGCTGCAGTTTTGCACAATGACATTGAGGTGCTTTTGTTGAGTGTGTGGTTCAAATGCAGCTCAACAAAAGCACAAACAGCAAAACATCTGCTCATAGAAAACTAGTTTATCTTTATTTTATTCTAATGCTTATTTATTTATACAGATCCACATCAATGTTCACTAATATGGTGGCTACATAACAAAATTGATGATGAGTTCACGTTGTCTGTGGTCCTGTTTGTCATGAGAAGAGGTCAGGGTTGTTTGCCTTCATTGTGCCACAGATGCAAGTTTGAGAGTGAGAGTGTGAGTCACGACCCCCACCTTCCCTCCCCAAACATAAATGTATTCAGTCTGAAGGTTGTTTTATTGTTTGAATTTGGTAGCTTTCAATTCATATTTGTTTGAGTCAACTCATAAAAGGAAAGGAATTTGCCAGTTATGTTCCGGGAAATAAGGATATAATAATATAGACTATATTCTGATCAGACGGTTTGGTAAATATACATTTTGTTCCAGCTCTATCCACAACTGATCAAAGATGTTGGCGTCTTGCATGGCCGAGTTTGACACGATCGCCCTACAGATTCAACCATGACGAGAACCAAATGGAACACACTCTGTTGCTAGTCATGCTATTAGTTAGCCAAAACCATTTATTAGTTCTTCTTTAAATTGCATGTCTTGCTTCCCACTGAATTATTTTCTTTTTACTTAAAAGTTTATTTTAATAGTACAGGTTATACAGACAATAACCTCTTAATCTGCTTTGCGGTTTATTACAATCCCCATATGACACAATAAAACATTCTCAGCAACATGAAAAAACACCTTACAAAAAACAATAATGATAACAGTTGCCATTAAAAAAGAAAAGATGGATCACATAAAAATGCATTCCAAGAAACAAAAGCCAACCATTCATGTTAATGTAGAATGTATCATAAGTTTACAGTTAGCCAAAAAAAGGTTGCCAACCAATTATTCTGTTTAAAGAAAATATGATAAAGCTTGTGTGTGTAGAAATGGACTTAAAACATCTTTAGCGGTGGATTGATCATTTTTCCTCAGCCTCACACATCACTTCCTCATTGACAGTGATTGCTGAGAACAACATGTAAACAGTATTTTTCTGCCAGTAATTGCTTTAGTAAGAGTTTGCAATAGTACATGCAATATACTGCAATGGCTTGAAATGATTTCAATGCACGAAATAAAGCAGTCGAGGGTTCTTTGCATTGGATAGAGGAAGCTGTCCAGAAGGAGACCAAGGTCCAAGTGGAGAGATCATTCGATCATGCATGAAAATGTCACTCAGTACTTCAACCAAGCATGACAGAGGTAAGCTCAATGCCCCCTTCCCAGTACATGGTGATGGATTATGGAGAATTATGATTAAAATATAAAGATAAAATTGAGAGCAGAGGATTCAAGGTCATTGTAAGGTCTGGACTTTGTTACACTGCAGAGATTGGCCAAAGACAAGAAAACCCTTTATTTTGAAACTATTATGTTCCTGTTAAGCTTAGAAATCCACTTGGTTTCTCAGTGCTGGATGTGTCCCATGTAGTTTCAGAGGGAAGGGAATGCCTAAGATTGTATTCTTGGATTCTTTGATATGGATCAGTGGCTTGGAAGGAGAGAAGTGCTTGCATAGCCTGCTTAAATCTCCTGCAGCCGTCAACATGTTAATAATTTACCCTGTAGTAAAACTACTCATTTGACATAAACGTGATATATCCCTGTAATACTTTGTTAGATGAATTGTATGAAAAACCAAAGACTATACACCTTTCAATTTTTCTCAAACATTTATTGACCTGTCGATGTTGACATGATTTCATGGGCACATTTTTAATGAAACAGCAATGGAGGTCGATGCTTTTTTGAAAGTTAAAAGTGCAGCTGATAACAGGAAACCAGAGCTTTGCACTCATGTCAAAATGAGTGTAATGCATTATATTTGAAATTCATACAATAGTTTTACGTTATAATTCGTGTTTTTTTTATCCATGTGTGTTTATCTTGTTTCTTTTAAAATATTTCACAGTCAAAAACTCCCAGCATTGTTGAATACTAGCCCGATATTGAGTAATAATTAAAAAATATAAATTTCCCTGTTCCTTTACTCTTGCCAGAATGCAAAATGAAACTTTTTTTTATTATTCAAATGGATTACTTGGGGTATGATATTATACCCTGCACATGTATTTGTTTTATTCATGCACTCTATCAAATAAACCAACCCTAATAACCATAAGTAATACCATCATGCATCCTTTTTGACCTTGTCCCACATTCCACTTTTAGTGCTGCAATAAATAAGTCAATAGGCTGTGAAATATAAACCACTCACTGAAGCTACAACCTGCGCTATTGTTGCATTTATTGTATTAGTCTGTCTCATTATAGTTTACAGATGCAGTTTAGTAATGAAGCTGAAGCGTCATTAAGATTTAAGATGTTGCTGTGTGTTTGCCAGATCCACTAAGACTGAATTTAATCGGTTTTCAGTCTTGCTCCTGATTTTAAATGCACGTTTGATCATGTTATTGAACATAAAAAGAGAAGTGGTGTGTGACAGCGAGCAGTCAAGGAGAGCCAGTTTGGTGTTGAATGCTCCTATTGTGGTTGTAGGCACCTGCAGAGTTTGGCTTCCTGCTCCTCAAGTCATTAGCATGCAGGGACAAACTCTTAGCTCATTCTCCATCGGTTGCCCCGGCTGGCCACGCTGCGTCGTCCTGGCACCTGTCGCACATCGTCCATCCTGCAGAGGCAGACCGCTCTTTATCTGGCCTGAGCATACACAGCGTGACCAGGAACGTGTTATAACGGATGGTCGCTCTTTAAGTTTGATCATACAGTTTGCAAGCCTTAAAAATGTAAATGATGTTAGCATTTGTTGCCGAGACATGGACATAAAAGGGCAACTGATGTGTTGATCTTTAATTAATCTTTGACCTCTATGGTATTATCAGTATGTGTATGTTTGTATAAAACTCTCTTTTCATTGAAATAATTAATTAATATAATTTACCATAACCACTCTGCTGTGATTGGTCACGCATCAAGGTTGGTCACTGAGCGTCATCAATCTCGTAAGTCTACATCTCCATGGGACTCGTTGTATAAACAAAGCGGGGTGTGATTACAGCATCTGGCATATATGCTCTATGTCTGGGGTCCAACTTAAGTCTATGGAGCAACGTGATGTTTAGGCAGCCATGCCACATTGGTTTGCAGTTTAGTTACGTCAATAAAAAATGATCAGCTTCTCTCATACGTTTAATAATACTTCATAACTTTCTTTGACATACAGTTTATGTTTTGTTTGAAGTATTGTACATTTTTTTAAAATCAGACCTTGTACTAAATGACAGAAGTAGGCTTGTACCCTGAAAGTACTTCAAATCCTATTTAATTTGATTTTGCTGTTTAAATAAAAACGCTAAAATAGGATTTTAATTCTGTTTTACTTGTAATACATAATTTAAACCTGTTAAAAAATCGCTAGATGTAAATATATTTTAAAACTTACTTTTATCGATTATACTTAAGGTTTAAGGTGGGTTTATTTACTTGAAGTATTGATCTAAGTGATCAACTTGAACTGCAGACTGAGCAGAGAGAGAATATTCCCACCTAAACAGTTAAAATTATTCAGATTGTAGACTTAGTTTCTCAATATTTTAACTTAACCCAAAAACACCAAAAACTAAATTACCGGTATAAGTTTGTCATCCCACTCATTTCTTGCGGTACAAATACTTAATTACAGTTTTTTGTCCCGGGACAAACTACACAGCAATGTTCAATTCATCGGAACCTGTGAGTGTTCGTTCACACCTATGCCATTTTTTCAAGATGACGCTGGCCTATGTCACCAGCAGTTATAATTGAACCAACAAGGGAGATACCACAATTATATTGAGCTCACACTGGCATCACCAGGAGGTCCACGAGCTGCTCTCCATCTAAGCCGGAGAAGTAATTGTGCGCATCCAAAAGGATGCCAAGGCAGATAACGAAAGCTTTAAATCCTTTAGAAAAGATGGGCTGAAGCAGAGGGTTGCATTTTCAAAGGGTTTTATCCTCAGTGCCAGGCGATCTGAGGTGGGAAAAGCAGCATCTCAGCTGTGGGTGGCAGTTTAACCGTGCCACAGTAGAGTACTGTAGTTCAATACCGGGATCAAAATGATGGAGTCGATCTCCTCACTTCAGTAAATGAGATATAAGGCTAGGATTGTGGCTAAAAATCCACCATTTACTCTCACAAGTTCTTCTTTAAATCTTTTAAATCAAAAAACTACCATCACATTGAATGCATGTAAAAGAGCCTTTTATCCAACATGTGATCGGCAGTGCCAGTTTCACCAGTTTCCTGCTTTGATGTTAGCTGCGCCCCAATTCAGACGCCACATCTTTTCAATTGTAAACCCAATGCGACAGGGATGTCCTATTTTGAAGGCTTCTTCAGATGCAAACGACAAATGTGGAGTACGAGATAGCAATGTGGAGCAGCCTGGGGGGATTTAAGGCGATGGCAGTGGATGTTTCGTTTGAACGAAATCCTAAGGGGGGAGCAGTTGCTTTTTTTCTTATTTGAAGCTGAATTGGATGGTTTCTTCATAACTGGATGTTTCTGTTGAAGCTAACATACAAACATCAATGTAGATCTAAACAGCACTTTCATTTTTTCTTGAACGACAGAAGTTTGTTTTAATGTTTCCAATGTGAAACTGTGCTTAAGCACATCTCACTTCAGTGTGACTAATACTAATGACTTATTTTATTTAAACACAAACAGCCTAGAAGCGTTTAATTACACAACCAAATTTGAAAATAAATATTGACATTATGTAACATTTTCACATGATCTTTTTCCTGTCATGAACACATTTAGTAGAAGTCTATTATTGAAAAGACCTCACTATGTAACTTTGTCTGGCCAACATGCCTTGAGTGTCCATGAGAACACACAACTAGAAAACCGGGACCGCAGGAACCTGTATCTTGTTTCGTGTTGCAATCCACAGTGAATAACCAACTATAAAAGAGAGATTATACAATTGCGACTACCCTATCTTTGCTCTAGGGGGAGCCGGAAACAACTTTTTGAATCTTCAATTTGGGGATTTAAGTCTTTATAGAACTGTAGAAAAGAGTGGTGAGTTGCACTCGTACAACACACATCACTGTAAAGGCACATCATGCTTAATAATTGAAAGTATTTATTTTATCTAATCGATCTAATAAACTTTGAAAACACATACTATTGGTGATGACAACAAATACATTCTTGGATTGAACAAAAAAGTGCTATACAGGAGTACAAAAAGGAAAATCATTGTTTATAATTTGGTACAAAAAAACAAAAAAATTAAAGACGTTGGAAAGTTTCACTTTCTCTAACAAAGTTTCAGTCCTGACCGTGCAATACAATAAAATAAATACAATATTGAATTGTTCTTTATTTACTATGGCCCCCTAACCTTTTTTTCAGATGTGGTAAGGTATCAAATCTACTTTAAATAATTGACAGTAATGAAAGGTTAAAGTGACCATTCCAGGAAAGTTGATCTCGTTTAGTCTGTTACTTTTTCCCCAGGTCGGTCTTGGGTCCCACTGAGTGTACTAGCCTTGTGAAGGAGCAGAGGGACGTGGACAGTAACAGCTAATTATTACAGTTTTATCTGTTCTTTCATAGGGGTTTCCATGCTTCGTTTAATAGCGTTTGAGTGAGATTCACGTTTGTTCTCATGTAATAATAATAAATAATAAAAGTAAATGGGGTGATTATATCACTTTAAAAGGCCAACTGTATTCAACTTGTCTCAGTTATTGATCCATTTATCTAAATCAACCTGTCAATTGCTTCGAGACTCTAGGCATGAAAGCAAGTACTGTACATAAAACATTCCAAACTGGAAATAGATCAATAGAATTCAAAGAAGATCTATAAAAAGTGTGATTAAAGTCAAGCCATTTTCCTGTATTATCTTGGCTTTCATTACGTTCCAATTATGATATTCCTTTCTTATAATCTTTGCCGTTTCAAATAAATATTGTTAAAATTATAAAAAAAAAAAAAAAAAAACTTTTTAAAATTATCTTCGTTCCAATGAACCATTTCTTTACTCTCACAAAGAAGAAAATACAAATGTGTGAGGTCATCTGTATTCTTGATTTGGTGATCCCTTATAACAATAATAGTATATTTTTTATTGTATTGACATTTATAAATGTATTCCTGACCCCTGGCATAAATTGTTGGACTTTTTTTTTTTTAAGTAATACTAGAATCACCACCCTACTGAATTACTACATTAAAAAAAACACTTGATGTGACAAAATGTTGTTATAATTAAATCAATAAATAATGTAGTTTATTTTAATCTCTCAACCTCACAAGTTTCTTGCAGAATATTGCATCATATCTACAGAGATCGTAAAAGAGCAAAACACATTATCCTTTATTTCTCCTCCTTTGAACAGTCACTTTTCATTCAGCAACATTTTTATCTTCACTATGGCTCAGAAGGTTTTTTCAGTCAGTTACTTCTTCTATCTTGATATTTAAGAAACAGTGTTCAGTTGTACTTCTTACCCTGATGCTGTTGTGTCCTCGAATGCCTCTGTCAGTGAAGGCTACGCTCCGTGTCGGAGCCGAGCAGTATTTTATTGCATCATCTTGTTTCCCAATAAAATTGTTGTGTAATATTTATGAGGATTTCAGGCGATTGCTGCTTTTGTAAGCTTACAACTTGATCATAATCCAATTCCCCTCCCCGGCAGTGCAACATTTAGTCAACAGTGAAACACGCTGGTTTCCTCCGATGAACATCTCACTCTCTTCTCGCTCCAAAACCCCAAAAGGGCTCAGTGTCGTTATTATCCGATCGCCAAAAACACGCAGAGATTGACTGACGTACTAATCCCAACAGTTTGTGCTCAAATCTCCGTATGTCTATGTTTTCTCTGCCCACCCAAAGTCCCACCCCTGCAGTCTGACACTCCCTGCCCAGACCCGGGTCTGTGTGCCACTGCAGGATTAGCACAGTCCTCTACATTCTGGCCAGCTTTGATTATGTCCAGGGATAAGAGCTGCTTAATTGTAATCACTGGAACCGTCCTGAGCAGACGAGAACACGGATCAGCTCGGCCGCATGTTACAGCACTCACTACACACCACAGGCCTGTTTGAATGGGGTCAAAATGTTTCATGAGATGTTTTTTGACTTAAAGTTGAGTGTTTCTGTGATCATGACTCACATTTACTGTCGGCTCATCCCTTAAAACTGAGCGAGTAATACAGTAGAAGAAATTGGCTCCTGCAGCGAATACTAAAACGAAAAGATATTTCATTTCTGTAGTTTATATTTGAAACAATTTAGATACATTTTAATTTCAACTAAGCTTACACATTTTTACGTGTATGGAATATTTCAAGATATTATGATCGTTATTATACCATAATGTTGCACAACTGTCAGATGTACGATAATCCATACTTTTTAAAATACATTTAATGATTTGTTGGCAAATCAAAATGACCCCAGGATAAATTGCAAAACCTTCACTCATTGATTTAAATGTATTACATTTTTGCCTTGAATATTGTATAGAATACCTATTGCATATCTTTCACAATTGTTTTCATACAAAATCAAAATCAATTTAAAGTTATTAGAGGTGAAATTCATTGTGGCCTTCATTTTAATAAGGAATATATGGCGTTTGTGTTCCTACCATTTCACTTTATGATGCAAATAAGTCACTGCTTAATAGTTCTGTTTGGGCTCATTATAACCAATGTAGTTAAAAAAAAGACAATGAGTTAAATCTAAATCTAATCTGTAATCTAAATCAAATAAAAATGATTTAGATTACACTTACATCCCGACAATATTCTTACAGACCTTCACTTAGCTTTAAATTCACTGAAAAACTGCCTTAAATGGGAAGCTTAGTGTTGATATCTGCAGTTTCTGACACAAAACTGTAAATAACTGTAAATAAAAAAATCAACTAATAAACGAACAGGACTAGTGAAATCCCAAATGTTTCCGCAGATTATCAGATGATTTATTTCCTAACAAGTGTGGGAGGGGTTGGGGGGTTGGGTGGTTTAGCGGTTTCAACAGATGTAGATTAATGTGTTGCCAAAAGTCACATTTGGGAAAAGACCTGCTTTTTGGTGGAACAATCTCCTCACTGGTGTCCAAACATGTTCTTGTACAACAAAAGTAAAGGACGTACAAGACCCAGTTTACGACCAGGGGTCCAACTGAACCACACTAGGGAGATAAAACCTTTAAGAAATTCGAAATTGCAGTCAGAATCAAAAAATTGTTTTTACAAAACTGTTCTATATAACTGGTTCCCACACCCTCAGGAAACGTTATTTCTGGAGGGTCAATTTTTTTTCACATTTCTGTAATTATACCTGATAATATTTGTTCTTTATCTTAACATAAATACTAAAATCTCCATATATCACAATATAAAAATGAACATACTAATTGTGAGTCAATCATAGTGTGTTTTCTACAAAGCTACTACATAAGCGCATGTCAGTAGGTATCATATAGGTTTAATACGGGTCATTTGAAACTGTGCCTAAAAAAATGAAAGCAGATTTAATGTGTACTTGCACACCAGTCCAGTTATTTTTTCTCGACGTCACATCAATACTTATCATCATTTCTACACTTTAAGGTTCCATGCTGTACACAAATGTGTATATTAGGAGACACCTCTAACTTCCACCACTGACAAAATCACCGACCATACTGTAAACTTGACTAAAGAGTAAAACTAACCACAGACACACAGACAATGGGGCTGGTGATCTGATCTTATGGTGATGGCACATGGACTGTCTGGGGGCGGGTCCTGGGGTTAACTCTAGGTTGGTGACCCTCTGGCCTGTGGGGACTTCCTCCTTGTCATTGATGGGTGGCTGTAGATGGTCCGGTCTTCGGATGGATGCCGCTGCATTGGTGGCGATGTCTCTCCGTGTGTGCCCTCTGCTGCATGTGCCTCAGTACCGCAGAGACTTTGGACTGCCCATCAAATGCTGCTGTCCTCTGGTACTGCCCAGGTAAACACCACGTGATGTTCCAGTCTAGTATGGGATATATAGATATATAAAGATATATAGATGCCCACACAACCGTGGCCTCCCCATGAGACCTCCACCACTCCTGGGTTCTGGCCATGTTGGTGCCTGTCATGCAGCTCTGGTTCTATCAGGTACATATTTAATGTATTACAGCAACAACGACTAAGCTTTAAGTTGCTATTAATGAAAAATGTTTGTTGGACAATGGATACCACAATACAGGATGAACACAATGCTATTTTACACTGCAATTTTCTTGTCTCTTCATCACTGGTGAACGTATGTATATATAAACAGTATATAACTTAAAATGATCTATAATCATACACTATCATCACAATCAGGACACGTTTATGGCCAGTGTTTTAAACACAACACTGGGTTTTTTTTGTGGTGTCAACATAAAATAACGGATACAAACGAAAGAAAACTAAATACATTCAATTTCATTAAACAGAATTCATGATCCAGGCTGCAGACGGGTAGAAGAGTTTTTGTTCAATAATTTTGTTCAACATATAACAGCACTTCAAAACATCTCAAAGATAATGTGTTGTTATTATTTTTAAGGGGCAGATGGAATGTGGTGTCAAGGGAACATTTGAAGGTGTTTTGATATGGATTCATGAATTAGCGATTTTCTTCAATGCAGCTTTTTACACTTCTGCGTTGTGACATTTTAACAACTCTCCCAAACAGACAGTGTTTATCCATTTAATGCTTGATTCTTTGAACTGTTAACAATCTTTGACTGTAGTTGAAAGAAAAATCATCATTTGCCCAAAGAAGCTACTGTTTGCTGCTATTAACAACGTCAAGAGGAAATAATGTGTCTAATGTAAAATGACTCCTTCAATGGATTAATAAAGGGCTTAATTCCCTGTGTGCAGTATAATTACTGCTTCTATTTCTATCAGAATTAACTAGGAATGATGACCCTATAACCTCAGACAAGATCATCCCTCCGTTAATAACGCATTGTGGGAAAACGCTCTCCTCTTAAACGCAGAGAGAAATCCTGTCCCTCTTGAGAGAGCAGCCTGTTCTGGTGAGCAGACATTAATTAATGAGGTGTCCGATTAACTTTTTTTTGCGCGTGGAGGATGTACATTAAAAATAATTTCCCGTCAAGCGCAGCCAAGCGTAACATTTGAGCCATCTGGCATTTTAGCGGTGCCACGTCCGAGGTCAAAGCTCAGGCCACTTCTCAGGAATCATCCTCGGTTGGACTCTGACCTTCTTTTTCTCTGCCGCTAGAGTCTGTCGGCGGAAATGTCAGGACAAGAACCGTGTGGCTGCGAGAGTGGCTGCAATATTCATTCATGCTCTCTCTGTGTAAAACAATTCAGATAATTGCAGGTTAACAAAACAATTAGGCGACGGCTGGTGACAGGCAGTGATTAATAGTCATTGTATCACAGTTCAGAGCATTTATCTAGAAGTTTAGTTACTTGTTATCATTCATTATAAAGTCAAATCTTTTACCTCAGTGCCCTGTTTTGTGCAAATACATTTAAAAACAATAACATCTAATAGGATATGGTGTCAACAACATTTTTTAAAATTACATCCCAAAATAAAATAGAACCCAATTGCAGCACAAAATACTCTCTTTAGGTATGTTCAAAGGTTTACTGAGACAGTGGCAGTTTAGCAAACAGTAGTCAGGCAGGGAAGTGCTGGAAATTCTTGCATTGCAAATAATAATCTGGCAAAGGAGGAAGGGAGGTGGGGAATATATGCCGGGCTGGTTGTGATGAGAGGCGGCTGTGTTCAGGTGAGTACAGTAGACTGACAAAGTGGGCGTGGATGGCAGGTGGGAAGAACATACTGAGAGCTGGATAGCAGAACTGTGAGCCAAGTTGGTTTAGAATTTCCTTAGGGGCCGCAATATATTCTCTCACTGCTATAGGTCATATAATGGCAAAAAAAAAAAGATATCAAGAAGTGCAATTACAATTATAACATTATACACCTAAACCCAAATTGTTATTTGAGTACATTTTATATCACTTTATAAGTAATAATAAAATATATGATATTTTATATACATCATAAAAGAACTGTGGACAACAATTGTAACTATTATCAAAATATATATAATAATAATAATTATGTGTGTTTAAAATAATAATGAATCCTAAACTATAGAATGTTACGGAGAAAAGAGACATTGGAAATGTGTGATGAAGAGAAGGACGTAGTAGTGAAACGTAGGAAAGGAGGAAGACTAAAGGGGAAAACAGTGTTTCCGACCACCATCATGTGGTTAATGACGAGACGTGAAACAAATCAAAATAAGAAAGTACAATTAAGATATATTTTAAGTACGTGTTGTTAGGGGTTTCTCTGTTCCGATTAACCGACCCCTCCCCAGCCTCGTACGTGGTGATGGAATGAAGGACAGACACATGGATAAGTTTAAGAAAAATGCTCGTTTAGTGAATTATGCAAAAGTCAGAGACAAACTTACGTGAACACGGGCGCTAGCAAGCAGAGAGATCTATCGCAGACGTCTTCAAATGCCAGAACGCCAAGATCAGACAAAATGGTGGATCTTTATAGTAGAATATTCAGGTTAACGCCTCTAGTCAAATGTGAATGTAGGATTGGTCAGTAACTGTAAACACTTGATTCTAAGATGGCCGTCGCACATGATCATAGTGGAAACTTACTGAAGGTTGTTGTTTTCTAGAATCTGTCTCTTCCCAGCGACTTGTGTCCTTCAGTGTGAGTTCACAGGTTCACACTGACTTCTTTGAATCTGGGATTGTTTAATCTTTCTGTGTGTGCAAGGCTTTGTGACCTCGGCCTTGTGTTGCAGTCAGTGAATCCAATGCAAGAATAGGATTATTTAATATGAATTAAATATGAAAGATTATCAGTTAATCAAGTGACTATTTGAAATGTGTGTTAAATCTAGATGATTGATTACAGTAAAGTTGTCATTTCCTTACAGTATTAAAGTAAACATTTGAACCTCACATATAATCCAATATAACATATACTGTAAATATAACATATATTGATCTCAAACACAAGTCAGTATGTGACATATTTATCAAAAGGCATGCAACGACTTTAATGACTTTGATTACTTTGTAGAAAATTAAAAAGTTTTTTTTCAAGTTGAAAAGTTATTATTATCCAGTCATGAAAGAAACTAAGTTACAAGTACACATAAATATTCCAATAAAATGTCCTTTGCTGTAACAGAAGTAGGAAATATTTTGGGCAGACAACTTCCTTGATTTAAGAGTCGTCTTTTCGCTCATTTTTGTTGGCAAAAGGGAGATCTGGTAATTGAACTTTAGCTGCACGGAAACCAACAGTGATGTCAGAAAATGTGCCTTCAAGCTCGAGCTCTCAAGGTTCTGTCAATTTTCTTGTACAGACAAAAACAAATTATTTTGTTGTGATGGTCAAGTTAATCATAGTGATTTGCTTGTGTTTTTGCTATTTGGGAAAATTAATGGTAGAGCTTTCAAAACTTGGCTTGATAAAGTTGGACCTCAACAAAATTCCTAAATAGTTTATACACTTGAACCAACCAACCGATGATAGGAGTCACTGGCAGTGCCTACTTCCAACTTTCACACTCTCTACCAACTGCTCCTTGACCCGTCGGGAGAGTTGCACCAGGACGGGCCAGTGAAGTGGTTGTCAATTACAGACAGGAAAAAGTGTCTCTCCCCTACTTAAGAGTTGGCTCCACATATAAAAGGACACTGTCACAAAATGAATGCAGTTGAGGAGATGCCAGCGAGTCTATGACTGTGGAGCTTTGTGTATGGGAGTGTTTTTGAGGTGCTGGACTTGTTCTGAGGCGGTCTTCTTTAGCGCGCCGCGGCCAGGATCTGTGCCCAGCTGGGACAGAACTATAGTGGAAGCAAGACGTCTTTCCTGCCTCCCGCTGCGGAATAATCTAGCACGACTAAAAGAGGGATGAGTAACTCTTTAAATGCGTCTCATGACGATGCCTTTCATCATTAGTAGGATCTTGTGACAGCTTAATTGAGAACCTGCTTTAAGTGGCTTTTTGGGGACTTCGTCTTCAATAAATAATGGCTTCTCTATTTCCTCTCTCGGTTTCAAGTAATGATTCCTCAGAAAGCCGCTCGGCGTACCACCTAATGCTTCGCTTGTGATGGAATCGAGTTCTCTGCGGCAGACATTGCATGCAGCACGTCAGGCTCCAGTGGGTTCTTGACTTTTCAGACCCGGCGAAGCTGCTGCATCACATACTCCAACGATGCATCGGGTTGCATCAAATTAAGGAAAGCTCCACTCAGTTCCATGAAATTAGCCTCAATTTAATGGCAAATAAAAAAAAGAATCTTTCAACAGTTTCTGCTTGACTTATCTTTTTCATGGCCTTCTTTGTGGGTTGTTGCCATGGCATCCTTGAGGACTTGCACCACTATGTTTATCAGGTAGATCCTCCTTTTATGCTCAATTAAAAGACAGTCAAGAGGCCTTTGCTGCTTCCATTATCAAGTAGAAACTAAAGCATCTTTTAATATCCTACTGAGTGAGAAGAAACTATAATCACGAAAGTCACATGTTCCCTTTCAGCTTAAGGTATTTCTTTGATGGGTTTGTACAGCATTATCCCTGTGCTCTCACTGTATGAAAATATACAGATTTTGATTGAGTAATCTAAGTTGTCTGTGGCCTGCAATAAGAATGCCGGCCTGTACAGGGTGTCCTCTGTATCTTGCCTCAAGCAGCTGGAATACAACCCAGATAAGGGTATTAGCAACTGAAAATGAAATGATCAAAATCAAGATAGCACAAAAAGACCTGAAAATATAATCTCCTCTATAGAATCAAATGTAAGTCAGAACTATATTGTATTGTTCTATGTGACCAGAATAAGTATATCTTTAAATAAGGGTAGCCAAGGGTAGTGGCATAGATTGAATTAAAAACAACATTATTTAGACAATATAGAATCCACTGGTCTTAAGTAGGATACAAGCTCTGAATGTGTATAATATAATTTGCTATGATCAAGTGGCGTTGTAATATCTACTAAGTGTCTAAGACAGGAAACAGGATACGAGTTATATTTAACACCGACAATGACCTTCATTTTGTGGCTCATAATAATCGTAACTTAGCATTATTAATGGTCCTAACTTTAAATCTCTCTCACAGAATTACAAACTTGCTTCTACACTTCATGTGAGGATGACATAAAACTATGTTGATAAGAAATACGTTCGTAATGCAAGCTTGTGATGGTTGCAGGGTATTTAATACTGAATTGTAGCAAAATGATCTTTGTGATTTTTAAGGAATTAAATGCATTTTATACTCTGTTTGAACCATCAGCTGATCGGTGACAAATTATTCAGTTGTTTACAATATTATTAAGCATGACGCTATGAGGGAACATAAACACAGTTTAATATATTGAAAAAATGAATAACTATAAATAAGCACGCATTAAATTGACACATATTCAGTCATTAGGGTATCACTCTTAATTAAAATAAATCTTTCTTAGTTGCCATGTTTGTCATGTTCGCAGGGTCAGACATGCTTCTTCATATGAACATGTACTAAAACCATCAGAATAGTTTAAGATCAAAATATCAGAATAACATTTAGGTCATGTTCCTGCAATCTTTCTGTGCTCTAAAACATCCCCATGGAATGCAGCGTTCATCGATCTGATGCTGACATCATCTTATGATGTCACTCTGACCCACACAGAGTGCCTTGACTCCACCCTGCTCTGTTTCCATCAACACATCACTTCCAACTGATGTTGACAGCACACACCGCAGTTGAGTCGAGATGGAAGAGGCGTAGACCGAAAGGACCATGAGTGATGTCTTGAGGGGCTGATGGGAGTGACTGGTAACTGATCCCAGTGTGTTACCGGCGAGGCGGAGGACAAGGTCGTCCTCCTTTGAGACGCAGTTGAAAAATGCTTGCTGTGCTGAATGCAAGTGGAGATTTGTTGAAAGTCAAATCTGGTCTGTCCATCTGCTCACTCTGCTTATCGCTCCCCAAGTCCAAACAGCATCACCATATCTATTTTAATACCGAATATATATGCTGCCTTGTCACTCCTAGCTCAAGGAAAGGGTGATAAGAGGCAAGTGCAACTTTAGTTTTTGTAAACCATGAAGTTTATTCTTAACATGGAGCCCTTATCTCACTCCAGTGCTCATGTTTTAAGATTGACTTCTTCAAGAGTGACTTAGCTTTTCCTCTCCCTGTCTAGCTTCAATCATTTATGTGATTCCAATTACTGCTGATTTAATAATAGCTTAAAAATGTTTTTGTGAATCGATTGAATGCTGCATGTTAAGTTTTCATTTTTTGGTAATCATGAAAGTACAATGTTGTTGGATGCGTTTGGAGTGGATGCTAAAAGTTATTCAAGTGGAAATACGAAGCGTTCTCGTAATCTTGACAATTTTATTCAAATACCTCAGTCAACATTTGAGTTACAATTAGACAGATGATAACATAATAACATTGGTAAAAGTAACATCCAGTAAATATCTAATATTCCGATTTATTTCTTAAGAGAATCAAAGAGGTAGGAAACTGAATACATTCGTAGAACATCAGATGAACCTCCAGGCAAGAGAGGCGAGGCTTCAAGGAGAGCTGTTACGAGACAAACACTTCTATCTTCTGTTTACACTGATTAGAAATAAAGTCATCAGTGGCTTCTTGTTAAAACATTTCACCTCAAGACACTATATGTCCGCACCTTGTGTTGAGAGTATATGTTCACACAGGTTTCCAGGAAGGGTTGATGTGGGGCAGTCGTAAATCAAGCACCCACTGGCTGAAACGTAAATAGACCCTGATTCTTGCGACTCTCTCTTGCATTGGTAAAGCCCCCCTGGGTTGGGTGTGCAGTCTGCATTCAGCTGTTTAGGAAAGGTTATGAATATTCTGAGCAAGTTTTTTTTTTCCAGTGTGGATTCAAATTTGCGATAAAATTCTGGTTAATCTCGGGTGGATGCTGAAAGGCAGCTGGTTGTCAGCTGGATGCGCGTCACAAACCCATGACGCTGCCTCTTGCTGTTTTTTTTGGCAGGCAGCAATGATTGACAGGGCTTTAACTCGATAACCAGGACTTTACAACGTCCTTGTATTGGCTAGACTCTCCCCTCCCATCTAACCCCCCTTCCTGCTCCATCCTAATCTGCTCTTATGGTTCTCAGCCCATGGCGTCTTAAAGCCCTCAGTCTCCAGCAGCTGCTGAGGACAGGGAGGTAAAGAGAGATTAAATGCGCCTGTGCAGTCCCTCTGAGGAATCCCAATGCCCCTCTGCCTTTTTAGATCCAGCTAGCATCTTTGATCCGGTCTGTTTTCCAGCCGGGGCGAGTCCCACCGGGCGCTCAGAGATCTCTGCATATGCCAGCCTACATTGAAACTTCTTGAAGTATAACCAACAACTATAAGCTAAAACTTGTGGTAGCACTAAAGGCTACGGATACTTCTCTTTAATATGTCTTGCTGCTGCCGCGCTTCACAACCCACCCCCCTTCACCGTTAGACACCAGTGTGTATCACTCTGGATATCTCGGAGTCATTCATTAGAGTAACTCTACCCAGAAACGATGACCAACCTCCAGCGAAGCCCTGCCAACTCATATTAACCATGTTCATTTAATGGCCGTGCCCCGTGATCGCACACATTAGATGAATGTATGAATGACCTTTACTTCACCGTGTGGAGTGCGGGAGACTCGTGACCAGTCCAGATATTCATTTTTTGTCCTGGTCAAGCCTAATGTTAGTGTCTTTCTCTCTCGCTGATATTTGCTACATAATGGAATTTACTTAGAAATGAAAAAGGTATGAATTATTCAGGGATCCAACAATAACCTCCTTATCTTTCCAATGCTTTTGATATTCAACTGAATGACAGTCGGATAAAATTGTCCTTCAAATAGCTCAAAAAATGTAAATAAATTATCTCTATGGACGTGTTTCCAACATTATATGATAATAGACAAAAATATCCTTTTACAATCCTATTTAATGTTGTTTTGCCAGCTACTAGCAGCCATTTATATATGGAGGCACTGTAGCTTGGATGCGTAAAAACAGTGTAACGGTAATGTTACAACTCCTTTATTTATCAATGTTCTATGTAGAACAAAATAAAGGCTCTTGTCAGTTGGTTTCTTGTTTATATTCCATTTACTTCAAAAAGTATCATTGACTCACTGATGTGAAACATGACACTCACAGGAAGAATCAAAGACTCTCGGGTCAAGTCACACAGACAAAGTTAGTGAAGATCATTGTTAAAACAATAGCTTTAGAGTTTTACTGTTGTGTTAATTTAAACCAATCCATACGGAAAATATGAACAAAAAATGATGTCAAAACATACTGTCGCTTTAAAGGAAATATTCAAGCTGCTTTCTCAGATGTAGACGCTAGCATGAAAAATTATATATTAATTATTAAATCTCTTTGGTCACAACAGGATTTGTTATGCAGTATATTTCATCACATCTCAAAACAACAAACTTCTATTGAAAGTGACTTACAACGGTTTACGAACAACGGTTAGGGGGCAAAGTGCGTCTAATGGCTGAAGGCAAGAAGACCCAGCACAGCGAAAGTAAAATTAACAGTTTGCTCAGACATCCAAAATAAACAGGGGGGTAAGCAGAACCAGAGAAGAGGGAGAGAAAATGAGTGAATAAGTAGTGATAACCTCACACAGACAAAAAAACTGAAATATTGTTGAATAAAAACACATGTATAGATATATAATAAAAGACAAACTAAAAGAAAAGTAGTGGTCAAAGCACATGTATGGTCAGATGAACAGATCAGAGATTAGGGCTCCAAAAACAAAATGGGAAAACACAACACACGAAGAAACAAAGGGGAAAACAAAAGGGACGTCAACTTTTTCAACATAAATAGTGTGCATGATCTGACACCCGGACTGGAACAGGAATTTTAAATATTAATATATTAATAATAAAACATGGCAAAGAGGATTGACAGGGAGGAAAATATTGAAAATAAAAGTAAACAAAATACAAGACATGAAGTACTGCCTGATAGACCAGCCTGTTCCAACACATTTCTGTCAACATCTTACTGCCATTTATGTCAAAATGTGTTTTTCTTTTCAAATGTATTTTCCACAAAAAGCACATTAACATCTGGTGTACTCACTTTTGTCCTTGTTTGAATCAGTGTAGTGATAGTGTTCCACTGGTCTGTGATACACACTAGGATCTACTGAATCACTAAGTGCCGAGGGCTGATCGTCTATTTTCTGTCTGCTCCCCTTATGTCAATCCTACTCAGTCTGCAGAAAGCCTCCTTTGTGGTGCCATTACACACCTTATTACTTTCCATATGTAGAGAAACCAGCTGAACCCTTAAAGTTCTTCATATTTGCTTCTATAAATTGATCTACACTTTCCTCTGGTTTCCCCTCTCTCCAATGTAAGTAGTCTGAAATCTTATTGTGCTGCAGGGTATTATTTTAAATATGACTTGATTTATTTCCATTTTACTTGAGCAAGAGTTCTGAGGGGACAGGAAAAAACAAGTTTAAGAACGTCCATTTATCCTAATTTATCGCTATGACAGCAAATGCAAAACATTTGCTCTTTGCTGCGGCTTTATTGAATTAAATACGTACTAGTTCATATCAGTTGTATAAGCTGAGGCAATATAATTGAAGTCATATTTCAGCATTTAAGGACTGGTGTTTGACTTCTCCACAAAGATATCTGCTGTGAATAGTTACTTCTTTGTTTGTCACTGAAGCCTCCAGGAGAAGAGCTGAAGTGAGACAGAGGTATATTGTGTAAAGGCAGACCGCAGTTTAAGTTAAAGGTGATTCATCTGGATGTTGAACAAGAAATCTGAGATGCTTCATGAAAACTTAGCATCGATGAATCGATGGTTACATGTCAGAGACGACAGCGAAAAGACGACAAAAGATTACAGGATTTAAAAACAAGTGATCTTGTAACAAAACAGTTATTGTTTTGGCAGCATGTTTTATTTGGCTGTGTTAATGATGCATTACATGAACAGATTTTCTGTGTTAATAGCTATGTTATTTCAAAACATGGACAACATGGACGCTTTTTAGCGTTCCCAAATCCAGATTGAACTGCAGCACCGACATCTATACAGTACATTAGAACCAATTCTGAACCATTCAATTCTTGTTTATTTATAGTGTTTACAAATAAGAAAACATCACAACCAAAAATGTTTGATAATGAACCAGGATGAAGCTTAAACGGCAGCTGGATATTACTTAAATATTTCCTTCAGTCCTTAAACATATTAAATGACTCCTCAATTCTATTTTATGTTTTTACGCTAGAGTCTTGTTGGTGAGGATGAGAACTGTGCTGGTTATAATCGTATTAATATTCGAGGGAGCTATTTGAATCCAGAAATGTGGATGAAACAAGCTTCTCAACTAATACTACTGCTAACTATAAGGTCACTCAACATCACAGCTACTGTAATTCTCTCTGAATGTTAAGTCCTCTTGGTTGATCCAATTTCAATTAAATCTTTTTTTTTTTTTACAAATTACCTCTAAACTGTATTTAGAGATTATTCACCTGGTAAGAGCAGATGTTACCATGGCAAGTGAACTTCCTCCACATTTACATATGTTGAACATTCTTCCTAGTCATTCCTGTTCCTCTTGGTGTCATTATTTAACACATCCATGAAACCTGTTTTCCCCTCCTCTTTTTTTTACGTGATCCCTTTATTTCTAAGCCTAACATCTGTCCTAAAAAAACATCTGTCTTCCTTTACTTTGTCTCCAAACTTCTCCCTCTGTTATTTTCATTCTCAATCTGACTCTTCTAACTCTTTTTCTGTTTCTCCACATACACATACATCACAAAACTCAATTTTTTGGTTTGGTTCTACCTGTGATCAATAATTTTGTATTTCTGAAACAGGAATGTGGGACCAGATAAAACAGTAGCTGAAGACTGAAAGAAATAGATGGAAACTAGATTAAAAAAAGCTAAAAATATTTCACTAATCTTTGTAGTAAGCATAAGGCGCTACATGATCGTTGGGGGAATATGGTACGCTGACATTTATAACTCTGTAATAGGTAACAATACAATTATCTGAAAAATTATCTTTTAAGCTTCAAAGGTCCATTAGCCATTTTTTGCTCTCTCCATAGCACGTGGGTGTTCTTCAGGCACTGGGAACAAAAGCAGGATTAGCAGCTATAGAAGCTAATGGTGATTCTTTTCACCACATCATTTACATTAACAGCGACAGAAATGGTCAGACAAAAGGAGCAGAAAAGACCCTTCTGGGAGGGTTGTTTCCTTGTATCGTCGTAACACCATTTTTCAGAGCTGAGTGTTTATATTTCTGGCGTCAGAAAGCAAGCTTGCAATTCTAATTTGGACTTAATTTGATTTGCATTTGTTTGAAAGTCCTGCTGTTCCCTAGTGCGTTTGTTAGTGAGCTGTCGCTGGAAGATTCCAGCTTGCTAATGTTGCCATAACCGACCTTATGACAACCATTTGCTTTTCAAAGTGATTATATCATCCACGAGCTGATCGGGTAAATGATAAACTTAAATAAAAAGAGTTTATTGTAATAATTGAACACTTGGATGTGTGTACATGCATTTTGTTATAATACCAAGTTATTTGACTGCTTGCTGACAAAAACATGAATCAAATCAAAAATATGATTTCTGCCTTGAGAAATTGTATATAGCTTTTTTAAATGGTCACAATCTGTACAATCTGTAATGTTTATACTGTAATTTACTATAATGCATAAAATCTCATCAGATGACGATTCCGGAAGTAATAATTACCGTATTTTCCGCACTATAAGGCGCACTTAAAAGCCTTTAAATTTCTAAAAAAACGAAATTGCGCCTTATATATGAACATTACCTGGTGGGTGAATTGTTTACAAACACTTTCATGACTCTGCGCCGACTGACCCGATACGCGGTGGGTGGAATTACGTCATCGCGTCATCTTGGGGTGGGATTAACGACACGTCACATCATGGCGGACGTCTATGGAGTAAGATTACTACTACCGTTTTGAGCGAGTGTGTCTTGGTTGTTGTACACTCAAAACTTTTTTTTTGCGCAAAATCACTCTGCTGCGCGCTCAACCAGTCATACACGTGCGTTCAATTGTCATACACAGTTGTCAGAACGCTTACTAAAGTTTAACTTTGTTGACATTCCCTTTAGCACAGCTTTATCTAGTGGATGTATAATGCAACCCCAGCCAAACGTTTGACTGTATCTTTTATTCTATGCGCCTTATAAGGTCCTATTAATGAAAACACTTCTGAAATAGGCCATTCCTTGAAGGTGCACTTTATAATCCGGTGCACCTAATAGTGCGCAAAATACGGTACACAAAATAAAACATATACATAAATTGAGGCATGTGCATTTATTTTGTCTTAATAAGGCCATATTACATTAGAGGTTTTACAATAAAAGTGTATTTTTGAACTCAAGACAACAGAAAAAATCAATTAATTATGTATAAAGTCATTAATCACTTAATAATCGATACAAAAATAACAATTTGTGTGTGGTGGTGTCTCTGGTGTTTACAGACCACATGACTCTTGACAAAGTTGTAAAGTCCAAACGAGAAATATTAATTTTGTATATGGTCACAAACACACATTTAGTGCCTGGTTGCGGGTGATAATTAATTTGCAAATACATTCTATACTGCTCCATTCTTTAAAATGTCTTTTCCACTGAACTTGCGTCAGGCATAATGTTTTCAGGTCAAGCTGAGTAAGTGATATTTCGAGGCCACAACACATCAGGTCTGCTTTAGCCTGGGCTGCAGCTGACGATTACACATGACATAAGGAAAGTCCTACATTCATGTGAACAAACACCTTGTCTTCTTTTGCAAACTTGTTTTGTGAATTCATGTATGTTTTGGAGAACGGGCATAGTTGCCCTACTTCTATTCTCCTTGACAGCAGCAGTAAAGGGTGCGAGAGTGACTCCTCTGACCTTTGGATCCTCAATGAACAAACTGTTTCAGCTTTTGTGTTTTATCCTCACATTGTTTTGCCGTTACAACTTAATGTCTGCGGCTGTCCTCACCAAGGTGAGCCCTTTTTTAACAACTCTGAATAAACCTTTCCCTTCATAGACATATATTTCTTAATGGAATCGATTTAAGTGTAAGTGAGTAGACCATCATAAAATGTTCAAACGCTGACCTTGGCCGAAGAAAGGTTGTGCACAGATGCCCGTCCTCGAGGCTCTTACTGATTGGATTAAGAGGATATCAGTGCCGAGGTTATTGTCACACCGTGAAAGTCAAACCATGTCACTCCATTTCTTTGTTTTTAAGCTCCTACTATATCCTCAACATTGCTACACACACAATATTCTACACAAAGCAGGAGAAATTACTTTTTTTCTTGACCCTAGGTTAACACAAGGGTTAATAACTCGTTTTTTCTTAGTTAGTTTTTAAATAGAAAGTATTTATCTGTAAATACTACATTTACCGTGGATATCCAGTACGTCAACGTTCTTGATTGATTGTTGGCTCTTTTCTCCAATCTTTGTTTACCTTAGGGTTACATTTTAACATTTTGATTTCACCATTTTTATTCTTCTGTTACATGTCATCAGGTTGGAAAGCAAAAGAATATATAGATAAACAATAAAGTTGAGACAATTTGGCATGTAGCTTAAAAAAATGTATCTATTACGTAACTTTGCTGTCTAGCTTGTTATGGAATGTGGACTATCATGAAAAACATGACTGGTTAAACAAAGGTCATTAAACTCATGGCTAAGAAACTGCAAAGGAAGTCCTGCACGGACCAGACAGGGAAGGGTAGATTAGGTTTAATGAAAACAATTGCTGCGGACAAAGGCAGTCCAGTATAAATTGACTCATAAATAAGCTTAAAAAAGTTTTTAAACTGCATGAAGAGATGTAAGCAATCAAGTGGTATCTCCAAGGTGAGATGGAAGGAAGTCGTTCAATAACAATTCTTAATGTGTTAATCTTCACTGTTTTTACACGGTCTAAACAAAGTAAAAAACATTTTCTACGTTACTTTGTTGGTAAAACCGCACACTTTCGTTCTTAATTTTAATTTACATTCACATTGTTTTGCTCAATATTTGCTTCCTATATTATTATCTTTATATCTTGGGAAATACGGTACAGTTGCTTTATATAACCTCAAAGACTCCCAGGAGTAATTCTCCTCCTCAGGAGGTTTTGACGATTATTGAATAGCTGCTTGGCTAAGAGCCTGGGCTGAACTGACAGGTGTAGGAGTTTTACTAGAGCCTTGGTGGACTTCGTTTGGATTAACTGCCTTCTCACTGAATTGAAGGTGTTGTCACGGTGGGCTTTATCTTTAATACAGCTCTTCAGGCTCACATCAACCTTCACTCATATATATGTGAAAGCTCCAGTCGGACTGTGTGAGACGACTGGAGCTGCTCCAGAATGTTTGTCAGTGGATATTCAACATTTTTTTTTTTCAACATTTGTTGAGGAAATATTAGGCAAGTCCACCAGGTAGTTTCCTGCTACACCTACAACATCACATTTCCTTACAAAACTAACTTTTAATTAGTGTTTTTGTTGTGTTGGATCAGCCACACTCTTGACAACACCCAAGCCCCCGAAACCTTCATCCATCCATTGCTAATGAGGTAGTGTGACTCCCTTCCTCTGACTCACCTCGCTGGCATCCAATCCCTTGAAAGTGCTCACAGTTACTCTCACCTGCATTCCCGCCGGCTGTGCAAATTTGTTGATGCATAGGGATGTTTTTGGAGCTGCTATTTCAGGAAGAGTCTGTTGTCGTTTGTCACTCCTTGGATGAGTGTCATACCACACTTTCTAGTCTGGAATCGTTTGTACAAGTAATATTTGGGTCGCCTCGACACACTTAAAAGTACTGTTGGATACATGTGCTTTTTAAAACCTGAAGTTTAGACTTTGGTAACTACTCTGTAATTATTTTAGCAACTACTCTAAGTTACACATTTCGGAATCCCAGAAAAAAACAAGAATTCACTCAGATAGAGTCAACAGATTAAGATTCAGGTTGTATAAAAGAAGTTATCAAAAACTATTCAACATGTCAATAGTTAGTAGTAAGTAAGTTAGTAAAAAAGTTTGATTTGTGAAGCACCTTTCACAGGTCAGGTTCACAAGGCTCTTTAGCAACAAAAAAAACACAGTTAAAAATATATACACATTTTTAAAATGGTCCTGAACCATGTGCGAGGAACCATCAGTAGATTCTGATCCACAGACCTCAGAGCCCGAGCTGGGGTCTAAGGCTGGATCAGATCAGTGATGGAAGGTCTGACCATGAATAGATCTGAAAGTAAGAACCAGAATTTTAAAATGATCCTGAAAGAGACTGGCAGCCAGTGAAGAGTTTTAAGAATCCTTCTTAAGAAACCTTCTTCTTTAGTCACGATAATGAGTTTAATATCATAACCTATGGAAATGCAATCATTTATTTTAATAATTGTCCAAAATTGATTGGGAATACATATTTTCTAGTTATGAGTATTCTTGTTTGAAAGTAATTTCGACTGTCCAATGTTGTATTATTATTCATTTGTTAGTGGCATGTACACAGCTGTTTCAAGTGAATAACAACATAACAACATAATCGTTACATTAAACATTTGTTTTTAGGAATATCTACTCTGCTAACCGGGTTTATTTTCCTTATAAAATCAAATCTATTTTTCTTTTCTTTTGTTTTTACCCAACAAAGTTAAATGTCATAGTGCAGTTTAAATAGAAGACCCACGGCCAGAAACACATTATTCAGTCCAAATGGTTCATAATCAAAAACAGGACAAAAACAAAACTAAATATATAAATACTCAAGGACAAATTCAAAGTGTTTTTTTTACCTTTTTAAGCCTCTATTGTTGCCATTCCATTTTGAGGTACACGGAGCATACTGGCACACCATCAGCAATAAAACCAACAACAGATCGTGAGGCGAACACGACATTTCTCGGATCTAAATGAACTGCTGATGTTGCTTCTTTTATTCCAGTCTGTTGGGCCCACCTGCTCCTGTGTACGTTGATGAACAGCATCACTGTACCACAGCCGTGCCTGCCAGCCCTGCATGTTTAGAACCAGATCCAGTGCATACTAAACAGCCAAACAGTCCTCATAGAGTATGAACTTGCTGCGAGCAAAACAGACTTTAATGCGTTGTCGTGTGTAATCACTTCCAATGTTAGTCAAGGACGTAAATTAATTCAGAGAGATTCATCTCTAAATGTCAGCAGCCTACTGATCAACTGACAAATGTTTCATGAATTATTTAGAACTAAAGGTTTAAATATTTACTCTAATTTTCGTATCATTCTCAAGGATGTGTTTTATATGAGTGTGATATTTGTATAAGTCATGGATATATCAAGCTTTAAGAAACAGTGTTCTATTCTCATTAAAAACAATAGATTGAAGAGCAGAGAGGGACACCTTGTGGACTTTGAAAAAAGGAGTACTGCTTCATGTGTTTAATACTAGCAAAGGTTATGACAATGTACCAGTGTTAAGGATAGGACCGTGATTTTGTTTTCTTTTCAACTTGTACTGACACTGATTAGAGAGTTCAGTTCAAGCATTTTTATCCTCCATGGATACGAGGTCCTTGCTTTAGGCTCCTGATTCCCGCTGTACTCAAGGGATTACATTCCAGAGTTGGCCTGGGAGAGCATCGTTTTACCTCCGGAAGAGCTAGAGGAGGTTCTTGTGGTGAGTGAAGCAGTGCCTTTTGCTCGCTGGATGAACACTAATCAAAAACTGCCTGAGGTTACATAACTCTTTAACACTGGCCTCAGTTTGAAAGTTGGACAATTCTTAATAAACATTTGAACTTCCACCTTCCATTTAAAAAAGAAAATCCAATACAATCCTTACAATACTTGACCTGACATATTTCCCCCTCTGTATAAAAAAATAAATAAATCAATATTAATATATTTTTTTATTGTGAGCCAGATGTCATTTTTTCCCAGAGCAGATACAATTATCTCTATCTCCTCGTTACAGACAAGATTGTTTGAGAAATAAAATGTAATTATTCATGAAAAAAAGTAATAAAAAGAATGTAATTATATAATTGGATACTAGTAATAATACATTGGATTGAAGTTTTACAAGGTAGTACATTTCACCTCAGAATAACTGCAGCTTCATTTTAGAGTTTACTTCACTATACTACAGTTGCGTTAATGGGTGGTTAGAATAGGATTAATTAAGTCCTTTAAGTGTCTTTCAAGTATGAAAAAGAAATACATAGTATCAGTGATTGTATTAATACATCCATGCTTGAGTCTTTCCATCTGTCACTT
Source organism: Callionymus lyra (assembly GCF_982586985.1). NCBI lineage: Eukaryota > Metazoa > Chordata > Actinopteri > Syngnathiformes > Callionymidae > Callionymus > Callionymus lyra. Next base: position 20,962,851 of record NC_141818.1, read on the forward strand.
AAACAAACAGTGTCTCTGTAATTGCCTTTTTAGTCTTTATGGCATGGTTCGTAAGACCGACATAAATCTTGACTTTTATTCATACATTTTACTATACTTAGATAAGGAATTTCTATAGTACCACGAGCATAATTTAAACAACGAAAGTTAACCGATAACTGTTATTGACGTGAAAAATGTCTAGAAAATAGAAATAAAATCTAGTTTCTGGATTTAAAAATATATATTTTAAATAATTAAATTCATGAATTTCTTTGTAAAAAATATTGTTTGATGCAAATTCTATGTGCAACCTTCATTTCCTTGGTAATTTGATTCATATTGGTACTTTCAACTACATTTTCACACGTGTCATGAAATAAACAGAAGACTGTCAGAATGCAGTGGTGGTTTCTTAGATAAGCTAGTTTTTAATTTGCTTATTTACCGCATTAACTTTTCTTAACTTCTGTGTAATGATGCTAACTAGAAACATGAGTGTTCTAGTTCACTGCGTCGGTGTAGTTTTCACAGTTTTACATTTTAAGGATTCCAGTCTGTAACAATTATCCTGGGAAAAGAATACAAAACAAGCTGTTGCTCATCCCTGAATTCAACACAAATGCAGATCATATTTTGCCAACTTCCTGGTTGTTTACTAAATTGGAGAGCTTTTTTGGACGACTTCTCATGGCGATGCTTCCACAGATGGTTTGAATCAACTCGTTCACTCGACTCCAGTGCATATTTGAGCTGACCATGTTACCATGTTGATGTTGTTTCATTGTTTGTTCCAAAACACTCGACTGGAGCTATCAAATGTGAAAATATTACAAAACGGGAATCTTGTTGTTTTAACCACCACAAATGAGATACTTCAACTGTTGTTTCAGTCGCCGGTTTCCTCCGGAGGATTGACTCCGGCTGAGAGCAGGCGAGCTACTCCTGCTAGAAAAATAGTGTAAATCTGATGTTTGTTTTTCTAAAAGTAGAGGCGTTCAGATTTTACGCTGCTGTGATCTCAGAGCTCTGGAGATAATGACATGTTTTCCAAGAGTTATCACTAAATCACATATTCTTGGGGTTTGGGGGGGAAAAGGTTTAAGTAGATATTTTATAGAGTTGATGAGGACGGCGGAGCAGCAGTAAACATGTCTCATGGCTGCAGTGATGTGTTTACCCCCTGGGCTCCCGGAGACGGAGCGCTTTTCAGGAAGGTCAGGATTGAGGGAATTCATCGCTCAGTCTCTGTCTATGAAGTCAAGAAATCTTATTGGACTGAGACCCTCGCTCATGCAACTCTGGCTGTTTTTCAATGGTGACCTTTACATGAAAAGTCTTCTTATGTCCACAGAGGGTTTTGAAATGCAAACGGCATCCAGGGGTGAATATCAGTCACTCCAGGCTACACGGCATCACTCTCACAAATACATAAATACTGTGTATCATCTGTCATGTAGTCTTCCTTACTTTGAACTCTGAATCAGACGATGTAGCAAGAATATTTTTAGCACAAGGCGATGTTATTGAACAAATTATTATTCAGGGTCAAAATGCCATGCTCTACATTTCATTTAATTTTATAAACTCACATAATGGAGCACAGACACTTGTCAAATATACTCAACCATTTAATAATATTATTAACATGTTAAACAGCCTATTAAAAAAAATGCAATAGCTATTATCAATAACAAATATGATAATCACAGTGCCGGTGTAACAGAGATAACACTTCAGGGAATGGGTGGAGCTATCGTGGCAGCATAGGGAGGCAAATACCACCTTGTCATCCTTGTTGCTAATTTGCTTTCTGAACTGATTAAATTCAGTTTATAGGTCATATTGCCAGTCCATGAGAGGCGCTGCCTTCCTCTTGCCACTCTGAAAGTTTTTCTCTGGATCCAACCTGCTCCTAATGTTTTTGCATGTGCTAAGATGTGCAAACCTGTTTGATCACCCCCCGATAAAAAGGCATTCAGGCCAGAAATGTATCATCCTCAGTCACATATATGCTAGAAATGTAATCATTATACTGTATAAATATTTTTTTATTTAGGTTATGTGACCAATTTATAATATTGTAAACACATGTCATTTATTGTTCAGAATTGAATTTTTCAATATCAAAACCTTCTAAAATGTGAGTAGTTTAAGTATGACTTTCATTTAAACAAATGTGACATTTCATATTTTCTGAAATTGTGTCAAATTTGATTTGGAGATGGCTCACGTAGTAGAATTATTTATTTGATGGACGACGCGCCGAGAGAGTGTGTGAGTGTCAGAGACTCACAGACTTTCAGATTAAAAAATTGATTTAACACTTTAAACAATGATGAGAAATCAGATGATGGTTTGAATACATGTTTTAATTGTAATTACAATGAGAAATAACCAGTAATGTTTCCAGATATTTCCTCCGTGCTGATTGTCTGTAACCTGAAAGGATTCAATTACTTTAGAATAATTTGATATGACGTCACCTTCTTAGTTTTTAATGATCATGTCTACTTCAACAGACTTGGGTTGTCACCGTGAGGTTTCCACAGACGTGCTGCTTCGACAATGATCCACATACACACACTGTTTGGTCCTTTAAAAAAAAAAGAAAAAAAGAATATTTCTCTTCAAGCCTACACTCGTAACCCAGAGTATACTGTCACTTCGCCTTCACGGTCAAACCTTGTTAGACCTATGCTCCCTGACCATTCACGCTGTGTGGATTTTCGTGTGCCTATCTCACCAAATCTGAAGTCTCTTGGTCACTCTGGTCAACAAGAGTTCCACTTCCAGTGACAGGCCTCCCATAGGTCTTTCAAAATTCTGTGTAGTCTTTCAGCAAGCTGTCCATTTTCCACCTGAGGGTTTGGGATCTGGCTCGAGACCAATTATGCCAGATTAAACCAAGACCTGATTTCTTATCTTTGTTTAAAGCGTTAAGTCGTTTTTTAAATAGACGACAGAGACAAAAAAATAATTTATCTTGTTTTGTAAACAAATGCACATGTATTGTGTTGCACCGGATTCCATGACTCTGCAGTTACACTGTTCTAAAACTAGAGGAATCAAGTAAAATAACATTGAAGCTTATATTTTGCTGCTAGAAGACACACCCTGGACAGGTTGCCAGTCGATAACAAACACTTCTTAAAAACCACATTAACAAAGAAGTGATAAGATGTGACGTATTTATTTATCATTTAAGAAGCAAGCAATTGTGTTAAATGCCTTATTTCAATAATTAAAATTCAAATATGGTAAAGGTTTTTAATTTCATAAAGCTAGTGGCTCAAAATATCTATGTGTATGTCTTGCTGTGAATGAATGGAAATTGTAATATCTGTGTGTGTGTGACTTGTTGCTGAACGGGCATAAGCAGCAGGTGAGTGGCCGAGTGTGTGTGGGAGACAGACTTAAACAGAGCAGGGATACAGTCAGAGTGACTCATTATTATTGATGGAGTGTGTGTCCTCGTAGCATAAGTGTTGCTGCACTGTTTTCCATATCGTCTGTCAGCTCGTCTCGTTCATCACGGCACGTTGTTACAGCCGCAGTAGAAACACGGGGGAATGTCATGTACTTCCCTCCACACCGTGGTGATCCTGATCTCACATTCCGGCTCGCTTGACCGGATCTGGAGCCGCTGGTGGAGCAGTGTCATGGATGAGAGAGCAGAAGAAGAAGCCGTCGTACTGTTTCCTCCGACGCAGGAGTTGATGGTGGAGAGGATCTGACTTCAGCTCTGTTCATTATGTAAAGCTGACGAACCAGGAGGCGCGTCAGGAAGACTCTTTGTGAAGCCATCCAGAGCTTTATGTAGACTTGTTAGGCTGGCTCGGAATTCAAAAGGAATTACACAAACACACTTGTAATGAGACGAAAGAGACTCATCATAACATTATAACAATTACTCCAGTCTCTTCCTGCCAGTGAGTCATTTTATGGCAGGTTTCTATTTCACTGCATGAACACCTCCATCATATTGTTTCACTTAAACAGTCCTGATCATTGGAATTAACTATACTTTCCATCCATATCATTTTCCATCAACAGATATGCACAAAGCAGCTTCTTGTATATGAGTTGTTGTTCACAGTTCCATACGTCTCTTTTAAATCTCCATCTTCTTTTATTTATCTACTTCTTGGTCTTATGTTCGAATCAGGATGTTTTGTGTTGCTTGAAAAAACACATCAGCCTAAGATACAGTACATTTGAGTCACCAACCTTTTTGAAACAGCCTGTACTTTAAGGATTATCTGACATGTTTTTTTTCTGGAATAAATATATGGCTCAGTTTACATTAATTATAATAACAAAAAAAATGAAGTGACAGGAAATATGTAATTAATCAAAACTATTGTGGCTGACTAGAATGAAAACTACTTTTGACCACCACAGTATCAAAGCCAAATGTGTCCAAAAACCTTTTTTTTAATGTGATTCTCTAAGAATGTTGAATTCTAAAGTAACTTTGTATGTGACAGCAAAATAAAACGAGACACCAAAATAAGGCACTGAAGTCTGTTGCTTTTTGTTTTTTTTGCCATTATCCACCAACTATTCCGTGTGTGTCTCTACCATCAAGTTGCAAATGTTATTGGTGGTTAAATTGATGTCATCAAAACTGCAATTTGCTCATAAAAGCGACAATACATTTTTGTTTTAATACAGATGTTTCCGGCGAACCCACATGTTTCAAAAGAGTAACTGAAATCACAAGCTCTGTTCCTAGTTTTCAGACCAACTAATGTAAAACAGTTTGGTGGTCACATGACACTCTCAGACTCCAGGCGGGTGGTCCAGACAAAAAAGCCTGGTTAGAATAACATACAGAGAGTTCTACTACATGACGGTTGAAAATCAAACGAATCAATGAGGAAATGAAGGTCAAAATGTTGCTTATTGCTGCTTTAAAGCAGTAGTTAATGCCTGGCACCATTATTAGAGGAGACCAAACCACTTGAGCAAACACATCAACCCCCAAAGTGTGACAAAACTGCAGGTGTTTTTTTTAGAGTCGCTCATCGCTATTCATGTCATGAATTGAGTATGATTTCTAATTATATTCATAATAAATTGATCAAGGACCTACGATTAGGAGTTAAATCCAATATATTTAGAAACTTCAAAGTGATGCTTAGAACTCGTAGCAGCTTCAGTGACTTAAATTCAAATACTCAAAAGTAAAATGATCCATCCACTCCTAATCCTTATCCTCACGCCTCACGCAGGTTCCTGCTCCGGGTAAATGAAATCAGCTGTAATGAGCACTAAGTGCATTAAAGTTGAGCTGCATTTTGATCTCTGTACATTCAAACCTGACTCTCTAGCCTTCGCGAGCTGCACATTCAACGCCTTTGATCGAAGAATTATCTGAAATTCAATAAAAGCGAGAGCCTCTGCTCCTTTCATCCTCTCACGGCTCCAGGATCAGACCTGACCCTATGGTGAGTGTGCTAAGTAGAAACTTTTAAGTGAGTGATGAAAGACCCCCCGCCCCACATGAACGTGTTGCGTGTGTGAGGGAATCATGGAACATGTATGTAAAGCTACATCGTGAGTGTGTTTGAAGGTTCAAGTTCAAGTACAGTATGTAATGCTAGAGGGTTCAACTAGCGAACAACATACAGCACATATATCTAGTAATGGGTCGATGAAGCTTCATGAAGCAGTATTGTTATTTTCAGAGTCCACTAATGTCACTCTTTTCAATATAATACATTGTTTTAAACAAGTATTTTATTGAAACTTTACCTCGTTTTTAAACTTTACTGTTACATGAAGCTTACTCTGCCTATCAGCTATTTTTATTTTGTTATGCAGAAGTTACATTCTACAGAGGTCATAAAGCAGAAATGCAAATAGACTTATGTCTGTATCTTAGCAATATTGTTGGTTGTTTTCTTTATCATTGCATTATCTGTTTAGTCCCCTCTCATGGTCCGTGTGTAATAATTCATTTGTATGACAATATTTGTCACAATATTTCTGACAAATTGTTTGGACAAAATGTTTAATATGAATGAAAAAGTGAGCAATCTGCATCTGAGAAATGCATTTAATGACTTTAATCGATGATTCAACTTGAAAGTATTATTGCTTCATATTAAATTAGCAACTGCTGTTATTTATTGCAGTGGATTTTTTTTTTTTAACCAAAATGAAATTATGGAACAGATACAATGCTGTCTGAAATATATATATTTTTCTAATGACTGAATCATGTATTGTATCAAAAGTAAATACAAATTAAACAAAACGTGAATACAGTGATTTACTGAAATGTATTGAAAGGTGTTTTTTATATCCAATGATAACAAATTAAAATCACCTTAATAATAAACAACAACATGTCAACATCTTTCTCAATAAAAGAAAACTTAGTATATGTTTGTATATCTTTGTCAAAATATCGCATCACACTTAATATAGTGAGCAAGCATCTAAATAGTTACTTCTCAGTAAAAAAAGTATTATTTTTAGATGGTTTATCTTGAATATCTTGAGCGTTTCCTTTTTTTCTATTTGCATGATAAAACTTTTTTACCCTTCTTAATTGGCAAGGAATGGGTGGATTTTAATTTATTTTTATTAACTTTATATATTTCTGCTAATAATTCTGTTTTCATTAGTTGCTCTGCCTAATGTTAACCATTTTAATGGGATTTGAATGACAATTCTAAAGGTTGTCATATATTGTACAATATGAAATCATCTTTTTGACCTTAGGATTGTTATTTGAACTTCTTACACCATTTGAGATTGCAGGAGTCACCTTAAGCACTTGGAATTGAATGATGGGAATATATTATATTGTTGACATTTAGTTTGGATTGAAGCTAAAATATGTACAGATAAAGGGATATTAAATCTTGTCGTCTCACCACAGCATGTGAGGAATGAGGAAAGTTTGGGCCCGAACACAGGCCCTTCAAATGTGCTGTAATGAGAAGGAACCGGAGTCAGCCATGTGCTGTTGCTTTAAACACCCACACTGCTCTTCTCGTCTTCGTAACCATCATTTTATGGTCTCTGTCCTCAGCACGGAGGAAAAAAAGAGCTGCAGCTTTTCTTTTGTGGTATTCAACTTGGCATTGTAGAAAGTCTTTGCTATCATTTGGCAGCATGTTCTCAGCGCCTGTTATGACGGTGCTCTCTGGTTGTTGCCAGGATGTCTTCACGCCAACAGAGGGCAGTTGTGCCCTACTAACCGTGAGCGGCTTATGTTGCTGCTTTGTGCAAGCCATGGCAAAATGAACTTTTGGATTTTCATCAGCTAAAAAGAAGCAACAAGGAGGTCCTGGATACTGTTCCAGAAAGAGTCCAGTCTTCTTTTATGCTGAGCTATTTATTTATCTTTGCCTCTGTGTGACAAGGAACCTCAAAGGAAGTGCCGAGATATATGGCTGCAGCCTCAAGTGACTGCAGGTAGTGAATCATCACATGCTGAATGGTCAGTCCCTGACACTTAGGCATTAAATCCAGCCTTAAAGATGACAGCTCCTTGCATCACCGGAGCTCTACAGCTGCTCTCTGGTCACACACTTGCTTCAGGAAACAGACTTCAGTCGATGTAATGTGTTTTCCTGAGCACTGGCACAGATTCAGATCACAAAGTCCTGGCACACAGCGGAGCGTAATAAACCAAACAATACCACATTAACACTCGAGGTTGCCCATTAACAGGAGCTGCCTTTGGCTTCTAGATCCTACATGCATCTACACGCGCCGCCGCAAGTTCTTATTGTCTCTGCTTAGACTTCCATCACCGATAATTATGACTGTTATCTGCAGCTTTGGGCAAATTATTGCGCTTGTCGGCCACCATTAATTTAAATAGGATCATAAATGAAGTGGCCGCATCTTCATGGAGTTAATTAAAGCCGCTTTTTTCCAGAGGCCAAGTCTGATCGACTGTACTCTCCATGGCACATGACGTTCTTTGTTCCGCTTCCTGGTCGTTTTGAAGCCCAGATTAATCCAGGCAGAGATAAATTAGTTACAGTTGAGAGGGCAAGCGATGCAAGTTGTAGCATCCATGAATTGTTTAGAAAGGTGATACTAGCTACAAGTGGCCTTACACTCGACCTCTTTGGTTTGCAGTTGACAAAATAAACAATATTTTTATCCATTGATACTGATGTCTGTGTTGTACTGTGTGATCTTCGCTTATCCCCAAATGTCCTAAACAGTAGTTTTAGTGATATGATGGTCATACCCAGGGCCACCACAAAAATGGACGCACCTCAATACAAAGACCTCCAGGAGGAGCCATCCAGAATTGATGTCCAATCCACCTCGCGGTTATTTGATCATGTGATGTCTTCATGGTAAAGAGCCTCTATTAACAATAGATATTGGTTTCCAAGAGTAGTGATGAGCTAATGATGCCTTATGAAGCAATGTCCCATTTTCTAGAGCTCAGTAGTTGGCGCCCTCTGTTTAAAAATTGGCTTAAAATTGTTTAAAGCAATAGATTATTGATTATTATAAGTATATAGATCTATAGTAGATATAGATCTAACGGACTCTTAAAATAAGTAACTGCTTCATGAAGATTCACTAACTGAAGTATAGAGCTTATAAAAGTCTGAATTTCTCCACGTTTTAAGTCTTTTTTCTCCATGTCATGACAAATGAATTGATTTGTTAAATGAGACGTGATGTGAAAAATGGTGTTTGATATTAAAAGATTTGGACAAACAACACAAGTAATTTTTTTTTAAACAAATCTACATTATATTGTTATGTTGCATGCTGTTTTTTATCTTAAACTGGCCTCAGTAAATAAACGTCAACACTTCACGTTTTTCCTATAAAAACAGATTTGCTGTTAAGCAAACACAGAAAGCAAAGATAAGTATTTGACTGATGGCTTTTCTAGCTGATGCTTGTGAATGTTTTCTGCAGTTTATACAACAGCCCAGAAGTTAATAAATCATTTTTTATAAACAAATTCAAAAGATACATAAGCATGTTCCTATATCTGATACTGAGTATACTGGTATAAGGTTTATTCTGGTTGATCTTAATCAAGAAGCAACAACAGGAAGGACACTTTGTGACAACCTGGTGTAAATGATTGCTGATGGATTCTGCTGATGTTTTGCTAAAGCAATTTCTGCTATAGATTGTTAGATTGTCACTGCAATGATCAGCCAATTGATTCGAAAGGCAAAGCAAAAGAGAGGCGACCTAACAGTTGTCTGGTTAGATCTTGCTAATGCTTACGGGTCAATCACACACAACCTCATACAAGAAAGACTTGACCACTATTACCTCCAAGTTTTTTTTTTTTACCACGGACTGGCTGGATCTCAAAAAGGGGATCCCTTGGGGGGGAACCATCTTCATGGTGATGAACATTCTGATTACAGCACTAGAGGGTATAACCCGGGGCCCTAAATTGGAGTCAGGTAGTTACCAGCCAGTGCTGTGAGCCTTCATGGTAGACATAACAATAACAACCGTTACCCACATCCAAGCAAGTTGGGTACTGGAAACTCGTGGGCAGAGATGCTGTTCAAGGGCAGGAAGTGCAGACGCTTGATTATAAAGAAGGGCAAAGTTACCAGCAAGTTCTGTCTTCAAGTCCAGGGTGAGGCCATTCCACCCATTGAGGACAGTCCGATAAAGTACCCGGGGAAGTGGTTCAATGCATCGCTGACAGATGACACCAACGTTGCTGAGGCTATGAAGCAGACGAGGAGTGGTTGAAGAAGATTGACAAATCTTTACTCCTAAGCAAGTTCAAGACCTGGCTGTACCAACATGGCCTCTTGCCCAGGCTCATTTGGCTCTTCACTGTCTATGAGTTCCCTATGACTGCTGTGGAGGTCATTGAGAAGAAGACAAACAAACACCTAAGAAGATGACTGGCAATCCCCAAAGTTTCTCTTCAGTAGGCCTCTACATCCGGTCTGGGCAGCTGCAACTCCCGTCGTCAGTCATGGAGGAGTACAATGTGGCGAAGTGCAGAGTTATACATAGCCTGAGCGACTCCAATTATGACCTGGTAAAACAAGCAGGTGTTACAACCAGGTCTGGGCGCAAATGGGCGGCTGACAAAGCTGTGGAGCAGGCAGTAAGCATAAGGCCTAGGCTCTGGTCACTTTCAAGCGTGGGGGAGAAGAAAGTGCAAGGATCAGACGAGACATGGTGCAAGCGGAGGTCTGGAGCAGAGAAGAGGAGAAGAAGACAGCTAGAGCAGTGGAACAAGGTTCCCAGGGAGCTTGGACAAAATGGATCTACCCAAGTGCAATCTCCCCAAGTGCAAGGTCACGTGGAAAGAACTGTGGCGACTGGCGCCCTATCACATCTCCTTCCTCTTGAGTTCCGTGTACGATTCCCTACCTTTGCCATCACACCTGTACACATGGGGACTGAAAGAGAATAGGTGACACCATGATAAAGTCCTGCTCTCACTTGCGGACACCATAGACCCCAAAGAGTCAAGAAGAGAGCAGGTACAGCCACAATCACCTTTCTTAGGGAAGGAGCCTGGCCCACTCCAACAGCAAGAAGGAAGCACAACATCCTTCAATCTGCAAGCTCCTTGGAGATGAGGGTTGATGCGGGAAGGCGGCTGCAGTTCTCAGAGGTGGTCCAAACAACCCTCCGGCCTGTCATCGTGCTGTGGTCAACCAAGGACCAGAAAGGCCTTAAAGTACCAGCCCCTTATCCAGGATTGCAGAGACAAGGGCTGGTAGGCATGGTTGTTTCCCATGGTTGCATGTAGGGGCTTCCCAGCTAAGTCGGCATGGCGCTTGATGTCAGCTCTGGGCGTGGATGAGCGGAACAAGAAGCAAGCAGCCTGTAGGATGGGGGAGGAGGCAGAATGCGCTTCGTGTTGGATCTGGAGTAAGAGCAAGGAGGAAGGCTGAAGGCCCACTGCCGGAGAGTGTTGTGGTTGAGGGCCGAAACACCCAGGGAAGGTTGTTCAACACCTGATGACATCTGCTCCTGGCCTAAAGCTACAGCTACCTACTAAGGTAGTTGAAGAGGTACCCATAAGTGAATGTAAATAGCTATAGGCAGATTCCAATACACTAAAACACAATCACACTAGACTAGATCATGGGAATTCATTAAACTGTTAAGTCAATGACAATATTAATTAGCACATTGCAATTTTGCCTTCAAAGTGAAACTAATGTGTTGGTTTGAATTTCTCTTAAATTGATCTTGGACCTTTATTGTACTCATAACTATATTTCCTTTTCAAAATTCTCTTTTAATAAATATTTCAAAGCAACTAGTCATTTTCTGATCTATTATCTATTGCTTTGAACATTTATTCTATTAAACCTTTACATCAGCTCTAAAAAAAATATGACACTGTTTCATTAAGCTTCTTTCGCCTATCACTAGTATATAGCAAAGAGAACAAAAAATACCCAATGTTGATCCAAATAATATCGATTTATCGTGATTTTGGTTGGTTATAAGATTCTCCTAAAAAAGTCTTACAAAACGTGTTGAAATCAAACGTTCACAACAGACTGCAACACGGTAGTTCATGTGCTCATTATGGATTCGGTGTGTTTTATATTTTACGGCCTTAGAGGCTGCCAACAACACAACACAACAACTACAAAAGTTGTCACTCAGTTGTCAACGTCCAACTCTTCAACCTGACGTTTGTTATAATCTGCCTCAAAGTAAACAAGTGGTCATGCAGCATCTGAGCAGATCAACAACAACAGCAAAAGAGTTTTCAACATTAATGCAGTTTGACAGCAGCACAGGCAGCTGCCACAAAACCTTTTCGGGAAAGGAAAGACGAGAAACATAGGTCCCTTCCCTCGTCCGACATCTTGTCTGTCATCCCTAACTTTTTTTCATCTATACCCAAATTAGTGTCAGATAGTTGATCTCTCAAGTGAGGTAAGGACAAGTGAATTGCAGTTAAAGTTGGGAAACTGAAGATAAACTTCGAGACAATTAGTGTATGGTGGTGTACGGTTGAGAGAAACATATTTCATAACAATAATATAAGACTAGTCCTTGCATCAAAACTGTAAACAGATCATTACTGCGTGTGTGGGCTTCAGTCAATATCGTCTGGACCATTATTCCAGCATTTCTGTCCACCTATATACAAGCATTGTTTTGTTGTGTCTCAGATAAAGTTACACTTTAAGATCTGTGGTGCATTTTCTCTCCCTCCCTCCTCCATCTTGCCAGCCAGCTCTTCAGAGCAACTTGGAAAATAGGTATTGTTTGATGAGCATATAACCTTTGTGGGGTTTGTTTACATCGCTGTCACATATCGGACGATTTGTGAGGCTTCGCCTGTCGCGTAGAATAAATCTCTCACCCTTAGAGCTGCTTTGTCTGAGAGATGATTTACTGCTGCTGAAGCTTTCCAGATGTAGTTAAAGATGTCAGGAAAGTGGCTTTGAATTCCAGATGTCGTGTCCCCCTCCACTTAATTGACAGCAATGTTAAGCCTGTGAACACTTGGAAACTCTCATGTGCGAGTGTTAAGACTTTCGACTAGTAGGTGATTGATGCAGTTACAGCATATTCTCACCACTGGACAGTTTAGTTGTTAAGAGCACAAGCTGTGTCCAGGCCAGTTTAGATTCAGTTACTGTGGCCCTCTTGGATTAACACGAGGATGCAGATATTTGCATATTGTGTGATATAAATCGCTTTCCCCAAAAAAATGTAAGATCAAGAATTATCTGTGTGAAGTAATCGTTCAACCTTTTTAGGTTTAAAAATGCTTCTTTTGGAGTTTTTTGTAATGAAATATCATCTAGTAGTACTTTTATATATCATTCCTTTTGAACTTCCTAGTTTATGGTCAATGCTATAGATAGTAAGTAAGTAAGTAAGTAAGTAAAGGTTATTTGTAAAGCGCCTTTTTGACCAGGGTCACAAAGCGCTTTAACAATCAAAAACAATACTCAATACAAAGACACATAAGACAAACACAGGATTCCCAGAAAAACAATGAAAAGCCTGAACGAATAAAAGTGTCTTAAGATGTTTCTTGAAGGAGTCAGTAGATCCATCAAACACAGAGGGAGAGGAAGATCGTTCCAAAGTTTAGGAGCAACAGTCTGGAAGGATTTCTCTCCTCTGGTCCTGAACCGTGTGCGAGGAACCATCAGTAGATTCTGATCCACAGACCTCAGAGCCCGAGCTGGGATGTAAGACTGGATCAGATCACTGATGTAAGGAGGAGTCTGACCACGAATAGATCTGAAAGTAAGAACCAGAATTTTAAAGTTGATACTGAAAGAAACTGGAAGCCAGTGAAGAGTTTTAAGGATCGGAGAAATGTGAGTTCTTCTACTAGAGGTGGTCAGAATTCTTGCTGCAGAGTTTTGTATTAACTGCAGGTGGGACAGCTCTTTCTTGTTTATACACGAAAATAAACTGTAACAATAGTCTAAACGAGAAGATGCAAACGCATGGATTATAAACTCTATATGGTGTTGTGATGTCATTTTCCTAAAATGAGAGATTTTACTCAGTTGAAGGAAACAGTTTCTGGTCAGTTTTCTGCAGTGTAGTACTAGAGACATGTCTTTGTCATATACAAAACAGATCTTGCTACAATTTGCACATGTCTAAATGTAAAAAATAAACAGTTCTGTGTCAGATTAACAAATTTTAATAGAATTATTTTTTAAAAGGTGAAAAACTTTGAGCTTAACAAATGGAAAAGCAAAAAATAGCAGGGGCTTCGTGGCAGAAGATTTATTTTCTAGTGAAAAAAAATTAAACCATTTTCTTTCAAGCAAGGTTAGCGTTGTGAGTCAAATCTTAAAATGCTGCAGTTCACATTTAACAACCATGTTGAGTCTACCTCTGCAATTCTTTCCATCTCTTTGTTGCAGCAGAGTTGGCAAGAGTTGTGTGATATGTTGGTTGTTCCAGAGAAAACCTTCTGAATGTGTGAGTATGTGTGAGAGGCTCTAAGCAACTAATCCATAAACCATCACAGCCTGCTCAAGAAACACAATGTTTTTTCTCTTTTTGTCTTTTAAAAAAGAAAAAAAAGTTGACAAAGCTATTTATGTTGATGCTTCAGAAAATCTCATTCATTTCATTTTCTGCTGTGTCGGTTAATGAAAGGGCAGCTGTTGTGTCGGAGAACTCTGTAGCAGACTTCTCAATAATCCGATCTCCCTTCAACGTGAATATTTCATGACGGTGGATGGAGCGCGGGACGATAGGTCAAACATTGATGTACATGCATTAAATCTCTTCTATGGTTTGAAGACTGAGTCCGCAGTCATCTCCGACGCTGCAGGGAATTCAAGAAGGAACTTTCACAACCATCGAAGCCAGCCATAAAGACGATTTTGATGACACTTCCCGTTACTCTTAAAATCACTATCTTTTGGCAGAAAATCAATTTCATCAAGGTGTGCTTTAGAATAGGTGGATACATTCAAATTCAAAGAGAATATCAAGTAGCCAGGCTTAGGTTTCATCCGTTTATGCCTTTGCTTCAGGTGCCTATGATCTGTGTCTCCGCTGCGAAGGTCTGGCAGTCTTTGTAGCGAGGCATAAAGATTTGACCTCGGGGGGGATGTTGAAAATTAGATGTGAAGCCAAGAAATTGGATTTAGCTTCACTCAGTCATTTTTCCATTGATCGGGCGAATGATATGGTACGGACAATTAGAAGCTGTTGAATGCCATTTATTGAGATTATTCACAAGCCTTTAATTTGAATCTGAATATGTCTGACTGTTCAAATAATGAATTTGATGGATAGATAAATGGATTGACAGATGGAAGAATATGTAGAGGGATAAAGGCTGACCATTTTGGTAGATGGTGAACTAAATGATTCAAAAATTGAAGACTTTCCTTATGGGGTACCAGAAATGGATGAGAATCCAGATTGAGTCCGAACGTTGTGGGGTGCAGTTGACGGTGAGCCGGCTGGAGGCAGGAATTAATTGGAGGGCTCGCTGCTTCTACGCAAAAAGACAAAACCTACAAGATAAAATCGAGATAATATTTTGTGCTGTACTTCAGGGGAAAACGTTGGAGGAAAGTAAGATGGATTATTGGATGGTTGGGTCGTTCAATAATGGATCGATAGTTGGATATATCCTTTTAGAGATGAATGAAAAAATAAACCCTTTTGTTGTCTCTGGGTCAAGATGACCCTGACCTAGAGCCAAGACATACAACCATTCACAGACACACTTATTCCTAAGGGGAATTCTAAATCAATCTCTGTATGTTTTTGGACTGTGGGAGGAAACTGGAGTAACAGGCGTAAACCTATGCAAACATGGGGAGAACAAAACAACACCACACCGAAAAAGCCACAGGTTGCCTTGAGCTGTAATGAGTAACCTTCTTCCTAAAAGCAAAACTACCCACAAGCATCTGGCAAGGGCGTCCTACAGTAAATAAAGCCAAATAAAAAAGATAAATATAAATATTTTAAACTGAAGTGAAAAATAAATGACACGTGACGAATTAAACACAGTCAATGAGATTGACTTGAGTCAGTCCAACAGTGTTTTTGCCAAAAATAATGAAGAGATGATCACAGAGGTTTGTGTCCAAAAGCAGTGGCAGGACTTTCTACCTGTGTTTCTATGGAAACAGAGCATTTTTCTCTCTGGCAAGAAGAAATTGTGTTTATCCACTGGTGATGTTTTTGGAACCCCTGCTGATGGCTCTGCTGTTACAATGTTTTTCCGTGTCTGTGTACAAAGCATATTTATTGTAGTTTCCGAAAGGAAATTCAGAATTTAACATCTTTTTAAGTTAGGGTTGATGATGGATCAAAGAACTGTTGACAGAATAATTATAATCCCAAAGTATACCTTGTGTCAATAACTGTGACTGTATAACTGTAGAAAATTGTGATCTCTTTATGTTTATAACGTTTTATAAAAGCAAATCTTTATCTGAAATACTACAAAAAATGTGTTAATTGTCTATAAATTTAAATTAGTATACAACTTTTGTACTAAAATTAAAGAAAATAATTTAAACATAACATTTAATCAATAGACAATGATCTATAAAAAAAGATTTTAAATATGTGGTACATGGAAAAAAATTATATATATATATATATATATATATATATATATATATATATATATATATATATATATATATATATATATATAGTTTGTTAAAATACTTCATTCAATCAATTACATTAAAATATAACATACTTTCATCCTTTTCAAAAAAGTTAAACAGTTAAAAAGTCATACATAAATTAATAAAAGTGACAATAAATTCTCAAAAAAAATATATAGTGTCAGAATTAGGTACAAAAATACAAAAGTTAGAGGAAGAATACAAATACAATCTGAGAGAGAAAATAAGAAATTACGTAAACACAGTTTAAAGAGACATTCAATTAATATGTACAATATAAAATAAAGATCAATAAACATATAAACGATAACCATGAACAATACCATAGTACTGTAAATAAGTTACCACAAGTAATATCCACAAGCTAGTGCCATATATTCTGTCCTTTCAAGGGTCAAACTCATCATAAAGAGTTAATCTCATGCAAAAACACTGAATGCTACAAATATTGATAACAAACTCTTCAGTCTGTATCTAGAATGAATGTGTTCAGGAGGCAAATGTGCCGAGTCTGTGAAAAATACATATGAAGTTAGATTTCTTCTTCCAGACGAGCATCTGAGGAGGAGCAACATTGCAAACACATTCCATGTCGAGAGCAGCAGCTTGTTCTGCACTGTCATTTATTTGACACCATTACTGCCGCAGCTATTTTCTTATTGTTCTTTCCAAACAAAGCAGATGATTCAGTGAATCATGAAGAGAACAACATAATGTTGTTCGACGGAGCAGGCAAATACAGATTAAACTTCCTCTCCGACAGCCCGACGGGGCAGATTATTGGAAACAACAGCGTCTCAGAGAACGGTTACAACAATCAGCATCGCTTCTCTGGGAAACTATCAGCGGCGCCGATGCCATGGTGGTGTGACACTGGGCATCCAACCCTGAACAGACGACGGGAATAAGCAATCGTGCACATGTGACAGAGTGAAGTTAGCTAATGCTGGGATTCAGACGACTTTTCCTTGAAATAGACGCAAGTCCCTGCGCCGCATCTAATATTGATGGCTCTAACTATTTGGACCTACTTCTTAATTGGAGCGCCGTCTCTGTTCCCAACCTTAATGATGTTGTCATTAATGATGCATGTTACTCAAAGCGCTTCACAAAATTGCTTCAATATTGCCTCATCAGACAGACAGCCACAGATCAGCGTTACTTCAGGTGTCAAGCTGCACTCACAGGAACAATTACAGCGGATGAAGTCAGAGCTGATAACCTTCTCATTATTACCAAACCTCAGGACCTCCACCTGGCCGACACACTGCTTATCTCTGTGCTGAGTCATCTGTGTGACTCTGCTGGGTTCTTGCATTATGACTCAACATTTATTTGTCATTTGAGTCTTAAAAGAAACATTATTGGCAGTTAAGCCAAACAGATATCGCCACGACTTCTCTACTGTTTCTAAAATTTCCAATCAGGGGTTTAACGAAAAGTCACGATCCTCCATCTTTACCCGTCTTTCCTATCCTTCCGAGTCATACCTCCACTTTTTCTGTAACTGTGTTTCTCCTGTTCTCATCTGACATGTCCCATCTCACTAACTCAGGGTCAAAATCAACCGGACATAGGGCACAAATCGTTTTAAAAAATATATATATTCAGTTTTCCTATGGAGTGACTTTTCTGGATTTTACATTATTTTTCCTATCAGTTTAACCACATTTTAAACCTCAATAAAATCTTTTTTTTTCTAGTACTCCACTTACTCAGCTTCTATAAACCTCTTCAAGAGTAATGATGTGTTGATGATGCTTCATGAAGCAGTGTCATCGTGTCACTCTCTGTTATATAATCTATAAGAGAAAGTCTAAGTCTAAGTCTAACTATACTAGTAAAACTTCACAACATTTTTTAAACTGAACTCGAAAAAATATAAAACTATGTGATGAAGGTTCATCAACACCATGTTGGCCGATTGTCCTCAATTGTATGAAAATCATTGATCATTGAGGGACAGAGGTTTATTTCCCAATCCATGTTCTCCCCTTCAATGTTATTGTAATGACTTGATTTTAGTTTTGCTGTTCCACATTGTACAACCTTTTGGATGAAAACAGACTTTAGAAAATACCATTTGTGAATCATTTCAGATAGAATCATCGTTTTAAATTCTGTACTTCACCTCCAAACTTAGATTGTTTGCCTGCATTACAGCGTCTAACTCTCTCTTCTCTCTACGTATTGTTCCGTAGGTGGTTCAGTTGAAGTGCGACTGTCGTCTGATAAATATCAACCTGCGCTGATATTTGTACGTCTCCTCGAACAAAGGTGAGTCTCTCACTATTTATCTGCTTATGTGTGAGTCGGAAGCATCAACGGGTTATTAAAGCTGTTGTTAGCCATCAAGCGTTAAATGGTTTTCTTACACATTTTTACTGCCTGCCTGGATTACTAACTGCTTCCTTTGATTCTTTCCGTGACCATCCGACAAACTATTCAGGGTTTAGATGTTGGTTTCCCGGGAGCCGCAGTCAGAAGTTCAACCTTTTTACCATCTCTGACAGGAGTACTCTCTTAAGCCGGTGATTTAACAGAACACTTAGTCGCCACCGTATTTTTCTGCCCATTAGATTTATGCTGTCTGGCCATTACAACCGCTCATTTGCATACTTTTGGATCCCGATTCCTAGTCACGCTTTGTTTCTGTCTGGCTCTTGTATTTCCTGTGGGTTCACGGCACTGAGCGATGGGTCCCAATAAGGTCGTACATCAGCGTAGCAAAAGTTCAGGCCTGACCTCAGTTGACTTAGCAGCTTTTACATTTGACTAGGAGATTTAAAATTTGCATGAGTCATGACGACAGCCAGGCTTTTTTTCCTTTGGTGAAGGAAAGCACAGTGGGGAAGATTAACCACCTCCACAGGCTCCCTCCGGCGACGCCTCCTCCTCTCCTGTTCCCCTGAGAGGCACAGCTGGAGGGACAAAACCCCTCAGTGAGTCCTGAACTATCATCTCCTGCTTCTGTGCCTGTGAGCGCTTCAGTTCTCGGCTGTTGTCGTCTTGTTTCCTGTTTTCCATCTCTTGCCGTCACTTCCCGCTAATATATTTACCAGATGATACGAAAATAGAACGACACGCCGGTGATGACAGTCAAGACCCGGATCAGTGTCATCTCCTGGCTGGTTATTGTGATGGGGGTTTCCTGGAAAATGGCTTTGATCGTTCACAATTCAGAAAGAGAAATATAGCATGACACAGTTGTTGAAGGGAAGTTGGTTGGTCGAAGAATTTCTCACTGTAATTGTATTTGTATTTGTCAAAGTGCTCTGTGAGCCACAATAAACCCTCCACTTTAGTTTATGTGGCCTTCAAGATCATCCTGGAAGTCAGGAGTGTGGATATATTTTGTTATGGAAGGAGGGCAAGAAGAGCTTCATACAATATTAATACTGGTAAGTATTAACTGAATTATGTGAGTTAAACAATAGCTCAATGTTTATTTTTTGGATATTGCACTGTATCAAATGTTTTATTGGCTTCCAATTTACCATAGTTATTTTATGGTTTACAGTTGTACATTAAAAATCATGCCTGAGCAGCATCTTAAAAGCTGATGTTTGGACATATTTTTGTTTCAAAACAAATGAAAGCAGTTACGACTTTGTCAAGAGTCATGTGGTCTGTAGATTCTGCAACACCAGAGTCAAGTACTTGACAATACTACAAATATATATTCTTGTTCCTACAGTACCACAATATATTGCAGTATATCATATCATTACAGGTAAAAGGGTGATTTTGTGTTCCCCTCCACAATTAAAACAACAACCTTTGATCAATATTAGCGACAACCAATGCTGATACAACATTCTCAACATAGTTGTCTTGTTCTGTTGCCACATCGCTTCTAAGTCTAGAATTAATGTTGAAACCTGTAAAATTGACCTGTTTTTTTTTTTTTTTTAATTTTGTGTCCATGGAATAAGAGTTACTGAAAAAGGCTGGAAAACAAATGCGTTTGTGGTATCCCTTCTGTTGTCTCTGGGTCAAGGTGACCTTGAGATAACACAAGGATTAAAATATAAATACAAATGTGTCAAATGGATAGATAACAGAATCAAATTATGGTTAGTTACAAGAACAAAAAAAATCAACAGTAATGTAAGGTTTACCGAAGAAAATGTTAGATGCTATACTAGTCAAATGGTGCGAGCCATTGTACTTGACTCTGGTGTTGCATTTTAAGGTGAAATCTACTGCCCCATAATACTTAGTATTTTAACTGATTGGACTATTGGAGTGAACATTCAGTAAGTCTCCTATTAAATCAATTTTTTATGACATTTATGGAGGTAAAAACTTACTCACATAATGTGTGTATCTTAAACAAAGATTAGCTGTATTGTATTTTTTTTAACTCAATCTTGGGGTGACTATCATGCCTACAGTTTAAAAAAGGTTAAAACAAATGTCAAATGTGTGAAGATTCTGTTTACCAAAGAAGGGAAATTAAAAGCATCATCAATTTTGGTGGACTACACAAGCCCAACTTGTCATCTGCAATTGGAATTATGTCCCTTATATATCTCAGGACATAAATCAATAATAAATAAATGCATTTAATTAATTTTAATTTTAATTTAATTTAAATTTTTAATCTCAATTTGAAACATTTTATTTATACGTTGATTTTTTTTATTGTAAACAATTTTCATAAACTCATATTGAACTTCGAGCCTCATCTTTTCCATTGTTGAAACTCATTATTAAAAACATGAAAAATGATGAAGTAATACAATAGCATCCGAGTACAAGGAATAATTAACGGAAAACATCCTCACCATCTGAACACACTTACAATGAGCCTCTCAGTTCACACCCACGTAAACATTTGACATCTCATATTATCTTCTATAAAATCACGTACACACTATTATTTCCGCATCCTTATTTTTAGCGGTGCATTCCCCTCTGTTGCTCGAGGTTGCCGAGGTTACACTTGCTATTCCACACTTCCATTGCATCAAGAAAACACACATGTTTAGCCTCCATCTGTTCCCAGCAGCCTGCACACAGCTGCTCTTTGCATCAGAGCGTCGGACGTGTGAGCGCAGCTGAAAGGAATCTAACTATTCTCATAAAACTCCTGTCTTCGGTCTGACCTCGCTCGCTAAAAGTTGCCCCTTCGATTATAAATACTACGCACATCGGTTTCTCAGCTGCAGCAGGTTGAGCGTTGGAGTGCAACAGTAGCAGTCTTGATTCATCTCTGTGCAAAAAGGCCTCGGTTTAAACAACTTGCTGAGCTTTTTTTTAAGACAGACCTTTTAAAAGTGATCGTACACATACCTACCAGCAGGGGGCCAATTAACGTTGACCAGTACAGAGGTGTTGTGACTTCTAATAGATTTAATATGTAACCTCTGATTGTAACTATGTATCAATGCGTACAAATTAATAGAATTCAAATTGAGAAATTAATGAATTAAAAAATTCGGCAAATATATCATCAATGGGTTAACAGCCTACTGAAAAAAACTATGTTTTGAATATCCATTATTCTGATGACAATGCCCCGACATACGAGATAACCCCTCTGGCAACGGATTCTAGGATGCCGATTGGATTCATTTATGTTGCCGTGTGACCATCTCATGTCTGTGATTGGCAGAGCGATAGATACAAATTATCCATACAAAGATATTCTGTATATAAATATTCAAAATACTAAATTGTTAAAACTATCGTTGATCAGCATCGACTTTGTCCTCTCTAAGGAACATCTAAGCTCCTCCAATGAACTATATTAACTTCAGTTCTTGCCCGCCTGTTATTAAATCTTTCTGGGCAAAGTTTGGAAGTAACTCCTGATGTTGAAAGTGCAGAGTGTTTTTTTTAATAATGGCCACTTAGCCGGTGGTCACAGCTTCCTCTGAGCAACATCTCTGTCTGTGTTGAAACGACTTCTCTCTTACATCTTTGAGGTGTCATTTCTCAGAAAAAGAAAAACCACCTCCAGCCACCCAGACTTGAGTTATCAAGATTATCTTTATCCAATTTGCTTACATCACTTGATTAAAGGCTCTTTTTAATGGTGGGATATTTCGATTTTTTTTTTTATAGATGAAGGATTAATGTCATTCTGTTGGTAAAATATGGATATAGTATCTGTGACGTCACCCATCATTACTGAACCACGGTTTTAGAGAGAATACAAGATCCTCAAGTTAACCAGAGTCTGGTCAAGAGGCGGAGTCTGGAAGAGCTGAATTATTATTGGGTGATAAAACTGTGTTCATTTAGGTGAGGCTACGGCGGGTAACACTCACTTGTCAGTCCAGTCAACCTCACCTCCTATTATGCAGATTCAGGAAAACTGATAAATATAATAAAAAAGCAAATGAAAAAATAACCCCCCCCCACTTTAACATTACGTTGACCCAAAAAGATTTGAAATCTTATTGTTGCAGTTGCTATAACCAGGTGGGCAAACAAAGACCGATGTCTGCATACATTATCTTGATAAATCAGTTAGCATTCGCTAAACATACGACTCTCATTTATGTTCCTGAAAATGAGATAAGGAAATATCTAGACCATTATTGCAGGTGTCATCGTTTTAACATAGATTATGAACACAGAATTGTTATTAATTATTATTAAATAAATGCTTTTTTTCCCACAAAATGTGAAAACGACAGTAAAATGGCTAAATAAAGAACACCTGCCTTCAGAAAATACACTGTCAAGTTTGGGCTGTATGTTTTTATTTTTCCTGAATTATTTTGCCGCATTTTTTAATTGAGTCCTTTACGCTGCCGTCTCCAACGTCTTACCATCGATTCATTGGTTCCCCTTTAACTTAAAAGCGGCATCTTATGCTTTTTTTTGTGTGTTTTCATTCATGATGCGCAAATTATCTGTTCAAATCTATATTTAACGGTTTCCGGCACATCCTGGACACGTCTAACCGTGAAGATCTATCGATAAACCATATCAATGTATAAGCTACAGGGTTTAAAGCTCGTGGAAAACAGTGAGTAAACGTTGTAAATTGCAGTCCTAGTAGGAGTAAATGGGACACTAACAGTTTGCGAACCATTGAGTGCTCATCCAAACATGAACGTGATTCTTAAACGTGAGCAGGAGGTGCAAACGTAGAGAGAAGTGAGAAGTGCGAGCCGAGCACTGAAAGAAGGGTTTTCCTAAATATGACAGGAGTAGTATGTGTTGAGCAGTCATTCCCTGAATAAAACGGGTCTTATTCCTGCTCTGACGTGATTTCTTGTCTCGCCGCCTCACCGCAGGAGGACGTGTTCAAGTTCTTCTTTATAACTCACCGTGATTCATTCAATGTCTGCGTGAGTCAGACCGGGTCGTTTGTCATTGGAAGCACGTAAAAGGATATTAATGGCCCACGGGATGTGGATTTAATAAGTTAATGTAGAGCGAGGAGGAGAAGGTGCTCTTGGATAAGAAGTCATCGTCTGTCCAGACCATGTTCTTGTCCAGACTGGAGCTCAGTGATGTAGATCAGGGTTCCCCAACCTTTTGAGGAGTGTGGACGGGTAAATGTGGGCATTATATTCACAGTCTGACCTTCATTAGAGTCTAAAGGTTATTGTTTGTGTAAATTTGACTGAAACAAGTCAAGAGTCACGTCCTAATGCTACTTCAGAATCAATTCATCTCCTTATTTTATTTTAATTCATTGTATTTTTTTGAATGAATCGCTTTTTATTGAATTTGTATTATTGCATTTTTTTAAATTCTGTAATGCCACCAAAACAAATTCCTGTGTTGTGTTGACAACGCTGGCAATGAACGTTTTCTAATTTTGATTACTTTAAACATTTCAAAATAAAAAAATAATAAGACAGTATTTATCAAAAGAAAATAAATTATATAATTTATTTTTCTCTTTCTGTGTGGCCCGATAACAAATGCCCTACCCCGGACCACTGTAGATGACGATATAACGCTTTTTTATACACCATATTTCCTGGCGAACAAACAAAGTTGATATCTTATCTTTCTTAAGATTAATTTTAAGTTTAAACTGTGCAGTGGTGTAGTGCAGATTGGCAAGTTAGCTGTTAGCGGCAAACATGTTAGCATCTGTCAAGAGCTTGGCTTAAATCTTGTGGTTCATAATTTCACTAAAGAAGACACTTTTTTATGGACCTGCGCTCAAAACCTAAATCACCAATGCATGACCTAGTGTAGATTAGCATCACATGCTAACAGCAAACAGGTTCAGGGTAAAATATAAATTTGTATGATTTGAAAAAAAAGATGTTATTATAACATCAAAATGTACAACAAATATATATATATATATATATATATATATATATATATATATATATATATATATATATATATATATATATATATATATATATATATATATATATATATATATATATATATATATATTCTCTGAGGCTGCAGTTTCATCCGATTGCATAGTTCATTAGACATCAGACGGTTTGGTTTATACTCCAAGGAGGTGTTTGTATTTTTTATCATGTTAAAAATAAATAAATGATTACATCAAATGAGCAAAGAAATACAACAAATCTGAGGTTGGTTAGGGGCAGGTTTTGGCTCTTCAGCAGCTCAGAGACACTGAAGGAAATAAAACAGAAAAGCTAATGAAGATTTATTATCAAGCAAAACGACACCGAAGGACAGACTTTCCAGATTTCAGATATCCCTGCGTTGACATTTGATGTAATGGCACAAATCAACTGACGCCTCTTCCAACACCAGCCTAGCAGAGTGGGTTCTGTTTGTTCAGGTAACTTGACGTGTCTACAGTCGGCAAGAAAACAAAAATCTACTGGGATTGAATGAGTCAGTCATGAAACAGAAGAACCTCCAACAAATGCCTTTTTAGGTTGGATAAACATTCCTACTCCTTCCTTTTTATACTCTTGCGTTACTCTTGCAGAATCAACACAAGGGATACCTCAAACACATTTTTTGGGGGGCTTTCGGGTCACCTTGACCCTGAGATAACACATGGGTTACGACAGGAAGCTAGCTGACATTTGATTCATATCCAGGAAGCTTGTAGCCAACATGAATTGAGCAAAAGTTACATGAAATATTTATGCTGGAATATATTAATATTTGGCATCAAAGGATGATCATTCCTCAACTTTATTTATTCTATTTTGAACCATTTAAATGAAAGATAGCTCCCCCAAAGTCATAACCGTGTAACTGCAATGTCGTGTCCACAGTTATATCCCTCATGTGGATTCATTCTGTCAGTTTCTGGTTTTATCTTGTGATGGTCGGAAGAAGCCTAATGAAGCAGTGTCATTATTTTCAGTCCACTAGATGGCAGTCTCTGCGCTATTTATCTTTGTTTTTAAGAACTGTTCTAATAAAACATCACATCATTTATAAACTATAAATCAACTCCTACACTATTATTTATTCATGTGCAGCTTCTCTTCCAGCTGATACAATGTTTGCTGCCAGATCCTTGAACGTGTCACTTGATGATAATTACAGTTTAAATTAAATTAAATGTAGCTGTTAGTTGTATTTTTAACCATGCATGTTTCTGTGTGTGTTTTCAGTGTATTTTCACACACCAAGGTGGGTGTTTTTTCAAGAAAGCCTCAAATTGTACTGTTTTCACTTGGTAAACATCAGGTTTTTGAAGAGCTTTCAGTGAGATTCATTTATAAACATATGATGAAGTTGCTTTTGAAACTTGTGGTTATTTACCTACAATTAAAATATAAAACTTTAACTCTTTTTTATTTAATCTTGACAACTGTTTGAATTTGCAGAAGCAGCAATATTCATAATCATTTTAATGTTTTTTTTCTTTCCCCCTCCTATGACACATTTTCATTTAACAAGTTTAATAAATCCGCCTTCTCCTCATTAATTCCAGCGTAGCCCTCAATTAACCCACTGCTGGAATGTTGCTGTGAGATAATGTCAAAACAATATCTATATTAAAATTTACCAGTTAACCCGAATACAGTTTGTGTCTTTTAAAAAAAAAGATAAAGTCAGGAGTTTAAAAGTTCTTACACACATTTAAATGTTTCTTAATATGTACACTTAATTTTTTTAATATTCACATTCATTTGATTTTAATGTCAGGTTACTGATTTTACAACAAGTATAGATGCACAGCTGATGATTGTGGACGGTGAAAAAATAAATACTAAAAATATAAAGATATTAGTTTTGTATATGATCCATAGATGTGGAGATTTGTCGTGTGTGTCTTCAGCTCAAACCCATATAGTTTTTGCAGAAAGTTTATTTGAAGTCACTGAAGTTTCTTGTTAGAAATGTTAATCTTCGATAATCTTGCATCATAAAATCTCCTTTTTTTTACCATAATATTTGAGCTCTTGTCTTTCTATTAATGACGTTATTATTGAACACATTATCACCAACTAGCCTATGAGTTAGAATTATAGTGATTCTAAGGCCTTTCACATACACATTCACATTTAATATCAGGTCAAAGTTTTTTATGACTTGTGGAGTCATAAAACATTTATTTGATCGACACTTTTTGACTTTAAAAAACAACTCACATTTTTATTTATGTTTCTAAAACTTAAATCTCAGAAAGAATGTGGCATTCAAGCATTTGTTTTCTTTGGCTTTTTGTTTATCTTTTTTTTACAGCGACGATGTCATCCAACTAGCTTGTCTGGAGAGTTGATATGACTTTTATTTGAAACTGTAGCAGGAAAAACTCATATATTACAATAATGCAGGTGGTTTAATTTAATGTGTATTTTTCTATTTCAGAAAATGTACAATTGTAAATGCTTCCATTGAAGGATGCTTCAAGACTTTAAATATTTTTGATATGTTTTAACCTTTTTTTTTTGTTGTTGTTTAGTTGCCAAAGTGTAAAAAGTGTTTTACATCTAAATCATGTGGATATTGCTGCAGGACGTACTTAGCATGCAGAGCAAGAGCCTTCCTTTGTAAACAGATTCTTGGTACAAGATCCTGAGCTGCTCTACTGGAGACACATGAAGGCTGAAACACCTGCTCGTGAGATTCTGAATGAAAGCATGATAACAAGGTTCAAGAAAGTCATCACGGCACTGATTCTATAATCACACGGCACAGAGCTGAATTATTGAAATGAGGCTGTCCCGATGTACTGGAATACATCTCTCTGCTGGTGTTTAAGTACAGAGCTGTGTTCCTATCAATATTCATGAGCTTCTTACACGCTCAGCTTCTCTTGCTAATCAGCGGCAGCGTCGAGAGTTGAAAAGGCAGCTCAGCGGTCGCTGGTTTGTCTGGTGACATGTTACATGTAGGAAACATTAAACGCCATGACAGGGGTGTTGAATTCTGCATTGGTTTCTGGGTTACAAATCAAAGGTTTCATCGTCAGTGGGAATGTTGAGACTTTGTATGTCTTCCTGTTAAGTCTCTGATCGTGGCGTCGAAACAGCAATGTCGTGTCGACTTTTGAGGCTTTTCGGAAAACTTTTTTTGAGAGCACAGGACTCCCTCTGAAAATCCTACTCAGGCATGAAGGGAAATATCGAACGAGAACATCTAACACAACACATTTATAGTGTATAAAGTTGTTGTGAGCTGTTAAACTGTGAAATTGATCGCTTGGCAGGAATGTTGTAGCCGGCTGCCAGAACTTCGCAGCCAGGATGGAAAATGTCTTCAGCAGCTGCTACTAGATCTCAGTCAGTATGAGGTGAAGGAAATCATTCGAAATGGAGGATTGAATGATCTGTTTGATAGGGATGTGCTGATGAAGCTTCATGAAGCAGTGACATGTATTTAGATAGATAGATTAATCCCTGTGGAGCTCTCCTTCAGGAAATTAGGTTTCCATTCACAGCACACGATAGAAGGTACAGACGTTTCATAAATGGCAAGAACAAAGATAAAAAAAAGAACAAAGTGCAAAGACATAACATGTGGTGCAGTAGAATATCTATTTTTTTGTAAATCCATTATTGAGCAGAGACCGCCATCTAGTGATCTCTGAAACAAGTGACACTACTTCGTAAAGCTTTGATTACACATCACTCCGGTTGAAGAGGTTTGACGAGGTGAAGAACGTGGAACTAGTGATGGTCTGATGAGGCTTCATGAAGTGGTGTCATTATTTTCAGAGTCCACTAGATGGCGATCTCTGCACTATTTTCCTTATGTTATGAACAACTGTTCTAATAAAAAAACATCACATCCTTTTTAAATTGATGGCGCCACCTACTGACCTCTTAACAACATGACTTTGTGAAGCTTCAACAGTCCATCACTACATGGTACCATTTAAAAAAAATATGATTTAATTGATTAATGACCTGCAGTTAAAAATGCTGGTAAAGCCTTGAAAAATATAACTTAACCTAGTTTAACCTAGTTGCTCATATGAGGGCGTGATGAAGTTCTTCATGCCCTCAGATGAGCAAATCTGTTTGTCTCTCTTATGAATAAAAAACATATGAACAATAATTACATTTTTAAATGTTGCCAAAGTGACTAAATAATATATTTTATTAAACCGACAAGTCTCATGTTTTAGATAGAGCTTTTAATGGCTTTATAAGTCAACATTTACTAGGAGTTTTACTAGGAATAGACAAGAAAATAAATTGGTAGAGAAGCCAGATTCTCTTAAAACAGTGAAGCCCCTATAGGTGGAGCACATGGGACATAGAAGTGCTTTCTCAAAACCTCATGCTGAGCGCTGGAATATCCCAAAGCCAGGTTTAAAAATTGTATTCACTTAATATAAATGAATGCAGAAAACATGTTAGTAAAATGTGAGTAAATGTTTGTGGACACAAGTCAATTTACTTATTCTGTTACCTTTTAAAGAAAGGTAGGTTTCTTTCTTTTCCTTTGTCCGTGAATTATTTACTGCAGCTCGAGAAGCGCTGCTCCTGTTTTTGTGAGTCTGGCTCTGTTGCAGATGGAGGAGCTGGAAGATTCAGGAATCTCCTGTGACCTGTGTAATGTGTGTGAACTGGGTTGACTTTCACACCTGGATGGAGAGCACATTCTCACCTACCCAAGGCCGAGTGTGGGAGTGTGAGATTTGGAAATGATGTACCAAATAGGTGTCAGTGCATCATCCAACTTGCAGATCAAGCAAGTGGGCCTGTCTTTATTTGGAGGTGAACGTCTTCAAAAGTGTTAAAATAATGTTTCAGTGGAAATATTTCATGCAGTTGAGACAAACATTTTTCTGCAGTGGAATTAAAGAAAAAAAAATACTGTTATACCCTAATAACAGTTAATAACACAGTGGTTTATCAAAACAATAGAAAATGGTGTGTGTCTTCTTAAGGAAAGTAAAATAAATTGTACCACCCAGTTAGTATTTCTGTTATAATGATTTTTTAAAATTGCAATTCAACGATGGCTCAAACTCTCTTTCATTAAGTTTCTGCTGGGTGAACATTTACTTGAGTTGACTTCTTTACTTGTGTCTGTCCAAATGCATCCTGCCAACTACAATTTAAATGTCTCTATCTGTTTAGAACGTATAGTTCTAGTTAAGGGGACACCATTAATTTGTGGTAGAAGGTTGTGGTGATAGAAAAAAAGATGTTTATGTCCATTTAATTTAAGTTCATATTTAGATTGAGATCGTATTGAGCCTTGCTTTGTATTTTTATGTTCATTTAAAGCAATAATATGAATCATTTATAAATTATTATTTTCTTCACAGATTTATCTGTAATGATGTGATTTAATTTGTAACAATCATTACTCATGTAGTAAAACTCTCAAGCTATTGTTTTATCGATCGCTTCACTGTGTAACTTTGGACGACCCGGTCAGTGAATCTGTGAGTCATGTGACCACGCAGTTGCTTTACAGCAGTGGGTCAGAGAAGGTGTTCTGAAGTACTGAGAGACTTTCTGAACATACTAAGAAGACACAAGAGACTAAATCTAGACAATTGTACAAAAATAATTTTGCGGAGCCTGCCGAAACTATTTGATCGGGATGTGAAAAAAGCTATTTACTTATAATTGTTACAAAATATTAGATGCAAAAGAGCAGGTATTTTAAAGGATGTCGGAGAAAGGTCTTCAAGAAGCACTTATGATAGAATAATAAATCTTTGTATATTTGAGTGATCAATTATAAGTGAACGGATAGAAGAAATACTAATGCAATATGTTTTTTCTGTCCCTAATGAAAGCGAAATGTAGTTGCTTCTTATATACGGAGCTGCTTGTTTGGGTTTATTAGACTCTATCTACATGTGGTATCTAAAGGTTCTCTGTGAATTCCATCGCTGATTGTGGAATGTGACGACAAACAGAAAGTTAGAATAAAATAGCATGTCTAAAATTGCACTTGTGGGACTGTCAGCTCCATCTGTTTCTGCTTCTCGGTTATTTCTCAGTGACCCAGTGAAGCCGGGCCAGAATAAATCTCTCTCTCTCTGTCCCCGCCGGCTCTACTTACATCTTTATCATACTTTCTTTTCGGGTTATATCTGCAACTCAAATTTTACTTTCTTCCACCAGCTGAGCACAAACTTCTCCTCCTCAAGCTTGAAGATGTCTAGTAACCTTTCTGTGTGTGTGTGTGTGTGTGTGTTTGTGTGTGTTCTCGAATGAACCGTGTGTTTGTTTGTGAAGGAGAGACAGGAAGGAAGGGAGGTTTGACTCCTTTTCTCAGGCTGAAGTGGAATTTTAATTGGTTTGGCTGGTCTGCCGGCCTGATAAGACACAAGGCTGCTTTTAATAACGCTCGGGTCAGGATGCTTCGCTGTCTGCTGGGACAGCGGCAACAACACGCTGTACTTGGGTAAAAGAAACAAGCGGTTGATGATTGAATGAGTGAAAGTGTGTACCATCCCTTCATCCCTCAAATCTTATTGTCTTATGACGGAAAAAGACGTAGCGCTTCGGATCGCGAGGTGATTCACAGTGCAGACTGACAGAACATGCATTATTAAAACTGGAGCGGCTCAGTTTTGAAGTTATGGTAATTTGCAGTATTTTGCTGCTACAAATCTTCACTATCATTTGAATAATTTCCCTGCCTGTCTTACTTTCTTTTTTTTAACCCCCGGCTCATTCCTTCTTTTTCTTTTTTCACCTTTTTGTCAGCTCCACACACAGTGTCCACATGCCCCTCAGCGGTGCACAGTTGAACAGTGTCTTGCCAACACAAATAAAAACACCAGTTTTTTTAAAGACTTTTGGAAGCCCTTTTTAAAAAATAAATGTAGTAAGATAAACTAAGATGTGGTTGCACTTCATCAACACTAACAAATATGGAAAATTCAATTTAACTACATTTCAGCACTTCTTTTTCTTCCTTTCACCTTATTTTATTTATCTTTAATGAGGGATTCAGAAGGAAGATCCAGCTACAATGAGAATAACTAATTGGACTCCAGAGGCAAAGAAAACCACAGAAATATTCTGAGATTTCATTAAAAGTATTTCTTTTAACTTACCCTGCACATACTAATAATTATAACAGCAGCATATCAAAAATATATAATAAAGTACATTTAAGGTCATTGACCAAATGCACCTGAAAAAACGTTCTAACTAAGTAAAAAAAAGGAAAAGAAAAAGGTTTGTATATTTTTATACACTGTACCTGTCTAAAAGTTGCTGGTGTCCACATTTCAACACAGAACATTTATTTTAATCATTAACTGCCTTTTCTGAACAGTGCTTGTAACATGCCAGTAAAATGTCAGTTCTTTACGCTGCCGTCACCAACGTCTCAATATTAATAAATTCATTGTTCAAAACCAAATCAAGCTATGTATAATTTCTTTGGGAAGCTATCGTCTTCCTCTGCAGATTTTATCTTCCACGTGACTTTGTTTCTTTTGTAATCGCAGCTAAAGCGCTTCTTTGAAGTTGCTAACCTGTGACTCTCCACAGATGCGTTGTTTTCGTAAATCATAATAATAAGAGTTTCTGCAGTAATACTTAAAGCGTTTATACTTAAACTAGCTGAAATACCCGGTGTGTATCTCCAGAGAACTGAAATGTTGACGGCTTGAGAAAAACTGACAACTGACAGTTAGAGTCAATAATAACTCGCGATTGATTTGGCCTGTTTCCGAAAAAAAGCTGCGGAATCTTTAAGGGGCTAAAAGCAGGCCAGGTCTTGTGAACTTTGAAATGCTGCAACTTGCCGATTGTTTCAGCTACATACATTTAGTTTAAACCCTTCCTTGTAATAAGGCAGTCGTTTTCATCCTTTTTGAGCCTTTGCTGAAGAATAATGAAGAAGATCCCTGTAGGACTCAAGTGCCCTTTATAGATATGAATGAAGATTGAACAATAATTCTGTAAGTTTGGGTTCATTTAAAAAAGTTGGAGTTATATCCTGGTTGAGCTGTTAAAAGTCTCCATATTACCAGGACCGGGTGATTAAGAAGACTTGATGCTGGATTTTGAGTAACGGTGGCAACAAGACACCGTAACATCTATTAGTTTGGAGATGATTTACGATGAAGATACAACCTCCAATTAATTTGCTTTTATTTATTCTTAATGTGCTTTGCACTTACTCCCAGCCAAATGGAGGGCTGGTATTGTGTAATGACTCACATTCAGCCTTTTAGTGCCAGGATAGATAATAATGATGTATGTAACTGTATTTTTTACCTGCACACCCAATTAAAGAAACATTGACATTGTGCAGTTTTTATACAGAATATTCTGAAGAAAATCATTCAACATTAAACCTGGTTATGATGCAGTTCAGTTTTGAGCATTCAAGCATTAAAGCAAAGTTGAGGATCAATTTGTTTTCTTTTCAAATGGATACATTTGGATTTGATTTGTGCTGGGTCTTGAAAGTGATGAGGGATGAGAATGGGTAAAGTAAGGGCTCAGTGATGAATCATTTGCTTGATATCAACAGCAAGAGAAAAGATGACAAATTGTTTTTATGTAAAGTCCAATGTTTTGTCCAACTGTTAGACAAAAAACCTTTTGAATGAACATGATTTATTGAAAGGAGGTGGTTTTGTTTTGATACCCCTGAAAAGAACACTTGGATATGACGCAACATACAGACACAGCAGTGTCATTTAAAAATAAATGATGCCAGGGTTGTTATTCCTGAAAAGAAAAAAAAAGAATTTTGGAGCCTCGTAATATTTTAGGGTCAAAAACAAAAAAATCAATAGACAAAGAAATTAACATTCTGTTCTGAAATAATCGAAAACTAACATTTAAGAATGATTGATATATTGATATTCTGACGCAATTTACGATGGTTGAAAACGTTTTCTTCGGTGCTTGACATGTGAATAAAATAACATCCTCAGACACTCATTTGACAAACTACACATGCTGGAGAAGATTAGCACTCCTATAGCTAACGGCTAAAAAATGAATACGTATTAACATATATCTTATAAATGCTTTTACACGACCTGTTAAATAAAAAAAAGATACAGCATCAATATCTCTCTATCTCAAAGTTTTATAGACAGCTCAAACAAGGGTGTGACCTCTCACTAAACGTTAGCTTTTGCTACCAGTTCTCCTAGCAACGTAGCAAAACCATATTGCCACGAGCCTCTTGCAAGAACATCTATTTTAGGAAGTGTCTGCACACACAGCAGGCATCGAGGAGCATTTCTCTGAGTCCGATCATGTTTGTTTTCTCAGTGTGAGAAGAGTTTCTCGTTTGAATTTAAATCTAATTCAATTTAATTTGATTTTGATTTTGATTTTTGATTTAAAGTGATCAATCATAACAAAGTTATCTGAAGACACTTTACTGTTTAAGTCAGAATATATGGGAGAAAAGAAAAAAAGATCCCAATGAATCAACATTGAGTGAATCACACCTTGACAGTGGTGAGGAAAAAACGAATTTTTAGAAGACAGAAACCTCAAGCAGAACCAGACTCCTGATGTGAGCGGCCGGGAGGATAGAGGTGGTGGTTGGTAGGACACAGGGAGAGAAAAGAGGATAATAAAGAGTAGGGCAGCAGAGTCCAGGGAGAGTCATGGAGGGAAATCAGGATCTGTTGACGTCATCTCTGATGAAACCACCAGTGTACTACTTTGTAGAGCCCTTTTATATATATATATATATATATATATATATATATATATATATATATATATATATATATATACAGTATACTGTATATATATACTGTATATGTTATGTGTTTAAAGCAATAGATTAGAGAGCAGTGGCAGACATCTGGTGGACTCAAACAAGGATACTGTTTCATGAAGCCATCACTAGTGTAGCTCCGTTTGTCCAATGTAAACAAGAGTATAGAAAATATTGTTGGCAGTTGTTGCTGGTCAAAAAAACACACTGTAGCAGAAGTTTGAATTCCCAACAAAAAGTAGGAAACAGCTAAGTATTCCACTGGTCAAACCACTGGGAACCAACACATTAATTTTCTGCAGACCTGACACCACCAACTTTGACTGAACATTACCTTCACAGAACTTCACGATGTGCGTCACGGAGTTTTGGTTTTGTCACCTTAAGGCATAAACTGACCGTGGCGTGGATTTTTATGAAGACGCTTTATGAGTTGAAAGTGGCGTTCACACACTTCCAGCTTCCTGTCAGCCACTGTGATTTTGGCGTTATTACACTTTTGTGCGTGTGCCAGAGTCTCCACACGCACACGCAGGATGCAATCAGTGAAAATAGCACCGAACGTGTGTGGACTCACCGACCCTCCAGTGTTTCCAGTGTGGATCACGTTCACGTCGGTAGTAAGTTATTTTGGGACTTTATTATTCCATACTAAGGATGAAGGCCAGAGATCATTATACAGTATTCAGGAGACTTGAAGCATATTTTTTCCTTTGGTTACGCATTTTAGAGGATAAAGGGTTTGACACAAATTTGTTTTTTCATTTAAGCCAAATTCAACAACTCAATGTAATTTACTATATAAACAAGTATAAACTAGTTTAAGATTCCTGCAACATGTTGTTTTATTAAATCAAATATCAGGATTTAAATGGCAACTCAACTCTCCTGACCCACTCAGTGGTTTAAATGTTCATGTTCATGACCATGTTTTGAACTTATTACTTTATAAAGTTCCCCTCCGTCTGAAATCTCAACGAACGAGAGGTTACGAGTGCAGAGTCCATTATGATGTAATAATGACTCATCTTCCAGCTGCCTGCTTTGTTCATACAACGAGTCCCTTGGACTTGGAGACTTCTTGGATTAATGATGCATGGTAACAAACCTCGATGCCTGACCAATCACAGCAGAGTGGGTGTAGTTCTGGTAAACACGATTTAATCTCCAAATAAACAAATCGTTTTCAATGGGCGGGGCTTAAGCATGTTTTCTGTAAATATATCAATTTAAAGACAGTTTTGTACAGACACATACTGATGAGTACAATAGAGAGTCCAAGATCAAGACACACACAGTAAATCAACTCATTAGTTGCCCTCTGAAAAACTATGAAAAAGGTTTTGGAACTACAATATTATATTGCACAGATGTCCATAGCAGTCTTCGTGTGTGTTTAGATGGTTGTGCGTCTGCCTTTTCATGTAGTAATGTGTTAATGAAGCTTCATGAGGCAGTGTCATTGTTTTAATTGTCCACTAAATGAAGGCTTTACTCTATAATCTATTTTCTTTGTACCATTAAATAATTTTTAAACCAAGCGTGACATTTGCTATGCAGTGATGGTCTGATGAAGCTTCATGAAGCAGTCATTATTTTCAGAGACCACTAGATGGCAGTCTCTGCACTATTTTCCTTTTTTTTAACAACTGTTCTAATGAAACATGACATCATTTTTAAACTGATGGCGCCACCTACTGACCTCTTAACAACATGACACTGCTTCATGAAGCTTCATCAGACCATCACTACTGACAAGCTCTAAATAAACAGGCATTAATTTGTCGTTCTATAATCCATTCAATATTGTTATTAAAACTCAAAATTACTCCCCAAATACATTATCAAGGAAAATTAATTTCCAGGATGTTAAAGTGGTTACCCATTTCATGGCAGATACTTTTGTGTCCCTAAGCAAGGCACTCAACCAGCCCTGCTGACATCATTTACGATTTGTTTCTTGAAAAACAATGATAATGGATTTGAATGTAGATCTGGAAACATTTTACCCATTTGAGTTTTTCCTCTATAACTTCAGAAAAGTTGTAAAATATTGTATTTGTAGCTTTGGTATATGTATATATATATATATGTAAATGTCATATTTAGGAGTTAAATAAACTTTTTTTTTAGCAAAACATTTTCATATTATAATAATTTCATTTATGCCTTTATATGACAAGATATTGCTGTTAAATTATTAAATGTTAGTGTTTGCATCAATCAGTGCTTCCTGTATTTGTGTTTAAAGCAGCAAAGAAAAGGAAAAAAAAAAGATTATATAATGGTTCCAAATGCTGTGATAAACAAGTGCATTTGAGAACCAAATATTCAAAGATCGTTGATATTCATCACCAACACACTGACAGTTGTCACCCTCTCCTCACACACTCTTATTGACTCTCAACCTCTTTGTACTTGTGCTCTAAATTCATATTCATCAGGGAATGTTTCAACATTGATTTTGTTTGATCGCTCATAGAGCTGGTTGTCAGGTTCTCCCGACTTCCGACAGGTTTCCCGCAGCAAGACTTCCACGACCCAGAGAGACCACACACCGAGAGATGCAGTCACACACTTGTCTGTCTGTCATTACTCATCCTGAGCCTTTATTACCGCGAGCGAAACTGAGCTGCAGGTGTTAAATGTGCGGGAGGCCACCTAGAGATATGTCCAGAATAGAGAACCTGTACTGACCTTGAGTTTCGACTCTTATGTTTGCTTAAATAACTTTTTTGTTAGTTTTCTTGCTGTTTCCTACTTCATTTCATCCAACCTCGAGCCATAATCTTCGGTTCATGTGTGTCTTTCACATGTGGGTGGTCCCTGTGAAGGTTTCAATTGAATCTCCGCTCCTAGTGAAGCAACTTATTCGTCAGGTTTTAACTTCATGACCGTCCCTGATAGGACGCGCACAGGACGGAATCACTCTCTCAGACAAACAGGATCCGGCGCCTCCTGGCCTGTGAAAGAGAAAGCAGCCATTCGGTGAAGGTTGACTGCTCTCTCTGTCCGCCCTCACCTTCATTGTTCCGTCTTTATTCTCCCACTAAATGCCGATGCTCACAGGGATGCCTCCCCAGTTTGCTTTGTCTGCAAGGACTCCGGTGTGCAGACTGAATCGCGGTCGGTTGACAATGAAAGAGGCAAAAAAAAAGTTCGGAAGTATTTGTGTTACTTCCTCTTGTCTCCTGGGACGCATCCGTGTAATCAATAGTTTTTCATTAACCTGTCTGTGAGGCAGCCTTGCGGTCAGGAGGGTGATAGTGTAAGAACTTTAAGTGCGATCGTCAATTATACATTACAGTATAATTATAGGAATAAGCAACCACAGATGAAGAGTGAGCATGTGTCAAGATCGGTGTATCAACCTTTTGTTGTGGTGTAAAAAAACTGCTTCCTAATCCAGTGTGATTCGTTGTTCATCTTTAAATATTCCATTACTGTCACGAACCTCCCTCTGAAATGCATCAACCTGTCTCTCTCCATCCGTCAGTCCATGTCTTGTCTCAACTCTCTTCATCCACGCAGGAGATATGTTGTCACAAGAACAGAAAAAATCTTGTTCCAGGTCTGTGAATCACAAATGTAGACGGTTGCTGGGGAATGATCAATTTTCTTCCTTTTATAGAACTTGAATAATAATAAAACTAGATTCATATTTATCACTGGTGTTATCTCTGGGTAAAGTAATTAAGTAAGTAAGTAATATCTGTAAAGCGCTTTTTTAGACCAGGTTCACAAAGCGCTTAAACAATCAAAACAATACCCCATCAAATATATACTAAAAGGTCAAGACAACACAGAGACAAACACAGGAGTCTCAGAAAATCAGGGAAAAGCCTGCACGAATAAGAATGTCTTAAGATGATGTTTCGTCAGTAGACTCCATCAAGCACAGAGCGAGGAAAATCGTTCAAAAGCTTAGGAGCAACAGCCTGGAAGGATCTCTCTCCTCTGGTCCAGAATCGTTTGGGACGAACCATCAGTAGATTCTGATCCACAGACCTCAGAGCCCGAGCTGGGGTTTAAGGCTGGATCAGATCACTGATGTAACGAGGAGACGGTACATGAATAGTTCTGAAAGTAAGAACCTGAATTTTAAAGTTGACCCTGACAGAAACTCGCAGCCAGTGAAGAAATTTTCTTCTACTAGATTCTACTAGAGCTGGTCAGAATTCTTGCTGCATAGATCTGTATCAACTGAAGGCGAGACAGCTCCTTCTTGTTTAGACACGAAAATAAACTATTACAATAGTCCAGACGAGAAATTACCAACGCATGGATCACATCATAATCAGATCTGACAGTTTCCACCATCATCTCATTGTATGAGGACATCAGATCCCTGAAGTTTAGTGGACTTCCAGAGACACTCAGTCTTTTGACAAAGTCTCTTCAGACTCAGGAGATCTTCATTTGTCCAAGTGCACAATTTTTTCTGAATTTTCAAGTTCGATTAAACAGGTGCCACTTGATCCAGTATTTCAACATAATGATCAGGGAGACAGTGAATCATATTGTCCACGTTTAAATAAAGGTTACCCAGAGACTGAAAAGAAAAATGGATAAACTAAAATGGTAAAATTTCACCAAATTGTTATGCAAGTGACATTATTCTCAGATTTTCTTACATAATCAATGCAAATGACATTCAATTCAAATGTTTAAGTAAAATTCAAATGAATCCTGAATCCCTAGATCCCTTATGCATTCTTCCAAATTATAACACACATTTGAATTCAAATGTTTAACAGGTTTTAAAGAACTGAAAATAGCCGTTTGTGGAATTTGCAGCATTAGGACGTCATCTTTGTTGAAATCAAAACAGGCCAAGTTAACATTCGAGATCACCTTCACAATTCTTGCATCCATCAACCTTTGAGTTTCTGCTTGAATTTATTTGCAGGATGTCAGAATAGCCTCCCATAGTTGTGACGTGAGCTGTCTCCCAACCTCTTAGATCTTTTGCTTGAGGATCCTCCAAAGGTTCTCAACAGGGTCGAGGTCAATGTCCATCACAACCAATGATGTATAAGTGTTCTTTTCATCATGAGATTCTGCATTTTTTATTTTGGAATAAGAGGTCAGAAACTCTTTTCAGAGGTCACTCAGGGATCTTAAAGGTGTCTACCAGCTCTCTTTCCATCATTCCAGCCCTAAACATGACTCCGCCCCCTCCTTCCTGACTTGTTGGCACAGTATGATCATCCATCAACCATCCACTGCTGGACAATCCGAACCATCCAGAGTTGCACATCAGTCATCAGTAAACAAGACTGTTTGAAAAGTAGTTTTCATGTATTCCTGAGCCTACTCCAATCTTCTTGTGAGCATTGGTCAAAGATGAGCGAAGCCTAGGTTTATGCACAACTGAGAAAAAAACTGCAGGATCCTATACCTTGAGGTCTGCGGAAAACAAAGGCTCCAGCTGCTCTGAATACTTGTTTGCTGCTTTGATATAGCATTTTAACAGCAGCTCTTTTAATCCCACGAATGTGTCTGTTAGAAACCTTCCACATTATGACTTTATCTGCACGAACACCTCTGTGCTCTGAATCGTCCACAAATCTCTTCACAGTGCGATGATCACGCTTAAGTTTTCCTGAAATGCCTGATGTTGTCATACCTTGGTATTGTACAATTTTACGCTTCGCAGCAGCAGAGAGATCATTTTTCTTTTCTTTGGCTTCAAACCTGTGGCTTGCTTCATAATGTGGAATGTGCTTCTTAAAAAGTTTTCCTTTACTTGGCCTTGCCTGCAAACTAATTGTCAAAGGAGACACAATAAGGGACTGGCATTTGGTCCAGGGTGTCCCCCGCCTCTCGCATGATAAGACTGGGGTAGGCTCCGGTTAGGGCTGTGTTCTGTTATTTTGTGGCAATGAGCGAAATCCTTTGGTAGAACCGAGTCAAGAATCAGAACATGCCTGTCTTCCTGTGCCCAGTTTGGCTACCCAGGGTTAATCACGTGATCCAGACTTCACTGTATAATACTGTTGGTGATTACCTGTAACATTTATGTGATTGCCTGATTATAAATACATTGTTATTGGAGATGTTTGGTGGTTACACCCAGAGACAGGGTTCACACACGTAGATATCCAGTATATATAAAGTACAAATAAAGTGTCAGAAAAGTTCACTTTTTATGTGAACTATTTTAAAGTTCAGTTTACCAGTTTTAAAATGAACTAGTTCAGTTTGTAGTTCATAATTCAAAATGCTCAAAAGTCCACCGCTTGAAGTTTTTTTTTTTTTCTGATATGTTGCTACAAGTTCTTCTTTTTTACTGCCAAAGCCCATACATAACCATAGTCCGCAATTATTATATTGTTTTTTTTACATTAAATTATGCGTCAGATTTAATTGTCATATCAAAAACTATTTAACAATTATTGTCAGAATTGAATATTGTAAGAATACACTGACATTTCATGAGATGTTGTGGAATACAGTATAGAATAGAATACATGACATAAATATGAATAAAATACAATAAAATAAGTGACTAGAGAAGAGTTTACTTGTACTATGTGTAACATCATTTTCTTTTTGTTAGAATTTATGTTGGTACCAAAAAAAGTATCGTCAGGAACTGGTAACAAAGTGTAATCTGTACTTGTACTGGTATGAAAAAAGTTGGATACCCAGCCTTAGATCAGGAAAATAAGGAAACACTAACCGTCTCACTGACTTGCTACAAGATATTTTGGGTTCTAAAGTATCAGGATACTTGCAACAATGAGTTTATCCTCCATTGATTATTCCATCTATGCATACGTCACTGTGTACGAAACTGACTTTCAGATGTGTGTATGTGTCCACTGCTCTAACCCTGTGATGCTCTGTGCTGGACTCCACAACTGACCCCTCAAATAGACCTCTGTCTCTTTTCTCTCTTCTATTGTGCTTTTACATTGGTTTTGTATGATGCAAACCCCAGGGGGGTCTCAGGGGGGACAGGAATAAATGTCCTGGCCATAAAGAGACACCTTCGCCTGAAGATCAGAGCATGTTTAGGATGTTATGGTAGACATGACGAAGCATCTGAATGTGTCGAACACGAGCCTTCAGGGGCAAAATCCAGCAGTGAGCCTCAACATTGACACATCAAAGCCTCTGGAAGCAAACACGTTTTTCAAAGGCACCTGTCGCAAACACAGCCGACTACCACACATTTCCCAGCACCGCAGGATACCACGGCCAGTTTTTGCACAGAACAACATCGAAGTGAAAACGCCAGCTGGTTAAAAACATTTTCTGAGAAGATACTGAGCTTGATCTCGCTTATGAACGTCAGCAAGTGCTGAGGTGAGGATGTGAGGACGACTTCTTGTCTTTCTCCTTCGAAAAACAATCATTCTCCAGCCTTAATAAATGATAAATAAAGGATATTTATCTGAGTCAAACCACCAATGTCTGGTTAAGCCTGCACCCCTCGCTGTTCGATTATAGCAATTCTGAACCATTTGGTTCGAGACGTGTGTAAATATGGATTTAACAGTCTCCTAAACGCTTGATTCTGGCTTTGATTTGAATACTAATTTTTTCGCTTCTTTTGTCTAAAAGATTAATTTCCTGGGCCGAAATCTAGTTAGATTTACTACAACAAAACACATTTCACGTGTCAGATGACACCCTTTGTGTCATCTGACATTG
The DNA here is from genome assembly GCF_982586985.1 of Callionymus lyra. NCBI lineage: Eukaryota > Metazoa > Chordata > Actinopteri > Syngnathiformes > Callionymidae > Callionymus > Callionymus lyra. The sequence continues at coordinate 21,004,661 of NC_141818.1, forward strand.
CCAAAGGTATTCTCTCAGAATACCTTTGGCAATGTCATCAAATAGCTTTTTTTAATAGAGGTCCACTGTCTTACTGTATGTACCTGTAGATGTTTTTAAGTTTTAATGACATAATGGTCTTGTTATGTTTCAGATATTCTTTTTTTTTTTGCAGCGTGACATGTTTGGACAACATGGACCGTGCTACAGATAAAAACAGAAAAAATGAAATGTCAAATCGATCTGAAAAAAATAAAACTTGCATGAAAACTAAATCTTGCCCTTAATGTTCAATTAGCTGGACTGGTTTTCTGAGCTACAATACTACTATTCTTACTATTTTACTTTAGTTTTTGGAGTAAACGTTAAAAACCCAAATAGCATCTTGACACGTCAAGAGTAACACGCTAATATAGATAGATAAAGCTGGATACTATTAGTGATGTTTTGATGAAGCTTCAACATTATCTTCCACTAGATCAGTGGTCGGAATGGACGGAAAATATTTCACGGATCAGTCTTTGCTACATTCAGACAAAGACGATGGAGGCGCTTCAAGTCCTACAGAGATGTTGTGTCAATTGCGCTGTAGCGAGCTTTCACTGCTGCAGTCATAGATTTGTTGTTTATCTCGTGCTGTGATAGACAGGTGGATTATCCGAATATCAGTTGCAACCTGACCTTGAGAACAGAATTTGGGGAACTTATCAAACCTAACCTTATTAATGGTGCACACAGAACTGCAACATCCCATGATGCATCCCTGCCCAATAGCGAAAGCCGATTGGTCGATGCTTTTAAGGCCGCCATCGTTTCTTCCAGAAAATTGTGCACGCAAAGAAATATTCAGATGTTTGAAGCTGTGAGTGACACAAATCCGTCATTTAATATGTCAATCATACTTAAATGAACCAGAACTACTGATTCTCTTCGCCACGATCAGAAAAACAAATGAAATCATGATTTTGAACTGGATTAACTGACATGAATCACATACTGTTAAACATAAACATTCATGGGCTTGTTTAAAACATCTTAACTTGAAATTTAAATTTGATCAAAGTTCAAAATTACTAACTTAAAGCGCTACATAGTGATGATGATGACGATGATGAAGATTGTCTGATCGTCTCTGTGCTTCATTCAAATGTGAGGCTTATCTGTGCAACACAGGACCGTATTATTGTTATATTTATAGAATAAAAGTATTTTGATAACAAATCATGTGTGATGTGTGATGACGCATTAATACAATTATGTTTTTCAAGGAGATAGCTCCGATCACGTGGTCACACGAGAGAAACCGGCTTCATTTGCAACTGCAGTTCACTTTGATATAACGGGCTGATGTAATGTTGTTTCACAAGAACGACTCTCGTAGATCACACTTGAGGCGATCACATGTGAATAATTTTGTTTGTTATATTATAAAAACATATATTTCTCCTTATTTGCATGTGTTAATGTTTGATCAATATTGTAGTGACCGATCAGCTTTCACTATTGGGCAGGGATGCATCATGGGAGGCTACTGTTCTGTGTGCATCAGAAATAATTTAGGTTGGATAGTTGATTTTTAACAGCAATTTTTATTAAAACTATCTTTTTAATATTGAGGGCGCCGTCTTCTGATCGCTAAAAAATAAAACATTTTTTTATCAGCACATCACTTGTGCAAAGGTTATCTCCTCTAATTTATGGATCATTTGTTATCAATAATTAAGTGTAACAAATATATTTACTTAAAATGGAGACATCGCTGTATTAACTGTCATTATACATGTAAATGTTTTTGATAGTTGTCAAACGATAGATTAATATACATTTACATATTTTACTATTTATTCAAACCTTGTATTATCTCAGGGTCAATAAGATTGAAGGCTTCCAGAAATACACATGCAGTGCTGGAGGTTGTTTACCTTGACTCAGAAGCAACACAAGGGATCCCACAAACACATTTATTATATATCGTCTTTGGGTCATATTGACCCAGAGAAAACCCAAGGGTTAAAATATATTTAAACTATTGTTTCAATATTCATGTTTTTCTTGCATCTTTATATTGTTTTGATTAATAATTTATTTTGAAATGAATATCTATTCTACGGTTATTACATTTTTTTTTAATGCTCTTTTCATTTTCCTCTCTGAATAGTTCTGTAATCTGTATTTTAAAACATTTTTTTTTGTTATCCATCCACATTTTTTTCTCCTTGCAGGAATAACCAGCTCGAGCTAAAACGCTGCTGTTCTCGCCTCATAAAAGAATGATAGTGCGCCTCACAACCCAGTTTGTTCGGCTCTCGCATCCACACAAACTTGACCTTGTGTGCTGTGAAATCTATAAGAGTCTCATGTTACATCTCCCGTGTGGCCCCCTGTCGTCGTCCCTCGGGTGGCCGACACAAGGCGATTGGCTCCCGGCTCCACTGTGGGCAGATTATGTGTCGGTGTTGTTTGTCTGACTCCAGGCTCTCCCAGGATTGTCGCTGGCGCCACGTGCCGCAGCTCAGCATCTGTCGCACCTGACATGAAGACGCACCGCCGCCGTCGCAGCTGCCATTGTCAACAAGTGCGGTTCACGGTCCTGATGAAGCACGGAGCGTGTTCTCCGTCCAAACCTGCATCATCAACACTGATTGTCTGCCATTTGGCTTCTCCCCACTGACCTCCCACACACACACACACACACGCACACACACACCCCCACACACACACACACACACACGCACACACACAGCAGCAGAACCGGTCCAGCGCCTTTAGCCTGGTCCAAGTAAACAGGGGAAATTAAAACACAGAATCTGTGATGGGAAGCCAGAATTGGCAGTGTAGCCAAATTATTCTCGCACAGGAAAAACTAATGAAATAAGCTCATTAACTGAGGAGGAGAAGTGAATCAGTGGAGGTGATCATCAGAACCGGCAGAAACAAACACTGAGGAAATGATGAGAACAAAGTTCAGTCCCTGCAGGAAATGACACACACTTCCCTCACCTACACTCACCGGCTTTAAGCGTTTGTTTCATCAACATGAATGTGTCACCCCTTTGAGAGATGCCTCTTTCTCAACAAAATGTAATCACTACACATTCGTCTGCTGCATCACTGGTGCTTTCTTCCCTGAGTTCGACACGGGGAATTTAACTAACCTCAAAAGTTTGTAGAAGTTGGATCATGTGAGTCGCAATTAATGTGACTTGACCTATGTAATGAAGGAAAAACTTAAAAATACAATGTCTGAGCGGTACTGTACGGTAATGTCATATTTTCTAAACAAAATTATAAATACTACATTACTTTATGAACCATTTTTGCAATAATATATTGTGTTTTATTGTGTTTTTTTCTGCATCCTTACTTGCCTTTTGTCATCATCACATACAACATCATTTATTTACACATTAATAATGATAATAATATCATGTGTAAAGCTGTCGTTTTTCATATGATGCTTTTTCATCGCATGATATGAACCAAAATAGACATACTGTGCATATATTCTTAACAAAATAACACAGTAAGTCCAGAATTAGTCACAAGTTTAACAAACTTTTTTTTAAGTTTTGTTAAACTCTACTTCAATTCATATTTTTAATCCACCAAATATCTGACATGTCGCCTCACAGCAAGAAGGTTGCTGGTTCGATTCAAGGCCGAGCCAACCTTTCTGTGTGGAGTTTGTATGTTTTCCCCGTGTTGCGTGGGTTTACTCTGGGCACTCCGGTTTCTTCCCACAGTCGAAAAACATACAGAGGTTGATTGATAACTTTGGGAAATTGTCCATAGGTATGAGTGTGTATGTGAATGGTTGTCTGTCTTTGTGTGTGCCCTGTGGCAGACTGGCATCCTGTCCAGGGTGTCCCCTGCCTCTTGCCCTAAGATACTCGGATAGGCTCCAGTCTCTCTACAACCCCAGTTTGGGATAAAGCGGTAGACAATGAATGAATGAATGAATTTATAAACATCTTCTTATTGAAAAGTTGCAACCCAATTTCTTTTATTGAAATTAGCCAGGATTTTTGTTTAGACATTTATTTGTTATCCTTGTTGGACACATTTGTGTAATAGACAAATTGGTGGGTGTCCTAGCTATTGTCACTGAATAAGACTTTGATCCTAAAGAAACCCACACAAATCCAGGATCCAGGTCCACCCCAATAGTGCAGCTCTACATTTTTCAAGTTCAGAAACTTTTTTCCTTCTTCTTAAGATTCATGGAGCATTTTCACCTCCTTAATCTTCAATCCATAATCAACCTGTAGCTCGTTTATGAATTGGATTTGCATTATGAGGCTCTAGCTGCCGTGATGAAGGTGATTTAGAGTCGCCTCCAGAGATTTATTTTGTTTGCTCGTTCTAAGCTGGAAGCACAACATCCCCAGTCGTCGACTATCAATCTGAACTTTTGACAATCGCTCAGAGTGAAGAGTAAGACGTTGGCAGCCAAAGTCACTTCCTGGTCGTGGAAGAAATGCTGATAAATAACATAAAACTATAATAACTTCAACGGTGCAGGACTGTCTGGATGACTGACAAGTGAGTGACACTGCTGAGCTTTTGGGACCTCTATAAAATAAACACGATATTAATGCAGACCAGAAAACATATAGGGATTAAAAATGTGATGGAAGATCATTAAAATCCTTCCTATGATGTTTATGAACCATGATACAAAGTCATTGATGAACTTAGTGAATGTCTTGTAACTCAGCTTAAAAAAAAACAGTTTTTTATGTATTTTTTGAAGAGCAACTAATGTGTTGATTTAAGTGTGTCTTAAACTGATCCTGGACCTCTATTGTACTCATCAGTATGTGTCTGTTTATACAAAACTCCCTTTATTTGAAATATTTACATTAGTAAATGTGTTTAAGCCCTGCCCACTTGTTTTTCTGGAGATTAAATCTTGTTAACCATGACCACACCCACTCTGTGATTGGTCAAGCTTTGAGGTTTGTCACCGTGCATCATCATCCTGGAAGTCTCCACTTCCAAGGTACTTGTTGTATAGAAAAAGTGGGGCACGATTACAGTTGGCTGGAAGAGAAGTGAAGCCGTTATAACATCATAATGGACTCTGCACTCGTAACCTCTCGTTCGCGGAGATTTCAGACGGGGGATAACTTTATAATGTAATAAGTTCATAACATGGTCATGATGAGGAACTTACTGCATCTTGGAGAGGTAGACTTCAACATTTGAAACATGTGAGTCAGGAGAGTTGGCATTTAGTTGCTCATTTAGAATTTTGATGGTTGTCTCGAGATTCATTATTTATATTCTATTTTATGAATCTTGAATGTATTTGAAATGTGTTGGATGGGTTTTCACCAACACAAAGAGTCTGTTTAAAAGCCTGGTCAAAGGAGTCAAACATTTTGAAGGAAGACTCCATTTCCAAAAATAAACAAATATATAGAAATACAACTCAATCTTTGTAATACTCCATTATGGGACTGATAATTGAATTCCGGATTTTCCTGTCCCCACATGAGAAATTCATTTTTATCTATTTTTAAAAAAGCTACCTAAATTTGAATAAAGATCGTAGAACTATGTAGAACGATCAAACAGATGTCAGCTTCAAAGTTGGATCGGTGAAAGTTGAATGCAGCTTAGACCTTGGGAATATTATGGTTGTTTTTTTTAAGAACCACAGACACAAGGTCATTCTATTTATTTACCACAAGGACACACATCCATTAGCAGAGCAGACAACCTTTGAGATTAAACCAAGCCTGAAGACATATTCAGCATATTCAAAATGGTTGAATTAGAACGCTGTGAGGCTGTGATGAATAATTCAATAATATTTAGTAAGATAGAAATGAAGATCTTCAGTTTTAAAGTTGAGTTATTGGTGTGTATTTCATTTTATAATCTATGACCTTTGATTTACAACAACATGTGGGCAATTTGAAGAGTTCTATTGTACAGGCCTGAGCCCACTCAGCTAAATAATGAACAAGACTGGCTATGGATACCAATGCCGAAATTAGACCAACATCATTAAGCTCCAGTACATGGAAGACATCGAGCTTTACACTAAAAGGGAGCAAAACACAGACTACCTAGGATGTACAGCAGTGACATCGGATAAGAAACACAGAAGGCATTACACTCAAACACCTTAACACACCACAGACAATCCTGTTATCTTCTTATTCTTTATTTCAATTAAAGTGTTTTTATACACTAATAAAATACTTTATAGTTACACCAATAAGAAAAGACTATTGTCCAAGACTAACTACCTTAAATGCACCATGAAAGCACAAGTCTTGGGCAGCTGAGGACGAGGTGCTGCACCGTGAACCTCAAGTACTTGAACTCGGCCTGCCGGTCCCGCTGAGAGGAAGCGTGTGTGTGAACCGCATCACTCAGCCGAGTGGGATGTGCCCTTGAGGAGCTCGAAATTAAGAGTGTGGCAAACAAGCGAGGGCGTCTGCATCACTGCCTCTTCTGAATTGCTGATTGAACCTTGCATGAGGGATGCACACACACACACACACACTCAGTAGTTGTCAACCTAATTAGACTTCTTATGTTTGTATTGACTTTCTAATTCTCAGTCTGAAGAGTCTGTCAAAGATTTAACCATCAGCACTTTGGTCAGAGTCGAGCAGACTCTGTTCCAGTCGACTCTCGCTGTGAGACACGACCCGTTTGTTTATCTGCAGGGCTCAGCCCATTTGGTGGGATCGTGGTTTCTCACGGAGGAAAAGCTCATCATCAATCGGAGGACAAAAGGTGCTGCATCATCTTGAGAGTTAATGTTTCCTCCTTACATATAATATGAGTTTCTACCTTACTATCAAAGTCTCTCTCTCCATTAACTAGGTAACAAAATGTATTGATATTGAGTGATATTCTTCCTACATTAAAGACTTTCATATGTAGAGTGATTTTCAAATGAGTATTTTTAGAATTTTAAAACCAGAACTCGTAGTTTTGAAAATGTTCACAAACTTGAAAAAGAAGGAACAATCATTTTAGGTCATCCTGTCATCAGATTGTCCAACCCTTTCTGAAGGATTTGAAAAGAGCTTCAAATGTCAAAGTAATGTTAGAATTAAGAAATGTCTAAAAATGTTTTGTTTTTTCATTTAGATATTTTGACGTGCCACTGAATGATCAAATATTGAGAAAAAAATGATTGAGCCGTGGGCGTCCTAATCTATGTCGAGATATTGTGACGCCAACACACATGTAGATTCCTTGATATTAATTTTGGTAGTAGATCAAACAAATGTGTCCTCTGGTTTGTAGTAGTCTTTTTTGTTCATTTTTACCAATAAAAATGTATCTATATTAAAGTTTATCTAGGATTAACTATTCCTATTAGTGAACTAAATATTTATTTTAGTCAAAGAATAACAACAACATAAACAACAATTTATGAGAAAGACAAATTTTGAAAGGTCTGTGTGTTTTATGGATTTTTACAACTGAGGATTTCCTTGGGAGTATTATTTATCATGGTAAGATTAGCTTCTATGTAAATACAATTCAAATACATTGTTTTTACTCACCTAAGAGACGAATGGAGTCGCGTTTTGCTTATCTGTGAACAACAAATTCAAATTCAAATTCACCCTTGTGGGACATATCATATCAGATGGTAGGTAGAGTGGATAGTCAGTGCGAGGTTGCTGGTTTGATCCCTTTTCCAGATTTTCCAGATGTGCTAGTGTCCCTGAATGTGCCTTGTAGGCTACTGCTATGAGTGTGTGAATGTGTGTGGGATCAGGTATGGCTACGTGATTTATTGCTTACAATTCATTATCATGGAAAATTTCCTACAAAAATGTTGGAGTGGACTGTAGTACTTTTCTAAAGTTTCCACATTCTTGTTATTAAATTCATTTTTTACTTTTGTTGAGTGGAGATTTTCCTTACGTCCTCTCGTTGTCATTTGTTTAAAGTCAATAAAAAAATATAATTTCTTGTCTGCTCAATGGTGTAGGATTGTCGAAGTGTACTCAGTAAATCATTTACTACTGTGTGACATGACGAAGATCACGTTCGTGTGACCACTGATGTGTTGATGAAGCTTCAAGAAGCAGTTCTTTTTTTCAGAGTCCACTAGATGTCACTGTCTGCTTGATAATCTATTGTTTTAAACAACTATTCTATGGAAATGATGCACCATTTTTAAGGGCGCCAACAACTGACCTCTCAAACAAAGCAATTACCTGTGACCAAGAAACGATTTGCAAATACTCTCGAACACATTTAGAAACATTAGCTGGTTGTTAGTTCTGACTTGAGAGGAAATCAAATGCCGAAAAGACACTTAGTCTCAGGTGATTTTCTGTGCATCCGGTGGGACAGATTCTACTTGGTTATTGATGAGAGGAACCTTCTCCAACTCGATCACACCCACTTGTGTCACGCCTCATTTCTCTCCCCTCCATCTCCAGTTCACCCCCGCCCCCAGCCCACCACCACCACCGCCACAACCACCAGAGCCTCCTAGCAGGTGCAGGACACTTAGCCGACAGACAGCCGTAATCCGGCTATTGACCATACTTCAGTAAATCTTAATTGGATTACAATGTTTACATGTATTTGGAAGGCTGTGCAGTTGAGACGCCGAGTTTCCCATGAATAAACCCATTACCGCATTTGGATTCCCTCCTGCTGTGTAGACTTTTACTGTAAACAAGCTCCTTCTGGAAATGGAATGTTTTTTCGGGTCGGCCGATGCTTCACCGGGAAAAATTCTAGATTTAGTTTGTCAGCTAAAATCCTCTGTGGCTCCTTTGAGCAAAAATTGATCAATTGAAATAGAAAATATATGATAGTAAAGGTAGTTTTGGTGAAATATATCATTCATTAACAGTTTATTATAGATAGACTTGGGAGCTTATTTAGCTGAAATCTGTTTAAATCATAAATGTGCTTTTATTCACAGGAGGAATATATAATACATTAGTAAAGGTTATTGCTGATTAAAAATAAATGAATAACCACAAACATTTTTACTGTTTGCCAATAATATTAAGAAACAAAATGTTCTCTTTTCTTAACGTGTTGCTGATACTTTGGTGTTAACATTGCTGGTTTTGTTGAATAAAATTCACACAATAATGAGGTGCAGCTGGACCTACCTTGTCACTGAATGATCAGGATGAATGAAAGCATGGATCTGTTCGGCAGCGTCTGGACCGGAGCAGCTGTACATTACGACTACAGGAGGGGTACGCGGTCTGACCTCAGGGGGGGATCAGTGGCAGTCTGGGGTCAATGGAGATGTACCGCCTCAGCTGCACAACCTGACAGGCCTGATGCTGCTATTTGTAATGGGATTCACCCTGCCGCACATCTGCTGTCATTATTTGTGGCCCTGCAAGCTGAGGCCAGACTGCTGGTCCACTTTTGGTAAAAACACAAAGAAAATGTTAACATGAGAATAAAATGATATAAATCATATTTATCGGGGTGATTAGATGGGAATGACCTCTACAAAGTGTCAATCCAGGCTAAAACAATTAAACTGATCTATTTTTATCTTCCTGGTAACTTAAAAAAGTTTCTCAGTTCTTCATTTAGAAAGTGAATAATTAAAAATAAATAATGTCTGAGTTACATGTTTCATAATGATACATTATCTATTATTTAGAATTATATAAATACACTTATTCCCCTATTTTTATTAAGTTTTGAGTGATATTCTTATTATATAATATATATTTCATTTATATTTATATTTTTCTGCAGTTATTTGGTTCTATGTACTATGGCCCTCAGGAAATGTAATAACACCCGACAGTGCTTTTTGCACGTCTGCGTTGTCTTCCCCTTTTAACGCCAGCAGTTGCCCCTTTGTTTATCCTTGCGACACAACCTCCCATTAGTAGTTGAAGATGTGTAATTTAGCACTGTTATCCAGAGAGACTTTCACCATCTACCACCAAAGACCTCTATCTGGTTATCTAACTTGGATTTGAACCCATGAAAGAGAGATACTATTGCTACCTTGCAAGCTAACAAGTCTATATTATTTTATACCTTTACGTACATAATCTTTAAAACTTTTCATGCTCAGATGGGTGTATGGAATGGGTAACATTACACAGGTTCCTGTGAAAAAACTACATTATATTCGTGACATGGCAAATAAGATGGCTAATACATTATATTCCTGTAAAACTCTTTGGTGACCCCTATATTAGAGCATTGAAAATAGTACTTACTATTTTTGTACGACAGTCTGGAAGACAGAAGGGATACAATGGACATAATTTCATCTTATATTGACCCTACATCATTCCTACCAACACTGCACTAGACTCTTGGTTAAATTGTAGTTCATTATTCTGTCAGCAAAGAAATGTGGGGAGTAACAAAGGTGGATCTATTTGAATTGAATTTTATTTCTGGGAAATTCATTATTTAACGACTGGGATCTGAGGAAGTTCATCTCCGGTTGATATATATATGTTCCTGTCCTCACATCTGGTCAAGAGCTGTGTCTCTGTGAGAAAACATTGAGGTAGAAACAAAAGGCTGAAAAAAAACTGGTTCATTCACTGTCTGGAATGTGTCTCAGCAGATGTTCAGACTAGAAACACTGCTTCATAAATTTTGACCTGGGAAACTAAGGACCTTCTACACCATCAAAAAATGTTGGTCCAGAGTCAGATAAAAATGGACCCATCACAGTTTGGTTGATCATGGTTGAGCGAAAAACAATAGGCCTTCTTGAAGTCTGACCAACCTCATCTAAGCAGAGTGATAAGAGGGGGAGATTTAAATGGCAGTGGACAACAGTGGCATTGGCATTTTCAAAAACACATTAAAAATAATTAAAAAGGTAAAAACTAAAGCCAATATCCAGAGCTAAAATAAACATGTAAAACATATTGAAAGGCATTCCATGGAGATAGTTACCACCCTCAGTGGATCACTGGCTGTTCGGCTTGCTGAGCTATGAAGCGTGACATTTTAGCTGGTTGGTTCTAAGAGTGAATCCAGGTCAAGCATGGATTTTGTGCCGGAAAGTCCAATTCCTCCTGCTCCGAGATAAACACAGATAAGTTCAAGGTACTGACCAGGATTTTTCTTTCTAAAACTGACTTGATATATGATACTTTTAAACCTTCAGAGCTCTTTGGAAGTCTTTGTCTCAAGGGGTTCTAGCTTGTTTTCGTGGGAAACAGTTAGGGGATAATAAATAAAAAATTGGGATACAAAACACATGTATTAAAGTTTGTCACTGACAAAAAGCATTCCATTTTTTATTGTTGTCTCGGAGTTTTTAAATAAAAGTAGAGACACAACAGTGATAAATATTCCTGCCCATCCATTTTTGGATAATACCAGAAGTTACCTCCATTGTCTTGCTTTTTCCAGACTCACGTATCTCTACTGCAGACCTTTCGCTCACCTCTTTCTCACTGTTGTGTGGAATAGAAATATGTATTCATCCACACAGGACTTACTAAGTCTCCCAGGCTCAGATCAGATTATCAGGATGCTGCTTAAATAAACAAGGATCGTTTCTATTGCTGTTGTTTTCTTTAAATCCTCATTATAAGTTTCTTATGGAATCCATCCTTAAAAGAAAGCTGACAATTTGGTTCAGCAGAATGTCTTTGATCTCTCTCACTGATGAATTCCTTGACATATTTTTCTCCATGTCAGTTTGTCTTTCTTCAGATGTGTTAAATTTTGTAGGAATTTCTGTCATGCACATATCCTGGAGATGTTCTCCCCTTCGGAGGCGCTGGAGGTAACTTCAGGTCCTCCCTGTCAGAGCAGCAATGAGTCTCTTCCCTCAGCCTCTCGATACATCCCAGCTTTAATCCTCGGTTGTTTGTCAGCGCTGATGCTCGATCGTCACGTGACTCCTTTCACAATGCTGCCACTTTTTCTTTTTTTTTTTTTTTTTTTTTACAATCAGCAGCGATAAAGCTGCAAACAAGAGCCAGAGGCCGGGACAAAGGGAGGTTAGCAAATCTTTACAAGTGGCAATTCTTCTTCTTTTTGTGTCACTCTGACTCGGCTAAATACAACGACAAAAGGCTGTTTCCATTGTAAACAGAATGATCCACTGTTGCTGGTCGAATCTTTTTTTTTTTCCAGAAGAGCATTGATTCATTTTTGGTAAACACACATTTTACTCCCTCTCTGGTGAGGCAAATGAACAAAGAGCTCACATTATATTTTAAATGAAACTGTAAAAGACAGATCTCAGTGCCAAGCTGGCAGAATGCGAGAGGCTGGACAAAAATAGCAAACTAATGTAATATCTACTGCTTTTTATTGGGATGTTGATGCTGGCAAAGGTGGTTTAAGGACTCCTGGAGCAACCTTATGCTTTAGTTTCAGTTTCAGTTTATTTTAAACGGACAATGTGCAGGTACATTAAAAAGATGGCTGCACTTATAATACACAATTATTATTAAGGCTAAAAGATGGATGAGGACTTTAATTAACATTTGGCTTTTCATTGTTTATTCTGTAACAAAAGTAACAAAATATTTCATACAGTTTTTGCGGCATAAATAATGAAAGATTTCTCGAAGGAGACCTCTATCCATCTATCTAAATGCTTTGTTGTATTTATTCAGCTAAAGGCAAATCAACACCAGTGCAAGTTCCTCTGTGTGTACTTCATCTAGAGAAGGTCTGTGTGCAGATTTCTGTTCCGACCAACCAAAAGTACACAGTGTGACCAATCAGGTGTCTTTTGGTTGGCTCGCAGCTCTTTCTGAATAAATGGACGACCTTGAGTTCAACCCCGATACGATGTAGATTGATGTTTTAATTTTCAGTCAACGAAATTGGGCACGAAATATTGAGGCAGCTTTAGATCCTGAAAAGTCGGTTTCAGTTTAGAAACCTTGACGTCATTGGTTGGTGTTTCTTAGCCTCTCTTGACAAATGAAGATATGAAGATATAAACCTTTTATCCCAAGATTCTCCTGGAATAAAATACATTGAAGATATTATTTTGATATTATATAATTGCTGCACATCAAATAAATTTAATTTCATCTCACCTTATTTTTAACCAACAGATCAATGATATGGATTGACCTGAGTTTACACTGTATTAACATATGTAAAAGTGTCTCATTGAGGTTTGTTCAGCCAGGTGTGCATTTAAGGATTAACATGTTAGTTCACCTTCTTTCATCTTTTAAGAGTTCATTTTAATGTAGGACTGGAGCTCACTTTTACATGTCTTCGTCTGCATATTCATCCAAAATGACACTTAAAAACATCCAAATACATCCATGGTGCTCGTCTGTAATGTCCATCTTATTGTTATTGTATCAGTCACGTCCTTCACGTCTAACCTTGAGACCAGCACTACAAAGATATTTGTGTTTTTACATGAGTCTTTTTGGACAAAGATGTGCCTGAGCTCAAGTCACTACATTAGAATGAACTTACATGTTTGCCTTTAACTCTAAAAAGAAAGGAAAACTACTCTGAAAATAATCCCAACCCTTAGCTAACACGAGGGTGGCAAGAAAACGAGTGAATTTTGGGTGAACAAACCTTAAGAAGAGGCCAAAATTATTAGTTTGTCTTCACAAAGTTTTTGCATCAAAATGGAATATTAAATTATTCAACAGAATTCTTGAGACAATTGTGTTTACTTCATCTCCTTGTAGTCATAATCGTTTCTGTTCTGTGGCTTTTTGTCTGAACTGAACTCATTGTGAGGAAAAAGTGGAAAAACATCCTTGTGGCAGAAGCAACTCTGCGATTGATTGGTGAAAAGGTCTCAGCAAACTCACTCTGGACGGTAAAGAGGGGCAGCAGTGAGGTCTCTCTCTTCCATCAATAGTTCAGCAGCTGAGGTTTGCTGCTCTGATGGATTCGGCCTGTCCTGCGTCTCCTTCCTCCCCTTCTGAACTGCTCGCTGTCTCTGTCCGAACCGCCACCTTTTCAGAGAACATCGGCGTCATATAAATGAGGATGTCTTTACCTCTCCTTCGCTGCGTTTATCCCTGAGCTGCCCCTACCCTGATGTTTTTCATCCAGATGGATGAAAGTCGTTTTTTCCATCCAACGGCAAATATAGGAACTGACAGATTTGAGGCTATATAAACACAATGTTTGTTTTTAATGCTTTGTTACTCTTTAAAGCAACTTTACCTTTAAATATATGAGTAAAAATATATTAAATTGGCAAAATAATGTGTGGGGAAAAAAACTACATTAGGTTATGTTTAATATAGACTATGCTAAGATAGCTTGCTGTGCTGTTGCAAGACAAAAGGTTACCAAGCATTTCAGGCTTCTTATGATCTTCCATAATATAATAAAGGGTGTATATGTTATGATATCTACCTGCTACATACACTTTACAAATCTGGCTTCTTAACAAGAGTGCCACTGAAATGTTTTGCCTGACGCAAATTATCAAGGTCGACAACTAGTCCAATCTAATAAAACAGACACAAAATTACAGTATTATTACCTACTAATATCAATAAGGAGAACTGGAGAGCATTTGTAGTTGTACCATTAAAACTATAAATTCTCCTGAATATTGCATACCTCTCCCAAGCCTCTTTTTTCTCTACCTGTGTATATTTTTATCCATTTACAAGTTTGATATCTTTTTTTTAGCATTTGAAATTTTGTTGAAATTAGAAAATGTTGGAGAAGAAGGATCCACAGCACAGATCCATGGATCCTGATGGTTCTCTGTAACACCAAAATAATCGTCAACACATCAGCAATTCTTTCTGAAATGTTTTGTCAAATTCTTTTTTGAGTGTGAACTGACCTTCAAAACCCAGTCGGAGGCAAAAATTATGATATTGAACCACAGCCTTTTCAATTTTCTCCTCACTTCAGAGCAGGGTTGAATCTTCTCTAAAGATTGCTGTCGTATCTTGAGTTGTGATGCCATACGTAGTCGTGCATAGTTAGATTAGATTAGATAGACTTTCTTAATTCCTCTCGGGATCTCATTCAGGAAATTAGATTTTCCAGTACACAGCAGTCGTTAGAAGGTACAGCAAGTTTCATAAATGCAAATGAAAACAGCATATATCAAGGGAAAAAGGGAAAAAAGAAAGAAAAAAAAGGAAAAGTTCTCTGTGGTTGTGTGTAGTTTCATGTAATTGTGTATTGCACTTAAAGGCCACGATATGAAGGTGCTCACACATGTACAAACTACAAATTATAGATAAAAGAATAATACTTTGAGAAGATTCTTGATCTCTCTCAATTTAAGCAGAAGCTGTGACGTCTTAACAATTTATAAACAAGATTGTATGATGCAAAGTTACTCATTCAACACTCGTTAAAAAACATTATTGTTGTTTTTATTCAGTCATTGTGGGTTTCCTTAAAACTTTTTTGAAAAGCTTTGCTGAACTTTTAAGTGGCCCAGTTAAACAAAACATTAATTTTACATCTGAGCACCCACAGTTTAGTTTCATTTCTTAAGATAAATTCCCTTGTTTTTGTGGCCACTACAGCCTTAACAAAAAGAGAATAAGACAATAATTGCATTAATCTTTAGCAGAGATGCAGCTTTAAAGTTAAGTTTACGCAACTGTTGAGTTCATCCTTTTTTTCATTGTGATTACTGAAAACTTTTGTTTATTGTTAGTGATGCTCAATAAGAAGAAACTCCTTTGTGACTCACCATGTCAAAAGTAACATTAACGTCCACCTCTCATCAATCATCTTCACTGTTCCAACAATGTTAACAAAAAAAAGACTAAAAGCAAGATAGAGTTGGTTTCTCAGATTTTTTCTTTCTAACTAGACATTGGAATTGTGTTTTATACCTGTTATACCTATTTTATCGAAAGTGTCAGTTACATTTGCCCAGATTTCTTCACACTATGGGGGAGAGTGCAGGCGAACAAGCTGTGTTTTAAAAATGTAAGTAAGATATTTCATTTATAGCTTTGAAAGTGAGGTAACTATGTTTGTTTGACAACTTTGAAGATTACCCCCAACTGGTGATAAATCTGCATTTTAGCTTTGTATTGATCTTTTTCTCTCCTTGTTGAAAACTGCAATTATTTTTTCTATGGAAAACATGTAATCGTCTGATCCCCCCTGGAGTTGTTCTCGGTGGTAATTACAGCGTTCCATTCTTAATTACACAGTAATTCATGTGAATGTAGGGTTTTCTGTCGTCTAATAAACCATCGTAAGCTAAGTACATGAGTCACAGTTGAATGTTGAAAAGACTTTCCTGTTGCTTACTCTCTTTCAATGATCATACATCGTCATCACCTGTTCCTTCAGCATTCTCCAGGTACTTGCTTAAGACATCCCTTTTTCTTTAAGAGGTTTCATTAAGCAAACATTGGGATTGTTGAAACTCAAGAGTTCAAATTTAACACAGACATAAAACTCTCAAAATGACAAGATCTTCTTGTTTTTCTCTGATTTATTGTTCATTGTAATTTCTGGTACAATATTAGTTAAGTGTGTCGGACAAAAGAACCAATTAGCTCACAGGAATAATAAGGAATAAAAGAGCTGATATCTAGACATTTGCCATAGTTTGAGTGCTAATATTTACTTATATATATCTTAATATATTAGTTTTTACATGAATAGCTTGGTAATCGTACTGACAAAAACATTACTTTTATGCATTCCCGTTTTACTTTTCTATCTGTTGGTCACACAACATAGAAAGAATGGTTTACCACAATTGTATTTGATCAAAAATAATAATAATTAAAAACATTTTTTTTTAAGATTCTATTGTATTTTGTTTTATTTTAAAAACTCTGTGATGTTTATTGTGAGCTTGAGACTCTCCTTTAAGGAGGTTCGGTTATATTAAAAAAAAAAGATTTAAACATTGAATATGCTTCTGACAAAAGTTGTAACTGTTGTGAAATCTCATCCTGCCAGTGAAGGTAAAAGGACCAAAAACAAAGTGAACACAGTGAACAATATATTCTTGGAGAAGATAAGAAAATGTTCTGTCTCAGTCTGTCCAAAAACGTTTTTCGAACTGGTCGTGTAACAAGATATGTCACATTTGGTAAATGTCTGTGTTGTGATTTTGCATTGTATCATCGAAACATTTGTATCATCGAAACATTTGACAAACCCTTTATAAGTGTAGCTGCTTTTTATATATTATTGAGTATGTTACTTTGTTTTTCACATATCAAGTATTTTCATTAACAGATTTTTATTCTAATAAAGGAAACAAAGCTGCTGATTCTTGACTTTCAAAAGAGTGACAGGTCAGTGAGTAATAAAAATTGTTTGTCTGGCATTGACAGATACACTTTTGTTAGTAGACATAGCTAATATTAAGATCAATATATTTTGTTTAGTTATTGAAGGAAGACTGTTTAAGACCAATCGCCAGACTAATAAAATATGATGAAGATCTAATCATTTACATTTTCTCTCCCTTCCTGAAAATTTCTCAAATAAATATACTTTTTCTATCCATCATGTGAGCGTATCGTTGGCTTTTGTGTTCAGGGAACAAGAAACACGATAGTGAGACGACATTTCTGAGCTACATTTCATCTTTTCACGCTTTGAGATTCTTCCACGCAAACACCTGCTCTCCATCTTCCTCTCCTCTCTGTTACCTCAGATAATGTTGCAGAAGATACTTTTCTCACGGCAGCAGCCGCCGAAGCTACATAAGTGACAGGACTAGAGCTGCTCAAATCCCTTATGTTTAATGCAGCAAGGTGCTGAAACCTCTGTTGTTTCATCATGGAGAACGAGCCCCATATTTTTTTTTACCCAATTCTGTTGCGTCCTGTGTCGTGTACCTGCTCATCTGACAGATTGATGTCTCTAATATCATTCATCAAACAGTGACACGGTGTGTTTAAGATCAGGGCCATAAATCATGGCGAGGTGCAGAGGAATCTATTTCCATAATTTCAAAGAACTTTAGTTAAACAGCACTTCTTACACCAACTTTGATCTGTTGAAATCTAAATTTCTAATTCTCGTCTGACCAGAGAGTCGGGAATATCTGATTGTTATCGTCTATGTTAACTGGGACATGAGAGCGATACTGTGTAAAGTTTTTATTGAATATACTTAAGATACCCTAACTACAGATAGAACAGTATTTTAGTATTGGCCACGAATTAGTGGACAAGTCGTCAATCCTTTAGTCATGTGATTCTCAACCGGTCTGGCTTTCGGAACCTACCGACACAATCTTTTAAATATGAACAGAAAGTGCATCAATAGTTATTAATACAATAGTTATATCATTAAGACTAATTACTGGATTCTAAACAACAGGTGATCTTTAACGTACCATGAACCAATGGTACCAGATCCAGTTTCTGCCAGGATTCTTCAAGCAAGTGCAATCTGCAATCTGAGATTCAATCCTGTATTTCCACAATTCACAAACATTTTGCTTGAATATAGAAATAGAAGAAGTCATTAACCGGCCAAAACTAGTCACTGGTGGTACAATAGGAAGCTCAAACTGTCCTTGAAGGTCAACAGTTTGTGTACTTTGGTATTGTCCCCAAGTGTCTATGATAGATCACACTTGAAGAAATATAAACACAGTACTTCATCAAGGAAGTTGAAGAGTGTGCACTGGATTTTGTGGAAGCGACATCACGCTCATTTAAGGAGTGAAATTTAAGAATTTACATCCATGAATTCATTTGGAAATGAGGGAGCATTGAGCATAGCGTGGAGATTGAAGGAATGAACAGTGTTTGTTTGTGTTCAGTATGTGCACATCCATTGATTTTTGTGGGTATTGTGTTCAGTTTCGCCCATAGAAACCAGATTCTAATCTGGTCTAGTCTCCCCTTCGCTCAGCTGCATTTTGATTTGGGGGACAATAGTTTGGCTCAAGGTTAAGAGTTTGAATCTAAAGGACAGATAGATCTCAGGGCTGCTGTCTTCAGCTGATTCTATTCAAACCTCGCACAGATTTATAAAGTTTCAGGGTCACTGCAGGGTGACATGACTCGCCTTCAAACCTTCCAGTGTTTCTCAGCCATCTGATTGTGATTGTGTGTCTCACTGTCGAATGTAGCCGCGATGACCGATGTCACGTGGAGTGCAAAGACAAAGTTACCCAGAGAGAACGCACGTTTGCAACAACATGAAACAAGAAAGATATGTAAACAGTTACGGAGTCGATCTATCCAAGTGAGCGGTGTCAGAGCAGAGTTGAGTGGAGGAGAGCTCAGGTGCTAATAGATTTCACAGTGTCGGCGGCCTTATTAACCTTTCTGTTCCAGCCAAGGCAGCCAGAGAAAGGGAAGGCAGGGATGCGTGGGAGAAGAATAGAGGATGGCCTGGAAGAGCTAGATAAGGCAGACTGGGACGACATGTGCCCAACTGAGATATCTAGCAGCCATCTGCGGAAGCAGACATGATGATACACAGAGCAAGAATATGGTCCCAACACATTCTCCATTTTAAATGCACCAAGATATTGAGTTGTTTTTGTGTATTTGTTGAAATGATTTGTTCAAATCATCTGCATGTTTTTTTTTTTGCACTGCACAATGTGTTGCTTCACAAAGATGTGTGGATGCAGTTAGACCAGAAGTCCACCATTAAACTTGCTGACGTCTTTCGTTTGCCGAAGGTCATTCGAAATATATTTCCTCCGATTGAAAGTTAGATTATTCTTAAAATCAATAGTTGTTATTTGGCTTTCTACTTGCAGCTAAATGTGTATGCTTACCTCCTGTCATGAGTTTTATTTGTAACTTATATAAAGCTTACTGACTTAATTACTTATATTGTAAAATATTAAGGTAAATTAAATGTAATGAAAAAAAGCAACATTTATCAAGACTTTTTCTGTTGTTTACTGTAAATATTTGATTACCGTTAGATAGAAAGATAGAAATTGATTATCTTAGCAAAAAATAAGAAAGAAAGTCACATTGGAGGATAAAAACGAAATGATAATAAATAAATAAATAAGAAGGAACAATTTTTGCAAGTTAAATCCAGTCTCTGTCTAACCGTTGGATTTTAATTTGTGGGCTGCTATGTAGCCAGTTCTAGACCAGATTATCAATAAGAGACTTTTAGTTATGATGCAACTCAACCCTTAACACTCAAACACTAAAAATGTCATCTCAGAATTAAATATATTACTAAATGCACACTTACATCGCACATAGAATGAAATACTGTGAGTAGGCTGGTGGAAAAATAAATATGCAATGCAGGTTGGCCAAAAAAAAGTATTTTGAGGAATCCAAACCAAATAAGTTGATTTCACAAACTAATTAAAAACTTTTTTCAGTTTGTGGACTGTAATGTTTTTTTAGGCAAAAATACTCGAGATGGGTAAAAAAAATATTCTTAAGTCATTTGTTTGCTTGACAATAATTGATACTTAAAATAAATTGTGAGATTATCTGCACATGTCCATCAACAAAACTTCCACAAATGGAGTTCTAGGATGGAGGAAAGTCTGGGACAATTAACTGATATTTTCCTTGGACAGGCAGAAGTAGAGGTTGTATGAATAGATCTTGTAAGTAAGTAAGTAATATTTATTTATATAGCGCTTTTCGAGACCAGGGTCACAAAGCGCTTAAACAATCAAAACAATACTCAAAAAAGTACATACTTTAAAGATCAAGATAATACTGAGAACAACACAGGAGTTCGAGAAATTCAAGGAAAAGCCTGAACAAATAAAAACGTCTTAAGATGTTTCTTAAAGGAGTCAGTAGACTCCATCAAGCGCAAAGAGAGAGGAAGATCGTTCCAAAGCTTAGGAGCAACAGCCTGAAAATATTTCGCTCCTCTGGTCCTGAGCCGTGTGCGTGGAACCATAAGTAGATTCTGATCCACAGACCTCAGAGCCCGAGCTGGGGTGTAAGGCTGGATCAGATCAGTGATGTAAGGAGGAGCCTGACCATGAATAGCTCTGAAAGTTAGAACCAGAATTTTAAAGTTGATCCTGAAAGAAACTGGAAGCCAGTGAAGAGTTTTAAGGACCGGAGAAATGTGAGTTCTTCTAATTGAGCGGGTTAGAATTCTCGCTGCAGAGTTCTGAATCAACTGCAGGCGAGACAGATCCTTCTTGTTAAGACATGAAAACAAACTGTTACAATAGTCCAGACGAGAAGAAACAAACGCATGGATTACAAGCTCCAGATCATGTTGTGACAACATTTTCCTAAGTTTAGAGATTTTTCTCAGTTGAAGGAAACAGTTTCTGGTCAGTTTTCTGCAATGTCGAACAAGAGACATGTCTTTATCAAATACAACACCTAGGTTTCTCAGGCTCAGTTTGACAGACTGACCTAAGTCACCCAAGTACTGACTCAACCCTGGAATCTTATCATCAGGAGCAATCACTAGTGTTTCAGTTTTGTCCACATTTAGCTGTAAAGTGTTTTCACTCAGCCATTGTTTGATTTCTAGCAAACAATTGACTAAGCTGTTCAGCCTCTGGGGCTCAGTTGGATCAAAAGAGCAGTAGAGCTGGATGTCATCAGCAAAATGTGATAAGAAACATCTGGAAATCTCTGAATGATTTTACCGAGGGGAATCAAGTACAGCAAAAACAATAAAGGACCCAGAACAGAACCTTGAGGGACTCCACACAACAGATCTGCCGATTCAGACCTCATTTGATTGGCAGATAAACTAAAACTGCGCCCAGAAAGGTAAGATGAGAACCATTCTAACACAGACCCAGACAGTCCCACTTCATCCCTCAGTCTTCTCAGCAGGATCTGGTGATCAACTGTGTCAAAGGCTGAGGACAGATCCAAGAGAACCAGAACAGTGAATTTACCAGAGTCAGCCGACATCATGATGTCACTGGACACTTTCAATAAAGCTGTCTCCGTAGAGTGATGTTTACGGAAGCCAGACTGAAACTTCTCATGGATGTCGCTCTGATCCAGGAACAAAGACAGCTGCTCAGTCACCACCTTCTCCAAGATCTTGGACAAGAAAGGGAGCTTAGAAATAGGCCTGAAATTACTGAGGTCAGTTGGGTCTAAGCCTGTTTTTTTGAGCAGAGGCTCCACAATGGCATGTTTAAATGCATTGGGAAAAACCCCTGTGGAAAGGGAGAGGTTCACCATATTGGTAACCCAGGGGCCAATTACATCAAATACTTTGATAAAAAGCCTACAAGGAAGGACGTCATCTGAGCAAGAGGAGGGTTTCATCTTGTTCACTAGCCGAAATATCACCCAAAGATACAGCAGTGAAGGAGGACCAAGAGGAGGAGAGGGGCTCAGAGACAGTAGGGGTTCCAAACAAAGGGGGAGAGATTTTCTCTTTGATCAATTTAATTTTGTCAATGAAAAATCTCAACAATGCATTGCTGTCAGCTTCACAGAAGACAGGCGTGATTTGAGGAGCAGGAGACACGAGAGAATTAATCGTGTCAAACAAAACTTTGGGGTTTTTCCTATTTGCTGCTACCAGTTTTCTGATGTAATCAGATCTAGCAGTTTCTACCATCTCATTGTAAGAAGTCATCAGATCCCTGAGGTGAAGTCTGTGCACCTCAAGTTTAGTGGACTTCCAGAGACGCTCAGTCTTTCGACAAAGTCTCTTCAGACTCAGGAGATCTTCATTTGTCCGTTTTTTCTGAATTTTCAAGTTCGATTTTACAGGTGCCACTTGATCCAGTATTTCAACACAATGACCAGTGAAACAGTGAATCAAACTGTCCACGTCTGGGCAGTCATCAGAGGAAAGACGGTCAAACATAGCAGAAAAACTGTCTGCAGTATCGGCTGAGATGACACGCGTCTGAGACCTAACTTTCAAAGGCTTAGGTTCAGGGATGAAGTCCAGGTTAAACAAGACAAGAGAATGATCACTCAGATGGACATCATGTACAGATACATTAGAAATGTCCAGGCCAAGAGTAAAAACTCTAAGTCTAAAATGTGGCCTTTTTGATGAGTGGGTTCAGAAACATGTTGCTCAAAATTAAAGGCTTCTGTTAAAGTTAAAAGTTCTTTAGCAGAACAAGATGTGACGTCATCAACATGAAGATTAAAGTCTCCAAGAATAAGGACAGATTCCATTTGAATAATGGAAGATAAGAAGTCACTAAAGTCTTTCAAGACATCGCCGCAGGACCAGGTGGACGGTAGATTGACACACAATAGAAAGGTCTTGTAGAACCAACCAAGATCATCTGAGATTCAAAAGAAGTGAATTCCTGTGTCTGAATCACTTTGCAAGAAAAACTCTCCCTAAAAACAGTAGCAAGACCTCCTCCACGACCAGAGAGGCGAGGCTTCCCCAGGACAGCGCTCCCTACTGGACAGAGTTCGTTCAGATGAATAAACTCTTCCTCTCTCTGCCAAGTCTCAGAAAGACATAATAAATCCAAATTAACTCTTGTTAAAAGATCATTAAGAATAAAGGATTTATTAGTAATGGAGCGAACATTAAGAAGTCCCACATTCAGCACTGATGACGTCACTGACGACGCCGCGTCACTGACAGGCGCGCAGAGCGGGATCTTTTGAAGCGAACAGCAGTCACGTGGGTACCAGCTGTCACTGAAGTTCAACTCGGTTGTAAAAGCCGAATTAAAGAGAGGAAATGAAAAAATCTTACCACCTTTCGTTGAGGTCTGGACAGACGGCAGCGCTGACGTGTCGTCAAGCTCTTCAGCAAGAGGAACGTCGATCAAACATCGATGACGTCTGATGACGTCAGAGTTGTTCCTAGCGATCGTGACTGCTCGTCTCATCCTGACCTTGCAAGAAGCTGCGAACATTCCGATGACCTATTTTTATCTTAGGTTAGACCTTATACACAAACATAAACATTTGTCTTATAAAGTCAATTTCGTCATTTTGTTGGGTTGAGATATGGGGGCGTCACAAGGATCAGCATCATGTCACAGGTAAATGATGAATTTATTTATTTATTTTATCACCAATTTATTCAAAATTACCACCACGCTTCTAACAATTTAATTTTTTTCGGTGGTTTTCCCACCAACAGGAAATCTCAAAGTCCCTGGTGAACTGATTTTACCTGGCAGTAGATAAAAGAAGTTTGTCAGTAAATAAATGTTCACTAATAAACAGTAACTTAAAATGGAAAAACTACCTTCTTACAACAACAATTCTTGGCTGGCGACTGAAAGCAAGACCCATAAATCACCACTCCATTAATTTTGCCAAAAGGAACTTTGAATAATTGTTTTCTTAAAATTCAGCTCGGTAGCTTTATCTTAATCCTTCTAAGAAACAAATGGCTGGCAACAACATCACATCACTGGCTGAGGTTTGCTGTCTTAATTTCCCTCCAAATGGAGACTTTTTACTTTTGAATTCAAAAGGATTTTCAGACCATTGTAGTGAGATTAATCCAGAGAAAACCATGGGTTATTATAGAGACTGTTATTTTAAATAGCAGCTATATATAGCAGCTGAGAATGCAGCGTCCCCTGGAGAGTCAATTATAAAGTTTCACTACGGGGGGTCAGCGCCATTTGTCGTCCATAGATACAAATAATGTACCGTTGAGATGAAAGCCTTATTATGATGCTGTTCCATAACTGTAGAAATAAATAACCACACTGAAGGCTACATTTTTTACTACCATTTATAAAAACGGTTGTTCCATCCACATTCTTTATTTGAAGTCCAGAACCCGCCTGACGCAAATCCAACCTCTTTGTTTGGACCAAACAATAGTTAAGCCAAATGTTCTTTTGGATCCTCAATTAGCCACAGCTCTCACAAGACTGAGTCGGATTTATGAAGAATGTCTCCTTCGCTCTCTGAGCTGAGAGGGTATGCTGGCCATCTGTGACAATACATGTGTTAACCTAAGGACATCAACTAAATTCTTTACTTGAATTTTACAGTTGTAGAAACTAAAGACAGAGCTTTGTTAATAATGGGTTGACTTTTATCGGCGAGGTTACTGCTAGTAACGCAAGGTTTCTTTCATCAAGAAAAAAGTAGTGAAATTTGATTCGAGTTTAAGTATCTTTATAGCCTCTGTGATTTTTTTTCCTTGTTTCAGGCATATCTTCCTTGAGATTTCTTTCTTGGATTTTCTTGGATTTTTCAAGATTGGATAGTAAAGGTTCTACTTACAAATGATTTGTTTTCTGTAGTGTCATCTGGATTTATGTATGGTTTTCTAATGTTTCATTACTCAATGTAATGCTGCCCATTTGTCACACTTTGTTAAAGCAGCACTTTGAAACTTATTATATATGCGTATTCCTGGCTACACACGACTAAAACTGAAGGTCTGCCCAAATTTGAATTTGTTGACAAAACAATAGAGGCCTCCTGCTTAGATGGTTTCCCTTCATTAATCCTTGAAGTGCCAGGACCAGCTCTCTACTGTCATGATGGAATTGAAAATGAATATATGATGTCTCTACACAAGTGTGAGAAGTTCACCCAAAATTCAAACTTCACTCATTTTCTACTCACTGTCATGTCGACTAAGAGCTGGGATTATTTCCAGAGTAATCTGTACCTTTATAGAGTTATAGGCAAAAATGTATGTTCATTTTAATGAAGCGACTGGTGATCAGTTGTCTTCATCTTCATCCAAAAAGACACTTAAAAAGATCTAATTACCTCTGTAGCGCTCGTCTGTCTATGTTGAAGCCTCAACATGACGAATTGTTCCGGTGAAATTTACCAAGCAATACAGACAGGTACTCCGGGTAAATATCGCAAGCGCTTCCACATTCATTCGGCTGTCTATACTGTCAGAGTCCTGGTCACATAAGTTGTTTTTTTTTGATTGGATTGAAAGCTTTTTTTTTTTATCTGAAAATGCTAGTGGTACTTTCTAAGTGCTTTTCTTGCTGTTTATACCAATGGTCCTGTAATAGTGATTCCGAAATGAAAAGGTGACAGCTCAATAGATATTTACATCTATATATTATTTGTCTGTGTCTGATCAGAGATCAGGAAGGAAATGTGTACATTGCTGTGGTTCTGCTTCAGTATGTGTAAAGGCAGGATTTCTGACAGCTCAGGAAATAACCTTGATCAGTGTAGCATTCCCCAGATATCCAGCCCCTCACTCTCTCGGTCGAGGAGGCCACGCTCATGCTCGCTCTACATTCATTATTGATCTGAGAATTACACTGGAGCACTCTGCCAACCATAAGGGTTGAAGGAGACCCAGCCACGACAGAGTCTGCGATTGTCTGCAGAGTCATTCACAGGAGGAGAGGTGAGGGCCGCCGATGTGAGTCAGAAATATTACATGAGGATTATGAAGTGGGTTAAAGAGGGGTTATTACCCTGTTCCTGAGGAATAGAGAAATAGATCCTGTCTGAACGCATTATGAGCAAATCAGAGTTGATTAAGTTTTAATCTTGGTGATTCATTTAAACATAATTATGTCCTTTGTTTGATCCATGACTCAGCAGCAATGAGTTCTGACGGCCACATTCATCAAGAATAAGTCATTTTTAATTTACCCAAGAGGTCACTTATACCGATGCCTACATAAATATTTTTTCCATATTATGTTATGTTATGTTATTTTAATTTAATTTTTGACTTATATTTGTCGTTGTCGGTATTTCTGAGTGGTAAAATAGCAGGTGGTTCTACGCTTTAAGACAATCTTTATCTGCCAGCAAGTGAGGTGAAGCAGCATCAGATGCTAGAAAATAGCTGTTAGTGAGTTGTGAGTGTATGAAGAGAATCTCTATCTGTATGCTTCAACAGCAAATAAAAAGGGCACATGATCATGGGAGCTGGACCACAGGTTTAAATTCAAATATATCCCATTTTAAATTCAAACCACAACTAAAAAATATAGCAAATGATCACCTTAAAATATTGTACTGAGACTAAACTGCAATATCTAAAAATGTTTATATTAATTCATTAAAACCACTCATTATCTAGCTCAAAGCTTTTAAGTGTCGTCACAAGTTTGAGATGAAGCTCTTTAACCTGATGACCTTTCACAAATTACTCAAATGAAAACCTTTACGCTCATGCCGGAATATTATTGTCTGGGCTCATCTTGCGTCTTGACCTCTTCAACTCACTTCTAACTGGTCAGATGTGTGATCAAGCTTCTGCTCATCCTCAGTTCTGTGGCCTTAAATTATAAACTCCTTCACTCCCATCACTGGCTTCTTTCAAGCTGCCAGGATCAGTTCTAAAGATTTGTTCACAGTCAAAGTGTCTAACAAGTAAAGTTAATAGATAATAGATTAGAAAAAAGAGACGGGTGTCCATTTTTTGTCGTTATCGGGATCATTGGCAGCGATCCAAGCAGCGGATCATTGGCAGCATCATCCGTGTGACTGAAGTTGAACGATCCGAACTTCAGTTTATTCACTTTAATCGGAACCCAGACAAAACAATGAGGTATGTGCAGCCAGAATAATCAACATAGAGGATAAACTCATCTCAGGGTTGTGGTATACTAATGCTTTAGGAGCATAAATGTTCCTTCTATTGGTAGAGAAGGAAGGAAGATCTTGCCTGGATGTTACTTCTGAGTTTTCATTTATTATTATTATGATATAATTTCTTATATGTTAGCTTTTTGTGTGACATGTTGTTGCTGTTGTGGAGAGAAATAATAGGATTCTTGGGGACAAACATTAAGACTATATTGACACTGAAAAGTACTGACCCCAAACTGTCAGCATTGACCAACCGGCTTACGGTTCCTTCATTGAGAGGATTGTCTTTCTTTAAGTACTAAATGGTGTTATTATTTACTCATTAACATGCCTTAAGGGAGGCTTCAAACTGTTCTTGCTTTATTTACTGCAAGTCAATGATGATTCACTCTCTAAAGTCTCACTTTCCCGCCATGGTGCTGGTTTTATGTGATTTGTTTTGTACAGGAGGATGTGTAAACTTAGTTTTTGGGGAAAACGGCAGGTTTACATCTATGATAGCATCAGGAAATTTTGACAGTTTTCTTCAGCTGTCTGAATCTTGCGGCATTTGTTGAAGAAAGATGTTTCTTATCCGCATTTTGTCTCCCCAACCATTATTATAACTCATACATTTCACTAAAACTTCTTAAAGTTTGAACTCTTTTTACTTGATTGAGGTGCTACTACAGAAAAACTCCCACTGCTAGCTTCTTCTGTACCTGATGGTTCTGTCATTCTTTGTACAGAAATCATCCAACGTAGCTTAATGTGGGCGAGATCTTCAATGGGTCGAGTCCCCGAGTAAGCTGTGACAGGGTTTTAGAGACATTCTCATTCAGGACTGTCGTGTCGAGGCTCCTGGTGGCGCCGGGCGAAGAAGGTGATAACTAATGCGGCCGGGTTTTAGCTTCACCTTTGATGTTTGTCCCAGAAATCCTGCAAGCGCCGATTCTGTCTGCCCTTGATGTGAACGCGCCCTATGATCCCCAGAGAGAAGGATGTTTCAATAGCAGTGCCTGCTAGAAGCCGGCTAGTGCTATGAACCCACAGACCCCTTAAAATGCATCTGACTTCCTGTAGGCTGAAGCTGCAGACGTCAACAGATATATATCACATGTCTGTTTAAACACTCTGGGATTTCTTCGGAAGGAAGGCTAATGATTTATTCAGTTCCCCTTTGAATAAATATTGGAATGAGCATGAGATTGAACTTTGAGGAAATGCCTGATCTTTGATTTCATCACCATCTTAAAGGCTTTGGTCGATGCTGCGTTTCTGCTGCCAGGCTTTTGTTTCCTCAGCCGTCAAAGGTGACGGCGGCGCCCCTGGACAGGTCGACGTGTAATGTGGAGCGATTCATCCTGTGCCGCCAAGTGTCGGAGGAAATTTGCGACATTGGAAAAATGCCTTTTCTCTGGCTTCACTTGTGATTTCTCTATCGCCGAGACAGACCGGGGGGAACGAACCAAGGTCGGACTGATTAACGTCCTGTGAAGTGTTGCCTCATTATTAAAAATCAAATATTGTCTAGACAAACTTCTGCATTCCATATTTAGAATGAGACCATTAACTTGATTTTATAACACTGAGCCGGAGAAATCTTACTGGAATGACCTCTCCTTCTGCATCTAAATTACATTAAAGTTTTCAGATTCCCAACCCCATCTGTACATAAAAAAAACAGTTATTTTATTCACTTTCTTCCTTGTATGTCTCTTTGACTAAAATATGCTGCAATGGGACATGGAATCTAAGGAACAAGTCAATTATTGTCTCATTGATAATTAGTGCTTATTTTAATACAAGGTATATGACATAAATGTCCACATGCACGTAAACAATCCTCCTGCTTAGCTCGGTTTCCTAGATGAAAGAATAGATGGGTGGATAGAGGGACGAAAGGAGGGAAATATAGGTGGATGTGTGGTTGATGGATAGATGAGCAGGTGGATGGATGGACGGATGGACGGATGGACGGATGGATGGATGGATGGATGGATGGATGAATGGATGGATGGATGGATGGATGGATGGATGGATGGATGGATGGATGGATGGATGGATGGATGGATGGATGGATGGATGGATGGATGGATGGATGGATGGATGGATGGATGTGTTCATGGATGGACTGATAGATGGATGAATGGATGGATGTGTGGGTGGATTGATGGATGGATGGATGGATGGATGGATGGATGGATGGATGGATGGATGGATGGATGGATGGATGGATGGATGTGTTCATGGATGGACTGATAGAAGGATGAATGGATGGATGTGTGGGTGGATTGATGGATGGATGGGTTGCTCATCTTTTGATTATGATAATTGTGTTTAAAAACGACTTGAAAAAGTCTTTAAACCTCCTTATATATATATATATATATATATATATATATATATATATATATATATATATATATATATATAATACACTTTTAATCCTGTAACCAAAGTAAATATTACATTACACTTACATTTCCTGAATTAATTAATAAATGAACAAAGATCTTGAACTGCAACACATCTACACCACTAGTTCCTGATGTCAACGGGTCAAAACTTAAATAGTTCTTTATATAACAGTTAAAGCATTTTTATCTTATGTGTTTTCTGCCTTCTTTTCTTTCATTACATTCAAAAATAATTGTTGTTTTTTCTGCTGCACAACAGACACAGATGAACACTGTGGCGGCTGAAGATGTTAGTTGAAGTCTGATCCACTGTGAGCTGAGACAGTCTCAGATCACAGTTGTTCATCAGGTGCTCGACCCGATTGAGATCTAGGAAGTGTCTCTGGAGCTTTTCCCAGAGGAACACGAGTGCAGAGTTTAATTTAATAGATACAACAGCACCTCTGCAGGGACGACTTCTATCTTTCATGTCGGATTCTTCGAGGATGCAAAGCAATCAATTCATATTAAGCAAGACAGTTTCATAAAAATATACTTTTAGATCTAATTAAAGTAATTATACAGATCATAGGTACATGAAATAAAAATGAAGTGAAGGAAGAGACGAGAGACTTTTCACTATTGTGACTTTGCTGTAGTTTTTTTGTCATGGAATGTCTGTTCTTTTGTTGATTGTGAAGCATATTCTTTCAACAAATGAATACTGAGACATTTTATTCCACATTTTACTGATCTTATTATTTCAATATTTTAAAGCACTTCACAAGTTTTAGTCTTTTAATGGAATATACACTGACAGAAAGACTTAAGAAAACTCCATTATATTCAAGGTACTATAGTCTTGTCTTTAGACTGAACCCAAAGAAAACCATTTTGTATCTGATCGAAGTAAAAACTTCAAAATGTATTCTTCTGTACATTATTTAAAATGCTCCATATTTGTTTTAAAGAAACTTACTCTAATGAAATATATATGTTCCATCAATGAGCAGGAAAGTGTAATAGAAAGTATGAGTCTGATTGCCAATTTCTTTTTTTTTAATCTTGTAGCGCAATGTATTTTAATGATCTATTCCATTAACTCTATCAAACAAATTCCTTTTTTTTTTGTTTCTGGACATCTCTGTATAAGTGTTGTAATAATAAGATATGTTACTTAACTTAAATGAACCATTTGCATCTTTAAATGTCATCAACATTAACAATAATTACCTTTGACTTGAAGCAACCATTTGGCCACAGGACCATAAGTCTGACACTAAAAGCGACACTACTCAACACGAAATTCAAAATATTTGAACGTCTGGCTCATGTTGTAGGTGAAGAACAGGTCATTTCCTCACGGCTTCGTAGACAAACCATTCAAAATACATCACACCACATGGTCAGAGCATTTTCTTTTTTTTAAACGAGCATCTTCACAATGATGAGGTCAGTGAAGCTCCAGCAGGAGATTTCTGCCTTCTTTTCTGAAGATAACATTTATTTTGATGTGTTTCTGCTTTCTGCTGGCCAAAATTTCCTCTGCAACATCAATCCTTCTCTAAAAACACATGCCTGCTTTTATAGATGTATCAGAGTGCATCCTGGGAGGCTGCTTTTAGAACCAGATGTCTTTTTTTAAAAGAGCTTATGAGTTGGCAAAAGCTAGAAAAGCGTAAGAAAACTTGGAGTGAGTTTCTCCTTCTATTCCCACTGATATCAAGTAAATGATCGCAAAGACTGTCTCGTGCACTTCTGATGTCAGATGACAGTTTCATGAGATCAAGTGGTGCAATAGTAAAGTCAATTAAAGTCATTTAAAGTCACCTTAATACTCCATAAACAAAACAGAAAAATACCAGTATGTTTAACCCCTTGACGCCTGAATTTATTTGCAATTGTTCAAAAAAAATAATTATGTGTGTTTTTGCTTTCAAGCAGAGACTAAATTAAGTGAATATAAAATGTTTTACTGTAGAACATAAAATTATTGTAAAATTGGGTATGTCGCAAATTAGCGACAACAGGCATTAGAGGACCAAAATATAATAAAAACACATTTCCCATCTTAAGCATGAAATTTTATTTTTTAATGCCAACATATACATTACAGTGGTAAGAAAACAACAATAAAAAAAAAGTGACTCAAGTCTTCCTCAGAAGCGTCACCTGAAGTGCTGCAGACGTGTGACTAATAAGCTGGTCGTTTCTGGTCCCACTGTGTGTTCTCTGGTGCGAGGAATCCCCAGGTGTGCAGGTGCACTGAGTAAAAACTAACACCAAGATATGCAGTACCTGAATATTCAACAACAACAACTAATACTATAACAACAACTTCTATAACAACGATAACTGAGCTGTTTCAATTGTGGGGTGCCTTACTCATGAAACTCCCTGAAGCAATTGTTATTTTTGTTCAGGCACAAGTGAACATCGCACTTAGAACACTTGAACACAGGGTCAGTTTTCCTTTCAAAGACATCAAAGGAATGCACCAGCCCTTTTGTGTCACAAAGCACAAATATTTTATATCCTCATTTATGTGTCTTCTTGGGGACATATTGTTTTAAACTTGATTTTCCTTTGAAAGGAACCATTTGCTCGTCAACACAGAGCATTTGCTCTTTGTTTGGGAAGAAGTGCATCAATCAGTGGCCTTATTTTGAAAAGTCTGTCATTGTTTGGTGCCATGTTGTAATTGAAATGGATGTAATGTTTTATTTCTTCCCACTCTACTCTGTCTTTTTGTTCAGGAGTAGCTACACTAGGAAGCTCATCATCCTCTTCAGCAGTGAAGCTTTCCTCACTGCTGTCACAATGGTGAAAAACACCATTGAAAAGTGCAGACTATTCTATTTAGGTTAGGTTAGGTAGAACTTTACACAACCTGCTCTCAAAGCGACGTACTCAAATATGTGGCTTACAACACAAAAGCTGAAAGTCTGTACAATACAATATTATAGCATTATTACTGCTATTTTCACCACCTTGTGCAGGTGTGTATTCCTCATCAACTTCTCCACTCTCACTGAGACAGATGTTCTCACTCTCAGCTGGTGGAACTCTGGTTTCTACAGGAGTTCGCTTACCATAAAACATACCTGAGGAAAAATAAACGTCAATAATTTAATTCATAAAACATGCTACATGATTACAGATTGTTACAAGAATTGTTTTTGCTATAGAAAGCGTGTGACGGCTAAAATCCATCTGAATATATTATTGTGTACTGCGCCATTGCGCATCTGGCCATACTGATTAATTTAACCCCTATGGACGAATGTCGCGAATTCGCGACAAACCGAAAACTTGAAATATCTTCAAAAATTACGTTCAAAACTACTTTATTTTACTTTTCCTAGTTCCACAGACAAACAATAAGCAGACATGTATTTTTTTTTTACGGTAACTTACCTCAAACAAGACGATCCTTTCGCGCTTCCAACTTTGAATGGGTTGCGCAACACCAGGAAGAAAACACGAACGTAAACCGGACGTGGTTTTAAATGTTATTGGTCCTACGAGAAACTAGTGATTGCAAAACGTTCCTAGGTTCCTATCGAAGAGGCATGAACCAACATTAGGGAAACTCGCGCACGATCTCTGGCGCATTCTGAATGGAAGCGGTATGTCGCGAACTCGCGACACTCGGCGTTAAGGGGATAATGTTTGACAAACTAAATACTTGGTGCTGGTGAAGCTTTTTTTTTAGCTATTTATTTCTTTGTGTGATTAAATGCATTGTCTATTTTATAACAATTTATATTGTTCTTTGTAGAAAGTACTTCTTTCCTGTGTAAGCAGCAACATTGATGGTTCCATTCGCAAAAAGATCCCTTTAAGCTATTTTGCTCAATGATGTTGCGCAACATGGAGCTGAAAATCATTCCATGAAACCACTCATTTATTCTTATGAACAGTAGAAACTTGTCAACTAACAATGGTTCCTACTTTCCCAAACAACAACACTTCATTAATTCAACCCAAAATATAGCACTCTAAATTTGATTTGTTTTTCTCTTTTTAAAAAATAGGAATTATTGGGGCTTTAAGCTGAAAACAAAAAAGTAAGTAAGTCATTATGATATGTAAATGTGTGTCTCAAAAGTGTATTACCAGAGAAATACAAAAGCCTTGCTGACTTTATATTACCAAGAACTACAATCACACCTCTTGTTGTTCTATAGACTTGTAAGTAGTTGTATTATCGAACAATAGTTGGATACAGGAAGACAAATTGTTGTTACAGTCATAACAGATGATCTCTCTTCGCTGAGGTATATTAGCTGAAGGAAGTTATCGACATCAGTAATGGCATGTGACGTATACAACAGCTCAATCTAGAATCAATTACTTTTCCTTCTCTCTGTGATACAAAGTCAGATTTACTTGTTTAATAACAGTATTATTCACTTTAATGTTGCATGTGAACTTGCAACAGGGAGGTTTAATTTATTAACTTGTTAGCAGTATGAAGAAACACAATTGGGATATTTGTCAACCGGTGTTTTTTCCTTCCATGAGGTGCTATCTTTGAATTTACTTCCAGTCTTTCTAGCCTACGTTTCAGTGAGTATGAGCAGGGGTCTCTTTCTCCCTCCATTAATGCAACCAACACACAAAAACAAGATCTCGCCTTGACCAGAATATAATTATCCATTTTGAAGCAGCAGCTCTGAGGTGACTCAGGTTATATATTTATGTTTTTTTAGTCTCTCGTTAGCAAAATAACAAAACAAAACCTCTGTGTATTGATATGAAAAGTTTCAGAAACACATGGGAAATTATACCTAGCGTTCACTAGTTGCTGTTTTACTTGCTTTCATTTTTATGGCTCCTAGATGCTGCTTACCCCCCTTTTTGGTTCAGAAAAAACATATTTGCTTTATATAAAGCATACACCAAATCAACTCAATAAAAACGACAATGTGACTGAATAACACGTTTTGTAGTCTAGACTATTGTGTTATGGAATTGTTTTATTAATTTGATTTTATGCTGTGTTTTTTCTTTGTTTTGTGAAATAAGCTCCTTGGCAGATGTATGTGTTGACTCAGTGTTTTTCTAGTTATAATAATACACTCAACATGTTCCTAAAATCAGAGACACACTTTTTGGTGTTTTCATAACAAAGAAAATGACGAGCCTCTCTCCAGAAAATATGATTAGCAATTTCTCAAGAGATTGAAAGAATGAAAGAATAACGTTTATTTTCTCATTAACTATTGAACAAAATAAATGGTCAAGAAATGGATCAAAGATTTCAATCAGATTTCAATCGGCAACATACTTTTGGAAATATTAACAGACCACTACAAATGAAATGTCATGGGACCTAACACAGTGCCTTGTGGCATACCACTACCATAATAAGCAAAAGTGTATGGTGAAATATTCATAAACACACTTTGATTTTGTGCGTTTGCTCATTATATGAGAGTTTCATGTTGTTTACAAGTGCAGAGTCAGCAGGTCGGCGGGATAATTTCCATGTCCTTGTTTTTGTGATCCACAGATCTCTTCAGGCACGCTGAACAAACGACTTGACTCTAACAGAGCTAAGCCTGCGCTCGGTCCGCTTGTGGTCTGACGGAACTCTTCCACTTCAAAGGTAATGCCGCCTCTCGCTTTGCACCGCCAGACACTTTTAATCACTCGGTTACGCTCATCATCGCAGCAATTACATTTCCCGACAGAACATCTTTTCTTTTCTGGGGTTTGCAAATCCAAGACTTTTTCTTTGTTATCGTGGCTCCATGAAGCTGTGTGATAGTTCTCTCCACAAGAGCCAGAGAATTTACGAAATATTGAGAACAACTGTCTTTGAAAAGATGGAGAATTAAAAAAGAAAATGGTGAAATATTCACATTTTAAATGACATTTAATAAAGTTGATTTTAAACCAGCTAATCCTCACCCAGTAAAGCAGCAGCTGCTTCATCTGCACCAATTGTGTAGAGAGCTGCATCCTCAGATGGGCATCAGATGTGTTTAGACAAGGAATTAATTTGGGGTGCAATTACAGCCCTGGAGGAGCAAATTACTGGCAAAGGGGTGAGAAGGACCCCACCACCCACCTCGTCCCTAATCAGGTGAGTGTGTCTAACCCAATATTGGCCACCGCTGGTCACACTCAATTATCTTCATCTTTCACCCCCCAATCTGTTCCTCACCTCTAATGTCTTCATATACGATCCCCCAAAGACACCACCACATGTGACTTCCTGTCGGAGCAGCATCTCCAGTTGTGTCTGTTTTGTCAAGATGTCAGGCAGAGAATGCGTTTATAACAACCCTTAAAAAAAAAAAAAACGTTGTCCTGGTATTTCCAAGATGTCGTGTTCAGTCACAATACGTCTTGTTCAGTGACGATATGATTTTAAATTATAACTAGGGTTAAATTTAAAAGGTTAAACTATGGTAGCAATGCTAATGAATTTGGACACGTTTGACTTTAAGGGTAAGGAAGTCTTCCCTATGCAACCCCTTACAATTGGAATAAGGAGAAGGAAATTCAAGAAATCTTCCTTAATATAATATGTATAGTATATTGTAGTATAATATGGTCCAATGACCTCATTGTTCCCCCTTTTCCTTGACCTGATCAAGTGCCATCCTCACAAAAAAAATGCGGACGTCAAACGAGAAATGTGTCTGTTTAATGAGCTGCAAACAAGAAAAAAATAGTTAAATGAAAGTTATATTCTTATTTTCCGACACTTGTTTGTGTTAGTAAGGATGTTGCCTTACCCTAACTTTTCCTTACCCCAGTCCTTCCCAGAGCTTCTGTTATCTTCTGAGATGACGTGTTGTTAAAAAAGTACTACTACTACTACTACTACTACTACTACTGCTGCTGCTGCTGCTGCTGCAACTACTACTACTACTACTACTACTACTGCTACTATTACTATTACTACTACTACTTCTACTACTACTACTACTATTACTATTACTACTACTACTACTACAACGTTTACTACTACTACTACTACTATTACTACTATTACTACTACAACATTTACTACTACTACTACTACTACTACTACTACTACTACTACTACTACTACTGCTGCTGCTGCTGCTGCTGCAACTACTACTACTACTACTACTACTACTGCTACTATTACTATTACTACTACTACTTCTACTACTATTACTATTACTACTACTACTACTACAACGTTTACTACTACTACTACTACTATTACTACTACAACATTTACTACTACTACTACTACTACTACTACTACTCCTACTAGTACTACTACTACTACTAATAATAATAATAATAGTAATAATAGTAATAATTATAATTATTATAATAATAATAATAATAATAATAATAATAATAATAATAATAATAATAATAATAATAAAAGTAATAAGGACAATAATAATCCAGAAACAGAACTAGTCAAACAAGTCAACTAGTCCCAAAACCAGCGAACACACTGAAACAATGGAAGATAACTAAAGAACAGTTATGAACTTTAACTACATGAAACTGTGTCAAGGTTTCCGACTTCCAGAAATTCCATATGCAGTGGTGGTTGTCGCTCACCTTGACCAAGATAAAAAACAAGGGATTCTACAAACACGTTTCTCTCCGGGCCACCGGGTCACCTTGACCCTGAGATGACACATTGGTTAAGTGTCTTGAACTGTTGCGCCAAAATGAAAATCTTAAGAACGAACATCACAAGCGTTATT
Source organism: Callionymus lyra (assembly GCF_982586985.1). Taxonomy (NCBI): domain Eukaryota; kingdom Metazoa; phylum Chordata; class Actinopteri; order Syngnathiformes; family Callionymidae; genus Callionymus; species Callionymus lyra. The sequence goes on from NC_141818.1 coordinate 21,042,077, forward strand.
TCTTACTTCATCCATCTCTGTCTTTTGAATATCCATTTGTGGAAGTTTGTCGCATCTTTTCTTGTGTTCTTGTCAAGTAGTAGTGGTCAGAGCGTCGTTCTTCAAAAGCTTCTTCTTCAAATACAATTTTAATACTGTCCTAATCTTCTCACCATTATGCTCATAACTAGTTTGGTGGTCATAGTGTTATGGGTGAATCTTATCCTGTTCTGTGGAGGACAGAGTCTATTAACTACATTTAAATCTGTTAATACTGATCATAACCATTTATTTAAAGAAAAACATAGACAAAAGCAAAGTGAGTGAAATCAAGTGTGAGGTTAAATATGCTGAGATTGGTAAATGTCTTCAACATTTGCTCACCCAAAAGGTCAAAACTGTGCTAAATGCCAGTCACACAGTGAAATTCTTGGCCGGCCCTTCCCTCTGCCATCTATTTCAGTAACCCTAGAAGTCGCTGTTTAATGATAAGCTGAGGGGCGTAGCTGACATGCCGGCCATATTATCCCCTCTATGGGCACAGGAAGCAGCGGCAGCGCTGACCTCAACCCGAAGGCCCGTGAATCATCACGGCCCGTCATCAACTGCGTCCAATTGAAAGTGCTGCTGGCGCCCTGTGCACTTGTGGTTATCTCAAGCAGCAGATTGCTCCACAATAGACAAGAAAGCTATTTTCGTGACTTGTCATTATCCCGTTGTTTCCATTAGCTAACTACGAGCTAAACTGAGATCACATTGATGACAGACATGGGCTCGGTTGAAGACATTTGGACACTGAAATACAAAAAAGAAAATCATGGTACGCTGTCATAAAAAAAGTCTATTTAAGGACATGATGATTTTATAAAGCCACATTGTAATTATGATATTTGACATCGTCCAATCCTTTGACTTCGTATTCATGTAGTCCATCTTAGTCCGGCCTCCATAACGTCTCCACACGGGACGTCCCTGTCATTATTAAAAGCCTTTTGAGTCTTGGACGGATTTAATTCATCTATAAATTGACCTTTTTTTGCTCAATTATTTTGTAAAATCCCTGAACTCTAATGGAGGACACACTGTACCAACTCTCAAACCCTCGGCCAATCAGAAGTTGAAGTTGAAAAAAACAAGTTGTCTTTCTTTGTGGGTACAGTTAAAAGGATGAAGAGAATTATATTAAAATGTAAATTGTTATTTCGAAATAAAGAACAAAAAGAACATGATGACCCTTGTTTCGTTTTGATAATTGTTCTTGCAGGTGAACATAGACCGAGGTTGGAACGCAGATTTTAGATGCACGTAAACTTTTAGATCTATTTTTTTAAATCAATTTCAATGTACAGATTTATTTAAAATACATACACTTTTGTATTTCTGTCTTTTTGTACGTGGGAAAAGAAGTTCCGATAACAAATCTCTGAATTGAAAACATTAAATTGATGATTTTGTATTATATAAAACATATTGTCCAGTTAATATATCTGCATGTGAACAGTTTAGGGGAGAATTTTCTGAACTGATAATGGCCGATAACTCAATTCATGAAAGCTCGAGGGCGTCCGTGATCCATATAGAAAGTCTTTGTTTCTCCCTGACGCTGATCTGAATTTCGATTTGAAACACACCAGTGCACTTCTGTGCGTCTTGCAAAAGCAAAGAAGGTTGCCGAGGAAGCGGCATGTCAGTTGAGACTCTACTCCAGATGAATAAATGATTAGCGTGCAACAAACATCAAAGAGGGATTGTGCGCCTCAAAGGGAATAAGGCCGTCACACTTATCAGGTCCTATAGTGACGAATAAACCCTGCTTATGCCAGAAAAACATGGCAGGGTTTTAATCCGAACCTGTTTGAGATTCTAATGGCTCCTTTTGCATTGATCATCTTGTGCGGAGAGAAATGACACCCCTCATCCCGCCTCTGTTTCTTTTATGAAGTACCAAATAATGCGCATGTATTAGCGTCACGGTGTGACTGGTGTCCTCTTGCCAACACTCCATATCATGTTTTTCAAAATAAAACATTGTGGGGCTCCATTTAATATGACACAAATGAAGCCATGATATAATTTTTTCCGATCCTTTTTTACCAAAGGTTCCTTTTCAATGCTACCTATGATTAGCATATAGCATGATTAGCATTGCTAATCCTTGTCCCCTGTGTATTCCATAATAAAACGGGCCAGAAATTTTTACTTAAAAACATTGTGGGCCAAACTAAATATACATTACAATAGGAGTTCAAACAGAATCTCCCCTCAATCTCCTCTTGAATTATTAAAGAGTAATTTTAGAATGGAGCTTCTCTGCAGTGGGAGTCCAAACAAAAAACTGGTAAATAAGAAAAGTCATTTTTCATCACTAACTCAGGACACACTTTGTTTTGTTGTAGAAAATAGCCTGTTTATCATCAGTCATGATATCATTGTAGGTCATCCAGTTTTGGGTGTTTTTTAAGCTTGTTATGAAAATGAAATTGTTGTTGACTTGTTGGGTTTTGATTTGGCAGGTGGATTTACTGTAACCTAAATTATGAGTATTAAGGTCGAGATTGTTTTTTATGCTGTAGCCACAACTCCTGGCAATCCAAGTTTTCTCCAATAGTATCAATACTAATGCAATTGTTCATTTAAATATGATTTTATTCGAATAATTAAAAAGCCTATTTATAATTGAATATCAATATCAGGCTGTTTGGGTTATTTGGAATACAACAAACTGTAGTTTAATATTGTAGAAGCCACAATTCAATACCTATTTGTTTCCTAAACCTGTAAATCTGAGGTCTTCTGTGCGAAATTAGTCATTTTACAACATGTGTGTAAAAAGAACCAAAATCCCTTTTATATGTAAGTGGGCAAAAAAAGACAGAGAATATATAATGTTTCTTTACTAGTGTGCAATTGGTTTTGATCTTTTTTATGTTAAGAGCACATGTTTTATAAATGTTGTATTAATGGCAAAGTTTGCAGTGTGTTTCTTTTTCGTGTCTGTTTTAACTTCTGGCTTTTTCTCTCTTTCCTTGTCCCGTTGTTTGTCTTCCTACTAGCTCTCGCTCGATCTCGCTGTGCCATCCATCTGCTTCTGCTACGGAGGGGAATGTCTGCTCTCTAACGCCCCTCAGCCGCCTTATCTTGACTAGGTCTGTACTGCTGTGGGTTTCCTACAATGTTTGTTATCATCTCGGCCTGATATCTGCACCTCCATCTGTCAGAGATATCAGTGTGTGCTGGTGTACGTGTGCGTTTGTGACATCGAGGGTATCTCTGGTTTGTAGTTGCTACCACAAGATTGCTATCTGATAACAATGCAGAAGCTAATGAGTAGTTAGGCATATTAGTTTATTTAATATGTTTCAGGTTATTACTTATGAATTAGGACAACATAAGTGAATTCATGTTTAAAAAAGTAAACCTGTAACCTGTTGCTATAACACAGAAGGGCAAAAACAAACTTTCAGTACTTTTACAACAGCCCACAATGGTGTTATAGCAGCATATCTGACAAAAGGAAGTATATACATTAAAAAAGAACGTTTTAAAAAAGTTAATTATTCATACTTTTTTTTTTTTTTCTTAAGGCGCTATATACATAAATCCTCTTGAATATGCCAAGATGTGATGTTTTATGGACTTATACATTATACATTATAGTCTGAAATGTTGTTGACCGTGTGTAAATAAAGAAAACCATAACAAAGTCAGCTCACAGTTGTTCTTTAAGGTTTAATTTAGCCACACACTGAAATGTTAAATCAACCAATTTAATCTAAATTCATTCTTTATTCTTGTACGTTTTAGTGTTCTGTTCATGTAGAGAATTGTCAAATGTATTCCTTAAATTTCATAGAATTTTAATTCATTTGCTGTTGAAATGAAGTCAAACCGGAAGTAAAAGAAAAAAACGACATATTGCTGTTAGTATATGAGCCTCCTGACTCTGTATAGACAGCGGTGATGACTTTAACCATAAATTATTTCACAGTGCTGCAATAAAAACACAAATGACCTAAAGTTCTTAAGTAACATTATGTCGAACCCTTTATAAGCAGCAGTCTATTTCGTGTTACTTTAAACAATCAGTCCTATCACAACTTTATTAAATTGTATTGTTAATTATCCTAACAAAACTCTATTATGTAAAAGAGGTATTTATAAGAGAAATCCTCAACTCACCTGTATTTTCCCTGGTTTTAAACTTGTGTACTACATTCTTGTTTCCTCCGTTCGTACCGTCAGTGTTCACATGTACTTCTGCATGCTGGCTGTGATTGTTCATTTGGCGTAAGATCATATGCTTCGAATTTGGAAGTCCACAAAAAAGAATATTTGATTTTGCAAAGTGTTCAGCCTGTGATGTCCCGTTTCCTTCATTGTACATTTGTTTACTCCTTTTTGTTTCATCGATGTTGCAGCAAAACTGTACAGAGAGTGATGAGAGTTTGGAGCAGAGATTGTTTTAATTACCGAAAAAAAAAAGTTGAAATCTTTTCAAAGCAGATCATAATTGGCCTCCAGCAGAGAGTCCTCATTATTTCCTCCACATTGGTGGGCGCTTGCGCTTTATATGCAAGTCGCCCTTTGTGGTGATAATTTACCCTTGTCCCTTTAAATAATGAGTACATTAATGAGAGTTGACCCAAGAAGATGTTTGACGAATTCGGTCACCCAGACAATCTTTCCACCTCCCCCCCCATTAATGTCCTCTGATCTATCTTCCATTTGGTTCTGGATGTTTATTCGATGTCACACCCTCCATGCTGAGCCATCATGGCTGATTCATATCTGACTGCGATTAGAAGTTAATGCCGGGTGTTACCACTAAACATGCATTTAGTGTTTCACAAGCTGAAACTTTGTATTACCACATTTGCATAACTGCACACATTGATGGATATATCACTTCTGTTTCTCTAGCTTGTGAGCGAGCAGACATTCTCTGTTTGTTATGAATATCATTGGATGGCAACAAAGCTACTTCCTAACTAATATGGCCAACTGTCACAGTTTTGACATAAATAACATTAACGATTGTTTTGCTTGAACTTGCCACTCACCAACCCTTTTTGGGTTTGGGATTCCTAAATTGATCTGGTACCCATCCTTCCCTGCTTTGTCCCCCTCCATTCCTAAACCGGAAGATCGCTACCACTGCAATCGAACTCTCACCATGGAGGAGTATGACGTGCGCTCAGCCGCCAGCATCATGGCGTCGGTGAAAGAACAGGAGGCCCGTTTCGAGCAGCTCACGCGAGCCCTTGAGGAGGAGCGACGCAACGTAACCCTGCAGCTTGAGCGCGCCAATCTGCCGCCCAACCTTCCTGTTAGCCAGCCGCTAGCCTGGCAGCAGGCGGTGACGCAGGTAAATGGCGCCGACATGTCCACCAGAAAACCCCTTCATTTCCGTCCCAACCACCAAAGAAGCTTCCACCACGCACACTGCTGCATCCATCTGGGGACCTGCCTTTCATAAAAACATCTCAATTTCATGTCGTTTCTTATCGTCTGAGCCCATCAGTGAACCCTCTTTTTAATTTCCCAAAAACCGTGAGAGAAATCATCACCATATTGAAAGTCATAATCATTTTGTCCATTTCTCACCTCCTTCTCCTTTCAACTGTTCTTTCGTATCATGATTGAATGGCCTTTTGCCCAGACTTGGTCGGCATCCAAGGAACATTAGAGTCCTAACCAGGTATGGCTCTGCATCGACAGGGAAGTTAAGGGAAGGGATGAAAGTAATCCTGTGAAAATGTCAGAGGACCAAATAAACTATTGATCCAGACTACAGAACAGTGGGTTTGATGGGAATACTGCTAAGATTTCCTCTGTTAATAACTAGCAAGGTCAAAGGAATATCACATATTTTCGTTGAGTGTGTTTCTTCTTAGGGGTGACTGTTGAGGTACTGACATTCTTGGCATTCAAACTGTTTTGCTGTCACCAAAGGTTGGACTGAAACTGGTCAAAAGTTGCGGCTGTACATGGAGGTGATTGTCCTGCCTTGTCAATTAGTTATAATGTCAAGCATTGAGGAAGGAGTTTAGTTGATGTAGAATTCAGGTTTTTAAAATCGATTTTATAAAAGATATAAAAACTAAAATAAAGGAAGGATAATATGGAAAGTCAAAGTAAAGGCAGGGAAGGAACTTATCTTCCACTTTGTTTGAGGCCTTTTGCTAAAATATTTGAACCATCCCAGGGAGAATAGAAGGTCTTCTTAGTCTGGCTACACCAATAAATGATGTTGAGAAACCCATGAACTCAAAGGGCAGTGCCGAGCTGCCAGTATATTGGAACTCTAACTCATTATCAGACTCAGACACTACTCCCACTCAACAAGTTCAGGATCACACAGAAAGTCCACATAAGACATTCATGAGAATTAGAAACTTGTATTGCCAGTGTTACCAATATGTTGTGTAGTGAACATATATACATCAAGTAATTGTTAGATGATGTAAATGATAGATTTACAGTAAATGGTTTATTTTTTCCCCTAAAACAAGCGTCAGAACATTAAGTCTAGACTTCAGTCAAGAAGAGAGTGACTGAGCTTAGTGGACCATTCCATATTTTCAGTGACAGCTTGTCGTTCATGAACCTTTTTCTTGTTGTGAAAAACTCCTTTTTTTTTTGCTTCCTGCTGTTTGTTTTTTATTGTGTACAAAGACCACTGCATTAAAGTCAACAATGAAAATGAATTAAACCAGTAAACAGTTAACATGGAAAACATTAAACAGTAGATGAGATCATTACTTTCATCTGTATTGAAGGTTCTGCTCCGAACATTAGAAATGAAATGTAACGCAATGAGACACCTAACTGCAATTTTGCTGACACAATTTTCTCAGAAGTCATTTTCACAGCCGCTACATTCAAATTGGACCTTTCATCTGGCCACAGAATAACAAGTTGATAAGATGCAACAGTTCACTAAATATGCCCATCATTCACTGGAAGTTACCTGTTACATGACAGGCGGGGAATTGGCTCCTCTTTTACAGCGTTCCAGACGACTACTCGCTTCTGGTTTATGTCCTGAACCAGCTCTATATGTGTATTGTCGGGGTCAATTGGGCATAGCAGGGTGCTTCTCATCTTGCCGTGCACCATATCGCTGTGGAATGTTTTGCGGTCACCGGGCATCGAGTTGTTGCCTTTATCATAAGTGGCTTTAAATGCCAGCGCTAATTGAATGCTCTGTGGGAATGGAAAAGAGGAAGGCATTGGTCAGTGTCTTGGCACCTCGGCTCACTGCTGAACTCTGAGTAGTGTGCGTGAAGGTTCCACCACTATAATGTTCAGCCAATGTCGTTTATGTAATGAGGAAGTGAGAGGGATGAGTAATATATCAGCTCGTTCTCGTTCCCGCCGTCTCCTTTCTGCTAGATTTAAGTCGTACAAACAAAGTCCCTGGGCTGCACGCTGGATTAAAATGGATCAGTTAAATAGAGGTTACTAAATCTTACGCTGCTTTCAATGAGTGCGCTCAAAGTCGGAATGAAAAGGAAATGTGGATCACATCACTGCCGGTATAATAAACGGGTACGCCAAGATTTGTTTCTTATATAGAGAAAAGTGGGTCACATTTTTAGAGATGCACAATGACATATCAGGTACGGGGAAACTTTACTGAGCGCTATGATTAGTGTTGTCCTCACCTCATGCATTGTAGTGTAGTTACAGGTATTACAGTGTCCTTTACTACTCTGAAGCTATATGTTATTAAGTGCTGAAGTAAGGTTTGTTTGCGTCTGTAGATGTAAATGTTCAAAACTGCCTCTTTAAAAATACATACAATAAAATACATACAATGTAGTACTTTTGTAGTTTTTTATGTAGTTTCTAAAGAGCAAAGTCATTTTATGTTGCATGCCAGACGGTTGGCTCAAGGTAGATTGTTCATCTATACATGATGACATAAAGATTTAAGATTCGCTAAGAAGCAGAGATTAAGGAAATAAATGTTACGGTAGACAAACAATTCAGAAATAATAAGATACAGATCCACACCTAGATTCAAAAGACTATATTATAGTTTGATACAGTTTGATAAACATACATTTTGTTCAACCTTGAGCTTAAAGTGTGAAAGTGTTTTTTGTAGCTTGAATCATTGACTTTGACACGTTTGTTCTACGGTATATTTTTCACTGCAGTATCACAGGGGTATCTTTGGTACTCACCACACGGACCTACTGTATATCTTCAAGTCCTTATTTTAATAATTCAACAGAAAATATAAACAAATATTTAAGAAAATCCTGTTTGATTATTGGTGAGGCTCATAAGGATTGTTTTAATTTTTAGTGCCATGTGATTTGGATTCCTTTTACCTTATTCTATTTTATCTTATTATTGTCAACATGATCCTGAAATGTGAGTGTGAAAGCTAAGGAACGGTCAGGCAGAGGTGTCACAGCAGGCACAGGAAAGTAGTCAGTATTTGAAGTGCAAAAAAAACAACATGAATTTAACAGTCAAGTTAAAAAAAAAAAGATGATATTCTAATTGAAAATGGTTAACTAGATGTTTTAATATTAAGTTGTAAAAGTGTGTCGAAGAATCAATGGCCAAGGTTCAAAAGGCCAACAAGAAGATCAGAAGTCAGCCAGACAAAGTTACACAATGAGGAATACTGTTTAAATAACGACTTAAGAGCAGAAATAATTTACGAAAAAATATATAAGTAACGTTAAAACATTACATATTGTTGTTTTAAGATAAATATATTTATTAGATTAATAATGTGTTAAAAGAGAGCAACACTTAATAATAAAGTTCTGCTCTCATTGTCTGTAGGCTTTTTGTACAGAAGAATAATATAAATTGCACATTTGTAAAAGTCAATCTCATAGATTTAGCTCCACATTTGAAAATGATTTGTTGTTTGTTTGTTTTGAGCAGCATACAAATACGATAAGCACGAGGGAGTTTGTTGTTAACAGATGGCCTCATTTTGGAGATAATTGAATTCTTCTTTCTTTATTAAAACACTTTCTAAATGGCTGCTGAGATGGAGAGTTCCTGCGCACCCAAACAAAGCTTTCAGACAACCATTAACTTGTCCTGAGGAGAATCAGTGACACAGATCAAACTCCCTTTGAATTGTCATCCATCAACAGCACCCTGCACCAGATCTTATCCGTCCTTGCTTTAATATTGTTCTGCACTTTGTTTGATATGACACGCTCTATTCGTGCCCAAAGAAACATCAGCAGCGCTCTGAGGGGTTAAGTGACTCATTGTGGCAGTTTTCAGTGTGAGGAAAAACAGACAGCACTCAGACACCCGCTTCTGTCTGGAGCTGAGCAAGTGTGTGACCCTGTTTCTCAATTTACCTTTCGCATTGGCGCACCCACAGAGAGGAAAATCATTCCTGGAATTTAAGGTATCATAAAATGTTGCCGCCGCGTCGTGAATGAGTAAAATTCGACTGCGAGCGGTGCGAAGATGCGCAAGAAATTTTTCAAAGGCTTGTGAACTTTGGCGAGAGCGAACAGTGCCGCCTTTGATCACGGCTGCTGTCTGTGGTGGAGATGTTCGCGCCGTAGCTCTCCACCAACAATCACTCCAGCGACCCTCCACCCTTTTTTTTTTATCTACCCCAGCTCCCCTGGCTATGTCTAAGCACAATGAATACAAAGGACAGAGGGTGCTACAGCGACAGGGGCTCTATCGTACACTGGCAGTTCGTGGGAGCCCCTGTACCCTCGTAAATCACCTGCTTAACAATGAGCTTCATTTTGCCCCCTTCCCTCCTTTTCCCTCGCCCTATCTTTCCCTCAAACTGTGCCATCAGGAACTCTTTTGCATTCATAAACACTCTAATTACTTTGGTGTGGAAGTGCAACACTTGTTTATTTAACATACCGCACACACAGAGACTTCCTTTTCCTTCTGCTGAGTCAAATTTGAACACTGTATTTACTTCTTTTTTTAAGGAGCAGAAAAAGGAGTGATGGTATGGCACAACTTTTCTCATATTGGTCCAAATTTCAACGAAATAAGTCTACAAATACGAGAAAGAAATCAAATCCAGTTGTTGCCAAAACATCACATATTAATCAACATCTACTTTGAATGCTAATAGAAGTTCACTTTCCAAGTTTCACTTAAAAATACAACAACAGGAGCCTGATATGAGAAGTTGTCTCATTTCCAAGTTTCAAATAATTTAGCTTGTTTTCATTAATAAGCAATTAGCATTAGCACATTAAACTGTAGCATTATGGAAAGAGTCCAGTCATGAGTAGACATTTTTCCAAGGACTCTGAATCACTGCCCTAAGATACATTTACTCAACCATCAGAAGCAGAAAATCATTGGAGATGGAGATTAATGGAGATTCTTAACATCCATTTTCCTGGGCCTCGTCACTTTATCCGTCTATACTTTTAACAAACTATTGCAAAGCTACGCATAAAAATAAATATAATTATAATGGTACGTTGTGTAGCTTGTATTATTGCTGATTGAGCCATATATTGGGAAACAGTGTAAGAAAAGAAAATAAGTAATGTGCACAGCCCAGGCTTTCAGACAACGGGTGTTCGTGTCTTGTATTTTTTTCTCTTCATGTTTTATTAAGCCTACAAAAAGAGTCTGAAGTGCTCATGGTCGGATCCCCGTTGAAGATCATTGCCTGTATCAGCAGTGCCTCAGCAGCTGACGTGGAAGGACAGTACGACGTGCACAAGAACACAAAAAGTGTTTTTGAAGAGACATTGTGCTCTTTGTATTGAAAGCTATTTATATTCCTCGGGGGCGGCTCAAACCTTCATCCTTCACATCAGCCCTATTGCTGGTGGATTTAAATGCCTGTCCTTGTGCACTCCCTGCCATTTGATCACAAGCCATTAAAGCATTATGTTCTCTAAAAGCACTAAGAGGGGGGTATCGGAATACCTCTCCCATTTCCTTTACCGCATAACCTCTATGATAGTTACACACCCCTTCGTCTCTGGACCACCCGGAAATGCACTCACTGTACTCCAAGATGACTATTGCAGACAAAACAAAGACAAGTTCAGAGGTTAACCTGTAGTCCATGTGTTTAAAATAAACTCTAGTTTTGTCATGGGACCTGTCGGAGGAATGCGACCCTACCACCGTGGTCCCGCAAGACCAACAAACCAGGCGGTGTTTAATCTAAATTGAAAACAGGTCTGTGGTGATGGGAGGTGTCGAAGGTCTCGTCTTTAATAATGCCTGTGAGTTCAGCGCACCAGTGTGGCCTTTTTACTGCCTGAGTTTGCAAGCATTTAAATGGTGTCAAAGGAAGACGTGAGAACATCCCGGGACCCCTGGGCTTTCTTTGCATACTGAGGAGAGACTTTATTTGTGAAGATAGTAAGTAAGAAAATGTTTCCCCGAATCTCAATGTTAGCTTTTGCAATGCATTGTATTGAAAGTAATGGATCTTCTGGATGGTGTTTTCTTGCATCATATGATGGTTTTGTTGAGTTTTAAGGAGACATTTTTACATTTATGTGGTAAATTTAACAAAGTATAGCTATATAATATACTATTCATTTTTAGAAGTTTATTCTTATCATATTTTATTGACAGTGGGTGTGGCCTACGGTCTAGATTACTCACAATTGGAGATTTTCACTGGATACTAATGCTTAGATATTTACTTTTTCGAGCCCCAGAAATTCTGTAATGGTGCAAATACAAAAGATGTGGACCAAAATTACGGAGCGTCAAAACCTTTTATACGAAAAGGGTTCAATTCAATTCAATTCAATTATATTTAAATTGTCTTATCGTAACAAAGTTATCTCAAGACACTTTAAAGTTTAAGTAGGACTATAATGGAGAAAATACAAACAGATCCCAGCAACTCAACAATGAGTGAATCACAGCGTAGCAGTGGCGAGGGAGGATACAGCGAGAGAAAACAGGAGAATATATAGTAGGGCAGAAGAGTCCATGGAAGTGCTGGAGAGAGATCTGGATCGTTGACATGGTGAAGATCCTGGATCAGCAGCAGCTCTGGAGGTGGAGCCCTGGAGCTCTGTGTGGGTTTAAATAGTTGAACCTGATTTCTCCATCCTGTCCTCGAGGTAGAGAGCCTACAGTATTTAGCAAGTTTAGAAGACGCTGGTTGAATGACCTTCAAGCTTGGATTTGCTCAAAGTCACTTAAAAGTAAAAAAGCTGGAGGATGCTTTAGAAACCAACTGACAATCTTACTATAGACAACCAGTAAATGGGTTTGTCCCCACTGTGTTAAGTTGTTTGATTTTGAAAAGTTAGACCAAGATCATCAATTAAATTAAATTAAAATAACACTATCTGCATTTTGTTGACTGTTTAAGAAGGACCAAAAGTAATCCCTTGTGGAACTTCATATGAAGAGGAGAAAGACATCTTAATAAATACCAGAAACACAATTTTCTGAGAATTATTTCAGGATTGGCAAATACTCTTTTAACGTAACAAACAATGTATACTCCTCTGTTTGCAATATATGCTGGTTACCATGTTAGAAATGGTTCCCTGTCACAGATTTCATTAATGTTTCGATATATGGACATATTGCAGACTGCCTTCAAAACTCTGCAAGTATAGCTCCAAAGACTTTCCTTCTATGTTCTCACTGGATTTTGTGAGCATGTTCGTGAACACTATGGGCAGTAGATTCCAATGCTGGAACTAAGAAATGGATCAGTGCAGGACTAGCAGGCTATTTTATAGGTGTGTTAACAGTTTTATGAGCCCATAGAAGCATCCTAGGTGATTGTTGAGTTTGGCTCACAGTCTTCTTGTTTTGGCCCTTTGCTTTATTACTGAAAACAAAGATTCAACGGATAAGCCAAACAAAACATGTCCATAACTTGTCCGGGATTCAATTTGTTTTGTTTTTTCTCTCACTCCGACCTTACCTTGCTAGACACCAAACCGAAGCCTGAAATCTGCAACACTTGCTCTTTTGTCCCAGACACAAACAAATGGTCTAAAAAAATAGTGATTGGTTGAATCACCAGAGAGCCTCAAGCATCTGTTTACTTGTACAAGGAGCTTTAAAAAGGGGGGAGTTGAAAGCAATGTGGGATGCTGATAGTTCTGGATTGTGCCAACAGACGGGTGCTGCTGACTGACCTCTTCACCAAAGCAGTACGGCTGAGCAACATATTCCAGTTTAATCCAACGTGTCCTGCATTGATAGCTGCACATAATAAGCTCTTGCATTCCAAATAAGTCCAAAAACAATTAGTTGAGGTAGCTTTGTCTCAGCTACAACACTCTCTGGAGGGGGTGATAAAGAAACAATGTTCAAAGGTAATTTTTAGCCAAAACTTGAAACAAGTTTGTGTACGTTTTATCAAAGACAAGTTTGAAAGTATAATTGTATCCAGGTTTTGTTGGTCAATTGTTGAACCACATGTTTAGCAGCTGAGATCGTAGCATTTGATCCTGTAGTAAATAATGGTTTCAAACGGACATAAAAAATGAAACACCTACAGATGGACCGAAGACAGAACACAATATAGTTATCAGAAGATGCTCCTGTCTTTCATTGAAAAAGATGTTAAAGTTATCTTAAATTTGAAAGTTAGTCAGAAGTTTTCCCTATATTAATTATAACTTTTTACTCTTATCTTACTGAGTTTCAGGAGAGCAAACAGAGACACACAACCATAAACACTCACACTTGCGGATCATTTAGAGTTGTCAACCTGGGTTTTTTGACTGTGGCAGTAAACTGGAGTCCCAGGATTGTACCCATGCAAGCTTCCCACACAGAAAGGCCAAAGGTTGCCCAAGATTGAAAAGTGATAGCAACCTTATTGCTGCAGGGTGGCCGTGCTAACAACTTGACCACCTTCAACCCCTTTTTTATTCTTGTTTAATTATTTCTCTTTAATCACATTCATGTACCTAATTGTTTGTCTGTCTTCTTTCTTTTCCTGGTATCTCCACCCTAAGCTTCATCTCTCCATCCTGCCTGCACTCTCTTCTTCCTCTTGACCTCAAACAGTTAAACTTATCCAAACAACATGAACATAAGCTATTTTTTTCATTTGTGTGTAGAAATTAATTCAACATCTTTTTTCCTACCAGACTGTTACAAGATACTCCAGTTTTTCTTTACTCAGAGATGCTTACAATTCCAGAGTTGTATGAAGGTCAAGAATATTCAAGTGATTATGATTTTCTTTTTAAAGAAAAAAAGAAAAGAGGACAAAAAACTATTTTATTCATTATCCTCTTAGCCATTAAAACCAGGAGCAGCGACTGTAAAAGCAGTTTAGTTGAGGCCAAACCTCATTGTAAAATCTGACTGACATTGAAATTACAAGATTTGCCTTCAAGCTGCTGACAGACTCTTTCTCTTACAGGCGGAACTTTCCAAATGCTTTTGACCTCTCAGTAACAAAACTATACTTTTCTTCAGCTAAAAGAACCATTGAATATTTTATGTGTGTAAGAAAAGAAAATATAGATGAATCAAGGTCTAAAGAATCAATGTTGTGATGAAGCCACTATTTTCATCGTAACATTAGCAAACATTATTGCTGAGAAAACATGTTCGATGCCAGTCGTGTCTGCTCAACTGACACTTAGATAGAAAACGGTGGCTGAAGAAGTGACAAATCCTGTTACGGTTGTATTTCCTGCTGTGCTGTTCTAATATCGCCACATTCAAACACAAAATAGAACCTTTTGATCTAAATGATGGCGTTTAGGCAGAGCTTTATTTGCCCAAATGAAGGGAAAATTGCCTTTTTTTGTTAGACAAAAGTCCTGACAGATTGAACTGTAATCCTTCTCTTTGCTGAGATGCCAAATTCGAGGGAGAAATAAAGCGAAAATAAGGATTTTTTTTCTCACAGTGCCATTGTTTATATCACATTCTGCCAGCAGTAGTGAAATTTGGCCTCGTACACAGGTTATCTTTGCCAACTGTGTTTCTGCCTTGTGAAGTGATTGTCTATAAACACTGGAAAACAGGGTTGAGCAAGTCTTTTGTTATCGTTTGAAGATTTGGCCTCAAAGTGGCAAAGTTTTCTTTAAAAACTAAATATATTTCTGACTTTTTTATCAAACTGCCTTTCCCCTTTTTTTCCCCTTCATACATCTCAATGCTTCCTCCTCGTGAGACTGGCGGGGACGTGATTTAAACAGACTCGTCAGCCGTGTCAGGCTGTCACGACGCACCTCGTTGCTGAATATTAACCTTCCAACCATCTGCTTCAGGGCGAACATCCTGACAGCTTAGAGATGTCTTACATATGCTTTAATTGCATCTCTCAGATAATTCATCCACTTTACAACGTATCTTACTGAAGAAATAACTGAAAATCTTACTTCAAAAAGATTCTGGCATTTCTATCATTAGACGCTCTGCCTCATAATATTCCTTGGAAGTTGTGGGGATTTATTTATCCACCAGTCAAATGCAATTTTTATTCATGCTCATCCTGGTAACAACCTGTCAGAGGATGGTGTTCACTGTAGTGCAAAATAACATTGTCTATTAGCGGGTTTAGGTACTCAAGGTACAAGACCCTGGCTCGAAAACTCTGTTCTTTAATGGTAGTATCATCCTGATGTTTGTACCAGAACCAGTCCATGAGACATTTGATACAGGGCCACACAGAAAGAAAAAACAAGTTATAAAAGTTCTGTTGTATTGATAATTACTCTCTAAAAGGTGTTTTTAATCCTGGTGTTGCCTCTGGTTCAAGGTGAAGGACCTTCTAGGCTTCCAGAAATACTGTACATATGCAGTGGTGGAGGTTGGTCAACTTGACCAGGAGGCAACACAAGGAATGAAAAAAAAAAGTTTTCTTCTGATATTAGCCTGTTACTCTTAAACGTCCAGGCCCCTGGTCAAAGGGAAAGATACCTTATCTAATTGTTGGTAAACAAGGAAAAAAAACAATAGATTATAACACTCCCATACTTTTGCATAAAAACCAGCACTGGGATCCTGCTTATTCAGCATTATGGTTAGATGTATTAATATTCATTTTGTTTTTTGACCCTTGTTGCACATTATCGTTCAGCCCAATACACATGTCTGTTGATTAGCCCTTGTTTATATCACCATAGGTAGAGGCAGGGATGTAACAGTAAAAAAAAACTCTCAGAAAGCTCAGGAGAAACTAAAAATTCCCCTTAAACTTGTGTTAAATTAAATATACTTATGCCTTCCATTGTTTGTTTTCTGCAAATATTAACTATACTGGTTCAAGAAGAGACGTGATTGCAGATTCCTGTTCCATCTCTGTTGGGGTCTACTGGCCCATATGAATGAATGATATGTATGTTGAAAAAACAATGAGTTGCAGTAACAATATCATAAAAGTATTCTTTTTATGGGCCATGTTATTGCAGGAATTTTATCCTTGAAAACTGAGGGTAGCATGTTTTCTTTGACAGTATTTTACATGAATTAGAAATAAACAAGGTTACACTAGATACAAGGATTAAACAATCTGTTCTGGCCCTGGTTTGCTGAGGGATTTCAATGCCATAGGTGCCAAAAGTGTACTAATTCAAAGCATGGACTGGACCGATCTCAGTATGGGCAGCTGTTTTCTGTCAAGGCAAAATTTTCACTTTTCACACATTTTATGTTCCAATTCCAAAATAGGAAAAATAAACCCAAAGATATTAGACTGGAACAACCTGATATTGGATGTTTCCAAAAGGCAAGCGACTGATATTATTGAACAGCTGAGGAAACTGCGGATATGGAACCAAAAAGGGCCAAAAATAAGATTTAAAAAAAGGTAAATATATAAATCATATTGTCTAGAAAAATCTGTCCAAACCACAACATTTCTCGGTTTTTCATGGTGGACAGAAACCCTGAGACAGTTTGTTTACTTGATATTTGTTGGTTTACATACAGACATTCGCACAGATCACTACCATTTGACCTGAAAGTTCAAGGGAAAACACATTAAAAATAAAAAAGAATTTTGAGAAAATTGGACGAAATGAAAAGCCTTAACATCGAGAAGAAAACACACACAAGAGTAATGTTTTTTTTTCTCCTATCTCTCACTCTCTCTCTAGAGAGTATTTCGAAGCTTCTAATGGATTTTTAAACAGGGTTATGAAACACACTCACAGCTTAAATGGTTCAAATGGAACAAAATATGGCAAATCACATAAGGAGAGGAAAAACGTGGTGCAGTTTAGACTTTTTCCCGCACTCTTAATCGCCGCTACTTTTTAATGTTGGATCGATGAATACTTAATGGTAATGGTTGAAAGTAAATAGAACAAATGTGACATCGTCGCAGGGACGAATGGAGCGGGAAGACCAGGGAGGTGCAACTGTGCTGCCAGGATTGTGGAATGCAAAACCTCAGCCATTTCCCCTCCGTTTTGGATTTCTCCTGTTTTTTCTTTTTAGTCCAGTCATCCATTTTATCCCCCTCTTTTTTTTGGTCCGAACCTTTCTCCAAGTTGTTCCCCATAAAGCATCCGTGTACATTGTTCAGTGAACATTCCTCAGCGGCCTGGATCGCAGCGGTGGATTCTTGCACGTACATCACGGCCTGCTTTACATCAAGTGCGATGAGGGACAAAGAAGGTAGAGAAAAGAAGCCGTTGTGTCTATGAGTCTGTGGAGGGTGTAAAAAATGTGCAGAGTATGGGGTGCGTTCCCGTCAATAGGGGTAACTTTTGTTTTGTGAGAGCCCCAGTTCCCTCCCTCCTTCCCGTCTCTCTCCCTCGCTCTCCGCCAATAAGGGGGAGGGCAGGGAGGGGGTGATAGACAGATGCAGCTGGTAGAAGGAGGTGCAAGACTCCTGAGATAGACAGACAGACCTAAACACACTGAGAGAGAAAGCTCAGGACTTGTGAACCCTCCTTTCTGCTCCAAACACCTCCCTTTCCCCCCCTACTTCAGCCTCCAGTGGTTTTTTTGTTCTTGCCCAGGGTAACTTTTCTGTGGAGCGTGTTTGTGCATATGTGTCTCCGACTCAGCCTTCTGTTAGCAAGGGGGGAGAATTTGCTGAGGCGATTGCTTCCTTCACCCTCTCTCTTTTCATGCATCCAGCATCTCTATGGAGGAGAGAGAACGCTTTTTCTTCTTCTTCTTCTTCTTCATGCTGTCTAGAGTGAAAAACCCAGGGATCCACTGGAAGTGAGGGGGATTGAGCTTCAAAATAAAAGCTCTCGTTCTGTTAAACAAAACATGTTTGGATGAACAGAAAAAAAAATATTCCGATGTCTGGCATCCTCTATGATTATTCTTAGTCTCTTAATTTTTATTTAAGCGGTCATGTTTATCTTTTGCTATACATTTCCAGCGTTAATAAAAGATGTTTGTTCCTATTTGATGTCAGCTCTCTTTAAAGTCAGAGCACACTTTATACAGCAGCTGACATTAATATGTGATCTCAACGTTCAGTTGAGACCCTTTGGATCAAGGAATGAAGGTAACATGTACATTTAGAAGTGATGGACAGCCAATTGTATTCATTCATTTGGTTAATAAGTACATGAAGAGGACAAGTGTGAAGCGATAGGAGGCAGAAGTCAGGGTTTAGGGGGAGGAGACCAACTTGAAATGACCCTTGACTGACCCCGAAAAACATAGAAGAAGAAGAATTAGAATTCAGACTAGTCTCTCCGTTTTCTCCTTTGGTTAAATAAAAAGTGTCTCTTTTTCTTTATCTTTATTTGAAGCTAGGAATGTCAGACTCATTTTATTTATTGATATGTTGATGTCTTTAAGAAAATGCATTGCAGCAATTCACAGGATTCCTATTTAGCTTAAAAAATCTGTTTTAACAATGAATCTATAATTAACATATCTATATTTACCTTCCAATGTCAGTATTATTACGCATCTGCTTACTTTAATATTATTTGATTGAATTATTTATAACTGTCCAATAGTTTTCTTTAAATATCGGTAAGATCCTTTTTTTTTATTTAAAAATTATTTATAAGAAAACACCAAAATTAATCAAGTTGGATGAATTTTGGTTTTGCTGTGATATCAACCATAAAATACATCTACATTAGCTATTTTAAGTTTATATCGATTTTCAGAATTAATACCGCCAAAAAGAACAGATAAAAGAAAGAGAACAGAAAACGGCTATTAAGGTTTATAGATGGTAATGAGAGCCGCATAAATACAGTCATGGCCGTACCTTGTCCATGTGGCTCTAGCCTTATCTAGCAAACGGAAATAAGTTATTGCAATTTCAGATTACATGTCATGCATATATTCTCCATCTTCTAGTGATGATTATCAAGCCTGGTCTACAACCAAATCGCCGGTCCTTATTTTATTTTGAAATCGATCGCTGCGAGCTTCCTGCTCCGTCTGTATGTGCGCGCCGGTGCGTTGACGGAGCAGTCAGAGGATGGCTGCCTGCGTCTGAGCTGCTCCTCTGCGCCCTCGGAGGGAAAACTCCGCGTAAATAAACGAGGGTAAAAACCCCTGGCGAGTTTGTAAAAGAAGAACAAGTCCCCCGACATTTTGGAGCTCGTTGCTCTCTTTTTTTCCTGCCAAAGGTTTTCTAATTCTTGTGGAACGTAGGTGCGATTTTTTTGGGGGGAGCATGCCTGCCGAAGTGAAACAGGTTAGTGTGAGTCTCATCTTCTTCTTCCGTCTTCTCTCCTCCTTCTCTCCTTCTTCCCTTCTTTTACATTCTACATGCTCGTTGCTTTTGGTTGTTTTTTTTCATCCACCTGCTTCATTGAAGACATTTTTTAAACCGAGTAAGAAATGCGTGGATGTCCTTCAGAATGGTGTGTGTTGGGTGTGTGTGTGTGTGTGTGTTTGGTGTGTGTTAGGTGTGTGTTTGGTGTGTGTGGCAGCTGGCTGACATCAGATATATGAAAGACAGCTCTCCCAGTCATTTGCACCACTTAGCAGTCTTTTTCAGGCTGTAAATAGTCGTGTTTCTGGACGTGTTTGGTGTGTGTTGTAGTCCAAGACTTACGAGGTCCCTGACACATTCATGGACTCACACATGTCACTGCCATGTATAGAATGACCGGTGTGTGTGTGTGTGTGTGTGTGTGATCATGGAACTTCCATCATGGAAGTACAGAAAGTTTGTCCCTCGTCATCGCCTGCCAGGTTTTGAATGAACGCAGACTAGGATTTATAGCCTGGACTCTGGTGCCAATTGTGTGTGTGTGTGTGTGTGTGTGTGTGTGTGTGTGTGTGATGCCTGGCATTAAAGCCCTTTTGTCTTCCACTTGCAGAGATACCACTGGAATGTGCTTTTGTGAGCTGAGTGTGTCAGTGGAGGTGTGTGTGGCAGGGCATGACATGCATACATAACTGGCAACATCTCCCTGTGTTTGAAGAGCATCCTCAGGCACCATCACAAACCCAGCTTGGCACTTCTTAAGAGCCAGAGAGAAGGAAGACAGACGTCCAGAAGCAAATGCATGGGAAAGGTTAACCTCTTTGTTATTGTTTTTTCTGCTAGGATGGAGTTTGAAAAAAAAGAAAAAAAAGAGCTGTCTGGGAAAGACGGTTGCTTACATTGCTGTGACTCGTGGGGTTGACCCTGTGGATTTGTGCCAACGGATGAGAAGAGAGAGGAGGATGAGGATTCACTTGTTGTTGTTGTTGAATATGCAGTTTAAATAGGGCGGGGGATTCATCTTTAAAAGTAATAACAGAAGCAAAATGTCTATATTATGTTTTCAGCTCGATAAACTAGCGAATCCATTCATATTTATTTCAGTTATTTACTAGTTAAATCACTACCAAAAGAGAGTAAATAAATATTTCGTTAGAAAATTTACCACAATTTTAGTCTTCTGTCTGTGATGTCACATACAAAATATGTCAGCATTACAGGGTGGTTTTTAAAACTGCATGATGGGCATGAATCATGATTCTTATGATAAAAAATATAACGTAATAAAATATTAATCTTGAGCTATAGTATTTATATATTATTATTATTATTATTATTGTATTATTATTATTATTATATATTTCTTATATTTAAGCTTTGGAACGATCTTCCTCTCTCTCTGCGCTTGATGGATCTACTGACTCCTTCAAGAAACATCTTAAGACGTTTTTATTTGTTCAGGGTTTTCCTTGATTTTCTGGAACTCCTGTTGTGTTATCAGTTTTATCTTTACCTTTAAAGTTTATACTTAATTGAATATTGTTTTGATTGTTTAAGCGCTTTGTGACCATGGTCTGGAAAAACGCTATATAAATAAAAATGACTTACTTACTTAATTAATCGATTAATGTTAGCTGCTAATTATAAGTAAGACTTTCTGAAAAGTCCGGAATTGCCACTGTTTGTATTTTCAATAGCAACACATCCGAAAACTGTTTTGACCCCTTTAGAAAAAGCTTGGAAATTTAGTACTAGACTTTTTTGTAAGCTCATGAATTGGAATTCCATTGAATGACCCATGGCTTCTTAAATTTCAATTCAGTCTTAAGACCAACTCAGAGTAAGAAACACAACTATTGTGGACTGTCCAGTGGCTTTAGTTGTGTACTTGTTCTAGTGCTTACAAAAAAGTGTTTAAAAGTTTTTTATAGCGCATAGTCATTGCCTCAGTTTCCAGTTTCAAATGAATCATGTTCGTTACATACATCTGTTATTACTGTTAAAGTGAATCTTGGTTCAACATGTATGAAAATACAAACATATGTGGAGCTCTCTAAAATGTTTGCCTCACTGCTGTTGATCGTGTCTAGTTTAAAACGCTTGTCAACATCATGCAACAATGTTCCCCCGAGATTTGTTCCAAAATTGGCTGAGGCAGAGTCCGGATTGTGTCCGTGACACCCCTACCCCCGTTTGCCGTGATGACTGGAATGGTTGGCATAGTTGTTGGCAAACCGGCGTGGTGACCTTTTCAACTTAGCTGGACGCTGCTCGGCGAGGGAGCACCTGCTGGTGCTGGAGTAAACATGACAGAGTTCCAAATGTGTCACATTCTAGCAGCAACTGCAACAATATTCAGTCGTGTTGCTTTTGTTGTTTGTTGTCCTGATATTTATAGGATATATTTTTAGCCTTAGCAGGATTTATTTTAAAGAGTTATTCGATGCTAAATGAAAATACATTTGGGTTATTGATATATAGCTTTATTAAGGTCGTAGGAAAAGAAGTAAAAGATATTTCCAAATAAATATGACAGACATAAATGACAAAGGATGATATGAAAATATTAAACTAAATACAGCATTAAAATAATTGATGAAATTAATGTTAAGGACAAGAAATTGAGAAACATTATGGGCTTTTCAATTGCGGTAAACGGTGATATTGTTCAATATGGTTCAAATATTAATAATTTTAATATAAATTGGATCTATTCCAAATGTCATGGTAGTTATTTGCCTCGATTTAAGTATAAGTGGCTTGAGTGGGACTTAAACTCTAGCTTTAAAGTAATTCATGTTTTTTATCAATACAAATAAACACAATTTGTAAAAAAAAATTAAATTGTGGAGCTGCTGAGTAAGTGATTCTATATTCTATATATATTCTATCCATATTTTTTATAATTGACGTTTACACTTTTTATAGTTTATAATAGCTAGAATTAAGTATGAAGAGTCTTCTTCAGGACTGATCCATAGGTTTACTTTTTTTCTGAAAGTTTCTTTATCATGTAGCGGCTAAAAAACAATAAAAGGAAAAGTTCTGGCTCACCACTCACATGGAATATATCTTTCTGAAAGTTGGTCCATCAGCATTACAGAGTTCACTTTCATAATTAATGTGAAATTGATTCCTCTGAGGCTGCGTAAATGGGACCAATTACTTTTTCAAGTTGTTAAACTGCTGCCACAAGCCACTTTTGTTTTATTACTCTAATAGAAATATCTATACACCGTGAACAATAACCTACTCAGTTAAAACAATCCATTATGGTTCGTTTCAATGTGAAAGAGTTGCTTTCTACCTATAGGAAAAATGTTTTGCAGAAAGGAGCTCCCATGGTAGGGATTGGTGTGTTGGAAACTATTGAAATGGATACATATTGCAATATATATTGTTATAAACTGCATCGATATTCGACAGCGTTGTATCAATTCTTTGTTTCAAATCATATTTTATTGTTTACCATAGCCTGTTAGTGGTTTTCATTTTAACAAAGTGTGTTTACAATAAATTCAATTTTGTGTTGCAACTTAACTTCCGGCTTAGATAAAGAGACAATGAAATCCTGCGAGATCCCAGTATGACTGAGGACGGGAGGATACAGTCCCAACTTTGAAATACTATTTCTGGACATGGTTTGGTTTAAAAAAAAAAATGAAACAGTTACGACTTCGTCAAGATTCAGGTGGTCCGGAAAATCTGCAACGCAAAAGTTGTATACAATACACACCTCCAGTATGGATGGTGTCGGATTTTCTGGTTTAATGTGTATGGACTAAATGGAAGGATTAGAACCCCACTCTGGTATGGGAATGTCTTAGCTATCGTACCAAGAACGACTCACCACTGTTACTCGTCAATCTGCACCATTGGTGTAAAATATATGAAGGAATAATTCTACAGGTTCTGTAAAACACACAGGGTAGGTTACTATCATATTTGGATACATTATTTTAAACAGACGCTACAGTGGAGTAAGGAGATCTACTGATCTGCCCGGACCTGGTCTTAATGCTGCAGCAGAGCTTACACTAAATGAGTTTTAACCCAATGCAGATTACTGAACAGCCCTCAATTAGAGAGGGGGGTTGCAGGGCGGGGGTCTGTCTGAGTTAAAAATAACTCAGCCTTTATTTCAGAACTTCACTCTGGCAGGGTTAAGCCCAGAGCCTGGAAATCCAGCCTCTGCGGTGCTGAAGTCATAAAGACGAAGGGAAACATAATGAATAACCCAACAGCCATCATCTCGCTAAGGTCTGTCAAAAAAAAAAGACAGACTTTACTTTCCCTCCGCAGCGTGAAAGACCCGTTTGAATAGCAAAATAATTCGTCAGTGATTCAGCCAAAGACCAAAGGAGGTCTTGTCTTCAGACGGCGGGTTACTGCCAGATTCCTGACAGCTAGCGGGGCTTTCAGCTGGAGCCACTGAATTCCACTTTTTTCTTGGAAGAGGTTTTTTTTTTTCTTCCCCCCCTTGAATAAATCTAAGAATCTTTATTTCCTCTCTCACTGTTTCTATATGATCTAGCCACCATTGTCTGCTTCGGGTTTCTGTCGTTTCCCCGGGCTCCTGGAGGAAGATCAATATTTGAAGACATGTAGAGCATGAGGAGTCGTATTGTTTAGCAGGTCAACGACGAAGAAGGCGGACGTGGCAGTGACCGGAAACATGTCAATGCTTCATCGACAGGGCATTTACGGGAAGAGCAGTGAAAGGGGGCGTGAGCGGGGGGTTAGTCTTGCTGTTGTGTTTTGAAGGTGAGGGGGTATTGGAGGGGGATCATATGGTGGAGGGTTGAAGCAGATGGTCTTTCGGTCATGCAACCTGTCCATACTGACCATTCCCCCCATGGTTGCCATACCATTCCCATAGCTCTTCATCGCAACAGGAAGTAACAGAGGCCGATTCGTCCAACATTAAAGATTAACCAAACACTGCTCAAATCCATCTGAACATACATGTGATTGTTTTCCCCATTTGGCAAGACACATGCTCACTGAGCTTTTGAAGCAATTCAAGCTTTAGGTTTCAAGTTACCTAAATTGAATTTGCACGCGACGAGCCTGCAGCGTATACATCCCTTCACATGACAACCCTCTCGCTATAATCCAGGTCACGCACCCAAAATAATCCCTTACATTTAAAAAACACTTTAGTGGTACATCAGATTATTTTCCTGCATTCTGAGGATTGTAAGTGTATCTTAACATTTATGTTCATGGTTCAAAGACGGACATAATGCAACATACAAACTAAATATTGCCAAACAATTATGACAAACAAGGTTTTTTAGACTTTTGCCATACTTGTTACTTAGTGTATTTATTTTGAAACAAGCAGTTATGGTATAGGTGTTTTTGGGAAATTTTTTTGAGAGTATTAAAAAACAAAACAAAAAGCAGGGTGAACAGGAAGTGATATAATATAGTGGTAGGTACTAGTGGAGTAGACTCAATATGCTAATGCTTCTTCCTACTCATTTTCAAACGTACAAAGGTTTTTACCAAGTAGAGCTTCAAGTGTAATATATTATTCACATGTTTGAACTCATCTGTCAGTCATTAGCAACTTCATGTGTCACTTCTCAGAGAAAGAAGGTTGCAGGTGAAAAACATGAGATCAGATAAACAGAAAGAAACCACACAGATATAAAATTGTCAAATATTTTGTGTATTTTGCAGGTACGTTGTGATGAACAATACAATGATTATTGTGCAATTGGCAACACCAATCAAAACTCACGTGACAATGTAGAATTAAAAAATGAATTAAGAAAACTTGTGCACAAGTACCAGAGGTACATAAAGTTATAATTACATATACGGTGGAATAAATGAGGATCAAAGCAAAGCTCTGACATGTCGGTGGATCAGGAATATTACAGTGGTTTCTCTAGATTTACGACTGTAGTTAATGTTTCAAAGTTGCCTTTGGACCAGATCTCCTCGGTGGAACTCGACTCCTGACATCTGTCCCTCAAGCGGGTTAAAACAAACAGCAAGAATGATGTGCAAATGTGATTCGATCCCAGCAAGCTGTGGTCTGGCTGTATATATAGCCCACTGTATGCACTTGTACTGTATCATGTGAACGGCACATTCAACTTTTGGGTGTTTGGTGGATGATCTTTTGGCACTCGTCCATAGCTTCCAATCGTCAATCAGTCCGCACCATCGACGGGTAGAGGGAACAATGCAGGCCTGCATTTCACCCACCATCTGACAACTTCCCGGCTCTTCCCATCATGCCGGCGGAATTGAAAGTAAATTGGAAAGCGGTGGGGGGTTAGAGGGAGATTGATGCTGTCACACTGCTATGTTTGGAAGCAGCATCGTAGAGAAAAAGCAGCAAATTAATGAGATGGCAGCTTATTATCTTGCCAGAGCTGCTGAATCTTTTTACCCAGTCAGCTCTGCACTCAGGCTTTTATCACAGAATCGGGCAAAATGTCTGAATTGTGTAGGCATGGCTGTAATTCAGGCTTCTGCAAACACGTCAATGCTCCACGTTAAGTCTGTGAGCTCAAGCAATTTTGTAAAGTAACTCCAGGGAGTTTTGTTGCCTTCAGTAAACACTCCACACAGATTGTAATAGTTATCGGTTTTGTGCACAGTCCCATTGTGTTGTTGTTGTGTATTATGGCTGGAAAAATGCTTGTATATAAAATCACTTCATGACTTGTAAGATTCAAGGTATTGTCATGGATGAACTTATGATTTATTAACACTGTTTTCTGATTTTATAGTAAACTAATTCTATCTTCGGCCTGACACACAGATGCCAAGATTGATGCTAACTTTAGCAGTTGAGGATGTTTTTATTAATAGGAATTATTTGCAGCTTGATTGTTGGTCTTATACTTAGATATTGTGAATAATGATAACAAGTTGTCCAGCTGAAGGAATTCATTAACTTAAATCAAATATTGTAGGAAGGAACTGTTGACAGTGATATGTTTTTTTGTGGTGTTTAGGGTTTCGTTAGAGAGAACTGCAGAACTTTATTCTTTTAATGTATGTAACAATGATGGTTTACATGTTGAAAAAGCTATTGAATTTAGCTAAAATAAATGTGGGGCAATAGTATTGGGTAGAAAACAAAAACGCATTAGTGAAAATGATTCATATTTTTCTCGGCATATACAAAGTATTTGATAGATTTGATAAATAAGTAGTTTTGCTTGTGTTATATTTCAAACAAGAGAGCGAATAGTCGTTTTCTAAGCTTTGAATTGTTGCATGGGACACCCACGTGATGTGGCAGTTGTCCAGTCCTCATGGACGCTGCTCAGAAAACTTGGTTGTTGGTTCAGACCAGGCCCTGAAAACAGATTTTGGACGGGTATGTGGAGGAGGGCCAGTTCACCGTCTGGGCATGCTCTTTATCAAACCACCTAATCCCTGACTGCATGGATGCCACTTTTGTTCGACATCTTCTTCTTTAATACTCGCTCCTAGCCCTTTAACTTCGGAACACGTCTTTTTAACCAAGCAGTTGCAGTTTCAAACTAAATGTGTAGCCCTTTGAGAAAGTGACTGTGAACCAAGTAAGCATTAAACACAGAAAACACAAATTTGCTGCTTGAATGTGTAAAGAATTTCATAGAACTGCCCAGTATTTTCTTGGTTTATTTACTTGTTTTTCTTTCTCCAGACGTTTGTAAGTGCCTGCCTTGTTTACCAGGAAAGGTTGAAGTCATCATTGCCTGACATTGTTAGATAAACACGGCTAATCTGGGATGTTAAAGGCCAGCAACAAGAGCCATGTTTTGATCAGGTGGATAAGAGCGACCTGCCTCGGAGTAAGCGAGGAGAAACTCTGCTGCAGCAGAGTAACAGAAGAAATAAAGCATTCAATTGAACTGTGCTGGGAGCAACCCTGAGGGGGCAATTATTGTGCGACCTTCTTATACACTAATACTAGTGTTATTAAATCATGGTAAGGGCTGCAACTGACACTTATTTTAATGGACAGACATTGATCAATGAGACAACTCATTGTGTATTTGCAGCATTAATAGTAATTTTCTTTTTATTTTTTGTGAACAATTAAGGTAATAATTGAAAAAACATGTGAGGCTTTCCGTGCGATTAATTAGTTGAAAACTAAAAGTACAAAAAAAAGACCCAACTTTAACTTAAATGAACTTAAAAACGAGACTTTGTTTTGGCATATGTCCTCCTAAGAACGATCCAAGTTCATTTGATGTTAGTCATGCGTGACTTCCACTGTGTTGATTCAAGCTGACTATTTACCAAGTTAAGCACCTGCTTCTTGCAAATACAAAAGACTGAGACTAGACTTGGAGACAGTACAGCAAATATACACTCATTCTTCAAACAAATAAGTACAATGTATCTTTCAGAAGATGGGGCCATAAAACCATGACAATGAACTATTAAATTGTATTAATTTTACATTCCACATTTGTCTAAAATGTCAATGTAAGAAACTGGATCTCTCTTCTAAAAGGCTGAATATTCCTCCAGTTTGAGTGTATTGATCCAGAGATTAGTGACACCATCAACCACAAATCCATCCCCTCACCCACCTCAGAGAAAAGCTGTGGTCATACTTACAAAATAATGTATTTACGAATTACAAATCCTGCTAAAAGGATACACATGTTTGCTAGCGATCGTCAGTTTCCTGAATGGGTCTTCTAAAAGTGGCCGACTAGAGCAGAGCACCTTCTCCAAGGCTCTTCTCCTGCAGGCCTTTGAAAAGACCTTGCACTTCTTTGACTGTCATGTAAAGCCCATATAGGCTCCACCTTCCCAATCGTGCAGCTGGGGACCTCTTATAGGGGCCCCGAGGGGGAAGGTCAAAGTCCTCATGAAGCTTCCCTCAACCAGAAATGATGAAGCAAACACTCTCCATGTCTTTCTATCCCCCTTCAGAAACCTCCACATTGTACCAGGCAGTGTTAGCGAGGGGGCCGGGGCATAGAAAGGCGGCTCTTTGCGTGTTTAGTCTGGAACTTTCTTCAGGGGATTAGCCCACTTCCTGCCTTTCGGCCGCAGTCGTGGTGGACAACATCGATCAGCCATCATCGCACCATCTGTCTCAGGCTGTCTTTTGGGATTAATGATTCCCTATGACAGCTCTTTAGCAAGGCTCTTCAGTGTCATCTGACCTTTTAGATTACAGTGACATGTGGCACTGTGAGGGCCGTCAATAAGGCATCGCTACTTTATTTGGTGTGAAGTACGCCGTCATCGCAGTGGTAGGTGTTATCTGACACGTTCGGTCTTAAAACCTTAATAGCATTAGCCGTTTGTATCTGGCCATACTTCCTTCATTGTTTTCAGAAGTTAAAAGAGTCTTATGTGTTGCAATGTTTTCAAAGGGCTTATGACTGTATTAACAAGAGGAAATGTCACCGAAACCTTTTCTCTGCAGCAAACATTTTATACAAACAGTACTTTATAGTTAAAAAAACAACAAAATTGAGCACCATCACCATTGAATTTAAGATACTACTCCCACAGATGAACACATCATAATCATCATAATAGTATTAAACATGTGTTTTTTTCAAAATGAATGCAAGTTAGAGTTGTTACATGTTTTTTTAGTTTTTATATAAAAAACTTCCCCAGCCAAAACAGAGTTTTTGCTTTAATGTTCTTTTTTGATGAAACATTGGTCATTTATTTTTCAATAATTTTAACTATGACTAAAAATAATACACATATACAAAAGATTATGGGCTATTAGTTCATGAAGTCCTTTTCCAATTTTAAAAATTTAACTAACTAACTTTTTTTGGGAAAAATGTTAACATTTACATTGTTGTTTTGATAGGAAGCTAATGTATGGGTATGTGTTGCTAAGGAAAATAAAAAAACTCCAGGGTCCCTTTAAAATAAAAAATGTTAGAAAATTCAAGTTAAACATACATTTAAAGGCTTTTTTGTGTAACTACTATCAGATACCTACCGCAGTTCCAAGGTCCTAGTTGGCTCAAAATAAGCAACAGCAAGGAGATCTGTTTATTGCTTACTCTTGGCTCCGTCTCAAAGCCTGTTGAGAGTTTGACACTGGCAGTTGCTGACCTACTGACAGTTGTCGGCCACTGATGAGGCACAGGACTTCATTATGATGCTGTTCTATGTTTTTAACACACAATAGTAACCGCCGATGGCAGAGATCCAGAGAAATGAAAGAAAGCTACAGGGAGGGAAAGTGCAGAAAATAGGGAAAGTCCAAACCGCTGTTAGTTGACCACACTTGCTACAAGCCTTGCAACACAAACTTTGCGCTACACTCACTAGTGCTAAAAGTTCAGCCAAATGTGAAATGATGGGAAAAGATTAATACATTTCTAAAAATCTTTGTGCTGGGGGTTTTCTATTCGGGCAACAGTTTCCACAGTTGAATGGCTCCTACAATAGAGGCTTTCCAGCTCTGGACAACCTGTCATACGCTATTACATGTGAATGTGGCTGAGCATTGTTACTCATCTACTCATCTTCTCCTGATACTTGCTCATCCAATTTCCCAGAGGAACCCATGGTGAACAATGCACTGATGCGCCTCCTCACACATTCCGACTCAGCTCTATTGAGCTATCTAATGAACCTCTGCTGCATACGTAGCCAACACCGACTGCTGGGACTCTATAAACCCCCCCATCCTTTTTTTTGGATTAGTTTGGAATGTGTAACGTGCTGTGAAGTGGAGCTTGCTACTGTAGTGAGCCCTGCCAAACAGGTTTGTGGATATGATGCGACAGGTGGCAGGCGTCTGCGGCCGGTGCTGGGGTTAACACGTTAGCACAGAGTCGGAGCAAGAACAGTCCTGGTCCTGTGGTGTTGGCAGGTAGATCTGCCAGGGTCCCGTCGCTTAGTCAAGTGAAGGTTTACCCTTTCACCAGGAAACTTTGGTACTTGTTAAGAAAGGTTCAACCCTTTTTTTTTTCGTATTTTTAATTGACAAATACTTGTACATTTAAATAAAGTTGTGTATAAATAAATAAATACTCCTAAGTAAATACTCCTTAAAGTTTCATGTGGAACTGTCAGCATGCGTCATATATTCTTCCATATGCTAATTAGCATGCTAATGCTATTATAAAAGACAAAAAAAGTTTAGATTCCTGATAAATATCTGGATAATGGTGAGACTTGCAGCATATAAAAAGAAATCTATAAAAATAGTTATGTGATTATAGGAAAGCTATACTTAAGGCAAATGTTAGAATATATCCTTTGTCCCTTTAGGTTCTTTGGCGTCGCCATGTTTTATTTTTACTTCTCTTCAGTAACTTTATCTTAGATGTGTGGAAAGAAAGTGCTCTAAAACCCATAAAGTCCTAAAGTTAAGCAAACACAGCATGTTGACACAGACCTCCTCGAGTTCCCAAATTCCTTCCATCAAATTCAAGTACAGTTAAGAGAGGTTTAATCCAATAAAAACCCTCTCTTCGGCTGTTTTGTGTTTTTTTCTCTGTCTCCCCTGAGTCCAGCTCTGAATGTATATGTAAAGGGGGTGTGGGCGTGGTCAGGGCCAGACTGTTGTTCGGGCCACAAAGGAACACTGGGAGTATTTTCAGGTCATGGAGCAGCCGCATTCCACACCCAGACCATCATATCGACCAACTTTCTCGAATGTGACCCACCTCATCCCAATGTGGCTTTTCCTCAGACGTGGCCCTGAAATACTAGTCACAGTTTGGTGTCTCTGACCGTTCTCTAGGAAATAATCAATGCTTCTCTTGTGCAGGGCTTAAGCATCAGTTACCGTTTAGCCAAAAGTCACGAGAGACCAGACTAAGAGCTCACTTTTCTTGATCTGTTATGTTCTCACGCCACTCAGGTTGGGGCTTACCCAAGACCTTGATTTGGTCATGCAATGTTGTGGTTGACACACAATGCTAGCAAACACATGATTATTTGCACATGACATATATATATTTTTAACAAACGTAGGGACATGCATTTGAGTTATAATATATATATATACATCATTAGATCTTGCATCTCATCCATTCTCATCCAAGGAGATATGACCTTACATTTAGAAGTGAGCACTATGCAGACCAAATACTTTTTTTAAAGTATCTTGATATTTTTTAATTAAGTTTATTATTTCAGTATAGCTAATGAATCAACAATTACATACAATTATTTGAATGTATTTCATCAGTGTTTCATATAAAGTACTGAGAGACAAGTTACCAGGAAGATAAAAAGACCACAAGAGCAAAACCAATGAATTGTTTATGTCCAAAATTAAAAAATATATAAAAATATTTAATGATAAAATCCTTCCTTGGTAAAAGATGTTTACTGCAGAATGTTCTGAGAGTTGAAAAGTGTGTGTAAAAAGTTTCTTCAAAGGGAAAAGCTATTGTATCCTCTGCCTCACTGTGGTGTGGAAATCACAGCGGGCATGTGCAAAGAGAATGATCTGAAATTACAGGCCTCTGTTCACACTCTGCAATCTGAGTGGCGCAGGCAGCACAGTCGGCATGATGTCCTCGGCCCTGCTAAAACCCCTGCACAGAAGCCTCGAGCCTCTGCTGCCCGTTTCCCTGGTATCTGTGGCAACAAGTCCCTCTGTCTTCTCTTTCCAAACATCTGAATTGACTTTCTGTCGTAAACGAAAACTTCTGCCTTCCGTCGTTCAGACAGCTGTGATGCCTTTTGTTTCAGTTGTGTTTATTTTATCTCTCAGGATAAACTCTTCTGTACAAGTCAT
Source organism: Callionymus lyra (assembly GCF_982586985.1). NCBI lineage: Eukaryota > Metazoa > Chordata > Actinopteri > Syngnathiformes > Callionymidae > Callionymus > Callionymus lyra. The sequence goes on from NC_141818.1 coordinate 21,074,362, forward strand.
CTTTTCTGACTCATTGAAGTTAGTTTTTTTACATGCAGGCATTTTTCACAGATGTGCAGAAATAATATGAACTAACAGTAAGAGTTATTTATTTTTGACACATCAATGCCATTGTTGCAGTTTCCGTAACGGATTTGCTTAATTCTCTTGCAAGATGAATGATTGGTGGTATTGCATTGCAAGTCTAGTTTATAAAGATTCAGATAAAAGACAAGCATAAAATGATTCACTTTAATAATACAATTCAGGTTAAATAAGGAAGTTAATATTATGTTTGTCTCTTTTATTGTGAAATAGGGCAAGGCCAATGCTTGGTTTTCATCAAGTGCGTCACCAGCTTGTGTTAATCGAATATACATAGCAATATTTTAAATTCCCATTTTCCAGGTTGTTTTTGTAGTTCCTAACAACCACCATTAATATTTATTCCAATAGACTGCTAATGTTGTCCAGCTGTGACAATCTATGTACATTTATTTTTTTTAAGATAATTTCTTCTCATCTTCGTGACACAGATGTTTTTTCGGTTTGGCCTGTTGAAACAAATTTGAAATGATGTGGCAGCTTGTGGGTTTCTTTTTCATCAATTATTGAATGCTCTGGAAAGTGTCTCAGTAATGGGGCTGAAGAAGTTTTCAGTGAGCAATGTGATTTCTGTCTGCGACACCGGCGCGAGGACGAGCGGGCACTGTTGATGATGAAACTGTCTGCTCTGATTTGGTGATACCACTCGCAAAGCTGTAGCCTGAATAAATCATATCTCTTTCCTGTTCTTTGTGGTAAGCAGATGTTATGGCTGGGATGGATTTTGGAGCGTTGAAATGTGCTACTTTGGAAAGAAATATATTTTTTTAATGTCACAAATGATGCTAAATTACAAATAAAGACATTTTTCCTTTGATTAAGTTTGATTTGAGTAACAATCTTAGGTACAAATGTGTGTTTTGAGTGAGCAGACTGGTTTGTGAAAGATGCCTGGAAAGTGTTTTCTCGCCAGCCATGGTACTAGCCTGGATCATAGCCAATAGAATTTCTTAAAGCATCATTGAGGGTCATCCCTCATTTCTCCTGACCTGAAGAGACGGAGTGGGCGGTGGTTATTTCCTGTAAAACCTCTTAGGGTTTATTGTGGTCAGAATCAGAAATGCCAACTCGATTTCATTGAAAGACTCCAAGGGCTGATTCATATAAAGCCACATCGCAAATCCAAAGGAGCAATTTGGGAATCAGCTTTGGTCTAATACCTCAAATGAGTCATGAGCCACATGACAATCCTCTTTTTCCTCTCCAGCTGTCCCTTTGTTTTCAGAACACAGCCTACTGTTAAACCAGCCAATGAAACGATTCCTTAACCTCTGTCACCATTTCACCAGGATGGAACTGGATTGTTCTTGTCTTTTTCTTGTCTTTCTCTTGGCACAACAGCTCTGGCAAATTTGACCAAAACAATATATGTTTGGGAACAATGGCAGCTTCTTGACAATTTCAAGACTCGTGACTTGACACTGTTTGGACCTTGTTGACATATTTTAATAATATACCTTTTATAAATAATCTATTTTATTACATATATAAAAGGTGGAACAGTTTGTCCCTGATCATACATTATCAATCAACCACATGTTAAGCCAAGGTCTACAGAGCTCGCTCTTCAGTTAATATTCCTTACACATGCTTCCAAATTGGTTAAAAAAAACAAAACGAATATGATTGATATCAACCAATATGGAGAAATATATTGGGACATACTATTGGAAAATAACTCTAATTTATGTTAATTTATCCTATTTTCTGATGCAGTAACCAACCAAATAATAGGACACATACTTTAGCAGCTCGGAAATATTGAGATAATGTTGTGCGAGACAAGATATGTAATTGGTTGGTTATTTAAATAAAATAAAAGGTTTCTAAAGAACTTCAAAGTCGATGTCACTTTTTGAAAAATCCCTTTTTATGTCTTTGTTTATTTTTTTTTTAATATGTTTTAGCATTTTGCCAAGTACATCGTTTTTAACAACTTACATTTAGGAAGCAACAAAAAAACATAAGATAAATATTTAAAAAGAAAGGTGTTTTATTTATGAATCATAACATGAACCATAAATATACACATAATCAAATACCAGTTTTTAGAAAGTAAAGGTTGGTCTCATTTAAAAATGCTACATCAAGCTTTAAACAACAATACAAAATTGTTAGCTGCCCAAGTCCAACAGATCTCTTTGACAACATGGAAGAAAAAGTGTCTTAAGGTCCATTTGATTGGATCAATCCCCCACTAAAAGATTGGATCATCAAGCTGATCTGGTTTTTGCTGCCTGTTTAAACCAATGAAATGTCCAGATTGGATCGACCCAAATGACCCAATGATTCATTCAGTGCAAATATTATTTGCGTTGTTTTGGTTGTGCAATATTGACTCATGCGATGCAAGGTACATCAACATACATTGTACATACAATAATTGTTAATTATGCAGTGGATATGCTCATTTTATAAGAAGCTTGCATGCTGACAACATGAGAAAACCCCTGATCTACTTAGTCCAAAGTATAGATTGAGGGTCAGGATGTCTATAAAATGCTCTAAATGTGTTTGTTTCAGACTAAGATGAAAACAACTGAAAGAACAAAGGATGCGTATCAAAGTCGTGGCGGTGTTAATAAAGCTTACAAAGTTTTGCTATGACACTCAGTAAAAGTCCTTTCTTAGATTCTTTGCTGAAAAAGTTTTTCTTGCCGAAAGCTGCCTTTACCAGTCACTTCAAAGATTATTGGGGAAAAAAGGCTGTCACAGTGATTTGAGAAAATATAAATCTCAAGGCCAGTTAGGTTGTTTAACTGCACTGTCCTGCCACATGTCTCTGCTTTTATTAAAACTAAGATATTGGCCAGAAAACCTTGACCAGGACTTGGTAAACGTTGAAGCGGTTTCTCATGAAATCATACTTTTATGATTATAGCCGTCATAAAAGAGAATGTCGTAGGGTTTTTCAGCCCTGGCACTGGCTGAGAACACAGAATTCCATCCCAGTGTGAATGGAGGATGGGAATGTTTTCCAAACCCTTGTTATTGGAGATGGTGTATGTTTTAAGGGTACCCCTTACAAGTATTTGGATCCGAATCCCACTTTGTATCATGCCAAAACCATCGCCCCCGGCCCTCCCCCTTTCTTCTTAAGACCTTTCCTGACAAAAGCCGTCCATGGAGTCGCTGCTGTTGAAGTCATCACTCACCCACCACTCTATTTTTAAGCCTTCAGAGAGGCCCCTTCCCCCTTCTTTTGGAGTGAAGCGAGTCTCTCACACTCACTATGAAAACAGCTGCTGCTGCTGTGTGAGAGCCAGTTCCTCGTTAGTATAGTGGACAGTATCTCCGCCTGTCACGCGGAAGACCGGGGTTCGATTCCCCGACGGGGAGGATTACTTTTTTTTTCCCCTCCACAGTGTATCTGTATAACACATGCACTTGTGCTAAACAATGTTGTATGTTCATTGTAACTCACTACTATTAAAACTGGCTATGATTTCGGTGTTTGTCTTATGTGTTTTGTTTGTGTTTGTTAAAGCGCCTTGTGACCCTGGTCTAGAAAGACGCTTTACAAATAAACTTTACTTAGTTACATAATGTTGTTACTATAGAGTTATAGATCAATCAAGTGATTTGCAACGACAGCGTCAGCCTTGTTTGACTTTAGAATGCTGACTGATAAAATGACCGTCCCGTCCCAGACACAAAAGCGTCCCAGCGCTCTCGGCCATTGAATCGCCGCAGAGAAGCTCTAAAAGCTTCTCTGGGTTATGTTCTAGCCTCCAGCACTGCTCGCTCAAGTGTGTGATGATGACTGTTGTTGCTCGCATAATTACCACCACATTAAACGTCGCCCTCGTGGCTGGTGAAAACACTTGCATTGATTTAAGTAGAAAGAAGATTCTCGGGATGTGAAAAAGGCTCTTGAGGAGATTCCAGCGAAGGTCCTGCGGCAAAACAAGCAACAATTTAAAGCTTCTCTCAGTCACACAACGTCTTGTTCTCTCCGGAATCAAGAAAGTGCTTTTTATTGCCGTCGCATGTTGGCTTTATGTCCTACTTTGTGACCATCAGGTAGTTTTGGCAGCAAACAACTCTATAAATATTTATAACACTCACAGGAACAAAGTCCAAATACGAATCTGCTGTTGGAAACGAAGATCTTAAGAGGTAGAGAACAAGTTTTAATCTGCCAGAGACAGAAGTAACTTCTGTGAGGAAGACAGCTTCTGTTGCTCTTTAAACAAATAAATAATTACTTTTCTTTGTTTTTTTAAAGTTAAATCAACATACTTTGGCAAAACCCAAGTGTTATTTATGTTTCTATTGCAATCATCAATTGTTTGTGATGGTTTGAATAAGGCTTTGATGGATAGTGGAAATAATATCGGCAGTTAGATAACTATGCAAACACATCTCTATCAGACTATATTTTAACGGGACTCATGACCAAAGAATCCCTTTCTTCAAGGATTTAAAATTCAACAATGAGATGTATATTTACATAAGAACCAACACAAATTTATAGAATAATTTAATTTAAAATAATCCAACAGGTAGGTAAACCAATAATCCCATCACCTGCACGTTAACTCTTAGTCGAAATATGATAGTGTGATGCTGTGTTGCTATTAAATCTTAATTTCTTAACCAAATATGATCGGCATCCTGTTTGTTTTCAGGAGATAATTGTCCGTGTTGCATTCAAAACCTGTGAGCTGTCATAAAAGGACATCCTGGGCGTTTTGCCAATGTTTGTCTTTCCTCTCTGGCTGACTAAGATACATACAGATTTGTCAGGACTGTCATGTAGAGTCAAGTGTAATTAATCCAGATAACTCTCAACTGCTGCTGTTTACTGTGGTGGTAATTCACTGTTTGTTTTGAGAAATCTCATGGATTACAGGATATTTGAAAAATAACAGTTGCACTGAATATAACAGTAATGCTAATATTTGAAACCACCCAACCGTTATTTATATTTTTTATTTAATAAATATCAAACATATAAGAACAGTCATTGTTTAGCTTTTAACTCCTTTTCATTAAGTGTGTTCTTTACGCTGCCGTCTCCAAATAATTTACCGTATATTAATTAATGCCAAGTTTACGTGTAGCATCTTTGTTTCCTTTAACTTTATTGCTGCATCATATGCATCTCTTAGATGAGATAATCTTTTCTCAGTGTTTTGCAGCCTCTCTAGACAGTTGTAGGTCTGATTTAGATTTGAAAGAACTGGAATTGTGGTCTTTCTATGTGGAGTGTGTATCTCTGGCTGTTTTTGTGGGTTTCCTCCAGGCACTCTGGTTCCTCTCAGTCCATAAACAAATTTAAGTTAATTGATAACTCTAAATGGGTTGCTTGTCAATGGTCGTTCTTCTATACATTCCTACATATGGCCTTTGTTAGCTGCTGTCCTCATGGTGTCCCCAGGACAAGATCCAGCTCCCCACAAACCCCATCTGGGGTTAAGTGGAAGGACATTTGGGCTGGCTAAAAAAATAAAAATCGATTTTTTAACAATTTCATGAAACATTTACAATATTGTTTTTTAGAGCATGAGATTGATTATTGCACGTCATTGCACAATGCTGCGAATACGTTGGGTTGAAAATTACGAGTCTATATACCTTACACTCACCAGGACTGATGCGGTTAAAGCTCAGAACCACTTGACAAGATATCACACTTTGCTTCCGACAACAAGCTGCCTTGAACAAAACATATCAAGCTTAGAGAACCACTGCCAATTCTCTAGGATACCAGGACAACAGACAACAACACTACTCCAGGATGCAACGTAAAAATCTGACTGAAATTCTCAGAATGTATGACCTTGTGAAACATAAGGTTTTGGTAAAAATGCACTCCGTAGAGAGAGTCGCTGTAACATGTCACACATTGACATTACTTTTCCTTGTTTATAAAAAAAGAATCTCACCGATTTAGAACAAAGTCATGGACTTGGCTGAAGTTTAATGTTAATGTTGAATTCACAATTACATAAAACACCCCAGTCACACATATCGTTGTAACTCTGGTTCTAAGAATGTGTGTTCTGCTGTCTAAAAGCTGTTGCTATATAACTAATTTATTTATTTTTCTATGAGACGAACTAACCATATATTTTGGACTGTAATGCGCACCTGATTATAAGGCTCAATATCAAGGAACAGGTATATTTTCATACATATGGCCCACCGGATTATATGGGGCATTAAGCGCTTTGCAGCTTTGTAGTATATAGTACTACCAATTACTACCTGGGGTGTGGTTTCGTAGCTTACAAACATTTTGACAGATTTGTGAGCAACGTGTAGTGTGCACCATATAAAATATACCATTAAACATAAGTTATTGGTCAGTAAGTACAACCAAGATTCATAAGTATAGCTTACTGAATTGAAAGACACACTTTTTATTTTTTACAAAAGGATTTTTAGTTAGTCAGTTGTCAAAATAACCTTGTTATTTGGTAGGGAAGGGTGAGTGTATTGCAAAGACACAAATGTATAAGAGTGTGCAACAAATATAAATTACTTACTTACTTACCTAATCGAAGGTTAAAAGGAAGCTAACCTTTTCAGTCCAGCTATATCAACCATACACATCTTCTCAGTAAGACTATGAGGACTGTCGTCACTGTTCTTCCTGCTATTTTGGGTCAGGATTCCTGTTTACACTACATCAAAATCAGCTAAACTCCAGCAATTCCTGCTTCACCCAGACAGTGGTTGATGCAGCAGGGGGTGAACATCATCACCGGTGGAATGGAAAGGGATGTGTGTGTGTTTTTCTGGTTTATTACAGGCTGGACTCAGCAGCCAGATGCGTGGCCTTCAGCTGGTAGACTGTGGGAGGAACCTACACTAAAAACAGCCGCAGCAGCAGAGCGGAGATTAGCCAGACATTGAGAGGAGATTATCCATATTTTATCTGCATCCTCCTCTTTCTCCAAACCACCTGCAGAGCTCCACAACATAGACTCAAAGCATGCGTAGCGCAGCGCACATAAATATAATTGCTTATGTATTGAGGTCTGAGTGGAAGAAATAGGCACTGTTGCTTATTCAATACCTTAGGGAGCTCTTCAAAGCGAAGGAAAGACACCGTCAGGCTCCGCCTACTCAACTGAAAATCTAGCGCACCGATCTATCCTGAAGCTCAGGCTTTCCAAAGCAACCAGTTTGTCTACGGTTCGAAGCCAGCCAAGAGGCTATGCACAGCAATGATACTATGTACCCACCAAAGCGCTCTCCTGATCATTGAAAATGCAGCTCTCACTGATATTTTGAATTTAGTCTGCGTTTGGAAGGAATCCACTCTTCATGGTGATTAGACCTCAGCTTCAAAGACACATTTATTTTGGTATCCATGCTTTGACTCCAAATGCACTCTTTGCCAATTTAGACTGTCGGGAAAAAAAAGGCTTAGTACATTTTTTGAAAATAGCTCCATTAAATATTCATGATAAACATTTTCTAATTAGCTTATAAACAACTGGCTTGTTCAACCTAAACGCACCCGTGAAGATCAGTCTCCCGTCTTCACTTACTTGATATGCAGACAAGCTGCTTCCTATTAGCATGTAATCTGCGTGTCATGTTTTTGCAGCACAATTAATTTCTGATTTAATATCTTGGCTATCATTTATTTTCTGTTTCCTACCACTGATTCTCTTATTGCGGTTCGGGGGGTGCTGGAGCATATTCCAGCTACTTCGGGGAAGTGACGGGGTATACCCTGAACAGGATGTCAACAACATGACACAACACTTTTCATACTCACACTTCGTGGGAGGAAACTGGAGTACTCCCAAACCAACAAGGGTAGAACATGCAAACTCCACACAGAATAGAACCAGGTTACCTCACCCTGGAAGTGAACTTGAAACCATTTTGCTTTCGCCTCCTTCTGAGTCAGTAGGACTCACAGTACTAGTGGTTTTTCCCTCCAACTTTATTGTTGATATGAAGCCAACAACCAATATTGTCTTGTTTTTTTTTTCTTCTTGTCTTTATTTTGGAGTAAGCAATCGAGCCTCATGTCTGTGTACTCTGTCTGACCCGCTCTGAAAGAAATGACTCGCTCCAGGCTGCAGCGACACTGAAGCGTCCCCTGTTTGCGGAGGGAATAACTCCGACTCCCTGTCATTATCTGGAAGATCTTAATGGGGAGGGACGCCGCTCTCATGGACGGATGTTTTGTCCCTGCTTGTCGTCACAGTTTGACATTTGAATCATTGATCCAAATGACATAACATACAAATAACTCCACAAAATAAAATAGCTGGCTTTTCAGATAAGGTTATTTTTGAGGAATGTGGTTTCGGGAAGGTTATAAATTGGGTCCCTTGGTGGAACATCTCAGGTTTGACCTTTGAGTTCTCTTGTCCACACTAAAATGCATCTTTGATCTTTTTCCCTTTTAAAAAAGGTGTTTATGTTTGGAACAACATAAACATAAATATTTAGGACTGTAGATGTTTTACATGGATGTCCAGCATTGAGTCGGTCATAAAAAACTAACCTGGAAAGATCTTGTATCTCTATGTAAACCTCTGTATAAACTGATACCTAACACTGAACTTGCGACAAACAGATTGGAAAAAACCTTATTTTCTCTTAAACCAGTGCTTTGAGTTTGCATTCAGCAAAACATGTTCTTTGATGGTGGATCATCACTTGGTAAAGAATTCTCAATGAGGACGGTGTGTGAAGCTCAAACTACAGAACTTTGCTGACAGAATGAGATCAATGCTCCACTGGCTGTTTGGCACAAAGTCATGGAAGAAATCCCTCGTGGGGTTTATTCACCTTTGACTGAGCGTGCGTTCAACTTTATTGTGATGGAGTGTTTTCAGTGCATAAGGTGTGAGCAAAGTTGGTTCTAAAGAGCTTGCTTCTGGTAATGGCGGACGTGCTTTGGAGCACCGAAAGAGCTATGGGGCTCTCCTGTCAGAATGAGGGGTAGTTTAATTTGCTTCAAAATGTTCTAACTGGAGAACCCAGTGGAGCGAAAGCAGCCACAAGTTTCGATCTCACCTCAATTATACCTCCCCTGGAGAGCGAAGACATTTATGCAGCCAGGAAGAAAGGCGGAAATTTTGACGGACCAGTTCATCTGGCCTGCTCTGGAGCTCGAACTTTTATGAATCCTTGGCTTGTTCTGGCAAATACTTCATTATAATAATGACATCCTGAAAATTTGATGAAAATACCTCCACTAGTAGGACCCAGAGGACAATATTTAGTATCTTTCCGAAAACAGAGAGCAGCCTGTTCAGAGCATTCTTTTATAAGCGCCCCCAGCTTTTGTGTTTTACACCCTGGAGAGACAGAAATGAAGTATGGTGGGTGTCTGGGTGTGTGGACGAGGGGGGGGGGGGGGGGGGGTGCATGCTAAATGTGAGACCCTGAGGTTTCACAGTAAGGTAGTTCTTTAAGAAAAGGCATTACTGGAGAGTAAATGTGTTGACAGGAAGTGGAACATATGTCCCCTTACAACTCCTAGACTCTCCAGGAGACCTGACATGAACTTAGCTTCTGGCGAATCTTGCACATGCTGCTACCTCCCACCCTATCACACCCATACAGGCTTCACTTCCAATCACCAGCCCGCTGACAAAATCATCATGACAGTGATCCAGGGGTGGAGTACTCCAAGCAGTCCGCCCACCAGGATTCTGGACTTAAGCTATAAGACTTGCGTGAAGTCATCTATAGCCCACACCCTTCACATTGCATCTCTAATCTCCATCCACTTCATTTAGACACATTGTCTCTGCTGCACTCGTCTTCTTAACAATCAAAACTTGATCTTAACGTTTGTTATCATGCTTATGGTTTTCTTATATGATTGTTATTATCTTTGTGGCGCATGTGTTCTCAATTCTGAATCTGAATTCTGATTTTAATTTTTAAATAAAATGCCGTCGGGTTTGTGTCTAGTTCTACAATTTGTATTTTTGCTAAGAGATACATGAAAGTCTTATTGTCTAAGTGTTCTTGGATCAGAATATATACTGTACGTCTTTGGATATGAGCTTCAAAATGCCTTTGATCTAAGAGCTCTTAGAAAAATAATCTAATTTGCTATTTGGTTAAATTAACTCTTTTTACCAACAATACAGGCTCCCAAAAAAAATGGATGGTTTCTCATCATGTTTATTATTCAAGTAAGACAGACAAAGGCAAAGGGAGATTATTTTTACTACTATTTTTTTTACTTAGACTACTGCCCACTTAGTAAAGATGGGAAACAGTCAAGGGAAAGGGGCAGAAGACCCCCATGAAATTCATTCAAAAGCCATTTTATTTAACATACTATGAAAGGGAGTTTTTTTTTTTTTACAGAATATCTACTCATTTTGTTAATAGTAAGGGGGCAGAAAGGAGCCCCAATAAAAAAAGTATCTAGAAAGAGAAACCAAATGTACTACACATAATGGCTTTGTATATTGGCAACACTTGAAACACTTCCATGCTGATGAATAAAAAATAAATTAATGATGTTTCCCAAGTTGATAGACTTTATTGCTAAAAATCAAATTTGGACTTAACTCACATCGTGAGTGAAACCGTGAATGAGATCAAAAGTCGCGTGGCAGTGATGAATCACTGCAGTCATTTGAAATATGGTCCTGATGTTTGTGCGAACTGCAGCCAGTAGAATCTCAGCTAGTTAAGTAGTCCATGGAGTGAGAGTGTTTATGTCTTTGGAGTATAATGAACACCATGTGATAGAAATCTCTCGGGTGATTTGAATATTCCAGAGATTAAGGTGGTGTCATATGGTGGTAGCGTTGAGCCAGAGTTTCCATCTGTCACTCATAATGAGATTAACATAGCCATCGTACCCCTTTACCAAGGGATCGTGCAATAGCTAACAATACGGTGAGCTGTCTTGTCCTTGCTTAATGTTTAAATTTAAGTTCTGCTGAGACAGGGTCAGGAATGACGAGTGAAACCACGAGGGCCCGTCTGAAGGAGATGAGAGAGCAAAAGGAAAGTGATTTGGCTGGAGAACGGTCACCAGAGATGGTGAGCTGATGGTCCCATCACTTCCAGCTGCATCATTATGGCTCTGGCTCACCTCCCTGCAGTTATTTGTTGGTGTTTCTCAAATGAAGTTGAATCCTAGGAGTTAGAGACACTTGGATGAAGAATAAAATATATAACATATAATAATGTCAAGTGCACTGCACTTGATGTTTTAATGGTCGAGAAGCTTTTGCATCAACAAACAACCCAGCAAATACACAAAGGTACTTTAGTTTAAACTGTATTTGGATCAGTCATGGTGATTTAGAGAAAAACACTCCTTTTGCTTTTCTACACTATCTTCAGCCAATTTGCCCTGAAATGTTCTGCTCCGCAAAACGATAATTAGAACTTGATAAGTAGCCCAAATTACAATATGAATGACTTCAATTTGTCTTTTCTCAAACTTGTTTCATATAAAGTGCTCATTTATGGAGAAAAAGTTTAATCATGAGAGGCCTTGACTCTGAGTTTAACAGCTCTACTGACCTTTGAACTCACCTCTTGACACTGGATGTCGTAACAGCGTAATTGCCTGTCAAGATTTTCATTAAGTAAAATAAAATCTGGAAATGATCATATTAAGCCTCGACGCTGGCCAACAGAGGTGTTTGAAGGTAGGAGAGGTGGTTTTTAACCAGTTTGCTTAAAATAACTTTTAAAAAATCCCTTGCTTTTACATTTTTATTACCTCTCCTCTCACACTTCCTTCCCCGGGCTCACACCAAAAGCAGTGGCGCAATAGTGTTAGTTTCGACACCTGGAAAATAAAACAAATGCAAATCCATAAAATGAGATATGAAAGGAAAGCACACCTTAACAAAATAAAAAGGTATTTGCAGACTTTAAATTACTTGTTATTCATCACAATAATTAATTACAAAGGCACTTGCACCAACACATCCCACCTCGATGACAGTCCTGCTTTACTTTTAACAACATTTCATTGACTTTATCCAGCAATTGACAGCCGGCGGATCCAATTCAATCCCTTACCCATCAATGGACCCGCCCTATAACAAAAGAAAGAAAGAAACAATGCCTATTGTTTTTTTTTTTAAACACTAAATTTCTCCTGATGAGTGTTTGTCACACATACACACAAATTAAAACTGTTCTCTAAAGAGACACAATAAAACATTGTATAAATTTAAGAGAGAAAAACACTAAATAACCCTCAGAGTCAAGGTTGAAGAAGTTAGAATGTGATCCTACCCTCGATCAGCTTCAGGATAAACCTACACGTGACCTTTTTAATTTATTTAATTCTCTAGTTGAGCAGCTGCTTTAGAAAAAATTTGTTTGGTGGTTCAAACTACTCTCTATATTACACTATAATGCGTGAATCTCGGAGCCAATACGTGTCCAAACTGAGACGTAACAAATACACATCCACTGTAATTCATGGCTAACTTGTGTGGGGCTGGGTAAATAACTTCACACAAACCTGGCCTGTGTGCCCATGTCAATAAAGGTATAAATTGACTTACATTAACATAAAGAAATACCAAATTCAAGGGCTTTTGTTTGCATTATGGGCCTGATCAACATTGACACTGAGCATTGATGGTTTCAGGAGTAAAATGTATCTGAAAAATCTCCTTTGCTCATTGCCATTCATTGTTGGTTTCTCCTCTTGAGTGCTCGCTGTTTGTCCAACAAGCAACACTCTATCTTGTCCACATTCACTTGAGTCCTCTGCTGAGAAGGCAGCTGCTCGAAGCAGAGAAGGATGATGGGAAGTCAGACCCAAGGTGAGCTCGGCGATCTTTGCTCGAGGATTAATTGTGTAAGAGCCATGTAATGATTGCTGGCATGTCACCGCTGCAAAATCCTGTTAGTCACTGCACAGGGGTTAAGACTAAACACAGTGCGTGTGCGTGTGCATGTGCGTATGTGTGTGTGTGTGTGTGTGTGTGTACGTGTGTGATTGTGCGCGTGTGTCCATCGAGGAAGGAAGGCCTCGCCAGGTGGTGATGTGACAGTTTCTGTTGTCTCAACCTCAATGTAAGACTTCCTCCTGCTTCTCAAGGATTTCTGTTCTTATTTTTCTAGGTCATATATCTGATGTATACTTGAAAGTAAATAAATCAATCATGAAACATTAGAATGAATTCTATTGGTGCTGGCACGCTCTTTTGAGGGATTCTATGATAACAATCGTCAGATTTCGAATCAAATACGTTACTATTCTCCTTTCATTTCTCTGTCTCGACTTTATACTTTGATTTATTCCTCCATTAATTCCCAACTTTACTCATTTGCTAGCTTAAGTAAGTAAGTAAGTAAGTAAGTAATATTTATTCATATAGCGCTTTTCGAGACCAGGGTCACAAAGCGCTTAGACAATCAAAACAATACTCAAAAAAGTACATACTTTAAAGATCAAGATAATACTTAACACCTACTTTCTCTTGTCCCCCCCATCTCAAACATTCCTCAATGACACAAACATTTACATCTCCCAATCTGTCTTATCTCATTTCATTACTCAATTTCTCAATTTTTCTTCATTTCATTCTCCCCTCCTTGGCACTTTCTGTCCATTTCATCTGGCCTCACCTTTATTATTTCCTTCATCCTTACAGTTTCTTTTTTCTCTTTATTTCCTTGTTCTGTCTTTCTTTTTCGTTGATCTTCCGCTTCCTAGCTTGAGTTGGACCCAAGCTCTTTGCTACAATGTATGTGCTTCAAGCAATTCTAAAATTATTTACATGTAAAAAGTTTGTGATGAGTTGAAGTTGGAGTTTTGATCTTACACAAACATTTCTTAAAAGTTTTCATTGAAAAAAGTATTTCTTTACCTATGATAGGAATGATTTTTATATTAATATTTGGTACAATTCTCTTTCCTTCCTTACCTCCTACAGAATGTCTGACTCATTATAGCCCCTTTTTTATTTCCTTTTGTACTACTTGTCATTGTATGATCAAATCTGAGAGAGAAATAAAAGCTGTGACACTTATTATCTAGTCGGTATTGTCATCACACAGTCTTTTTAGACACCTTGTTCGGCGCTGCTAAGGTCAGGTATTCAAGCCGAAGTTTATTTTCTTGGTTCTTTCAAGTGAGAAAGCTTTTATCAGTGAGCCACCTCTCCTCCATTGACTGTTCTCTTGCTGTCAGACAACACATCTTATTGAACTGGGATGATGAATGAGGGCGGATTGATGGCAGATAGCAGTCTGTTGCTAATTGACACCGCTGTATCGCTTTATCTGCTGCCTTTGTTTCCCTTCTGCCCGGCCACCTCTTTTCTGGGCACCGCAATCCATTATAGTTGAGATTAGTCACTTTTGAACAGCCAGCTGGCTCCGAGGGATCTATCGTAATGAAATAAACACTTCAGGTGATTGTTTAAGGGTTCTTGAGAAGGGTGTTGTTTTAAAAAAGCAAAGATCTTATTGAATTAAAGTCATATAATTTGTAGACAAAACATGTATAGTCGTTAAGAAACAGCAATTGACCTTCTCTAAAACTTCTCATCCAGATTCCATTTAGGGAATTATCTTGAGACAGAATCTAAGCAACGTATCAGACAGGTGAGATTTAATTACCCGCCTTTCAAAGCTGTGGGTCAACCTTCCTGAAAAGCCAAATGTCAATCTGTTGCCTCGACTTCTCCTCTCGTATTGGATCAGCAGAAGCGAATTATCTGCCAAAGCTCTTTTCAAACATACTGTGGATCTCTGCTGAACAACACACCTTTAAGTCAAGTCATGTTTCCATTCTAACGTCGCTCACTTTCATAAGGTATTCAAATGTGCTGTTCGGCTCTTAACGCTCTCTTTTTATAAGTGCTGACAGCATATATTTATGACAGCCAAGGTAGTTCTGGCACTTTTCCCCAGATAGCTGAGTGGGGAATACTTAGGAATTCCTCCAGTCAAGATGAAAACCTCTCTCTTCTCTCTCCGTCCTTTCTTCACCATTAATTCTGTGGACTCTGCTGCTCCTGCCCTTGACTAAAACATAGACCTTCTGAATGCAATCCCCTGAGGCCCGTGGGGAGATTTAACACGGAGTCGGGCGACTTTTAATGATTAATTTAGATGTTACGCTCTCTAATGTCGGTTAGAGATGAGAGAGTACGTTTGAGGAAAGCGAAGTAAAAACACAACATTAAGCATGGATCAGTTTGTCAGCGTGTCTCCAGAGAAAGAGGTTTCGCTTCGTCCAAAGTTTCACCCGAGTTTACGAGTTTACGAGCTGCAATTTGCTGTTTATGTTACTTTTTTGTTTTGTTTTGATGTCCTCCCTTTGAGTTCACTGTCACCTGCCACTTCAGAAAAAATATGTTCTACTTAACCCTTTGTTATTAATAAATGCCAGTCAAGAGTGTTTGTAAACATCAAAAAAAAATGTTTTGGTTTACTTGGAGGCTTGATTGACATTTAACTCTATTGATCTTTCTTTACCAGAGAGAAAAAAGGATGTTTCTCATGTTAAAATAGAAAATAGCTTTCCTCAAATTTTGCACAGCTTCTAGTGCATTCATAAGTGTCTCTTCATTTTGAAGGGGGCAAAAATTTAAAGCGAAACTTAGTGGGGGCCAAATGTGAGCTGTCTAACTGAAAGAGCTATCTAACTCAGAAAAGAGTAAAAGCTCCTTCCTCTTCAGTTCAACACAAAGTTGAAAATATCTTATTAAACAGACTGGATTTTTTTCAGCTTACATGAATGAGAACCGACTCTTTAATTAAAAAAAAAAATCTTTTTGGGCATTTAAAGTTTTTTTTAATTTCAAATTCTCTGGTTGAATAATTCAGTTTATAACAAGACCACGGGATGCATGAAATATGCTAAGTGTCTTTCTGAGATATAGTCAAAGGAAGGTAAGATTTAGTTTTAAATTCGTCTTCACTTAACACAGAGTAACATAAGGAAAAATCCCAATTTAAATTTAAATCTTCCGTCAACACCAAGTTAAGTATTTTTCGTTTACTACCGTGGAAACACTGGCATATGCTAGGTGCTAATCCTAGGACTTTTTGACACTTTCCATGTCCTCTGTAGAAACGACGGGTAGAATTTGTAATGCTGTATTTCACTATTTTTGAGAGCCCATGAAATGTACTGGACACAGGAAGCACAGTGGTAATAAAATGACCCTCTTGACTGTAGCGGAGCAGTGGTCATTGATTTAGATCTTTAAAAGCTCTTTTTGTTGTAAAGACCTTGGTTTGTTTAGCTCATTGTTGGATCTAAACGAAAACCGTTTCAGTCATTATCTGCAACAAGGCCTCCTGGAAGACTGATCTGTTCCTAAATTGATCATTGGCTAATAAATGACTGACTGAACAACAAACAAATCTATGTTATCCTTCTGGGTCAAAACAACCTGAGACTTGACAACATGAAACTTTTCAGCAAGATGAGTCAAAAAAAAAAATCAATGCATGCTTTGAAGCCTGTGAGAAGTCGTCCAATCAATTCAGAAGTATTTATAGGCTATGGTCAAAAAGAAGAAACAGCCAAGAATCTTTGACCGTCAGATCATGTTTCTTCAAACCGTCATAAACACCATCAGGGGTTCGGTCTGCCATCATCCCTCGCACTCTCTGGGGCGTAATTGTCCAGACAAACCTAACAGATTAGTTTCACATGTCATTAAGCTAAAAGTTGGAGTAAATACAAGGGATTTAGATTATATATACTTGTTTGCCAACTGTCCACTGCATTTACTTTAAGGCTGAAATATCTTATTAAGTATTTTCAAGTAGCTTTAAATAAACATTGAACAAAAGTAAATATTTATACATGAATTATTTTCACATAATGAAATCGAATGTATTAACAAAAGGGCATCATGGTCCATGACCTTGTTCAAGAACATTATGGAAATCTTCATCCAGAGCTGGAGTTATAAAATGAAATTTAATTCATTATCAAGTTTCTACTGCTTATTCCCTTATCGCATCGTAGGGGGTGAAGCCTATCCCAGCTAGTTAAGGCGAGAGGCGGGGGACACCCCGAAAGGTCATTATCCTGACACACACATACAAACTCCAATAAGAAAAGGATGAAACAGGAAGCAAACCAAAAACCTATAATTTATATTATAGCGACTGAAAGTGTCCTGAAAGTAATAAGAAAACAAATAATTAGAAAATTATTTTTGAATTCAAGCTGTCTCTTGTCGCATGTATCTTTAACTGCTTCTTATTTTAAAGTGGTAGAATCATACAAAACTTTTTTCACACACTCACACAGTGTTGTGAGTGTTTTTGTTTGATCTGTGCTGTTTTGGTTTTCAATCAGATGCTTTCACTGCCATCTCTCTTCAGCGCAGTGCTGTAGTGTCTCTCTGCTTCAGCAGGAAATACGACAGAAAAAACAATTTTTCTTCTTCTTCACCGTCAAGACTCTGAGCTCGCTTTCAACCAGAGCCCACAGACTCTTTCTCTCCTTGGCTGACCGATGCAATATGAATTAAAGTTCAGTCCTCCGGGCTTTTTCGCGCCTTGAAAAGAAGCTCTAAGTTCATTTGAAGTCTCGAGAGGAGAGAGGAGAGTTGTGAAGTTTGAGGCTTTGTAGTGTTTGCCTGTAATATCAGTGCAAAAATAAATAATGAACTGTCAGACTGAAACAAAGTGAGGAAACCAGATACTTTTCCTTCTTGGATGCTTGGTAAGCTCTGTTGAGCGACTGTGGGTTTATGGTTGTCATGGATTTTTACACAATCTTCCTTTAATCATATGTCTTTGAAATAATAAACAACACAACCTTTAACTTTCATATATCAAAAGACTGAAACTATGTATGATTATACAGTATGTGTGTTAATAGTATGTACATGTGATTCACATTAATATCAAAAGGGTAGTTATAATAAACTATAAATGATAATCTTCCGCCTTTATATGTTTATTGTCAAAGAAATGCAACCATTTTGTTGCCTGTTTTGTAGCTGACACATGTTTAGTTACCCCTTTAAGAAAGAAATATGTCATTAGCTGAGTAAAATAATTGATAATTAAAAATACATTTTGAAAAAAAACATTAATCCATCAAGAATTCACATTTTCTTTCCCTTGACAAAAGCATTTTTCATATATTTTGATGTTCAAATAGATCAAGAGCACAATTGCAAAATGGAAACATGTTCTTATGGGGTTTAATTAACGTTAAACCGGAATGGAAAAATGTAGCCATAATCAATATGAATCAAAGTAAAGGTGAACAGTTTTAATGGCACCAGGGCCCTACTTTTGGACATGTCTGGTGTAAATGGTGAGGAAGGACTGGTGACAAGATGGAAGAGTAAAGGTAGAAAATAGAAATAAATAGGAAAAGGACGGCCAAGTTAAAGTTCATTGTGTTTTAAATGAAAAACTGTAATGTTGTGTATTCACTACAAGATGCGGTGGCTAGTCTTAGAGTTGAAAGAAAACACGAGCATTTAATGTCTAATTTGTGAGAAAAGGTGCCAGTTTATTTTCCTACTACCCCTTGTCATAACTACTCTATCTTTAGTTTGTACTCATCACTGATTCTATGCAATGACCGTAATCCTCAGAGAAGCAAAATTCAATATTCATGGAGAACAAAAGTCTTAAAGGATTTCGGCTCTGCATTTAAAGTGCTTACCTGTTTCATGATTTAAAGAGAGTTCTCTTTCCAGGATGTTTTCATGAATGTATTGCCATTCATATAATGTGTTTTGCACTTCCAATCCTTGCTGATTCCAGAGAGTTGAAAATGAAAGCTGACATTAAGTTTACTACCCTTCATTTTCACAGCTGCTCTTTCTGCTGAATACTAATGTTCGTTGGTACAAATTAATCGTTCGACTCCCTCTGTTTCTGGTGAAAGAGTTCTGCGACTGAGCATTTTGCCTCCCCGTGTCCTTGCAGGAGCAGAGCCCCAGCAACGCCACGTCCCTGGCCGTTATGCAAGAGCCGCAGGAGGTGGTGGAGGAGACGGTCACCATTGAGGAGGACCCCGGGACCCCCACCTCCCACGTGTCAGTAGTGACCTCAGATGATGGGACGACACGGCGTACAGAAACCAAGGTGAGACCGCTGAGATGTTTATAACGAATACATTATGTCTCTATTACTAACAACAATCCATATTGTAAATTGTTTTAACATTTTACCTTCTCTGGTTTTACACGGTTACAGTTCAAGACAAGCTTATACGGTATTTGAGACACCTTTATCTGATCCAGACTTCTGATTTTTTTTTTATCAGTGATCCGAACAAAGCACCAAAATCCAGAATGTATTTGTTAACATTTCTAAATATTAATGATGGATTATTTTATGTTAATGAAACACCTTTTCTGTTCCCCGTTTCTCCACCGCTCTCTGACAGACTTGGTGTTGGTTGACCAAACTTGATAGCCCCAAAAAATAAAGGGATTACAAACTTTTTGGCACCTTAGACGAGTTTATGTAGCCATTATTTTTACGCACCGGCCCTCAGATAGTAAAGTTAAGAGCCTAAAACATATGTACTGGAACACCTTAATGCTGACTCAGCGGACGTATTTTTCAACAAGATGGTCTCATGGAGTTTTTGCACATTTTCAATAGTTCACAGGCACAATTTAAAGGTAAACCTGAACAAAGATAGCATCTTGACTTTTCAGGCTAATGCTACATTTTTGAGAAAATCATGTTCTTTTGCCAAAATAAAACACCTTTTTACAAAACACCATCATACAACAGATATCAAATTTGATTGTTACCAGTGAATCAGGGATCTTGCATATACTCATAGAACTAGAGTTACATATAGGTAACTACAATGCAAAAAAAATAGATGTTGATTTGGCAAAAACTCACACGTGAAGTTGTCACATCTGAACGTGACTTGACAAGAGGGACGATGAGCCTTGTTTTGTAACAAGTCAAGTCAATGTGTAACGTAACTTTCGCTGTTGTTACAGATTAATGAACATACTAAACATACCCCACTTCTTCATGTGTGCATGTGTGTCTGTGTGAAAATATAATCTTATTAAGTATATTACAAACATTATTTCATAAGCAAGAAAAATGAACTTGATCTATCAACGTTGCAAAGAGGGCTTAATAAAATGAACATAATGTGAATTTAAAGCGTTCAAGAAACAAATACATAATGGTCTATTATTAAAACCGTTAGTGTCAGACATATTAAGGATGAATTATCATCATTTCTTTCTGTTCCAATCATCCAACAGACTTTGGTCGCTAAAAACTGTAAATCCCATAATCCAGCAGCCCAAGGAATTGACTTGTCTCTTTCCTTTGTGTTATTATAAGTCAACTCCCTTCGGGTTCTGCTAGCTGTGTGAGTATTCCAAAGCTTTATAATTTGACTCGTCCTCCACTGTGCTCTGTTGTTTCTCTGTAAGGACGTGTCATCTAACGTCAAGGTGAGTGGCTTTTCGTACGCACTTTGGCTTTTTTCCCCCCACCATGTGCCACCATTTGCCCACATCGGCTACAGCAGCAAAGCGCAACACCATCGTTCCAAGCCCAGTAATTCGTGCAGTCCTCTATACTAGCTCACCGCTTGCTGGTTCCACCACCTGTGAATAAACTCTTTTTTTCCCGGCTTGTAAATTATAGCTCACATGCAACTATAATTGCAACACTGACTTGTCACAGGCACTTTTCTTCTATCTCGTAATCAGTGTTGATCGACTGTAATAGTCAAGGAGGTGTTTCAACTCATGGAGAAGTTTGAGGAGGTAATGAAGAATTTCAAAGAATCACATGAAGATCCTTCAGAAATGTTACTTTAGCAAAGTTAACAGTTAATGAAAACAGTCTTCCGATGACCACACAAAAGTCTGCCAAAGAAACTGAGGTGCAAAACCAGGCAGCCAACCGCCTGAAACTGCCTTAATGTATAAAATAAATGCAGTTCAAGTTTAAAAACATAAAAAAAAACAAAGTAATAACTATCACAATTCTGGCAGAGTCAAAACCAGAAACTTAGTTTCACAATCACATCCACAACTTTTAGCTAATTGCCTCACAAAGGTTGTACATGTCTGGTCTAAAGAAAGGAGAAATAACAAGATAAGCTGGGAGGAGTTCCTAATAAACCGAATACATTGGGTATGGAAGAGAAGGAGACAATAATGCCTTGCTTCAGAGCAAAACTATAGATGTGAACGTGCGCCTGTCCAAACAACGGTTTCTTTTTCACAGTGTTGTTGAAATAGTGTTTGAATGAATTCTAACACAATTGTTGAGTTCCCTCTAGAACCTGTTCTAAAAATACACATTTGAGTGTTTAAAAAGAAAGTGTTTCATTTCCATGAATGTTTAACACGATAAGAGACTTTGGATGAAGAGATGCTGCTTGAAGCTTGTTGAGAAGAGACAAGCATCAACTAGTGATCCCACTCTGGAGACAGTAGAACTGTACTTAAGAAGATTGCCCTAATCCCTCAGTGGCCCCATGTTTTCCTGACTGTTTACTGCGACACAAAAACACACACACACACACACACACACACACACACACACACACACACACACACACACGCACACACACACACACACACACAATGAGTTGTATTCAGACACTCCACATAAACCAGTCCCACACGTTGAAGGGGAAAGTGACTGTTAAAAAATGTGGATGCCCCGGGAGGCCTGAATGTTTTCAGGAAGTCATTTAAGAGGAAAAGCAGATTAATATTCAGGGGTGAACTTCTGGAAGGCAAGTCGCTCCAGACCAGCTGAGAGTTATCACAAAAGAAAAGCCCTTCCACTTGTCTTCCCCGCTTCTCGCGCCTCCCTCCGCTCTCTCATGGCTGCTTTAATCATTGTTTTTCTCACCCTCTCCTCTTTTGGTTCTCATTAATTTGCAGCAACTCACATTTATATTTATGTCCTTATCTGTTCTTTGAACTGAAGTTCAAAGCCGAACAATTGCCACACGATTTAATGCTAACTTGCTGCCTTCCCTTGATGATTATCCTGCAGCTGTCTGCTCAACCATGAGGCATCTTCTCATCAAAACCTTTCCGGGGCTTGCCAAGTTATGTTCACGCTGTCTAGTTTAGCAACTTGAAAGACAGATGGGCACGCTTCCTCGTTTGGTATTTTAGGTCAGAACAAAAAACGCCTACCTGCCACTGAGGGTTCATGACTACAACTCCATTTAAATGTGTTTACTTTAAGCAGAGAAATACAATCATTCTTATTTATGAGTCGATCTAACCTTGTTCACGACTGGAACTTCTAGTTCACGATTTCAATAAGTTCATATTACAGATCAGTCATCATTGAAAGACTTGGATTGATATCATTTTAACACATTAAAGTGATGTCTTGTCTCTATGTTCCTGAGTGTGGTAGAAAAAGGATGAGAAGGAAGTATGAACCTTCCAAGAGTACTGTTTCCAAAATGAGACGAAAGAAAAATTAAATGAAAATTGAGCACATCTTTTCTTTTATTACTAGGTATGATCTGAATCTTTTACTTTCAATCAATTTTATTTCAAACTTATGTATTTCTCTTTTACTTTTATATTAAAATTAAGCATGTTAATGTTCCTTTAATATTAGATTATTCCATATCTTAACTTCCTAAATTTGTACAATAAAACTAAAACAAAACATATTCGGCAACAATTTCTGGGCTTGAAATTGTGTATAACCTAAATAACATCAACATTTGTACATGGAAAAAACTGCAATTCAAAAATATATTGTGGTTGAAAGGTTATGATACACTAAAGTGCCAAACAATCATTCATGCTGAAACTGAGTGGTCTCGATGAGCTGTGAAAGACTTAATGCTTTTGCTGCCACTGTTGATAAAGACCACTGGACCCCCCTGACATTATTATCCTGACACCCACCCCCAAAAGAATATTGTAATCGCAAGTTATCTACGTAAAAAAAAAAAGACTTCTTGACCACTTGGTTTCGTTTTATATGCCTGGAAAGTCAAGAAGTTGTAGTAGCAAGTCAAAAAACATTCTCATAATGGAGGCTTGCAAGGGGGCGTGGTAAGAAGTTTGCACAACCAGCACCGTCAATAAGAACTCTAGATACTACTTTTCACTTGTATAGTTTACACGATACAAAGTTATTAAAATTTAAAGCATTGTATCTAACTAATGGTATATATGTATGTGTTTATTTATTTATAATATAAAACAACTGATTATTAATTGACGTAAGGGCTTTTGGAGTTTGAGCCTATCCATGCTTGAAAGGTCTAGAGAATGTCCTTGTTGATCTTCCTCTTCGATTGAGCGTTCATACACTGATACTTTATTTCAAATGAATTTCATGGAAAAACTGACTCTCACAGCCGTGGGTGGATGGACCTTGAGACTGTACAGTACTGATGTTTGTTATCCATTCAGATTACAAGGTCCCTCTGTGGATACAGATACAGATGTATAAATAAAGGTTAAATACAAGATGTTATATACAACACTTACAACAGCAGATGGATGTTACCTCACAGATGTTTCCAATATAAAATATGTGAAAGAGAGCCATGAACACATGCTCAACCAGTCAGATGGCGACTACTATTGTCCTGTCATCCTGCTGGTCCCATGTTTTTCTCTGGCCGCCATCCAGTCCCTGTTGCCAGTGTTTGGTAGTTGGAAGTCCACAGTTGTGCCAGTAAAAGTAAAATGCCTCCTGTTTTCCCCTGCTTATGAGCTAATGAGTGCTGAGGCAGACCACACAAACAAATAAAAGCACTTTCACCAGCATGTAAACAACAGGGAGTCAACCTTGAGTAAGTACAGAGTTGTCATTAACTTCTGCAGGAAAGTGTGGCACTTTAAAGGAATGTGACATGTTTATACTTCGATTTGGACCGACTTGTCAATCAAATAAAGGACCAAAACAACTGAATTATTTTCAATAAAACTTGTCTTTAATCAAAGCTTCCCTCGACTTTAGGTTACCAAGGTGGTGAAAACTGTTACCCGCACCTACCACCAGGGTAACAACTTGACAGTGGAGTCCAGACCTGTTACCAGATCCCCTACTCCAGTCTTGACCAGCGCTGAAACAGAGCCAGTAAAAGATTAACTTTTTTGTGTTTTTTTTTGTTCCCCCTGGATCTTTAACTGAAGAAATTAACAATCCTCTTACTAAGCCTCTCGGATTTACAAAT
Source organism: Callionymus lyra (assembly GCF_982586985.1). Lineage (NCBI taxonomy): Eukaryota > Metazoa > Chordata > Actinopteri > Syngnathiformes > Callionymidae > Callionymus > Callionymus lyra. The sequence goes on from NC_141818.1 coordinate 21,098,537, forward strand.
GTCTAACAATATGCTGTTCCCGTCATCCTCGCAGTTCCCATCAAGACTGCGAACTGAGTTCTCAATAACCCAAAAACGCTACCTGGTTTTGCTGTGCTAACCCTGGATACCATGACCATATGAGCCACAGAGGTTGGAAACACTTAGGGAGCTGTAAAGTGGATGGTGTGACGCCTGCTGCCTTTCCTAACATTTTAACAGCTGTTTAAAAATAGCCTAACTACCTTTAAAGATGTTTTTTGTGAAACCTTTTCATACATTCTTCACTCCCCTAACCATTTATAAACATGTGCTGAAATCATTAAGATGACGCCTTCTGCTATCTGGACTTTCGTCCGCAGGAACTCAGGTCCCTCAGCGCCTCCTGTTCCTGTTAGAGTTTATCCCCTTGTGAACTTGAGCTTGCTTCAAAGAGTCTGAGAAACCATTGTGATAAATTCTTTCACACATCAAGGAAAAGGGTTCTGGAACAACATTATAGCATTCTTTATAAACTGATCAGTGCTGACAACTTTATTCTTAGCTCACTCTTAGTCAAATAATTTAGATTAATAATTCTTTTAAAATAATATTGATTGATAAAGTAATCTGACAAAACATATCTTAAGTGAGTTAAACTAAACTAAAATATTTAAAGCTGCTTAATTATGAATAAAAAAAGTAAAACAACTTACATGTTAAGTGTCAAGTACAAAGACTGATGTTTGAAAACACTCTTGAGAAATACATGGTGCTTTTTAAGTTAAAAGCAATTGATCAGGCTGTTACAGAAGGAAATAGAGATGCTGTGTAAGCTTGGCATCAATTAATGAATGTTGAGACTTTGGAGACGACAGCGTAAAGAATAGGTGTGTGTATTGGCAAGAATCTGAACATATCATGATACAGGTACAACAATACAATATATTGCGATATATATTTCGATTTGGGTTTTTTAAAGCAGAAGAAGAATTTAACCTGTAAAAAAAACACTGCTGTTAAATATCAATGCAGTATCTGTGAAAAAGTATTGGTTTATCGATATTTTCGTAAACCCCTAGTAAAGAAATGGCTCAATGTAAAAATCCCAAAAAAACCTCAGCAGTAACTCGGTAGTAAAAGCCAGTGGCCCAACCTTCACAGTAACTGATTTACAGTCACATACTGACTAGTTTCAGGCACTATTTTGGAAAAAATAATAAAAATAATTCTTGCCATTTTAATAGAAACAAATCAGACAGTGTTGGAAACATTTGTAAGAACAAGTTTGGAAGGCAACAAACATACAATAAAGTAAAGTCTTAAATACTCAAATCAACTGAAAAAAGTTCAAACAAGACCTTTTCTTCCTCTTTGCTAATGAACCATGAACTGTATCACTGATGCTCCTTAAATTCACATCAGAGGTCAACCTACCAGTTTCATCAACAGATGCTGATTCCACAGTGCATCACATCATTTTAAATTCTTCTCATTAACAACGAATCTCTCGGCAACACCTTGTCAGGCAGCAAACGAATCACAACACGCCATCTTCTCAGCAGATGACAATTCATTTGGATCAACCTCATTAATTTTGAAAATGAATTCATGGCCGTGGACAAAGAGACAATTATCGGCCACAGCGGAATCCACTGGGCAGCAAATTGGTTTTCAGTCGAGGTGGTTGTGGATGTTGTCTGTTCTCCTTTTCCTCAGACTGCTACGCAAATAGTTTGCCAGGAGAAATTGATGTTTAGGCTGTTTTCTCACAACTGTAAGCTTCGCTGCCAGAGATTCAGTGGAGTCAGTGTTCATGACCCGGACTATGAGACGACCCAGTCTTCTCTCATTGTTCGATGCAGAAAAATACGTTTATTTAAACATTAGTGATGAAACTCTGTGAAGCATTGTCCTGTTTTAAGACGTCTCTAGGTGGCGCCCTCAATTTAAAAGATGTCAAGTTGAAATAGAAGAACTGTTCAAAGGAGAATATATTGGAGCAGAGAGAGCCATCTAGTGGGCTCTGAAGGAAAGGATACTGCTCCATGAAGCTTCATCAACACATCACTTGTCAATGCTAACAGGAATGCGCTAACAAGAATGTTTGGAGAGATGATCACAGAATTGTAAACATTGTTTAATTGTTGTCACTGTTTACCCTCAGGTCACCAAGATGGTGAAGACGGTGACCACGCGGACGGTGCGTCAGATGCCACTCGGCCCCGATGGTCTCCCTCTCCCCGAGGGAACGTCTCCACTGGGCAGCTACACCGACTCCATCGACCGGCGCTACATGAAGAACGGCAACGATAGATACATCACGCCGCAGGCCACGTCCACTCTGACCCGCGGCTACAACAACTCCTTCAACGACTCCTACGTCGACACGCCAGAGAGTCAGTACATCCGGCACTACGGCCTGCACGACGGCTACACCGATCTGACGGAAAACTACGGAAGCCTGTCCCGCGGCGTCAACTTCCGGCCTCCCCGCTACCCATACTTGCCAAACAACTACAGGCCTGAGAACAGCTACACTCTGCCCATACGTAAGGACGACTATGGCCACATGGCCCAGCCCCAGGTGCCAATGGGCAGCAGTACTGTGGATCTAAACCGCTCACAGCCGGAGCGCTTCCAGCCCGAACCGTACGGGCTGGAGGACGACCGACGTAGCATCGGTGCTGAAGAGGAGGAGCCATATGAACTAGAGCCCGACTACTCAACCGCCAACCGACGTACACTACCGTCGGCCAACCGGGGCCGAACCCATCGGGAACCTCTTCGCGACGGACCACGCGTCAGGTAAGCACAGATGACTTGTCTTGTGCAATTAAGTTGTGCATAAAAATGTTGTATCTTATATAATACTCTCTATAATACAACTATATAGTTTCTTATAGGGCTGCATGATATATCGGAAAAATATCGATGTTGCGATATTGGCACTTGCGATATGCATATCGAAAACATGTGCGATAATTTATATAATTTTATTGTATAAATCAAGCATTTCTTAAATGTACACTTCAGTGTCACATTCTGTAAAGTTGTCAATTTGTACTTCTATGTCTCGTTGTCGTTTACGTCTCGGTCTGTCAGTGAGCTGTGCGGCGCAACTTGCTAGGCTCGGTTGCTATGGCGACGTGGGAGGTGGGATTTGTTATTGATTTGGCGATATCCTGACGCGCTGGCGGCTCCTCTCTGATGTTGTTCAGTTTCTCTGGAAACTGATATAAAAATTGAGTTACTGTTACAAGTGATATTTTTCTCTGATCATGTCGGCACCGAAGCGCTGAAATAAGGGAAATATCACATTGTGTTCTTTATACAAACCACCGGACCTCCCCTACAGTACGCACGGCTGTGTGTGCAAATGGCTACATTTTTGGGTGAAAGAAAATGTATCGCATTAATATTAATATCGCAATTTAAGTCACCAATCTCGTATATCGTACTTATTTCCAATATCTTGCCGCCATAGTTTCTTACTAATGAATGCTTTGCTTTTTAATTAATTTAATACATCTAAGGCTATTACTTCATATTTCCAATCATACCTATAGTAATATTTTACATTTTTCTGACTTTATACCTGCTCTTTAAATCTCATAAATAATTTCTACATTTATGAAAGAGTTTTTCAAATTTTTTAATTAATTTTAATTCATACAATCCAGTAATTTCTTTTATCACCAATTTAAAAATTGCCATTATCTTAGTTTAAATGATTTTGTTATATTTTGAGCATCTATTTACCAATTGCAGTTGAATATATCAAGAGTAACTGACACACTAAGAAATATTTTTTTATCCATATTTTTTATTTATTTAAATAAAATAAATGGTTTTGAATTTAACAAAAAATGACCTTTTTTAGCTCTTATTGGAAAATATGCATTCAAACCCCCATTTTGTTTCTCCTGTGGACCGTCAATCATTGTTATTTGTAGTTTGGATACATTTTGTCGATTAAAGAAGCATCATTTAATATCATTATGTAATATAAAACAGGAACTGTCAGTGCTTATACAAAACAAATATTTTGTGGATGATAATTTAAAATCTTAAATCCACTTTTTTAATATTTTAATTAAGTTAATTAAACAGAGAAGTAAGATTCAGTTACACGTCCGAACACTACAATTAAATAGTCTGACTGTCTTCTATTCTCAATAACTCGTGTCTTCATGATTAAAGATCAGTCCTGAGATAACAGAACAACAGTATTGATCATTATGTATTAGTAAGAATGAATCCACCGCACATGTTTATTTAACTAAATGGGCAGAAACAGCTCGTGAAGATTATCCTAACACCCTCCACGACTTCTCGTTGTCACAAATACCAGCTCGACTAACCACGTCTCCTGAGAACGAGTCACTTCCCATCTGCCAAATCTAAGGCGTTTGTTGTGACAGGCAATTTGGAGGCTGCCCTTCGAGTGTCACAACATAGTTGAAGATCTCCACAGTTTTTCTGACACCGATACAACGCTGTGATTCAAAGACTCCCGTGACTGAAGCTGAGTAATTACAAGCTGACTCCAGTTCCTGTTAATACATTTGCACTCTCTCTCCAAATATGTGTCTCCCACAACACTCAGCAAAGTGGTGCTTTCCCATACACTTACACTGGGATTAGTGTTGTTCAGAAAGCGCCAATATTCTGCAGTGGAACTGCAATTAAATGATTTTAATTGCAGTTTACCATTTTATGGGAAACTCCGAATTGTGATTCAACTTTTACGTGCTTCAGTTCACAATGTCTTGTTGCAGAGAAACTAGAGAGATTTTTCAAACTTGGACTGTATGAGCGACACATGAAGTTCAGCATTAATCCTCCACGTTAATACAGCGATTTAAAAAACTCATGATCATCAGGCAGCTTTAATAATGTGTCCTAACCTTGATGCCAAATCTTGTGACTGCTCTCTGAGATGGAATTCATTGCAAATATAGATTAAAAAAATACTTTTCGCTTAATCTCTTAATGAGGTCTGGAGCCTTTCCTGTCATAGGGTGGGAGGTGGGGACTTGTCTTGTCTCTCGCATCCAGAACTTGTTGTGATTTAGACTGTCATCTTGTATTTATCTATGTGTGTGAAAGGAATCTGACATACACATGAACACTAAAAGACAATCACATTAACACAGTCAGTTCTTTAAATTAGTTATGTAATATAGAAATTGACCACATAACTGTATATACACAGACTATTGTGAGCTGCACTCAAACCTATTATATTAAAAAAAACATGAATACTATTAATTTATTTATGTTTTGTATTATGAAAAGCCTCATATTCGATAATAGAAATGAATAAAACAACATTTAAACAGACATTTAAAAAATATGTCAGCGACCCATCCTGAGTGAACGATGAGTTACAACAAACAATTCAAATTATTTTTATTTTAACAGCAAATGTATTCCAACATAGAAGGAATAAAAAGATCTCTTGTGTTGCACCTCATCTCATCCACCAATCATTTATTTGGCATTACATTTGTGTATATAAAAACAAAAGGCATTAATTGCCATTAAAATGTCATAAAACCAATTGATGGGAATTTGTGAACACATAATAAGCAAGATTTTACTTTCATATCTGCATCCGGTAACATTTATCTATTTATTAAAAAAAATATTTAAAGTTTGATGTGCAAAAAGATCTACTTTAATGCGATTTCTGTAGCAACTTAGGAGAGAGGCATTGTTAAGGAAGGATGTTAAACTTTTTGTTTTGGACTTATGCAAGCAGAACAATAGGTATATGAGATAACACACTAGTCTCAACGGTAGAGGAAGATATGCAACTTTTTCGTAAACACTCATGTTTGTAAGTAACTGCATCCATAACTTTATTCGCCAAAATCCTGAAATTCCTGAAAAGTAAATAATGGTTTATTTTAGAAAAATGTTAACTCATCATAACTCTTCATAATAATGATGACATAAATATAAAAGTAACAATAAAAGTTTTATTCTGGCTGCATGAGGGCCGGATAAACATGTGGCTTCTCCCTAAATGAAGAGAAACCGACCGTGGCTGCTCTGGATAATTGGCGTAGAATCAGAGCGAGAGGTGAGATAAGAGGACGGACATAAACACTTACACTCGGCTGTTTTTCTTATTTCTGTGCGTGCTGAAACTATAATCAGCCCTTTGAATGTTCACAGCAGACAGTGAAACGCACATAAGCAGACAAATGTCTCACTTCTGGGATTTTATTTTTCGATGGCTGATGCTGAAGAGGAGAGGGAAGAAGAGTGACTGAAGCTGTTGACAAAGTGATGGATTTCTGATTAGTAGTGACGTGAGGAGACTGACAACTTGCTGGTTAGATACACAATCCTCGGCCGGTGATTTCAAACACACACAAGAGCTGATCAAGAGAAAACAAGACTAACACTAGACTCAAGAGAAAGCTGCAGGAGACGATTGCTTTTCCTTTTATATGGCTAAAAACTGAAAGTAAATAACCCTGAACAACAATCAGATCTTATTTTTTTATCAGACATTTTCATGGTCCATTACATGTGAAGTTTTTAAAATTATTTTTAAAGCATAAAAGGGAAATTTTGGATATATTGTGTGAGATGATTGAACATTTTTTTCTTTATTTAATTTAGAGTGGTCCTTTGTAATATTTCAGTCTACTTTGCGTGATCGCACAATAGTTTTGCTGCAGTCAGGAACGACAAAACAGCGTGTCATGGCACAAACTGTTACAGACAGGTAATTATTTGAACTACAGATAAGCTTCAACTCAAGAACACAACTCAGTGTGTGGCACTAATTACAGCACCAACCTTACTTATGGGGCCAACAAAACAGTGGACTCCCATGATGCCTTTCAACACAGTACTCTGACTAATTGGTTGCGACGAGTCTGCATTTAGGTCTGTGTACCTTCCGTTCATTCTATTTTTAATTTTCAAACACAAATGGGAAAGTGAAAAGCGGGGCATTCTTCTTTAATATACAGCAATAAAAATGCATTGTGTATTGATTTCCAATTGTAGATTTTTGTACTCGCAGAAAAACTTGAATAATCAAATGTATGTTAATCCAAAATTAATAAGCGGGAGACTTTTTAAAATCCATAATGACCAAAATATAAATGAACAGTACGTCTCCATATGTAGTATTTATACTCACTGTCAGTTGTTTACCTGCTGCAGCTCATTGTTAACAACTTTACAAGAACAGCGATTACGCTTGTGTGTGATTAAACATTATTTCACGTATATTATATAAGTGTGTATAATGTTAATGTGTCAGTATTTGGTCTGGCAGTGAAGGTCAAGGCAGCTGATGCCAGGATTTAGGACTAGCGATCATGGCCCTCGAGAACTGCAGTACTCTCTCTCACCAAAAGGAGTGAACCGAGTTATTTCTAGCGATTTAGAATTATATATTTTTTCATCATTTTCATCATTTTCATAGAAAAACCTTGATTTATTTAAACAATAAAGCAACACAATTTACAAAATAATGTAATTTACTCAAGGTTCAAATTAATCTTTTGTTTACAGTCAATATTATTGTTATGGTATAAAGAGTTAATATGAAGAAAGATGCTGATATGAAGAATTACAACGTTGATAGTTCCATGGTAGATGGATTTATTTGCATTTAGAATGGACGGAAGGTACACTGACCCATTTATATTATACTTCTATGTTACTTTGTCATAAGTGATCAACAGATGTGATTGGTTAGCTGGGTGGCAAAGCAGTTAAGACGACCGTAACTGAGAGGGTTGTTGTTAATATGTCTTTTAGTTAAAATAAATGTTATCAATTTAAAGAGGTATGTAAGAATGTCAGAATGTAACCTTAAGATAAACGGTAGTTCTGTCAAACATTAGTCTGATCAACGCGTCCAAATCTTTCCATTCTCTCATATTTAATTTGGATAAACACAGGGCTAACAATGACAACACAATGAGTAAATGTTGTTGATGAGTGTTGTAGCTAAGGGTCATGTTTGCGCCTCGTACAGTCTGTTTATCTCTTTTTCTTTGTTTCTGAGAACAAACACAGTCGCCCACTCGTAGCGGCGGCGGCTGATATTCCGCAGCCTGATTAACTTGATTGAGGAAAGTGATCCTCTGTAATCATGCCGAGCTCGGTGTCTGGTGGCAGAGAAAGCCTTTCACTCTCCGTGAATACACCCCTCCCTCTTCACACAACGACGCCAATTTAAATGCAAATCCTGACATTCCCATCAGTCAGATGCCGACCTCGCCAAAAAGCCCCGTCGGCCCAGATCTAAATAAGTCGACTGTACTTCTCGTCGACGTGAGCGGAGCGTCCCAGATAATGAAGGTAAAGACGACGACGCGGCAAAAGTCTGATTTTCGCACGTGTTAAAGTCCGGTCTTTGCCACAGTGATGCTTCCCTCTGTTGGACTGTCATCCCCAATATACCACAGCGATCTGACGAAGGGTAATGACCTCCTGGAGAACGTCGTAATCAGCACTCTCAGCGCACATAGTCACAAATTTCCATATGTTTTCATGTAGTCTGTCATGTTGCTCCATGTCTCGGAGCTGAGGATCGCTGAGTGATGAGCGGCAATCAGGGTCTTGACGTCCCCCCTTCTATCTGTGGTTAGAAGATGAGGGCAAAGGTTTGGAGCTGTTGGAAGAGGATTTACAAACAATTTCAAAAACAAACTCTTTTGGCCAGCAATGAAAACCGTCAGATTTCTTGTGCACTTTACTTTGTATATAATTAACTGTTGTGGTAGGATGACAATAAAGGCTTCAAATGATGGAAAAATGGCAATAAAAAAGAAAAAGAAAGGGGTCAAAAACAATGGTAGTGGAATTGTGTCATCAAATTATGAAAATAAACTAGTACTGTTTCTGATTGTATATTGTTAATATGTGAAAACAATGTATTTAATATATAAATCATAAAAGAACTATGGAAAATAAATACCAATATGATAAACCACAAAAAAGAAAGAAAAGGTTATTTAACAGTTAAACATTGATTTGAAACTGTCAAACATGCTCACTATTATTGTACACATTATTGTACTACAATTCTACCATAGCGTTTATTTAAATTGAGTGGTGGAGTTAAATACTGTACTGTGAAAGCAGTACAGCACTGAGCCAAACCCTTGTTGTGACCTAAAATACAATGTTGCTGAAGTTACATCAAACCATGTGTTTCTTTTGTTTTCCCCTTTCTGTAGCTTTTATAAGTACATATTTTCCTACTTGGATTCAAACATCGTCCAGACTTTTTTTTCCCACCTCATTGGAAATGAATTCCAAATGCTGTAAAATACACAAAACTATGCCATAAAACCCAGTATGTGACTGCGAGGCTTCCATGAAAGCGAACTGAAAGGCAGAACTGTCGATGGCATGCCGAGCTTTCCTACCCTTCCCTGGCATGCTTGGGAATCTCTGTGAAACAAATAATTAACATAAAACTCATTAAAATTAGAGCTTTGCACTGGAATTCATTGTCAACCACGGGAACCAGCAGCCATTTTGTTGCACTGCCAAAGACAGTAGATCAAAGTTGGTGAGAAGGAACCAGCTGTATGATGTAACGCGAGTAAACAAGTCTCACGCTGTGGGCTGGGCGGGGGGAATATAGAGACCATATAATTATACAAATCCAATTAAACTACCCTCCTCGTGTCATAACCTTTCCCACAAAACATTCTTTTTTATTAGAAGCACAGTTGGTGGTAGTAGATGAACGGTAGAAGAATTAACCAATTACCTAAAAACTGTATATCCTCCTTTTAAAAATCTTAATTCACGGTATTATTTGTAGTTTTCTCTCTGAACAATGAATAGCTTTCTGAACCACAGTACTTAGTTCTACAGCTACCAATTTTATAGTGTTCCTCAATTTTAGACCGTCATGTTCCAGATTAAACTGGTTTGAATGACAGCTGCATTTCATTCAACTTCTTCTTCAAAATAGCTGCTAAAAATAAGTGTGTTCAATATTTCCAACTTTATTCCTGTTCTGCTCCAGGGCTCAGTATAGTGTGATAGAGCTCATGATCCTCCCTGAGGGGACAGCAGAGTTTTACTTCTGTCCCCTGGAGGAGAATACATCGAAAAAAAGAAAAAAACAGACTTTCCTCAGGAATGGATGTTTCGATCCGATGATTCTTTACAACTTCATACTTTTTGTATCTCACTTACTTTATATGGAGAATTCCTCTCTTGCTCGACCCAAAGTTAATTTTTAATGTTTTATCAAGATCCAAAATGAATCGCGGTAAAATAATAACAAGAAGGAAATTTCAGTATTAATGTTTTGACAAAGTTTTGACACACTACATATAGCAATGTAGCTTAAACAAAAAATGTCATGATAATGAAATTGAATGAACTTTTTCTTTGTAAAGGTGAGTCAATATACACCGAGCTAAGAGAAACCACCTCCAGCATTTATATTGGTTTCAGATGAGTGAGCCTCTGTGGCAGGTATTTAATTATTCATGTTGTTTTATTAGTGTTAGCTGTCATTTTGTGCTCCAAGCTGGTGAGCATACAAGAGTCAGATATCGAGGTTAATTTGTCAGTTAATTAAGTTTGTGAAATGCAATACAATGAAATGTACACTTAACATTTTTTGAAAATACAGAGCGATTTACCATGGACTCGCACCAAATCGGGACCGGTATGATACAGTATTTTTTTTGTTGCCATGCAGGAAATACAATTTGAGCATATCAATCATATGACTCACACCCAGTGCCAGACTGGACCTTTTAAATAGGATTGAATTCCAACACATCCCTGAAGAGTATCTTGCTTCACTTGACACCATGATAGAGAGAACTTCATTTTGGAGATACAGAGTAAGACTGGTCATTTGGTCGCACAATTTGGGGGGGCAATGCAATCTTAATATTTAATCTGTTTAATCCAGTGATGTACATCACACATGTGCAGCTGTTTTAATTGACAAATATTTGAACACTCAAACTATATGGGACCTTATGAGAAACCTATAGTTTATTTATTGACCTCGGCCAATCCAAGTTGGAGCTCATCACTTCCTGGACTGGGTCCTTTTGTTAACAGAATAAAATTATTATGTCAAAGTAAATTGGAATGTAATACTATTATGTGTACTTATTGTCACTCTTCAGACAGAAAACCATTTTTTGTATTCTTGTAAAGTATTCTTGTAATTCTGGGGCTAGACTAAGTACTGTATATGCTGTAGTTTATTGTATCTGCCAAACCCTTCCAAAGGACAATAAACAAGCACTTAAGATATTGTTCAGATAAAAAATGTGTGCAACATAAAGTATATATTCATATTCCTAAGAAATTGCTATAGGAACGGTGCTTTATTGAATGAATTATTCACTAATGCTTACTAATGGCCCATCTGTCGTGCTTGCTCCTTAAGTCTTAAGAAATGTTCCTTTTCAAGGGTTTTAGGCGGATTAGACTGGTTTTGTTTGGTAGAGAGAGAGGCCGTGATGTGATGCCAGGGTCGTCCCTGGAGAAACATCTGTAAATGCCGGTATAAATGAAAGTGGTCAGGCATGGGAACAGAAAGTGAATCATTTAAATGCCACAGCTAAAGTGCTCCTCTATTTCTCTTTTAATAATAATACATTGGATTCACCATCATGTCTGATGGACGGGGATTAAAACCGTATACCACCGGGTGTCCCCCGGTCTTTCTTTCTTTCACTGTACTCCGTCATCCAGGTCTGCTTGCTCAGTCTTTCTGTCCTTCGACCCCCTCATTAGTCAGCGGCTCCCACCTTGGATGGCTTATCTCAAACTCTGTTCTCTGACTGCCTCATTTTTCTCGGAGACAAGTCTCTTTCGGTCACCCTCCATTTACCTTATCCATATCCCTCCTTCTCACTGTCCTCTCCTGCGTGTCTTCCAGAGGGTACCCCGATGACCCGATCGAGGGAGAGATGATCGACGAGCGCCATCATTACATCCACGGCATGTACTCCGCACCGCTGGCCCAGCCGGAGAGAGGCAGCATGGCCAGCCTGGATCGCATGGGCGGGCGTCGCTCGCCCTCCATCGACAGCATCCGAAAAGACCCGCGTTGGCGCGACCCCGACCTGCCCGAGGTCATCGCCATGCTGGGCCACCCCATTGACCCCGTCAAGTCCAACGCCGCGGCGTACCTGCAACACCTCTGCTACGAAAACGACAAAATCAAGAAGGACGTGCGTCAGCTGAAGGGTATACCGGTGCTGGTGGGGCTCCTCGACCACCCCAAGTCTGAAGTCCACCGCAAAGCTTGTGGAGCTCTGCGCAACATCTCTTATGGCAAAGACAACGACAACAAGGTGGCCATTAAAAACTGTGACGGTATCCCGGCGCTCGTCCGCCTCCTGAGGAAGACTAATGACATGGAGGTCCGAGAGCTCATCACAGGTAAAACTTTTGTTTTAAATAACCAAGTTATATAGGATCATTTGATGAAAATTGTCTGCCATACACTGTCATGCAATAAGGGAGCTAGGGATGAAACACATTTGAGGCAAAATCAGAAGAAGAGAGATTTGATGAACGAAGCTTTTTCTTTCTTTTGAAATTTCTGATGCACCGTTTTGAATATCCACTAACTTTAGACCCACCCCAAGAAAGTTTATCTACTTTGTTAGATGCAACTCAAGAGCCAGTAACAAGTTGTTTTGACACCGAATGCAAGTACCTGGGTGCAAGAAGTGCAACCATTGCAGAACTAAATCCTGTACAGTGTGAGTGCACAGCTGAATTTTATAATGGTTGGCCAGAAAATGTGTTTTTAGTCAAAGCTATTTGAATTAAGTTATAAAATATGTTAATGGGAAAATAATGGTTCAAATGCAAGTATGGGCCAAATTAGTTGTGTTCATACCTTAACAAAAAAAAACGACTGTTATTTGCAATTACAGTGCAGATTAATTGATGTTATTAACTGTAATGAAATGAATAAGTAAGTAGAGGCTGTTTTTTGGCACAATCGTTTTTCCAGTTGCTGATTTTGTAGTTTACCTGCTGTGACTGATTTTTCCAACAATTAATTAGTGTGCTTTTTTTGCAATCCAATCAAATCCAGATGGATTTATTTAGTTTATCCTCCATTAATCTTGCTTCATTTGTCCCTGCTTTTAATTAAGTAACATAAACATTAAGGTTCAACTTATATTAAGGTACAAAAAGTATGAATGTTGTTTAGTCACTTCAATGATTTCAGCCTGAGTGAAGCACTTAAGTATGCACTGAACAACAGACAGGTTAATACAGATTACTAGGTGTCCATTGTTCACTAGCTGAGGCAACAATTGATGGAGGTGTCATGTTACTGCTCCTCCTGCCTGACCTGCTGACTGCCACCTAGGGAATAAACCTTCTCATGTTTGTGGAGCTTTCTCTCCACTAGAAAAGCTTTGACCTAACCCACTTTAACCATCATTTGTTGCTGTGAAATATATCCGGTTTTTGAGGCGCAAACTAAAGATAATGTGTCACATGCTTTACCGTGCAACCATTTAAGTATAACAATGGAATTTTGAGGAACATATCAGTGGCGCTCACACCCTTTTATCATGTGAGCTACTTATAAAATGAGCAAGTTACAATGATCTACCTAATACAAAATTGGAAAATAAAATAAATATAAATATTTGGAGAATTGCTGAATGTTCAAAGCATGTTGATGTACCTTAATAATCACCCAAATCAATAGTGCACAGAACAACATTTCATTAGTTGCATCCATTGATCTTGAAAAACTAAATCAGTTTTAATTGACAGCTAGCGGATCGGATCTTTTTTCTTCTTTTTTTTATAGCTTCGACTCAATGGGCAGACCTTCAGATAAATCCCAAAGATTGGGGTTACTGGAGTGCAGAATGAAAATGGACAGAATAATATCGAGAAAAAACGAGATGTTAGTTGAGGTAGTAGACATCATAGATGTAATGCTGAGCCTACTATTAAAAGTAATATTTCCAAATAATGTTGCAGAGACCAAGCATTTCAAGGATAAAAATGCGAGTTCCAACCCTATTAGTCTTAACCCCTGTGTTATCTCTGGGTCAGGGTGACCGGGAGGCCTGACAACAAATGTGTTTGTGGAATCCCTTGGCTCCCTGGTAGCCAAAAAATACGTATGCAGTGGTGGAGGTTGTTCTCCTTGCCAATCGATCCCACAAAATAATTGTTTTCAGGCCTTCGGGTCACCTTGACCCACAGAGGCTAGCCAGAGAATTGAGGAGGCTAGCCAGAGAGGTGAAGGACGTTAACAACTTTAATGGTGACCTTGAAGAGCGACTACTGTCCATGTTTCGACAAGAACAGCAATGGAATTGTCCGAAAATATTTTTCATCGACTGGTGGCTGTGCCTGCTGTTTTCATTTAGAGCTGAGTCGAACATTCTTTGGAGGATGAAAATGAGGGTGTCGGCCACCAATTTAAGGGGTTAAAGGCCGGAAATGAGGGAGGACTTGATGATGTCACAGTTGACGGGAGAGTTGTCAGTTTGCATATTATAGCTCCACGATGGTTTGTCTCAGAGAGACATCTTCTGGGTTATTAAAAACAAACGCATGTTGGTCCGTGTGTGTGTTTTTGTGAGTGTGTGTTCACAGCCGAGCAGTGAGTGATGACTGTGGTGCAGCTGGACTGATTGCCTTAACAGTGTCTCTCTCTGTTGTAGCTAAAAATAACTCTGCACCACCACACAAAAAGCTCAGAAGGACGAGAGATGCTGTACCGTGCCCCATGTGGTCCACCTCACCCAGCCCAAAAATAATCTGCCGTATATTCCTTTCTTGTTGCCTCTATGCGCCCGCCTGCTGTACTCAGGTTTCCTTCTCCTACTCTGGCCCCAGTGAAAACAGGCTGGTCACGACGCCAGCTCTGCTCACGGGCCTTGTTTTTTCTACAATTATATATAATTGGGGGTTTTAAATATAGCCCCCTTTTCTTGGTCCATGTGTTTTAAGAGTTTGCTGTTTGAGGCTTGGCTTTTCCCTGTAAAAACCACAGAGTCTGTTTTTTCGGAGCTCCGAGTGAGTGACGTGGGAGCTCGTTCATTTTCCGACTAACAAACAGACAGTAATAGTTTTAACGTTCCCCCTCCCATTTTTTCTTGCCGCTCGCTTGCAGTTCTTCTGGAAATGTTGATTTTCAAGTCTTATTAGGAGGGCTAATGAGGCAGGTGGTGTATTCAGACCACAGGGGCAAAGCTCCCTTCACTCCTCCACTGCAGCGTTATTCATACAATATCCTTTTAATGTGGAGTTTGGCCGAAGGCTCCGCCTGTCACACGCTAGTGGAATCTTCTTGTAACAAAGTCTAGGAATAAGTTATGTGGCTGCCACAGAAAGGGCAAAAATGAGCTCAGAAATTAATTATCGGGCCTACCTTTCCCTGAACTCTTGAAAAAAAAACTTAAAAATCACGGATACAAGATCCTCTTAAGGCCGTTTTCTGTCTTTCGCAGGAAGTACTGCGAAAAGTTTTATGATCTCCCGTTCATTTCGTGAAAATGCCAAGAAGGTAGTGTTGGGAGTGTTAAAATGATTTGAAATGACTCTCAATTTCATGATCAGTCTTTTTTTTTGACACACTACATTTTTTATGATACTATGGGGAAGGAATAAAACAAATGGTAAAAATGCATGAAACCATTGTAGCAATGAAAACAGAATGAAATAATAAAAAGAAAAACATTTATCATGTTTATTTCATTAAGTGCAAATAAATAAAAAAATATTCTTTTGTTTTGGTAGAGTTGGCTATAATTTATTAAGTTGCAAGTTGACTCCTCTCCACTTCTACATTTTGATGTCACAAATGAATGCTACACCCATGTCAATGGGCAGCTGGCTTGACTTACATCAATTATTTATTATAATAGTAGTAAATGAGGAAAGGGGGCTTTACTAACCTGCAAGAACTCATCATGAATGTTTTAAAGTATTGTACCCGGTTCTGGCATTTCACTAGCAGTACACAATGCAACATCATATACTGTATTTGACAACCCTACTTACAATACAACTATGATATTGTTGTGTGTTGAATTCCAGACTTGTCACCATATGTGTATCTTAAGTAAAAATGTACTTCTTGTAATGTAGTATCATCACATCCATGTAAACTACCCTTACCTTTAATAAACAATTTGCATTTTATATTTAAAATACCTGCAGTCCATGAAAGACCTGTAATACAAGAACATAGTCCAGTGCTTTTGAACTACACAACCACAATAGAATTTCACAGCCACTTAACATCAGCCTCTAATAAATAGGACGTCCATTCAGAGTCGTGTAGCGGGGAAACATGGTGTGAGCTTGTTTGTGTGTTCTTGTACCACTAAGCACATGAAGGCTGGTGTGAAAGATGAGGAGGCAGGAAGGAGGAGAGAGGTGGATCAGTAATAGGCAGAACTAAGTTAATAGCCCTCCTCCAAGAGCTACATGCCCGCCGGCACTGCTAGGATAATTAAATTAGGCTCCGGCTCGGCACCAGCGACTTCTTGGGACTCGTCCTGGTCCCCGCAGGTGACGTGGGAGATGGCTGCCTGTGTTTAACATCAGACGGAAACGCGACTCCGGGCTCGTCACCGCTGACATGTAATCTCAGTGACAAATAAGGAGACACTGTTTTGATCTGGGAATTGTTGGCCTGTCACGACAAGTCGACAGATCCAAACTCAATGAAGGAAGATCATAAATGTTTTCACCTTTTTACCCTGAGGCTAAATAAGTCTAACAATGTGAACAGAAACACTTAAAATTATTTACTTTTAAACAATTAAACTTTACATATTTAATGACGCCTATTACACTATAAAACATTCACAGTTAAATCAGTATTTATTCTTTTAAAGATAGTTTACAGAATCAGAATTTAATGTTTTTTGTTCAGTAAGTTCTATTTAAGTTTCTATTTAAAATTAAGTTACATTTTAAATACATGCATTGTAAGGCCAAAAAACACTGCATTAACAATAAGTCTCGAAATGAAAACACTACTAGTAATTCAATCATTAATCATGTTGTGACCTGAGCTTTAAAGAAGCAGATTTGTAATCATCAGTTATTATTTATTAAAATAATTCATGTTACATGTGATTGTTTATGCGAAAACTTCTTTGTGAAATGCTAATGGAGATTCAAAGACTCTAATGTGCTGACTGACTGGACACTGGTGAGGAACGTGCATTAATTCTTGTTTTCTCAAGGGTATTTATTTATTTTACTTCAACACAATGTTGATTAATTGATTTAATTATACACTGTGGGTTTATAAAGTGTCCCCTCACGTAGTTATATTCTATTGTTATATTATATAATTTGAACTCATGAAATGATAAATATTTTCACTGAAAAATGGAAAAGAATTAAAACAGTGAAGTGAAGTGAAACTGGAAAAATATACAGACATTGATTTCCCTCCCATCTTTGATGAGGTGACAACTTTCATCGATCAAATCTATGGATTTCTCTATCAATCTAAAGAAATGTAGCAGGTGGTGTGATTAAAATATTTAGCATCAGCTGCTGTTGCAACATGAAGATTCTCCCGCGACCACATCCGACAAGCTGGCAGGTTTCAGCCAAATCCACTGGACCTGATCGGACCGCAGTGGTCTGGAAATGGCAGGAAACAGGATGAAGATGGTCATTTACACGACACCTTGTCATCTCAGATAAAACACGATCCGTGTTGCTGTCGATTTGATGGATCACAGTCGTGACAATAGGAAGGCAGTCAGGTCGCCTCTGGCATATGTGGAGGGAGAGCAGCAGGGATCCTGCAGGTGATTTAGGGTGAAGCGACGAGGAGAAAACCAGGAGAAAGTTGGCGTGACTGAATCTTAACATGTTGTCAGGTGAGTGTCATACCTGCGGCACTTAAATGATGAAAGCTATAGCTTGTTTTCTTGGTCTTATGGTACATGTTTTCCTTCATTTTGAACTACCTGACAACCAATTGATAATAAGTAAAATCTCCCTGACGAAAATATTTTAATCCGTAAAGGGAAAAAAAAGGAAAAAAATTGAATAATCTTTCTCTTTTCATGAAAAATATTTTTCCACAAAACATGTCCTTGTGGAATTTTAAAATGTAGTGTTGTAGTGAGTGACATTGTTGTCTTGAAGAAAACATGTTTCTTTTTTTTTGAGGGAAGGAGTCAGATCGAAGAAAGGCCAACAAGTAGGAAAAGTTCAGCTACCAGTGCATGTTTCTGGCCCTGACCATGAAGTTTCTGTTTCAGTTGAAAATGCTGAGCATTCAAATTAGACAGTCTTGCAGTCGAGGGCACAGGAGGTGATTTTAGATGCCTTTCTGTAAATGCACACCTACCGTAGCACCATCCAGGTTTATTTAGAATCATTAAATTAACTGGGTTAAGTAACATAGTTTGCTTTTTAATTAGTGTTCTACAGACGATCATTTTGCTTTTTATTTTTCAAATGTGGAGCAGCAGCACGAAAAGAAGCACCGAGCACATCTGGCAACCTCAGAGGCTAAATGAATAAAGCAACCATCCCTTAATAAACATGGCAAAACATTCTTTTAATGGCAAGTTTCACAGCTGCTCCTAAGAATCAAGCACACTTTGAAGCACGGCACACAAGGCCAGTCCTCTGAATTTGCTATGCATCCCCTCCCATCTTTTTGGTAACACTTTTTCAAAAGTGTTTGAGTAAACACTTTTCAGCAGAAGAACTGGGATCAGTAACGTAACCAGCAGAGTCA
Organism: Callionymus lyra; assembly: GCF_982586985.1. NCBI lineage: Eukaryota > Metazoa > Chordata > Actinopteri > Syngnathiformes > Callionymidae > Callionymus > Callionymus lyra. The sequence continues at coordinate 21,117,246 of NC_141818.1, forward strand.
ACTATATGTTTTGATATAAAATTGAATCATCCGTTTATGATTTAATATCTCGCTCTACTCAAGAAAGTCTTGTCAAGCCTAAACGTGGTTATGATAAGATTCCTCGTCTTGCTAACCTCATTTATTAAAATGCAATTTGTTATGAGAACCCACACCAGTCCGACACGCAAATCATTTTTCTGTTGTTGCATCGCTCAAGCGCAAGACTCAATAAAAATGTACTGCGGTGGATTCACAGAGAAACATCGCAGCCTCAAAGAAGATTGTCACATAATTCTATCACGCCATAGTCCTTGTTTCAAAACTCTATTCTTCTACTTTCATAACTGTCTTCCCCTGCAGGCATGACAAATGGACTGACAGAACAAGATCAAGGATATATGATTTATACCTAATCTGTGTCTGGCATTTATCTTACCGATAACCTGAGGCAGGCTCTTTAAAGAAGTGACTTTGTTCAACTGGGAGTCAACCTGCATTATCTCTCTGGCTGGGGAATGTTTTGGATTCTTTGGAAAATCCGTAATAAAAGGTAAAGTAAGGAATAGGGTAAAATCATGAGTTTCAACCAACCATAATCAACATGCTATTTCTTCTAGTTTATGTCAATAACAAATCTTTATTTAAACCACTATCAAATACATCATATGTTGGTTGGCAATAGAATAAGTTAACCCATTATTAGACATATATACAGTATATTTATATATACAGTATATAGAAGTGATTGTTCATTCAAAATACAAAATCTTGTTTATTAACATTTCGCTTCGTATTTCATTACAACTTAAAGCGCAGCAGAGTATTTTCATTACATGTAGCCCAAATGTAAACACGGGAGTCAACAGTTTATGTTCCCCCTTATCTTATTTATTCTTTGTCGTTCTCCACTTCAGCTTCGCTGCCTCGTGTTTGTTGACCAAAGCTTTTCTAGTCGCGACGTCAACTGACACTAATGACACTCTGTAGTCATCAAGATGTCAACCTGTCGCTTGACAACCAGTGTTTGCTGTGTTAATGTCGAAGTGTTGACAGCAACATTTATTTTGAGTTTCTCTCACGTGTCAATTCACAAGAACCTTTTACTTAAGCAGGGGAAGCATTAAAGGTAAATCTGAATCATATAATCTATTGAATTCCTTTGATCAGACAATATATAACCCTCAATATTCCTTGGTATATAATAAAGAATATTATTAAAATTATTGTTATTGTTACATTAAAGAGATAGAGATTTAAAAAAGAAATATACCATTTTGTCACATAGGGTTAAGTTATTGAGTAAGACAAAAAAAAAAAATTATTACAAAATACAAATAGTAAGACAGTAAACTCGGAGTAATAATAAGAAATAACAATATATTAACACATACAGTACACTTAGAGAAATAATATAAACATAATCTATGAACTACACAACATATGTTAGACTATTATGTTGAAGTCTTTAGCCATAAATATATAAATTACGTGATATTTAACTCAACCTTTAATAGCATACATTTAAGTGTTTTTTTCTTTAGAAAAGTTTAATGCAAAATGTAAAGGAATTCTAAGTTGAACTGTTTAGTAGTAAGTTTTATAAAAAAATATATATATATTGGAAATTAAATGTAATTTAATCATTAAAAAGATGTTAATTCAATTCTTGGTATTGGCTTAACTTGTATGACATTTTCTCAGATTATATACATATATATATATATATATATATATATATATATATATATATACAATAAATAAACACTATGAGTGGGATGAATTGAAAAAGGTCATAAGTCATTGTGTTAAACTTAATTAAAAATATATATTTCAATGGTTTTGTACTTAAAATCTGTCTAGAATCAAGTGTCAGCTTTAAAATGCAAATTTTTGGAAAACTCTTGAAAGTAGTAAATGAGTAATAGTTGAAAATTATTATCCTGACACCACGTCAGACTAGTGTTACAGCATGAGTGTGACCACAGAGCAGACCTTACCTCAGCGTCCTCCACCAGCATCTTCAGTGACGCACAGCGAGCCTGCAGCCTCGTCACCAGCTGTAACCGCAGGCAGAGCTGCGCTGTCTGGACGCGTAATGTGACAGAGACGGATGGAAGTCAGGGGAAGCACTCACATATGAAAATGCCACGATAACAAAGTATGCAAATTAGCCTAATGAGATTTCCCTGTTATTAATTTCACGGTGGACGAAAGTGCTTCTCTCCGCAGACAACAGAAGGACTGCAGTTATTTTTAGCTCGGCTCGGTCCAGAGAGACGTCCCGATCCTGTGTGTGGCCATCTTGATCGAGGAAATGTTGACCGCCTGGAAAAATGTACAGGATTTGTTTAAAGGAGCGATTGCTCTGGTCTGTTACAGTAGACCAGCCTCACAGACCAACTAGTGTGTGTGTGTGTGTGTGTGTGTGTGTGTGTGTGTGTGTGTGTGTTTGTGTGTGTGTGTGTGTGTGTGCCAACAGTGCAGTGTTGCAGTTTACGTATTCATGGCCAAGAAGCAGAGAGGAGTTTAAACACTGTAGCCTCCAGCTGTTGTTCCCGAGGACGCACATGTTTAGAAGTGGCTCGCTTTAAATGTTGCAGAAGGGGTGAAACAAGTCAGCGCGCCAAGGAATTAGTGTCAGTTGTGCAGTTTCTTGGCTTCATAGTTGCTATTTGCAGATCCCTCTTCAACTTGCTTTGAACCTGCAGGCCCTAGTCAACGATGGTCCGGTGACCCGTTTAGACCAGTAAGAGAACACAGATTGGTATATGTTGTTTTTTTTAATCACAGAAAATTGGCCAAAGTGAGATTTCTTCTTTTTATCTGTTAGAACCGGGAGAAACGGCGTTGAAGGTTCTTAAATATCACAGTAGAGCAGCCAGATCGGAAAGATAGTTTCCAGCCCAAGCCCAATAGAAAACCTGTCCAAGAGAATAAGAGATCATCCCTGTACCCTTCTCCCACCAAGTCAAGAGCCTCGGCGTCATACTGGACAACACCCTCTCATTTGCACCCCATATTCAAAACATCACCCGGACCGCATTCTTCCACCTCCGCAACATCTCCAGACTCCGCCCATCACTGACCCAATCTAGCACTGAAATCCTGGTCCACTCATTTGTCACATCACGCATCGACTACTGCAACGCCCTTCTCACCGGACTCCCCACCAAACTCATCAACAGACTGCAGATCATTCAGAACTCAGCCGCCCGGATCATCACCCGCACCAAATCATCTGACCACATCACCCCTGTTCTCATCCAACTCCACTGGCTCCCGGTTCAATACCGCATCCACTACAAAAATCTTCTCCTCACCTACAAAGCTCTCCACAACCTAGCCCCCACTTACCTCCGCGACCTTCTCCATGACTACACTCCCTCCCGTTCCCTCCGCTCCTCCTCTGCTGGACTGTTAATCACCCCCACGTCACACCTCAGCACGATGGGTGCCTGAGCCTTCAGCTGCTCGGCACCAAAACTCTGGGACTCCCTCCCACCACACATAAGACAGTCAGACTCCATCACAACATTCACATCTCGACTTAAAACCCACCTGTTCAAACTGGCACATTCCCTATGAACCAGACACTCTGCACTGCACTTTTATCTCGATCTTTGTTTGTTCTGTTTTTATTGATGCTATGATCTGTCACTCCTGTTTTGTAAGGTGACCTTGGGTGACCTGAAAGGCGCCGCCATACAAATAAAATGTATTATTATTATTATTATTATCCTAAACTAAACCTCCATTATGCAAAAGTCAACAATGAGACGCAATAAAGCTTCTAATGGGCACGTTGTCTGCTAATGTTACCGTCCCATATGTTGGTGTAAATGTAGCTATCATGCGCTGCATTGTGTTTTTAAATCACCTTTTTAATACCTTACAAGAGCATTATCAGTGAAGCAGACACAAGGAAAAAAGTGCAGGCTGGTGAAGTATTTAAAGTGGGGCTCTCAGTACATTTTCCCCCTTTGTAGCGCCTTTAATCTAATCACTTGAAGTTAATGATGGATAATAATGTTTAATTATGCTCCTTGTTTCATTCCAAATTAAAACATATTTTTATTATACTCCAGAATAAACCAAATCATTAACAAACTAAAAACCAACCTATCGTCTGGGCTAGAGCAATAGAGATACTTTCTACCAAATTATCAAATTTTTGAATATATATTTAAGAAAATTATGTATTTCTAAACTAACAAACTATCTTATTAATAAAATGCCAGGAGCGGGACTTGAACCGACAAATTTTCACGTCCTCAAACTTCTAGGTTTAGACCGCACAGGTGATAAATGTAATGCAGAAAAGGAAGGATATACAGAGCTCGGTGTCTCCTCCAGCATTCTAAGCCTATAGCAGCTAAGGTAAACAGAAAGATTCAGGCAAAGCCCGAGTATGTCCTAATTATAGGCTTTATCGAAAAGTAAGGTTTTAAGATTGTTTTTAAACATAGAGAGGGTGTTTGTACTCCGGACTGAAGCCGGTAGTTGGTTCCACAGCAGAGGAGCTGGAAAATTGAAGGCCCTGGCTCCAAATCTACATTTAGAGATTTGTGGAATAACTAAAAGATCAGATTTTAGGGATTGTAAGGTCCTAGGGGGTTTGGATTAGATCTTTAATGAAGTTTGGTGCTAGCTATTTCTTAGTTCTTCAGATACTTGCCCAGATGCTACCCTAGATGCTATAAGAATGTTAACTGGAACACAATTAGACATTTACCTTAGCTACATTAGCATGTATAGCCGTTTATTAGCTATTTTATCCTTCTTTTTTACATAGCACTTAGTAAGCCTTTGATAGTCATTTAGAAATAATATAAAAAGAAATACTAGCCCTTTGGTATAGTTGAGTCGTGCATTACATTAAATAACAATCAGGCTTTCATTTCAGTGATTACTTTTTATGTCTTTTATGCTCGCACAACTATAAAATAATATAACTATATTTGGTTTCTGAATTATTTTTCTCTTCTTCATGCTTCAAGGAATGTGGACAAAAAAAATGCTCAGAAGTTCCAGCAGCTTCTTTCATGTTAATATTGGTTCAGAACAGGAGCGATTAAGTTCAAGGGCTGTATGGGCTGTTAGTGTTATTCAAACAAGCTTAATATTTCATGTAAACACATTCTTCTTTGTTTAATATAAAAGCAACAAAGGCCAGGGTAAATTCAATGACCAAGATATGTAGAGGTTGGGGTTCAATTCCGGCTTCATAAATTACCATTTTGTCACCTCTCTACAAGACTTTATTAAAGTTGATTTTAAAAGCATAGTCTGATCCACTGCCTGTCACCCCCTCCTGTAGGAACACTTTGGAATCTGTCGTCCTATGAACCCCTGAAGATGGTCATCATCAATCACGGCCTGCAGACCATGACCAACGAGGTCATCATCCCACACTCGGGCTGGGAGCACGAACCCAACGAGGACTCCAAGCCCCGGGATGCTGAGTGGACCACCGTCTTCAAGAACACGTCCGGCTGCCTCAGGTACACTTGTGCTGCGTCAGCATGTCTGATGGGGGGATGACAAAATGGATAGATATCGTTCGAGGAAGACTTTTTCTATTGCCTCAAACAGGACAGAAGTGTTACTATAATAAGAAAATATTACTTGGTTAGATCATTACAAAGGTTTACTGTACAATACTATTGCAGTTAATACTGAGTCAGCAGAAGTTAGAGCATTTGAATTAGTCATAAATATTTAGAGAGAGAAGTTAAGCCCCGTATTTATAATTAAAAAAGTTTTGTAATATTAAAATTGAAACTAGTTAGACTCGTATTTAAATCATTCAACATTCAGTAATCAAGTGTTTTAATATTCATGAAACAATTGCATGAGTTATTTAAAGGTGAAGTCAATGAACCTTCTGTCCAGAAATATCTACGATGCAGCCTCAGCTCGTAACTTACTCACACACGGGTAAGAAGTAAAAAAGCACACATTCTTTGGGGGTCCATAAATTTCACGCAGAGCCTAAAATCCGAGTTGCTCTCTGAATGTCACACTTGTCCACTGCACCTGGTGTCAGTGGGGTCACCACAGTTGTCCTCTCCATAAAACCAAGTATGCTCCTTGAAAATGACTCTCCAAAAATAAACTGGACTCACATGTTTGACCCTTTAGCCTTTAGGGTTATTTCATCAAAAAACTATTGATGTATTAAAACTATAAAGATGAACATCTTTTTTTGAAGTACATGTTAAAATATATTGTACTAAAGAGACCATTTGATTAAGCTTTACGAAACAGAATGAGTTTTTATTGAACACCAGATGGCGCTTTCTACTCTAAAATCTATTGCTTCAGAAATCAATTCTATTGAAACTATCTGTGTGTATTGGCAATAATCTGGTAATACGATACATATCACGATACAGGACTACAATATGAATATAAATTATGATATATTGCGATAGTGTAGGATATATTTGTAGTATTGTCAGAGAACTTGACTGTGGTGTTGCTGAGTTTACACACCGCATGACTCTTGGCAAAGTCGCAACTGCTTTCATTTGTTTTGAAACCCATATTTCCTCAAACATCAGCTTTATAAGCTGCTGGACTCAACTGTATCCTCTCGTCCTAAGTTACCACAGGGATCTCACTGGATGTTAGTTTGTTTCTTGCAGCTGCAGATGACATAATGACTGCCAGAAGTTGAATTTCAACACAAATATTTAAAAAAAACACCATCAATATTTGCATTTTAATTGTAACAAATAATAATAATTATTTTACACACATTTACTAGTCTGGTTGGTCCAAAAGTAATCCAATCTCTAATGAAATGACAAAACCGAAAAACACTGTGGGTTACTCCAGATAGCTCAGGATGGTCATTTTGAGCGAGACATTTTTTATTTTATTTGATCAATTTAGTAACCTAGTTTCAATGTCAGGAGTGAGCTGCTAGAGGTATTAATGTTTAATGAAATAATAGAAAGAATGTTCTCTCCAGCTCACAGAAAAGCTCTCAGACTCCCTATGAAAACGACAAGCCTACAGATTTGTGTCCACATAGATTTCATGTCACTTAAGTTCCCTTGAAAATCCATTTGGCTTGAAACAACCTCCCATGACCTTGTTTAAGCTGCGTTTTTTCGTAATGAGCAGAATTAGCTGAGATCCAAACAAGTTCCAATTAACTGATCACTCAAATTAAGTCTCTAGCTTGTTAAAGCTGAATGAAGCTTAATTGAACACTCAGTGGAAATCTCGGTCTTGTGACAACAGCACGGCTGATTTAGTTTGTCTGTTTACGCTCGTCTCTGCCTTGGTAAGGACACAGTAGCGTCATATGCTGGAGAAACAAAACACTTAGTGAATGTTCAATATGGTTTAGGGATTATTTAAAGCTTTGTCCAGTTCATCTGTCACACTTAATACTTCAATATAACATCTAATTAACATGAATTAATTATGGGTTATATATATATATATATAATTTACAAGAACATGTTTGAACTTAATTCTGTTTTGAGGTGAAATTTTATGGTAGGGATTAAATATACTATGCAATTGTGAGTATTCTACTCTGCTTTAGTCCAATTGATAAATAAGTAGATCATTTGAATGTTAATGATCTAAGTATTCTACTTTAAAAAATATCTTAATTAATGATCAAGCATGTTCTTTGTCTGTTTATTTTGTATACAAAACACAAACTGTTAGTAACCAGGATAGTGTATTGGAAAGAAACGGAGGTTATATACAGGGGAACAACACAAAAAATACACCATGAGCATCTGCATGTAAATTGTAAATAAAACAATTTTTACACATGTTATTGAAATATAAACATTAAATAACTATAATAAATAATAAAACAATATTGCTTTATCAATATTTTCTTACACCCCTGTTAATTGCACAATATATATATATATATAAAAAAATGGTATTTTGGTTCTTGCCCGTGGTCATTGGCAAAATGTCACTCCGTATTCTTTGTTCTAAAATAAAACCTTAAATTTCAATTCTTGCTTAGCATTTAAGATTGGTTTATACCAAAATATTAGAAATGATGAGCTCAAAAAATGTGTATTATTTGGCTGTAGTTTTGCACTGCTGTTATGAACTAAAGTTGAAACCATCAGAATTTTTCTTATTAACTTCCAAGTTTCCACAAATACATTTTCTAGCATCACTGTTGAATCTGTCACTCTGGCTCCATCTCAGAGTGACACACCCGTGAGATGTGAGTGTGTCCGGGCCAGCTGTGCCTAAGCGTCCAAGTCGGTCTCGCCTCTGATCTGCAGTAGATCTTCATGCGTCCGCTCACTGCTCTAACATCAACAGCCAAATCTTCCTAATCAGCTCGGATTGATTCACCGCTCCATGTGTTCCTGTTTATTCTGCAGCGAGGTCTTCAGAGAATCTTGGATTTGAAGATCTGTCCGTAATCGAGTAGCCTCCAAACATCTGCATGTAACTTATTAGAAAAGCTAACTTAGTTTAATTTCAACGCTAATGTTGAAACTTCTGGCAGATGCTGGCGACTCTTGCAACATATGGAAATGTGTCTTCTTCCAGCTGCACGTCAACGACCAGTCTGGTTACATCACCACAAAATTAGGGGAAAAGCGTTAACTGGAATTAAGATAGAAAATCATTCATATTTCTCCATATTCTAGTTGTGTGTATTAATATGTGGAACCTCAACTATTCCACACAAATGCTTTATTGTGTTGGTCTTGTTCAAATGTTGCAACATTTCTCCAAGTCACTGCTCAGACCGTGGAGACCAGCGTTGCTAACGATGATGTGCCGCCATGGCAACTGTAACCAGCGCTCAGTTGCCTGGACGCCAGGAAAGAAATGCTGATACTGTGGAGAAATTGTTAACTCGGCCGAGAGAAGATGATGATTACACTACATTAAATCTTGATGGATGTCTTATCTTGTCCTCTACAGGGATACAGGCTATCATGTGCTATCATTGCACATGTAGCGAGTTCTTTACATTTCTAAGTTTGTCATTAAACAGTCAATGCTATTTACATAAATGAAGTGTTGCTGTTTTTTGCTTAAATTCTAGATTTATCCAGAGTGGATATTTACACTAGATAAGTCCCGCTATGATACTGATGTTTCAGCTGCAGATTCTGATTTTTTTTTGGGGAGATAGATGGCATCAGGTCATGTGATTGGACGGATACAGTTTTTACCTGCGCTTTCAGTGTCGTCACGCTGCCGTAAAACAAACTATGCGCACTGTACGACCACTGATGATTGACAGGACCCCCACTCCACATTGGAACTCGTCTGGCAAATCCCTTCATACACACAAACTATGTTTCCCAAAAATAATGCTGAAAAAACGTAACTCATTCTTGAACAATTGACAAAGTTAAGACTCAAACTCATACTAAGTGTAATAGTATCAAAGGAAATCCAAAATATATGATTATAATTAATTATTTAGGGACAGTTACATTGTCCTTTTGGTACTATTTAACCAAGCGTTTAAAAAGTACCAGTTACATAGTTGTTACAAGTAATTAATTTCATAATTGGCTGATGAAGCTTCATGAAGAAGTTTTTTTTTCTATTCTCTGCAGGTAAAGAAAACTGTGAGGTTTCAATAGAATAGCTGTTCAAAACAATAGATTATAGAGCAGAGAGTGACATTTAATAGATTCTGATAAATCAAAGTGTTTCATGAAGCTACGTCAACACATAGTTTCAAGCACTACAAATTTTTAAAGTACACATTCAAAAGCAATATTTTTTTGGATCACACAATTCTTGCTTTTATAAGAGTGAAAGAATTGTTGTCGCATTATACCTTTGATGATTTAAGACTGTCTTTTAGCTAGTAGTCTACTGTCTTCTAGTAGGAGAACTCACATTTCTCCGATCCTTAAATCTCTTCACTGGCTTCCAGTTTCTTTCAGGATCAACTTTAAAATTCTGGTTCTTACTTTCAGATCTATTCATGGTCAGGCTCCTCCTTCCATCAGTGATCTGATCCAGCCTTACACCCCAGCTTGGGCTCTTAGGTCTGAATCAGAATCTACTTATGGTTCCTCGCACACGGTTCAGGACCAGAGGAGAGAAATCATCCCAGACTGTTGCTCCTAAGCTTTGGAACGATCTTCCTCTCTCTCTGTGTTTGATGGATCTACTGACTCCTTCAAGAAACACTTTAAGACACTTTTATTTGTGCAGACTTTTCCTTGATTATCTGAGACTCCTGTGTTTGTCTCTGTCTTGTCTTGACCTAGTATTTATTTTATTGGGTATTTTTTGATTGTTTAATAAAGCGCTATACAAACACTAATTACTTACTTACTTACTTACTTTTAAGGTTAATAGGAAAAGATTCATTGTGCATCGAAGGTCTATTTCTTCATAATGCTTCCAACACAATGACAACACTCAGCATCTAGATGCAAATCACACATCTGTGTTCAATTATGCTAAACACCAGACTCCGCGGACAAGTCTGTGAGTGTCCTTGTTGACCTTGAAGGGTGATCGTACAGGTCATCTGTCTCGCTATCCTTCTCCATCCATCTCCATCATCTAGACTTTGCTCCCCCATGGCTGCTTTTGTTCTCTTCTGGCCACTTGACCTTCACATTCACGCCAAGATCACGTCGAAGGCTGTCAAGCACAAATGCACACACACAGATACACACACTCACACAAAACTGTAACTATTAGTGAGAGTGAATTGCAAGAGATTGTTTTATTCATTATCATCAGAAAAAGGTCAAATAATGTAAAATGTAATATTTGTTCAAAACTGTACAAGAGAGGTGGTTATAACGTACTCCTGTTTTTAAAGGTATTTCAAGGCTTCAATGATCCACTTACATGCTTGTGTTATGCTCAAAAGATGAAAGAAAGAGTGGCTTCATTTTGAGTTTGTAGCAGCACAGCAGCTTCCTTTGCAAACAACATCAACATCTCAATGATTTGTTTATCAGATTTGTCCATAACTAAATTTTAAACCAACCAAATTCTAAAGCATAGTGATCCATCACTGTCGTGAGCAATGATAAACTTGTCCGCAGCTAAAGAATTTTATGTTGGTTCAATTTTATTTTTGCCCTTGGTTAAAATCAATGCCTTCATATGCGTTCCTGTTCACTTTATATTTTATTGCATTTAACAAACAAACTGTTTTTGAAAATTATTCCCAAAACAAATTGAACACATTTCATTAGTATCTCGTATTAGTGATGAAGCTTCATGAAGCAGTGTCCTTTCAGAGTCCACTAGATGTCTTTCTCTGCACAATAATCTATTGTTCTGACGAACTATTCTATTGAAAGATCATTTAAAGGGATGAGAGCGCCACCTACTTATATGTTAAAGGTAGGACACCTTCATGAAGCTTCATCAACACATCAATAGCGAGAAAGACGTTCAAAGTTTAGCTTTAGTTTACCATGTACGATGTTTACGGGAGCGCAGTACTGCCAATGGGAGTGAAATTTTGAGCGTGCTTCTCAATTTAATGTATTTGGTAATACAAGTAAATAAAAATTCACTCTCATGGCAGTACTGCACTTCCGTAGACATGTCTTTGTTTCTAAAGTAAAACTTAACATTGATAACGGATTGATAATCTTTTGTCCGTCTCTTATACTGTTGTTTAGCCGTCTAGCTATGCATCAGGATAAACAATACTTTACCTCAGGGTCAAGGTGACCTGAAGGCTCGAAAACAAATGTGTTTGTGGTATCCCTTGTGCTTTCTCTGGATCAAGGTGAAACGGGGTAACCTTGACCCAGAGAACACACAAGGGTTAAACTCTTTAATCCACGATCTTAGCATAAGACAAAAATATACGTATAATATTGGAACATTTGCAACATTTATTTCAATCTGATATGCATGTCTGTTTAAAATAATGTGAATGCCCAGGTAAAGACCACATGCATAAAAAAGTGTAGAAAAGATATATTCTAATAAAAAGGTCCTAATAATAATAATGACTTAAGTATAGTATACTTGTTTATTTTAATTATGTATATATGCTTACGGAATGGTTTTATGTGCACTTATTACTCAAAGCACTTTTTCATGTTTTGTGTAAAAAACAGGTTTTTGTTTTTAAAGTAATAATAAGTATTCAAAAACTTCAGAATCACGTACTATATGTAGATTTAAACCCGAAAGAAAGTAGCTGCATTATTTAGAAAATATGAAAATAGAGTTCAGGATTTTCTCTGTATTGTTTTTCATGGGGTTGTTACTATTGTACAGCGACTATAAAGTACTTCATATCATCTGCAGACATAACAACTTGTTCTCAGTATCTCTTCAGAGACATCAATGTTGACCCTTGTTATCTGTGGGATCAACTACAGCAGTTAATAACTCAATAATCCCATGTTATAGGAACGTAACGACGGGCAGTTTTCATAGACGTGAATATGGAATCTGTCGCCGGCGCCCTCTGGGGATAGCAAATACTGTAGCGAAGGTCCTGACGCTCGTTTGTGCACCAGAGGTTGGTCTTCAGCAGGAGCAGCTGCCGGATTAAACGCTATCATATGTTCATCCAGGTTATTTATTGAGTCGTTGAATGGCTTGTTATGTCTGATGCAGATGGGCTGTTGCTGTTTGAGTGCTCATGAAAGTTGCTTATGGAGAGGAAGTTGGCGACTAAAGATAGACTGGAGCTACAAGTGTCACGGCGGATCACCCGTCCTCAGACGACAGCCTCACCGCCGAGCTGGCAGATGCATCCCTCAATAAACCTGAAGACGGCAACTGTTCTCTGGCAATGAAACAGCTGACGATAAAACCGTGTCTGTCTACACCCACCTCACGCCCCCCCCAGGACTCAGCCCTGTCAAATAAATCCAGGCGCTCGCTCCTCTGGATCAGCTTACACGAGAGCTAGTGACCATTTTATGACAGCTGAAGAGTGATAGTGGGGTTTTATGAGCAGGTCCAGATGGCGGGCGCTGTCTGCCCGGTGTCTTCAGATGATTACATTCAATTAGCGCAGAACTGGTAGCGGTCCTCTGTGTCTCTGATGATGGAGGACATGTGCAGGAGAAGGCCAGGCAGGTGCAGGTGTGTGTGAGCGCTGGTACTGTGATTTCCATATGCTGTAACATGACCTTACAGGCTTGTTTAGGTCTCTGTAAAGCATCATGTCGTGATGTGCGGCCGACTTTGCCGGTTGAGACAGCACTGCAGCATCCCTACTCCGGGCTGCCACTCTTCCACGGGGCTAACCAGAGGTCGGGTTAATGGGATTTGGTGGGTTGGAAGTCTTCATAAAGGAAGTCCCTGCTGAGGAGCGAGGCGCTACACACATCCACAACACAACTCTCTTCTGAGATTACAGTCGACCACAGTGCTGAGTCACTTTTGTTGCTCTTACCATGAGAATCGTCCAGGGGCTGGGGTGACTTTAGAAAGATCATTTCACTGTGTTGCAAAAAGCAAAAAAGGAGAGTTCCTCAAGGACATCGTTGCTTTTTGTTTAAAGCTCCTGCTGTGTTCACCGAAACATTTCTGGTCTATTTGTGAGTCAGTGTTGTCCATTGTTAGCCTTCTGACTTCACTTTTGAACTCAAAAGTCAAAAATACATAATTAATTTTGCTCTACATTTCAGTTGGCTCACATATATTGTATGTAAAATGTTTTTCCATATTGAAAATGATGTAAAAATAATTACTTTATCCTGATATCTTTAATATCCATTTTTTTTATCGTGGAAAAAAAAACAAGAAATGAATAATGGTAAATTAAAGATCCAAAACAATGAACAAATGGTCAACACATGTTTATAATGTTATATATTTAACAATTAATATAACCTGAAATAACAGTGAAGAAAAAAATGTTTAAAAAACGCAAAAAGAGCTAAATAATTTAGATGAAGGCATTTACAATTTGAAATACACAGATAAATATTTTAATTATTTTAATAGTATTATTTGTGTCAGTGAAGGTGGTAATAAAGCGGTGTCATATTTTTTTAAGATTTCAGTAGATGGAACCCTTGTTTAAAATGCTCAACCTATTAGATAATAAAGCAGAGAGTGACATCTAGAGGAAAATAAAAATGCATGAAGCTTCATCAACTCATCACTACTTATAACGGGTTGAAAAGAATTGAAAGAACATTAATTAACTCACTTTTTCTTCAAAGTTATCTTCAGACATCTTCTGCAATAAACTTTAAAATAGTTGAGAATAATCATAGCGACTTTTGTGCTATTGTTGACTGGTTACATGAGTTGTGAGCTCCGTTGAAGGTGTGAGGGAAACACAATGAAGCACAAATGGTTATTGATTAGAGGTGAAATGAAGGAATCCTCTTATTAACATTCTAATGAGTTGTTAATGAAAAGTAATTCCTGTTCCCTGCTGGTGCCTGGAATCAACACACTGATTCAAACGTGATGACATTACAATCATCTGTCGTGCTTACATAAGTGTGTCCTCTCCATACTTTAGCATAAAATTAGTTCAAACATTTATGCAGCTTTATGTTCTCATTTTCACAAAAAAGCTGCCAACAGACTCAACTTCTTCAAACAGCGCCGACAGTAAACGCTGTTCTTTGAACAGAGAAATCATTAGAAGACGCTCTTGGAGCAGGAAAGCTGTCATTTCTTATTTTTCAGCAGATTGCACATGAGGATCAAATAAGCAACTGGCGTTTCTTTTCTCTCCTGCACTTGTATCTTTTCAATTATTCATCCTTCACATGTCCTTCTCATAGTTTTCCCCCGAATGCGTTTCTGCAGAAATGTGAGCTCGGATGGTGCGGAGGCTCGCCGCAGACTGAGGGAGTGCGACGGTCTGGTTGATGCTCTTCTGCACGCGCTCCAGTCAGCCGTGGGGAAGAAGGACATGGACAATAAGGTGGGAGATTATGCATTATTAACCCCAAACCCAAATGCCCTACTTTGTTCTGAGCCATTAGCCTGCTTATGCTTATTTAAACGTCCCCTTCTCTCGCTCCATCTAGTCTGTGGAGAACTGTGTGTGCATCATGAGGAACCTCTCGTACCACGTCCACAAAGAGGTGCCCGGGGCCGAGAGGTTCCTGGACCCCTCAGCGCTGCAGGCCCCCGGCTCAGCAGGACCGCAGAGGAAGAAGAAAGATGACGCTGGTTGCTTTGGTGGAAAGAAAGCCAAAGGTGAGGATTTAGACGTCACTCTTTCATTGTTGAACCTATGATTTTATCAATATTAATTGAACAAAAATTAAGAATAATACTTTATTTTCTGTTGGATATAATATAGCAATACAGTAACTATAAAGGACACATACAGAATGATGAGCAGACAAGACTAAATGGATTAATAAAACTAATAGAAAAGTGTTTTAATATAATTAAATACTAACAGATGACGCTTAGACTTTTGTACTTTTTCCAACATTTTGTCTTTACCATTACTCACACAAACATTTGGAATCGTTTTGAAGAATAAAATAAAATATTAAAATATCATAGACCACAACCAGGCAGTAGAAAAAAAGCACATTTATTAGATACCGCACGTTAAAGTGTATTTTCAATTAAAAAATACATTTCTTTTAATTTCTAATAATTGTTCAATTCAGACAGGCATGTCCAAAGTGTGTTTAACCTGGCCCGCAGCCTACGTTATTAACTATATTTTTCAATAAAAAATGAATGTATTAAATAAATAATGTCACACAAGCTTTTTATGACAAGAAAATTAAAACAATAATAACGCAACCACTGCTTAGGGAAGCTGAGAAAAATTCAAATCTTAAAGTTCTCAACTTTATGTTGAACTGGTTTCAGTTTTGTTTCATGAGTTGTAAACTAATAAACTATTTTCTGGGTCTTAAAAAGCTATTGCCCAAAAGTTAGTATAGTAGTAACTACTATGAACCAAAGAAAATAAAAGTTTTTATTACAACTTAAGGGGAAAAAAATAAATCAGATTTGTTATTCAGGGAAAGTAAAGCAGTCGAACCTTGAAAAACTCTGAACTCCTTCTTCCTCTGAAAAGTCAATGATAGACTTCATTAGTGTTGGAGCACCTTGGACCAGAACTCTGTCACGGTCAGCTCCGCCGGGTCACAGGCCTTTTGTCATTATCTGACTCCCATCGACAGGAAACAAGGCACAAATTTGTTAGCAACACAACACCAGGTCTTTATCTACGCTCTCAGCCAAACACCACCATTACATCCGTGCTGTAGGAACGGTAATAGCCGCCATTAATCAGTCAGCCAATGAGCTGTGACTACCCGCCAGTGACCCCTGACACCGAACCAGCCACCAGAGAGTCTCCTTGGCTCGTGTGTCGGAACAAAACAGTGGCCACATAGATACAGCGTTGTTTAAAGCAGCCAATTATCCACATGAATACGTGGACACGTGCAGAATAATGATCCGTTTAGCTGGAGCCGCGAGGTGAAAGGCGATCCTCAGGTAGAAGAGCATTAAACGCTGCTATAAAGAAGCACAGACAGGCTGTTGTTTGTAACGCTAACAAGATTTAATGTCACATACACAGTAACATACCAACGCAGTGGTTAGCGTCCACTTTATTGCTACAGCTCGCGACAATAAACCAGCTGATGCTCTGCCCACACCACAGTTGTGAGGCCGGAGAAACTTTGTGGGATTTTGAGGAGTTTTGCTTGTTTCTACTCAACTTATCTTTCCTTACTTGACACACTTTCTTGAGCTAAACTACTTCTTAATGAACAGTACGTCTAAAGAGTTTGAAAATAGTAATGTTAAAGCACAAGACATTAAAAAGAAACACAAAATGTAATAAACAATGACTCAGCCTCATATTAAAAAAAAGTAAAAATAAACTAAATATATTTTATTAAACATGCATTTATTTAATAAATATTTATATATATATAGTTCAGAGTGCTTAATACAAAGGAGCAACTATCAAGCGTCACTGTATTCATTTGGTTTTCCTACCTGTTATTCAGATTTGAAACCTTAAAATTAAATATACAGAGCAAATACTAGTAATAATAAGTTGGGAAAAATAAACTGTTTTTTAACCAAATAATAATAATATAGTATGTTGTTTATATGTAGTATGCCCGTGTCTAAATTATTTATCAATTTTCATGATTTTGGAGGAACAATATTTTCTGTTTTGGTTAAATATAATTATATTATATATGTTATAAATATATACAGTATATATCAAATAAACACTAATTAAACAAACATTTTTTGTTGTATTACTCTACTCCTTGTATTTGGTAATGAATAAGTATTATTATTTGCATTGTTTTCTTTCAATTGTGTATATCTGTATCTGATGAAAACACAAGTAATTGTGTGTACTTGTTATCACAAAAACATGCTTCTCTTATCTGTTCAATCTGATCTTTGATCTTCTCGCTTCTTCTTCGCTTCTTTGTCAAAAAAAAACAACAACTTGATTTTCTGCACCTGTTCACATGTATTGCAAAGGTCCTCTTGACAGATGTCTTTTTTTTACCGCCCCTCTTTTTTTCTCCTCTATGCTTATTTGGCTGCTGCTTCCTTGGCTAACTATAGAGGAATGGTTTAATCAAGGTGAGTGGCCCTTTTTCAACCCTTCTCCTCTGACTCCCTTCCACTCCCAATCCTCCCTCTCTGGCTCTAGAATAGAAGTCGTTTTGTGTGTGTCCTCCAACAACCCGCGAAAAGTCGGGTGGTTTGAGTCCCGTAGTCTTCACGGGTTGTTAGATGTTCCTCAGGAAGTTAGATAGCTCATAGGTAAGTGTGTGGCTTCACAGAGTGGAGCTTGACTAATCGAATCAGTTTCAAATAGATCAGAAATGAAGATCAAAGGATATTTAAAAGCTTTTCTCCAGACGACACACTTTTTTTTTGTTTCATTTATATTTGAATTTAACCTTCTCTTTGATCCTTTACTATTTTATTAAAGTGGGATTGTCAAGCTCTGCTTCAGACATGCTCTGCTCTGTGTGTGTGTCTTTGTAACAGATAATTGTGTTGGGTTTTCCTTTTTGTACTTTGGTCTATAAAATAGAAGCTGAAAAGTAGTTCTTTATTCAGCCAAAGTCTTCTATTGACGATACACCTTTGAAATAATGATACAAGTGGGTGTTTTAATGAAGCTTTGAGATGCGATTCATCTCTTAAATCGCCTTTTATTATTTGTTTAAGCCCAACTAAACTCAGGAGAAAAGAATATTTGCATAAATGCAGCAGTCTCTTAATTCTTCTGCGAGCTGAGAGAGGAAGTGAAGAAGAAATGACTCTGTTTATGTTTATGATCTGGTCTCCCAGAAGGGAAGTTTGGGCTTCGCTTTGAGCTCATAACGCCCACTTTTCAATGCAAAATCTTTGACTTCCTTCCGATGCAACAATCAGCTTCTCCATCTCTTTCCTCTCTCGCCGGAATGTTGGCGTGCATGTGAAATGACCATTAGCCTGCCGCTCTGTTATCACCGCACCCACTGCATTTCCCTTCTGGTGCCCTTTAAGATGTTCGCTCATCTACAAAGTGACTCTGTAAACAGTGAGAGTGGCTGTAGATGCTGCCATGCAAGTGTACTCTTGCCTGCATATTGGATTTACCCAGATATACTATGTTAGAAGGAGCTGCCAAGCCATCAGAAAGAATATTAATAAATAAAAGGACATTCTTAAATAAACGTTAGTCTTAATTTGGTTGTTTATTATTTCAATTTTTGAATTCATTTTTTTCATGATATTAAAAAAGGAAAACATATTTTACATATTTTAAAATGGGAAATAAAATACCCAGTGCAAAAAACTGTTATTATGTCACAACATAAGTTGTTGATATGTAATTTAATATAAATTACATGGTAAAATGTGATTTAAAAGGACTCGTATCTAAACACGTTGAGTTTAACTATTATTCAATTTTTTTAGATGGCCATTTAAAAACAATTCTGCATGTTTGTTTTTTTATTACTATTTAGTTTGGTACACTTGATGGAGTCCGAGGTCCTCATATGGCCAGACCTGGGCAAGTGTGGCCCAGGTCTGGTAAACATGTAGCAGATTTCTATAACAGATGACATATAAAATTTGACCAAAATGGGCAGAGACCACACACAAATCTGAAATTTGAACAACAGAACAGAACATCCTGCAGCCCAGTCTAGACAAGAGTTAACCTCTTGTGGCTCCCCTGCGTTTTGACTTTGAGACTCAAGATATATATTTGTTTTTCAGTGGGTAGAGACATTTTTAAAAACCTAGATTGAAACCCTTGTGTAAAGAAATATCTAAGTGTACACCGAGCCTTATCTTTGTGACGTCAAGGACAAAGAGCTATTGACACTGGCTGTTGAATTCTCTCTGAAACAGCTGAGTGTGACATTTGAAAGAGGATGTCCAAACCACCCTGTAGATGGTGTAGACCTCATGACCATTTGATTGTATTAATGCGGCCCCTAATGAGGTCAGAGTACAATTATATTACTGTTCATGTAAGTTTTTATTTATTTACTATTTAAATAATATAATATAATTTTAAAGTTCTTGACAAGCCAAGATTCAATTATTTCTACTATTTCTAACTACAGTTAATTCACATTCTTCACTACATCTGAATCTACATTATAGCAAACCTTCCAAACAACACAGAGAAAGTCTTTATCTTATGGGTGATCCTGTGAGGACTGGGCTCATCAAATTGCTTGTCTTTGGCACTTATAGATTTAATCTAAGACGATTAGAAAGAGAGCCGCGTGTTATCATTACAGGCTCAGATCCTCCCTTTTATTTAAGGTCCGCAGACCCGCAGGATGGTGGTCCCGATTTACACAAAGAAGAAGGAAGACTAAACGTGATAACATCTCACAAATGCAATGGGATACGAGTTTTTCGGAAAAGGTCATTACGACCCAACAGTGTTTCCAGTTTGTTTGAGCATGTGATAGACTCGCATATTTGATTTTAATTGTACACAATCATTGTTGTCAATTTTTTCAAACCAAAAGAGGTCATGATGTTTTTTAAGATTCTTTGTTTCAACACCCTGAATGTTTCTGGACGTGATTGTGACATTGTCTCTCTTTCATCTTCCCTCCATACAGGCAGAAAAAATGGGGAAAATGACAAAAATTATGACACATTGGATCTACCCAAGCGTACAGAGCCATCAAGAGGTAGGCATCTGTCCATAAAGAGAAATAAAACTTCTCCACTGGCAAAGGTAAATTAAGTGTGGCGTGGCGGATCAGTGAACAATGACGATGTGAAAGAGGTTAATGGATTTTTTATTTTTTTTTATTTACGTTGTCTCTACGTGGCCATGTGATCCATTTACTGATTGATTAAATAATAATTCTGAGCATTCGTTGTAAATAGGAATTGAAGCCACAGATGTGGATACATCAACACAAGATTAATTGTTTCAAAATCCAATAAGTCTTGGCTTTTTCATGGTGCATTTTCAGGATTCTGCTGCTTGAAATGTGCGAAATAGCCACTTGAGTATTTAATGAGATCATTAGAATTGTAATGCATTCGTGTTGGATTGTTCTTAGAAAACAAATGAAGTTTAATATGGATGAAAGCTTCTCATGAATATCAAAGTGGAAGGAAAAGTGAAAACATAATTAAATGATTAGATGACTGATCAACAAACTGTAAAATCATTAAAATAGTTTTCACTAGTTTCCCGAGTTGAGTTCATGTGTGAGGACGTAAAAAGTTGTATGAAGAGTAGGTAAACTAAATTAATTTGGATGTGCATGATCCAGGGTCTTATGTTCCAATCATTTCATAAGCTTACAAATCCGATTTTGGCTTGTTTATTCAGTCGTGCATTTGATCTCTGCCTGGAGATTATTGTCGCGGATCACAGTAGACAAATATTGTCTGACCTCTGACTTTTTGTTCATTTTGATGAGTCAGCGGAAGTTCTACAGCAGCAGGAATGCAGGATATGAAGAAGTGATGTCACTGGAGGGTCGTCCTATTGTGTTGAACACGCTTCTCTAGCTTACATTGTTTCCATCAGTAAATAAAATAAATATTTGGGAATGTAGGAAACAATGTCAATTGTGTATAACTTTGGAAATTAGTTGTGCAATTAATTCATACAAACAGGAACAAGGGGAGCTCAAGCTCATCCCAGTTGCTAAGGTGAGTGGGCAGGGACACCCTGAACAGGTGGCCGGACTACTTTAGGGCATGTCAAGACAAACAACCACTCACACACACACACACAGCTTCAGACATTTAGAGTCCTAAACCCCTGTATGGTTTTGGGTCACGCATGCATATGTTGCCTTGAGCTATAAGTGAACCAGCAACTTCTTGCTTTGGTTCTAGTTTATTGCAACAATAGACCAATTTTAATGGTCTGAGAAATAACCTACACAAATATATATATATTTTTGTATGTTCAGTTAATTTAATTTAACATATTTGCACCCTTAATTTAAGTATACTTATCCCATTTTATCAGCATTTCCCGCAGAGAAAGTAAGCCTCCTCCATCTTAGCGTCAGGAAACTCAGAACTAACTGGACCTAAATGAATGTAGTGACTGGAGGCAGAGACGTGAAGAAATCGGTTATCACAGAATAAAGCAAAAGGATAGAAAATAGTAGAATGCAACAAAGATAACGCAGGTGTGACACAAGTGTAGACAAAAAAAGGAAACTTAAAGTGAGCAAAATATCAAAATCAAACTTACAACCAGCATGAGGACAATCTGACACCACGGACTGGAACAAGGAAACTTGTGTAACAACTGTAGGGGTGCAGATCAAAGATCGGTACCGGCTTGGTTTCATTAATTTGTCAAGGGAGAGAAAAAAGGGGGAGACAGAAAATGACTGGAGAAGTTGTATTAAGCTACAAGAGTAGAAGAACTAGAACTGCTTAAAGCCACTTCAAGTTTAACATTTCAAACTTATTTTCATTGTACATGCCTTGAGGCAGCAGCAACGTTCTTAAATAGCAATTTAATCAAGTCAGCTCAGCCAGACCATTTTTTTTTCTGCATAACTATGTGCAAGACTCTTAAGGTGTCGTGGGAGTTTGTCACACCACTTAATCACCTTCACCGGTGTATTGTCGCAGACATTGGGCAATTTATGTTTGAGTTCTCATTAGCCGCATAAGACTGTGTGAAGTGGACACTTCATCACAAATAGTTGCTTCCCTTCTCTGAGATTTATCTTGTTTTCTCACTTAAGGTGAACTCTATAAGTTACGCGCTGTAGATAAAAGCCAAAGTGTTAATGAAGCTTGGTTTGCAACAGGAACTCAAGTTTGATCGTGCCAGTAGATGTTTGGAAACAACATTTTTTTAAATGTCATCTATAATTGGAATTCCGTGTCATTACGGATAGATGAGTCTTATTAGTCGTGTATGATGTCGACACAACAAAAAAGTACACAAACAAACATCAAGCTACTTGTTCACGTGGAAATAAAACGGGAATCATTTAGGGACAAGAAGCAGGAAAAGTAATGAGACAATCCTATTTGTGAAAGAACCATGAGTCACAGAGCTGGACACCCACAGAACATTTCTATTTCAAAATTATATTTTGGAGTTGCTTATTGTAAACAGCAAAGCTAAGAGTAACAAGTAATGATTCAGTATTTTTACTGCTAGTTGTGAAATAGCTGCTCACACTTAACACTTGAATAACAAGACTAGCATTCACTGTATTGCTTTGTGAGCCAAAAACAAATCCACATGTAAACAGAGGAGCTTATTGGAGATCTTGTGTATTCATTTTGATTTGCTAAATTTAGAGAATGAACATCTAACAACATTAAAATTAGCTCGGTCGCACCATTGTGCTAATAGCTTCTCCCACAAACCACAGCATATTTTTAGTGTACAGTCCGGCCTAGGCATTAAATCATCCATTGGGTGTGAGAGATATTATGTTCCCTGAAGTCCATCTAAGGTTCCATGATATTCATGTTTCCATTATAACTTACAGTAAGCAACAAGTATTTCTCAATTAAGTGACATATCATTATCCTGCTTGTGCAAGGTTTGGCCATTAAAGCTACATTGTATACTGTGACTGTAACTCTCAGTGGGACAGAGGAGGAGAGCCTTTAAATTATGGGAAAAAAAGAAGAAAAATAGGAAGTAGTATATCAGCGTGAAGTCAAGTTTAATCATCTCATTGATAAATATATCTTTGTCTTAAAAACTGTTTTCACATATTCTTTTTTACAAGATGATCTTTACAAGAAAAATGGGAAAAAACAAAATTACATTTTTCCCAATTTCAGTCAAAATATCTCATCATCACCTAATGGTGATGGGTTAGGGTTATGGTCTTTCTTAGAAATTTCAAATTTTCATTGGGAACCAATATGTTTTCTGTGGACACTCACCTGGCCAGGAAATGTATCAGGGTCCCCCGAGAAGAGCTGGTTGATGTCGCTGGGGAGAGGAAGGTCCCCGGATAAGTGTAAAAGCTCAGACTACAGACATTGGCAATTTGTTTCACTTATTACGTCCATCTTTAAAAAAAAAAAAAAAAACACATTTTGAAACCATTTTCAGTGTGTCTTTGGTCGTCAAATGCGTCCACTAACCAGCCGCACCAGAAACCATTTCAGAAACACTAACAAATGACAACAACAAACAATTAACGTAATTGAAATTATAGAAGCTTTGCCAAAACTGTGCCGCTCCGTCGCTTAAAAATCTCAACCCCATTGCTCTCTGCTACTTCAGTTCTCTAATCGTTCCCGAGAGATTTATTGTTCTCCAGTCGCGCGGGATAATGACACTTTGAACAATCGAGAAAACAAGTGCTTTCACCAACCCAACGACTGTACGACAGGTCTCGCCACTTTTGTCTCGCACGCCGAGCGTTTAATTTGCGGAGGGGTCCCGACAAACAACGCTGAGCTGTTTCTTGTTGCAAAGTGTAAGCCTCTTTGAAGGCTTCCCACTGGAAATCTCATCGGCGCTACTGTCAACGATGCATCGCTGCGCTTGAAGTATGGAAAGTCAAAGGCTCAATTGAATTAAAAAGCACTCAGACAGACTTGTCTCGTCTGTGCCACACATTGAGGGAGGGGAAAAAAGAAAATTTAGTTTAAGACATTGTCGCTTGATTCTCCTAATCTCGCCCGCGAATATTGCCGCCTCTCGGAAGCCTCGGCAAGAAAAGCAATCATCTCGTTCAGAGGCGTGATGAATGTGCTGCCACAGTGAGCAAATAAGTTGAATGGCTTCCATTATTTTCAATAAAAAGCATTGTTGCGTCATTAACTGCTGCCAAGTCTCTGTCACGCAATTCCTGCGGGAGCTGAAGTCTCGGCCTGATCCGTGTCTACATTACACTGCAATTTAAGATGGAATATTATGAATAATTCACTCTACACCCCCAATTTCCCCCTCGTGTTTTTATCACAGCGGAGCATCAACCCTGATAGTGATCACATCTCTCCACAGTTCCTTCACAAGGTGTGACCCACAACATGGCGTAGTGCACGCCATGTCCCCACATCACATGTTGTCTATCCCAGCTATGTACACAAACAAACCGGCAGCTCGTAAACATCTGACACCGATATTCACACACCCTTCTCGCTGCTATTCTGACACATATCCGCTCGTATCCAGACAGTCTGGCACCTTCCATCATGCATCCCAGTGCATATCCAGTGCCATCACACCAGCCGGCTGCCAAATATATTGTCTGTGACATCACCCTGATGCGCTGCAGAGGGAGATGCCTTCATCTCCAGATGGTGGGCGGCAGAGAAAACATGTGTTTTAAAACGCTGCTCTTTTTTTTTTCCACTCAAGTCTCATAGCGACATCTGATATTGATAGTTTTAACAAATTTGTGGTTCGTGCGGGGTTTATGAGACAAACAGTCGGCTTAAGGGCTTAAAAATGTCGGCTACACTTCACGGTTCACGAACTCGTTCAAATACCAACATTACAATGGAAGCGGTTGAGATCTTGGCAGGAGAATGTTGTCTTTTTTGTAGGATTACTGTGCCGTTCTAATGTTATTCTAGCAGAGAAGGAAAAATAAATTATAATATATTCCCTATGGAAAAAATTAGGTATGTTATGTGGAGGAGTGTCTTGGGATCTTGTTCATGAGTGAGTGAAAATTGGTCATCGTGTCTGTTGTGGTGAAGAAAAGGCTGAGCCAGAAGGCAAAACTCTCCATTATCCTCCTCCTCCATCTCATCCTTTCATTTATGTCTGTTAACTAAAAGAACAAGAGCGCAGATACAAGCGGATGGAATTAGTGTCTTCCATTCAGGGAAGATCCAAGCGCTGCTTCTTAATATTGAAGCCAGTTGGGGAGACTCAGGTGATTTTTAGGATGCTGCACTGATGTCGTGTTCTGGGGGGAGATATCGGGGCATACCCAAAACTTTTGATGGGCTATGTCTTTATTTGAAATGAGAGCTGGTTGTGTTTCCTGAAGGAGAGCAAAATTTGGACTTTCTATTTTTGACCTCTTTCCCTTTGATCCAATGTAGAATACGCAGTTAAAGATGATTAAATTCACTTAGCCAAATGCAGTTTATTGTACATATGAAATGTGAAATATCAAAGTAATCAATTCTGTACAACATTGAATGGTAAAAATATGTGATGTGTTCATTTAATTGTTGAGGTTAAAATAATTCTCGAATATGATCATTTGGGTAGTATTTGTGTATTGTTGAATCTTTGACTCTTTTTAATTTAAAATGTTAGTCTACTTATTGAAAATGTTTCAATGTATTCCACTATGATGTATTTTCTGCATGATAAGGCTCCAAATACAAATTTGCCTTTTAAAAGGTTTTACGATATGTTTTTAAATGTAAGCATCAGTTAGAAGCCAATCAGTTAATTGACAAAACCTCCAAAGCCTATTAGGATAGAATGACAGAACACCACCAAAATTGAATTATAAAAACATTTCAATACCTTTCTAGCAAATTAATTTTGTATTCAGCACATTTCATTGTCATTGTCAAGTTTAAAGAATGTGTTTTTGATGCTATAGACATCTGTCTTCTAAGGATTGAGAATGTGGCAGTAAAACGACAACATGGATTCATAATTGTTGGTAATATAGATGTTCAGGAGACAAACAATTTAGAGTTCTCAATAAACCTCTGAATGTTTTTTGGATGTGAGAGGTAACAGGCGTTGTTTTTCCTCCGATGTCACTGGCACCATCAAGGAAAACATTTGAGGAAGCAAGTAGAGTAAGTTAGTGTGACCTATCCACGAGGGACGCGATAATGCTTAGATATTCATTCATCTAGCCAACAAGAAAAAGCACTTGTGCTTGTGTTTTGTCATTATGGGTTATATGCTAGGATGGTATGCGCCTGCTCCAGATGCTAAATGGCATCCCCTCTTCCTCACCCATCTGTCGCGGATGCCCTAACCCTCATAAGTTTCCTCTTGACGCCCACAGTAAGTCAGAATTTCTTGAAATACCGATCGCTCCCTCCTTTCTATTTTGTTGGTAATAAAAACTGAGCCATTTGGAAATAATGGGTAATTATGTGAATAGCCGGCGGGCGTCAGCTAAATTTCTCGGCTCTTAATACGCACTTCCCTTCTCGGTCCACCTTTTATGTGCGGCGCGGTTGAAACGCAGTAATATTATTAAGTGGCGTGAAAAATAAACATTTAAGTGGGACCACTGTTTGCTTTGGAACACAAAGGGTGCGTATGGTTAAGCCGCTCCTCGGAGGTCCGTGATTGAATGCTACACATCGCTTGTGAAATAAAGGACTCGCCATCGGGAGGTGGAAGTGTGGCTGCCCACCTGTGTTCGAGATTGAATAGCTGGAAGGCCGACAACTTCCTTTGGGGAAGTGCATAAAATTCCATCCACCTCCTCCGGCAAGTCAACACTTCCAGTGCTATCAGAAGGAAGAATTCTTAAAACCCCATTCCAGTTATGAGCCTGTGCAAACTCACTGACCGCAGATTGGCTTATATTTATTCTCGATAGGAAAGTGTTCATTGCTCTGGAGGAGGCGAAACATATTTGATTAATAGGCAACCTGGAAAGATAACCTATTTTTCTAGGTTTCAGGGGAGAAATAAAAAAATTTTTTCTGAGCACAAAGCAAAAAACGTTTATTGGATGTTGCTTTTAGTGAAGATAAGATGAAAGGGTCGGTATTAGAAGTTAAAGTGTCCCTGAAAAGTAATCAAAATAGAAGTCATAAAGTAACAAAATGTAATCTAGGGATTCTAGATTAACTACTTCTGCCAAAAGTGTCTGGAGAATCATCAGGAAAGTTGCACACTGGGTAGAATTACAATGTTGTCCTTTAAGAAGACTTACTATTTTACCTGAATTAAATGATATCTTTGCAGCGACGCTGAAGTTCACTCTGGGCCGTTGGTGGATGTGAGACACTCTCCCTCAAATATTGAAATATTGAATCACCCATACAGACTGTACAATACATTTAGGTCAACGCAGGTAGAAGACTAATAAATGTATACCATATATTAAATATATACATTCATTTTAAAGATATATGGTTTTCATTATTACAGCTTTTCTCATCCATTGTAAGGCCCATAACCCTGAATATACTCTCTCCCTCCTCCCCCTCTCCAGAGTGTTTTGGGTTATTTGGTTTACAAATGTATGTTTTCATATCATCCTTTTGTCATGTATATATGATTTTTTATTTCCATTTAAGTAATCCCCCCTTTTCTTCAGACCCTCCCCAAAGCACTTGTACCTGATTTCAGCCAGTAAAATGTGTTTTATATGGTTATCCTTCAACAACAAATAATGCTTGAGCTCTTTATTGATGCATTAAAGCTTAAGCAGTTTTCCTTTTCTCACAAATCTTTTAGAAAGGTCTTACAAGGAGCAGGAAAAACAAGATCATTTCCACAGTCTGTAGATGAAGGAGGATTTATCAAAATGTGACCATCTGCTCTAAAATGTCTCTAATTTGGATTATCAAGTCTGTCTGCACCTTTTTTTTATTGCAAATGAAAGCTTTGAGGAAATCATCCGAGCATTGTTGTGTATTAGCATCTTTCTTAGTAATCCAAACTGATGTACCAGCAGACTCATCAATCCATGTCCAAGCATGATGTCAAGTCTAACTCAAAAACCTGCCACTGCCAAGTCTCTACTACCACACACGCACACACACGCACACGCACACGCACACGCACACGCACACGCACACGCACACGCACACGCACACGCACACGCACACGCACACAGCTGAGCAGCAGTCCACAGGATTATCTGGGCTTATTCCCAGAGGCTTGACACCCAACCTCCCGAACCCCCCACTCCAAAATGCAGAGAACATCATTTAGCTTGTGCTGCAGTGCATCACTTTCTCTTGAGGCCTGAAGTGAGCGGTTGTTTTCTCCTTCCTCAGTCTTATTACTGTGTTTGTGACAGATATCGACACTGCATCCCACTGGACTGCTTACGATTCAATTGTCACTTCCACATGCAACAGTCATTTCTCCCACTCATGTTTCCTCTCCTCGCCAATTTTCTCTTTCTACATTAATTTCTCTGTTCAGTTTTGCCAAATGTCTACTTCACGTAGTCTCTCTTGCCTCATGTTTGAGCAAGTTGGACTCATCCCATATAGTTTGATTTAAAACGTTGAATGTTGTAAAAACACAATCAACACAGAGGTTTGTTCTGTCGTCTTGGATAACATATCAAAATAGTCTTTTCCAACTTAATAAATGTTTTATCACTCTGTACTCACAAATACAAGAAAGTATTTCCACCTTTTTGTGAGGGATACTAGAACCACTAAGTCCAGTTTAAAGGAAGCTTAAAGGATATACCTTTTTTCAAGGTTTCTTAAAATATCTTTCCTAGACATATACTTTATATTGATGTGTCACGTGTGAGAATGTTTCTTTGCGTTGGACAAATTTAAAGACAAAAAGCTAATTTGTTAGAAGTGTTTTTAAGAGATAAAAAAAGATGAAATAATTTAACTATAATACATTAATCTAATTAATATATTATTTCGATCTCACCTAAAATGGCTGAGAAACTTAAATATTTTCCCCTTAATTCATTATTGTGTCGGAATCAAAAGATTGATATATTATTAAAAGAAAGGGGTTAGTTATTTTAGTATTGTTTTAAATAGACTTGAACTTTAGAGGGTGGTGGCATCCATGACAGTTCTAGTCATTTACATTGTGCTGTATTTGACACTAGTCCCAATTGTTGCCTGAAACCTTCAGCTTCCACCAGGTCTTTATAAAATACTGTAAATGAACACATTGAATATTTTTACCCTACTTGTGAACAAAAACATTAAAGCTATAGATTAAAAATTTGATAAACCTGAGTTTGTCTAGTTGCTGAAAACCTGTGAATTTTAATTCAATTCAATCCAATTTCAATTCAATTTTATTTAAAGTGTCTTATAACAAAGTTATCTCAAAACACTTTACAGTTGAAGTAAGACTATAGTGGAGAAAGGAAAAACAGATCCCAGCAATTCAATAATGAGCAATAAGCGAAACACTGTGCGAAAAACTTCCTTTTAGAAGGCAGAAACCTCGAGCGGAACCTGAATAATTGTTGATGGCCTCCTTCTTTGACCAGCTGGGAGTAAGGATGGGGGGGTAGACAGATGGATAAAGAGAAGAGTGAGGAAGGATAAAGTGAGAGAAAAGAGGAGAGTGTAGGAGAGTCCATGGAGGTGCTGGAGAGAACTCGGGATCTGATGACGTGGCGAAGATCCTGGATCAGCAGCAGCTCTGGAGGTGGAGCCCTGGGGCTCCGGGAGAGAAATAAAAAGGTGTGGGTTTAAACTGCACAGGTGATGAATGTAATGCAGGAAAGAAGGATATACAGAGCTCAGTGTCTAGAACTCCTCCAGCATTCTCAGCCTATAGCAGCTAAGATAAACAGTAAGGTTAATTATAGGCTTTATTGAAAAGTAAGGTTTTAAGATTGTTTTTAAACATAGAGAGGGTATCTGCCCTCCGGACTGAAGCCAGTAGTTGTTTCCACAGCAGAGGGGCTTGAAAACTGAAGGATCTGACTCCAAATCTACATTTAGAGATTTGTGGTATAACTAATAGATCAAAGTTTAGGGATCTTAAGGTCCTAGAGGGTTGATAAGTTTGATTATATTTTTAATGTATGTTGGTGCAAGACTATGTAAGGCTTTATAGGTTAAGATGAGGATTTTAAATTGTATTCTAAAATCTACAGGAAGCCATTGTAAAGAAGACAGCACAGGGGAAATGTGTTCGCGCCTCTTAGTCTTAGTCAGGACCCGAGCTGCAGAGTTTGGAATGGGCTGAAGAGTTCTGAGATTTTTTCGAACATCCTGACAGAAGAGAGTTACAATAGTCCAGCCTGGAGGTAAGAAAAGCATGGATGAGTTTCTCAGCAGCATCCAAAGGACCTTACCTTAACTCTCTGATGGTCTGACATTTTATACCCTAAGTTATCATCAGCTGAAGTTGTTTCTGACAGCCCTGATGGAATTGCAATCCTGGAACCTGACAGGCCATTTAGGAGACGTAAGCAATGTGTAAGATTCGTTGGTCGATGTCAATAAGTAATTCATAAGGATAAAGAATCATATCTCCCTCTGCACACGATTTTTACCAAAGCAATAACGCTGATATAACTGTAAGTGCTATGAAGAGCAACAACACAGACCCTTGGCACTGTGGACTTAAATGCTCCAGGGTGGGATGTAAAGTCGGAAAATGCATGCTTCATTTTATGAAACCGTTTTGTGCAAACAATCTCTCGAACATCATTAAGTTGACAGTGTAGTGAGGCGCTCTTTCATATACCATAAAAATGACATAGCGTATCTTGTAAACAGGTCTTCTGAGGAGACACACAATCCTTACCTGACAGAGATTCTAATATGAACTTGCACTCTTTCCCCTTAGGCGCCGTAACAATATTACGTTAGCGAGAGAAACATTTGAAACAAACAACCAGCTCATCATCTCCCATGATCCGCTTTGAGGCCGGATGCCTTCTAGGCACAGGCTTGCATCAGATGCTGGAAATCTTGTCTTCCGAAAGTTTGGAAAAACAAGAACTTCTGAGTGGAAGAGTAGCTGTTTGTGTATGTACTGTACAATGGAAAACAATTTAGATGTGCAACTGTGCATCTTTCTGTCTGGTTTCAATGCAAGACTTTTTAGAGACAGTTTGGTTCCTGTTTCCCACCAGGCTTTTGTTCGCTGTACCGACGCCTCCAGGCAGGTTTTAAAAGCTCACAGTAGGGTTGTCTTGCTTGTTTGGCCAGGACAGTTGAAATATTAGCGCGTAGTTCTAAAAAGATTCCAACTTTTAAGGAAAAATCTTTTATTCTCATCAGACTAAACACCCTTTTGTTGAGCAGTTTTGAAGAAGAACACCCATGGTTCGATGGCACAGAGGAAAGAGGGGACATAGGCTGCCATGGTGATGCCCCTCAACAAATTCTTCTTAAGACATCTCTGTGTGTTTGTTCCACTTTGACTCGGTCACAGCTGGAAACCTTTCTCTCCAATGCAGATGAGTTGTCTTTCTAAAAAACGGTCATTTTGCCACTGTTAACTTTTCTTCAAAATTCACGCATCTGTGGGTGTTCTTTAGCCCAGAAAAAAAGATTAAATAATGCAGCTTTTCCCTTGTTAACATTCCTTTAAACAGGACAGAATACATTTAGCGACAAACTAATTTAGTGGCCCTGTCCTACTAAAAAAATCAGGTAAACAACCACGGTTTTAATAGCCTCAGGAATAAGTGAAATACTTCTAAACTATCATTGATTTACAGTTTTCCAATCAAATATTGCTTACAAAGCATTAAGCATTAGTTTATGGATATTCATTTCCTCCACTGAATTTTCCAAACTGCTCCAATATTTAGATTAATTATTTCAAGTACACTTTCAAGTAGCAAAAGACCAGGACAAGAGCAAGACCATAGACCATCAAGACTATGACAAGCCAATGACAAAACCATGACAAAACCAAGATAAGACCTAGAATATAGTTCACGACCATAGTCCATCGACACCAAGACAAGACCACGACAAGATCGCAACAAAACCAAGAAAAGACCAAGGCAAGATAAAAAAGACCAAGAATATAGACCAACGCCAAAACTATAAAACAAAACTAGGAACTAAAACTATAGAACAAAACTATGAACCAAAAATATTGAACAAAACTATAGAACAAACCTATAGCCCAAAAGTACAGCCCAAGAATACTCACCAAAACTATAGACCAAAGCTATAGAACAAAGTCTACACCAAAACTATAAACCAAAAGTACAGACCAAGAATATAGAACAAAATTATAGAAGAAAACTATGAACAAAAAATATAGAAAAATACTATCAACCTAAACTATAGACCAAAAGTACAGACCAAGAATATAGACCAAAATTGAGACCAAAGCAAGATCAGGAACACAACCAAGTTTGAACACCAGTGAAAGTAAGTTTGGCACTTTCAGCATGCATATGTTGACAATACCCTAATGTCTAATGAAGCTGAACTTGCCAGACTACCACGGCTGTTAAATTATACACCATCACCTTGTCGTTATTCACGCAATATGAACTCACGCGATTCCATAAAATGACTTACAAAGCAGCAAATAAAAAGTCACTTGGTGGGGTTAAGTGCGAGAGCTTCAGATGTGGACTTGAGAGTGGAGACTCAAGGCTATCCCAGGGGAATGGCCTCATTTATTTATGCAGACTTTCAAAGGGGATGGTGTCACTCTGTGGTCAGCGCTGCTCTTTGTCAGTTTTCCCTTTGTATTTTCGACTCCACTTTTTTGTCTTACTGTGACACTCACCAGGACGGTAATGACATTAGTTTCCCAGCAATGAAAAGGTCAGAACTAATGTTAGAACAAAGTGCTGGAGAATATGGAATGAGGTTAGTTACAAAGAAATGGCAGTAGGTGACACAGAGGGTTGTTCTGCTGTCTGTTCCCCATCTTTCTTCCTGACACGTTTTACCTACTCCATTTTTCTTCTCTGGCTTCACTCCTGCCCCCTATGGGCTGTAAAAAGAATGTGCTGTCGAGTCTGCCTGATTAGTAGTGCTGGAAGTGAAGCAGTAAAGACAAGATGATCTTCTGCTCAAACTCCTTCCTGTAAGCATGTACGTGTGTGTTGTTTTAAACAAAAAGTAGATCCTATATGTTAATCTGGAAATAACAAAAACATTTCTTGGCAAGATTTTCTTTCCAATTTCTGGATTAGCCACACCTAGTGATGAACTGATGGAGTTTCATGAAGCGTTTAGAGCTCATTAAGTTGTGTCTTTGGTTTCAAAATGCTTAGAAGTTTCAATAGAATAACTGTTCAAAACAATAGATTATAGATCAGGGAGTGACTTCTAGTGGACTCTGAATGAACTAAACTGCTTCATGAAGCTTCATCGACCTATAACTACTATGTTTCAAACACAAAAGTACACTTTTGGATAGTCCTTTTAATTTGAGTACTGGTGTGATTTAAGACTTTTTCCTGTTCTAAGCGTTTTTAGATACCTGGCTTAGAGGGCAACTAATGTGAAAACCTCACTCTCCTGAGTCACTCACATGTTTCAAATGTTAAATTTGTTCTCTTCAAGATGCAGTAAGTCTCTCATCATGATGATGTTTTGAACTTATTACTTTATATATTCTCCCCCGTCTGAAATCTCAGCGAAAGAGAGGTTACGAGAGCAATTATAAAGTAATAATGGTCTTCACTCCTCCTCCAGCCAGCTGTAATAACGCCCGCTTTGTTTATACAACAAGTTGCTTGAAGGTGGAGACTTCCGCGATGGATGATGCAAGGTGACAAACCTTGATGCTTGACCAATCACAGCAGAGTGGGTGTGGTTACGGTAAACAAAATTTAATCTCCAGAAAAACATCCAGGTGTTACCGATCAGGTCCTTTCTTCCAAGTGTTTTCAGTGGGCATAAACACATTTTCTAATGTAACTATTTAAGTAAAAAGAGAGTTTTGTACACAGAAACACATACTGATGAGTACAATAGAGGTCCAACATCTATTTAAGAAACACTTCAATCAACATTTTAGTTACACTTCAAGAATTACACACATTCTAACCCAAGCACTAAAAGGTCAACCGAGGGCGACTGATGACAACAACAAAACTACAGCAGTCGGTCGCCAACAAAGCTTAACCCCACTTGTGATCCTGCATAAACTCAGGCTTAAAGTCAGTGCACATTGACCTGAGATAAAAACGCTGAATGTCAGAGGTATTCGTTGGATCGACAGCCAAAGAATTCCACAACGGATGAAAGCGCTTCCTTTCTGCTCTTTCATTATCAAACGCTTTGTGTCTATAGTCTGTCAAATGTAAAATACCAATTTCACAACCCACTTCAGTTGATTGCCGGAGCAAAAATGAAAGGGTGGTGAGAACCGCAGTTTGTAGATTATATTCCAATGAATTTACATTCCTAAAGGGCACAATCTTGGAGTGCAAAGTTACTCTGCAACAAAGACTTTTTTCAACTGAACATAAGATCAGTTTCTATTGGTGGAGAGTTATAAAGTATAATCACGATTGCATTTTCTGTCATTATGGTGGTTTTCTTTTTTCATCATTTTTCTTTCACCAATCTATGTATGTCAGGTAATTATATCACACTAAATCCTCTGTAGCTGTAACAGCTAGTGCAGTATTTTCCTTGTATAGTTCATTTTTGCCTGTTATGCTTTACATTAGATTTTTTTTTTCCAATATTGAATATAATTTGGAAGAAAATAGTTATATTACTTGCAACACATTATTCCTGATTACCCTTGTACTGCTTTATATCATTTTTTGGAAGAAAAAAAAGTTTAAATCTATATAATGATACAAGTTCCCCTGAAATGAAAGAATGTAACTTGTTCTTTCTCCAATACTACAGTATATGTTTTTTTTAAAAAATCAAAACCAATCCAAAAGGTGAAACTTGTATAATGGTACTATTTTAGAAAATGGTCTTTGATCTTATATTTGAATCATTCCTCTGCAATTGTATTACTTTTTAAAGTTTTCTGCTATATTTGCTGCATGCTTCTTTCTCTTTTTTAAATTTATAAATCATCAAACTTTTTTATAATCCTCATATTATCACACTTTCTTGACTTTTTATTTGGTATACAATTTTTATTTCTATCCATAGATCTTGTTTTTGTCTGCCTAGTAATGAATCTTATTTTATTGCTCATTCATTGCTCAGAGAGAAAAATCAGATAATCAACAAAGTTAGTTTCAGAAATATACTTTTCATTCAATCATTTATAATCCCTATAATCTATTGATACTTATTAATCTGAGGGTGCCCCCTGCTGAGCTCTAGAATGTGACACTGTTTCATGAAGCTTCAACAACACGTCACTAGTTTGAGGAACCCTCAGGATGAATGAGTAAGAAGCTGCTCCTCTCAGCCTGGTGAGTCGTCAACTCTTAAAAAACAAAGTCCTTCTGATGTGACCTTGACAACAGAAACACAAACTAGCGTCACTGACCCCTAATTGAACCGATGCCCCTGCGTTGGTCTCCTGCCTGGCCTGTGAACCTATTATAGGCAAACGAGAAATCTCCTCGGATGAGCGAGTCTTCGCCTCCGTCTCTCCTCGTGTCTGATCCTCCTAATAGACGATAATGTTATTATGTTTCCATCAGAGGAGCCAGAAGAGATTTACAGCGCCGCTGAAATGTGTTTGCTCTGCGAAGGTATACCTCGGATCAATAACTGCTCCTGCTTGTGTCCTCCTTGTTTATGATGCTGATTATATGAGCTATCAATTGAAAGTTGCACTGGCTCATCTCCAAAAGAAAGACAAAACAATGCTACTTTTACTGTTCTATGGCTGTTATTCCGTGTTCAGTTCTGTACTACTGTGAGTAAAATATATATTTTAGATGTATTCTAAACCTGAGGAATAACCATCGATCCCAGTCTTTAGTATTGATGGGTGGATGAAGCTTCATGAAACAGTATCCTCAGCCCAATACATGTCTCTCTTTGGTCTATAATCTATTGTTACAACAACAAAGAGCGTCACCTGCCGATCTTTTAAAAATAGGACACCGCTTAATCACCGCAACACTTATATTTAGACATAATCACAATTGTTTTTAAATTAACTTAATCAATACATGTAATAACGAAACAAATTCCCTGAGCATTGTTTTTAATCATCTATCTTTGGTCGTACCTCTATCATCATTCCTCCGAGTCTTCCTTCCGTTAAAAAATGCTCAGAAGCGCGAGGGTCTTGTTTTTTTGTTAATTGGCTCGTCCTTCTAATGCGTCTGTATTTCCCTGCAGGCTTCGAGTTGCTGTATCAGCCGGAGGTAGTGCGCCTGTACCTGTCTCTGCTGACGGAGAGCCAGAACTACAACACCCTGGAGGCTGCTGCTGGAGCTCTGCAGAACCTCAGCGCCGGACAGTGGACTGTGAGTCCCCCCCGTTTTTCTCGTCGCTTAATAGCAGCGGTTTATTTCTTATGATTTAGATTTTAAGGAAACCGCTTTCATCAGAAGCATGTGGAGAAAACAAGCTTCTCAGACACAGTCTTAAGATGTAATATCTTCCGCAAACTGCTTCTGGTTCTGGCCTTTTTCATAATCCTCCAGAGTTCTGGGCTCTGTCCAAAGACATGCTGGGCTGCAGCGTGAATGTTCTGTGAACCTCTCTGTGGGTCTTGTTAAGAGAATGCTGCTGTTTTTATAAATGTAAGATGCGAGGAAAGCTGATGCTTCGAATATCAGATCTTTCTTATTTATCACGTTTGACTAAATATTTGTACTTCCTCCAACTATTTTTGAAAAAACAAGCTTCGCTAACTACCTAGGGCACGCGGCTGGAAAGGTCAACAGGAGGGCACATAGAAACAAACAACTGTTCATACATAGACAATTTAAAGTTCTTATTCCAACTCAGTTTTTTTAAATGGGAGGAAACTGGAGTACACAAACTAATCCCATGAAAACAGGGAGGACATACAAACTCCACACAGAAAAGACGTAGGTTGAATCGAGCGGGAAGCAAACCAGCAACTATTAGAACTGTTTGAGAAGTAATAAATGTTTTTAAATTTAAAAAGAGCTGTTGTGATGAATCAAGCATAGAAATACACAACCCAGTGTTTTGTAATTTCACTCAGAATTGTTGTGGTATTTCAGTTGAACATTCTTAAACGTGTGAGTGACGTCTGTGTGGTTTAGAAGATGTTCTGGACAAACATAAAGTCTTCTTCCGTGCAAAGATGCGACTCTCAGCACAAACAAAAACTAGCCGCTGTGAGGAATTAGAGTTTGGCAAGCGTCAAAATCTGCTGAGACAAACTGAGAACTCCCACTCTTAAATATTTTCCTCTCAATAATTGTCAACAGCGCTCATTCTTACTCGTCTGTTGAAAAGAAACAGTAAATCTCTCATGATTGATTAACAGGATTTATAGCTGCACCTTGATGGAGAATTTAATCTTCAAGGAAATGATTTTACTTCAGAGTTAGAGAAGTATTAGCAAAGAAAACAACTCATTTTTCTATTCCTGCCGCTTGCGAAAATCGACGGGAGCTTATCTCCAGTTAATGTCCAGATTCCAATTTTAGATGACAGTGAAATATGTATAAGAAACACTTTCATTTTCACGTAGCACTTACCTACACAACTTCCAAACCAACTTAAAAAATAATAATTGACTTTCCTTATATAACTCACAAATGTAGTAATATAGAAAACGTACCATGATAGGATCAAAATAAAGTGATTAAAATATTAACGATTAACGGTCTGTGATAATTTCCTGGTTTTATATAAATATAAGTAAGTAAGTAAGTAATTTGTATTTATATAGCACTTTTTGTTAGGATTGACAAAAACCGCCAAATGTTTCTACATTTAGGATCAGTTTAATAATAATATAATTAATTAATTTTGAGCTGTAACATTGGGATTGTGTCATTTTAGCACACGTTAAAGACATTTAAAAATATATAACTTTTAGTTATTCCTATTCTTTTGTGTCATATTGTTTCACTGTGAGCTATGATGACATATTTTTTTATATTTTGAGGTGTTGCAGAATATTATTTAAGTTTGCTTTACTTACAACGTTACAAAATAATACAAACGATAAGATTTGTTTTCACGTTTCCCCGTAAAAAGTCAGCAGCTCACTACTGCCATCTAGTGGTGAACGTGTCTCCCGCCGTTTTTTAAGTGCGTCTCCGGGGTTCTGAAATGTGGAACTCTTGTTTTTTAATAATTTTTAATTGAAAGAGAAACACACTTCTGGGTTAAAGGAAGACAAAGGACCTCAGACAGCTCAGTTGTGAGATATGAGGTGTTGAGGAAATATAATGATGAACAGCAAATATTTCTTCTTGATGTTTCTTATGTTTCCACGTCTGCCTCCTCCAGTGGTCCAACTACATCCGAGCCACGGTGCGGAAGGAGAAGGGTCTTCCCATCCTGGTGGAGCTGCTGCGCTCTGACTCCGACAAGGTGGTCCGAGCCGTCGCCATCGCGCTGCGCAACCTCTCCATCGACCGCCGCAACAAGGACCTGATCGGTAATAGTATTAACTAGTATTAGTATTGAACTACTTAATCTACTAAAGTTAAGATAAGTAAGAATAAGTAATATTTGTTTGAACTACTGCAACTCAATGTTTGAACTGTGTGTCTCCAGGGAGTTATGCCATGAGAGACCTGGTCAGTAACTTGCCCAGTGGGCAGCAGCGGCCGGCCAAGAACCTGGAGGAGGACACGGTGGTGGCCATCCTCAACACCATCCACGAGATCGTAACAGAGAGTTCCGAAAACGCTCGTTCCCTCATCCAGGCCCAGGCCATAGAGAAGCTGGTTGCCATCAACAGGACCAGGTAATAACAATAATAAGAATAAATACTTCTTTATCAGCTCTTCTTTTACTGTGGAATGTGGTTTTCTAGTTATGGACTGATAAAGCTTCAAGAAACAGGGTTTAAAAATTATTTGAAGTTAGTTGGTGAGAACAATACAGTATAGAACAGAGAGTGCCCTCTAGTGGACACTTAAAATAATTGTTTCATGAAGCTTTATCAACCCATCACTATTCTTTAGCAGTAACTCAAGGCAAGGTGTGACATTGGGATTATCATTATTATTATTTCATACATTTCTCATTGACAATGAGCACAATATAACTGAATGTTACGTAAACAGGTGCAGCTCTTATCTGTTTAATATACTATACATGAGATGTTTGTATATATAAATATAAAAAAAAATGTTATCAAACATTGTACAAGTTAATATCATATCATAATTATTTTTCTCTGTTAAACAAAGTCATTTAAAGATTTTTTCCAACCAAAATGTTAAATATCTTCCGTTTTACAACTTTATATGACGTATCGAAAGAATTAATGACTTTTTAAACTACATTTTCTCAAGAACCTGTTTCAGATTTAAGTTCATCACAGTTTAAGGTGTGTAAAATGACTTCTAAAAACATGGAGCAGGTGTCTTTCCCAATATACTAGCACATTCAGTTTTAAATGAAACATACACAAATTGAACTTTAGAAACTTATTTCCATTCAACTATAAGTGCAGATGATCTCACTCTGAATGTACTGTCAGGATTAGCTCGTGGCTAATGCAACATTATTCATTATTGATGCTCGCGGATAGCATCTGCTAGCTGTTAGCATCACCTCTTGACTCAATCTAGCTTGAATATCACCCAACCTTTTATTTATCATAAAATGACCTTGTTTAAAAACACCACGCTTTAATATAAATAAGATGTTATATTTGTTATTTCTATATGTCAATGTGTTCCTGAAATAATTAGCTTCCTTTTTGTGCTACGCTAAAATAGCCTGTTTCTTAAACCAATTTGATAGTTAAGGAGGCACTTTAGCTGGAGAGCTTTCTTTTCATTATCAATGACTTGTGTTGTTCTTTAGGTCATAAATTATAGCTATTTTAAAATGAATCCCATCCTCTTGTTCTACACGGCAGCAAATCTTCTCACGTGAGTGTGATATCATCCACGGCGTCTGGGTCTAGCAGCCCCCGTGTGCCCTTGACTGTTAATTTGCATCACGAAGCGTCGCATTAGTATTCACGCCGGATGTGTGAACGTGTCTCTGATGGCCGACTGTAGCGGCTTCACCGTCGAGACACGTCTGCGCACACGCCGTCTTCATTAGCAGCGTTTTGCTGGAGGACGTCGTCGTCTGAAGCGGCGGCAAAATTACAAGTGTGTGGATCTCAAGTTCACTCTCCACGTGAAGGCAGAGTTAGATCCACGTCTTCAGGAACAGAAAAAAACACTTGCAAAAGTCTGGTCCTGGTGCATGGACCCCCCACGTCCATAAACATCAGCGTCCGCTCGCGACACGTCTGCGTCCCTGCAGAGCAGTTTGCTGAAGCAAGAGTGGTTATCAAGACGGATCGCTAGCAGGCACCGTCGCCGTTGTCTTGGAGTTCTTTGATGTTAATTACCCTCATTAATTATCCTGGTTTATTTGGACTCTTCTCAGCCAATCGGGCCGCGAGACCAAGGCGGCGTCGCATGTGCTGCAGACGGTGTGGAGCTACAAGGATCTGAGGAACGCCCTCATGAAGGACGGCTGGAACAAAAGCCACTTCCAGGTACTGATTCCTGCATTGGTTGTGTATTTGAAACCTGGAAATTAAATTTTCACCTCGGTCCGTCGAAGTTAATGCTGGTTTAATAAGTTGTCGTAATTAAATCTTATAAGATGTCTTATGAAACTGTTGCAATTTATTTTTTACTGCCCACTTCCCTGCTTCAACGAGCCATTCACGTCATAAACAAAGCTGCTTACAGTATGTGATCATACTGATCCATCATTTTTCAAGTTTAGTTATCTCTGGATAACTGGATAACCCAAATGTGTTTTGAGGTATCCATGGTTGTGATACCACAAAACACATTTCTTTCAGGACTTCGGGTCACCTTGACCCTGAGATAACACAAGGGTTAAACAGTGCAGTAAAATTCCTTTGGAACTATACCTTATGTAAACATTTGCCTTTAACTGTGGTATAGTGCTGATCTCAAACCTAATGGTTTTCATTAAAAAAACAAACATCTTTATTTATATTTGGAAGTTATTGGTGTAAAGAATATTATTTTTATATTTATAATGTTTTTTTTCTTTAATACTGTATCTTTGTGATATGAATGAAATAAATAATAATGTCTATTTGTGTATTTGGAACTTAATTACGTCAATGGCTTGAACAAAAATGTTAAAGCCTGAAAACAAAAAGTCTATATTTGCTAAATAATTAAGTTTCAAAAACTAAATCATAAGCAATACGTTTATTATGATTTATGATACCTATAAAAGAAATAGGAGGCTTTGACAATAATTGGCATTTATTGAAGTTTAATCCATCTTACAACTTGTGGTTGTCTAAAGGTACATTTTTTGGGACTCAGAGAAAAGCAGGGATTTACAGACTTACTATGCAACTACTATCAACCTGGTTGAGACGTCCCATGAGCTGTGTTGATGAAGCTTCATGCTTTTTAGAGTCCACTAGAGGTCACTCTATGATCTATTGCATTTAATCTTCACATGCTGTTTATACCAGCTGAGCTTTAAAAATGAGAACACAGCTAACCATAGAAGATATTTGTCTGAAAATGAGTCAACTTCTGGTATAAATTGTGTTGTGATGTTTTTCTTCTCTATATAATCACTATAATTTAGTATTAAAACAAAATGTTCTGATTACCTGCAGCCAATGTTTATCTTTCCAAGTCACAAACAAGGACAACTCTCTGGGGATTTGATGTTTTCAGCCCAACTCAGCAGAAAACAAAAACAAAACAAACTAAATGCAAATGTCGATGCAGGTCAGACAGTTTAATAAGCTGATGTATCTGAACTGCAAACCTTTCCTAAATCCATGAATTTAATTAAGACAGACCTTGAAGTTTCATTTTACAACTTGATCTTTACTTCTGAATAAAACCTTTTTGTGGAAAACCTGTATAAATATAGATAACATCTGACACTTTTTAAAAATGAAAAAACCTTTCACTGGTTTAGTTATGATACACCGATGAAGCTTCATGAAGGCGCCCTCAGTTTAGAACTGATTTGAATTTGAATAGAATAGTTACTGTAAAATCATGAAGCTTCATCAACACAACACTAACTGCCATCAAGATGACGAATGATACATCTTCGCTTCAAGACATTTTCTATGATAAGCAGTCTGTTGACGTTGTGTTTCTTTATCCCACAGCCGACAGCGATGACACCCAAAGCAACCAAGAATGGCAAGCCTGGCTATGATGACACGACTCTGCCCCTGATGGAGAAGAACCTCGGTCAGTGCAGCGTCTCTGGGTTTTCTGTCTTGGCCTCAGTAATGTAAAAGTGACACTAAAAACAGAACATTGG
The DNA here is from genome assembly GCF_982586985.1 of Callionymus lyra. Lineage (NCBI taxonomy): Eukaryota > Metazoa > Chordata > Actinopteri > Syngnathiformes > Callionymidae > Callionymus > Callionymus lyra. The sequence continues at coordinate 21,159,609 of NC_141818.1, forward strand.
TGTCAGGGAAGTTTTAAAAAGTCTCTGCTATCACAAAGGGATTAATAAGATATGAAACAATAATTTCTATCATAAGCTTTTAGAAAGAATGTTACCTTTAGACTATCTGGTTTAAAAAGAAAACACTGAAGCAGACAGTATTAATCGATACAACATCAAATGCCACTCAGACCAGTTCCAGTTCTAGGTTTCAGCCCAGGGTTTCGGCACCACTGCACTAAGATTCCAAGGTTACCACACGTCAAGTTTGAATGTGAAAATACATTTCTTAAAGTGAACTGGCTCCACGTAACAGTGCTCTATCGATGAGTTTGGTCTGATAGGCTTCCAGGCACCGGGTCACAAGTGTCTGGTTAGTTGATCCTTCGAGTTTGAGCGAGCAGCCATGTTATCAACCCCAGGCTTTAAAGACTGACCTCACCTCTAAACCTGCTCCTGTGACCGGACAGTTCTTCAAAGCCTCGCCAGGAACATCCACAGTGAACTCAGATCAGACGAGAGGCTCTTTGATTGAAACGTCTTTCAGATGTTTGAAGAAGGGAAACATCAAAATGGGTGGATGCTCGTGGCATAGTGATCGACATTAAAGCAGGTTTTTAATTTACCTTTTGACCCATAAAAATCATCTTGACTCAATCTAAATATACTGCTGAGAGGCTTAGGGAGGGTCGTCAAATCTTCCTTTTGATCAAATAATATTTGTATAAAATATTATTGTATGTCCTCAGCCTCATTTTAAGGAACTTCTGTTTTTAAATTACAATCTTAGTTGCTAACAAAATCAATAGTTATTTTGTTACCTAACTATTGGGCTGAAAAAACATATTAAAAATCAAGAAAACAGCTTCTATTTGTCTTCTAAATGTTTTGCAATCTACCTTGGTAGGACATGATTCAGACAGAGATTTGGATTCAATTGAATGCATTAAAAAATCGAATTGGACTGAACACAATAGAATGTAACAAAACAAACAGATGTATTTATAATGATCCTATAGTTAATGGAATTAAGTCAAACATAAATATATATATACTGTATTTATACTATTAATTAATTAAAGTCGAAAACAGAATCCTATTAACTTCTCTGGTAAGCAAGGTCGTTTGAAAACTAATCTGGAATTTTTCTCCAAAGTGTTAAATGTCTTCAATTAAAATTGAGGTCAGAGTTAAAATTGAGGGACACTCCAGACTAAACAAATGAGGGATGACTTTAAAATTAACATTTTAAAATGTATAAATAAATCTCATCATCTCTCATTTAATCTGATCAAAACCATTAAAAACCCAATAATCTTCTTATTCTTATTTTTCTATTCTAAATTAAAGTTAACACATTATGGCCTCAAATGTTATAAATGGCCTGAAGGATCATTTATTATTGATTAATACAACTTGTGTTATACATCAATTAAATTCAGACATAAATCCTACTGTTATAAAAAAAATGTTTCAGGAAATTATTTAAAAAAAAAAATCCAAAGAACCAAATAAGAAAGTTTCAAGCACATTTTGTTACAATAGTTTCTCGAAAAGTCATTATAGTTTATAGTTAGGTATGTGTGTTCGAACTTAACCTTTGTGTTGTCTCTGGGTCAAGATGACCCGAAGGCCCGAAATCAAATGTGTTTGTTGTATCCCTTGTGTTGTCTTTAGGTCAAGGTGGAGGGGTTTGATACCTCAAACGCATTTGTTTTCAGGCCTTCGGGTCAACTTGACCCTGGGATAACACAATCCGTAGCTGTTTTTTATATGTGTGAGATGGTTTCTTCTTCCTTCTTCAAACATTTCTTTGTTCTTTCACCTTTTTTTCAGCTTTGAGCACCTTCACTGCCTCACTTCTGCCTCTTGGTCTCCCTCAGCAAACACACATCAATATTAACAACCTCCTCCTTCTCTTGACAGCCCTTGTTAATGTATTGACTGAAGAATAAACGTACAGTCTTGAGCAGTGACTTCAGCTGACGATGTGTTCTCTCCTCATTAGACGGTTACTCCACCATTGAGCAGAGAGACAGAGACTGCAAATACAAGACTCCTGACGGCTCCATGGACCTGACAGAACGGGAGCCATTAAAGGTACAGAACGTTTTTAGTTTTTGTGGGATGATGGCACACAAGATGGAATAATGATGTGAAGCCACACGGTGGTCCTCATTAGACGGTCCTTATCTTATTGAGCGTCTAAAGAGGCTTGTCTGTTAATGTGGTCTGCGGCACCTCTGAGCTTTTGTTCTGCCTCTGATCTGTGAGACACCAGCTAATGGCTCGGACGCTTCTGGCTCTCAAGAACTAATTAATCCGCGTCTGATTAAAAGAATCATCAACAAAAGTCGTCGTGATAAAGACGCTCATCGAGTCGAGTGGTCGCCTGCTGATTACGCCGACTTCACAGGGCAGCCCGAGTTTGTTTATCAGCCAGCAGGACGCGATCTGGAGTCAAAGCGGCATCGGAGGGTGTTTTCGACGACTTTCAAGTGCTTGATTTTTGATCAGAGATCAACAGCAGATGAATGGAGTTCCTTCCCGCAGGCACACGTCACATGAAAGCCTCGGAAAGTCATTCAACTCAGTTCGGCACTTTGTCTCTCGAGTCATCGCCGAGGTCACGCTTGACTCCTACACGTCTGTCACAGACGGAGTCACATTTCATTATTCAATTACAAATGATGTATCAAAGTTAGACCGCATTGTTGTTCACAGTCTTTAGGAAATCGTCGGATGAGACTAGTTTCAAAATAGTTTCAAACATGGACTTCCTGTTTATCTGCTGCATTAGTAAATAATGGTCACTAAACATTCTATTTTTTTTTAACCCCCTGTCCTAGGGGTGTGTGTATTGGCAACAATCCGTCCCTACGATACGTATCACGATACAGAAGCAATAATACAATATATTGGGATACTGTACAACAACGTATTTATAGTTTTGCCCCAGTACTTAACTCTAAAATTGCAAAATGTATAGTCCACATTAAAATATGTGCAAACATTAGCTTTAAAAGCTGTATCCTCTCATCCTCAGTCAACGCCAGGATCCTGCGTGATTTCATTGTGCCTTAAACTGCAAATTACGGAATGACTGCTGCCATCTAGTGTCCGTAAGCTTATTTGCAACACAAAAATGAACAAACACTTTGAACACTTGCATGTTAATTAAAAAAAAAACAAAAAAACATATGATTTAATTGCATACACAATATATTGAAATGGTATGATTCAAAAGCCACATTTTTTCAGAGCTATTCCTGAGCACGGCATGTTACAGATACAGTATTGTGACAAAAATGATTGCAGCTCAGTGCATCAATATTTTCTCATTATGACAATTGATTTGTTTTTATTAAAATATTGAATTATTCATACACATTGAATAAACATGAACAAACAATTATTTGACCTTTTTTTTAATGTTTTAGATGATTTAGAACAATCACGAACTAACCTGGTGCAACAATTGATCAGTGTGTAGTTAACTGGAGTGTCGTCATGCGAGTGTACTGCTCTCTCTGTTCCTGCAGGTCTGAATGTTCAAACGACTCTCTCCCGCTCTCTTTGGCATGTTCTGCTGTGTCGTGATAATTCCTCTTCTGTTCAGGGAACTAACACGGCTTCGCTGGTGTCAGTGCATGTGTGCGCAAGTCTAATTGTTACATGTATTGATCTTTTTTTGTTGTTGTGTGTGTGTGTGTTTTCTTTTAACCTCCCTTGGTCACAGAATGACACAAATAGGAAACACTATATCAGAAGTAACAGGCCTGCGGTCAGTCTGGTGGACGCTTGCGATGTTAAGCCCCAGCCTGTTGACTCCTGGGTCTAATGCATGCATGGTAGGTCTGAATATTCAACTCCAGCCTGGTACTCATCCCGTCTGTTTCTGTTCCACTCCATCCTCACCACGTCTGCCTGCGTCCACAACAGTCGTGTCCCAAATATTATCTCCTGCACAGACTCTATGTGTGCTCCAAAATAATAATAAGAATCTTATACAATTATTTGGACCATTTTTAAATCTCATCTTCATTTTAATAGTACTACAGTCACACCAGTAATGGGTTCATACCTTGTGACTAGGTTAGCTAGTTTTCCATTGGTTTGGGCTGCAAGAATGCCAAAATATATTTGCTCTGTGTGAATGATTCAGAGCATTATTGGTTAAATGACATTTCAATTGACCGGAAACTGTAACGTTTCTATCTTAAAGTCGAAAATATGTCCTTTCTGGAGATGGAAAGCTGGATCAGGTAGCTAGACAGTATTTTCATATAAGGTACTGAGAGACTGTTTCAACTCATCATAACCAGAAATCGACTAAAAAAAAACTTTTCATGTGTGGAATAATTATGAGTCTGCAAAGTGCAAATCTTATCAAAAGTCAGGGACATATTTTTCAGCCTTACAAGGTCAATCAATTGGCATCAAGATTTAGTCTGTCGTTTAGTCTGTGCCAAAGTTTGGGGGATTGGTTACTGTCTGACTTGAGTGTCAGATTGATGAACAAACTGCATATTTGGGCTTAAACTCAAATAAAGAACCTCTAAATTGAAGCATATGAAACTAAACTCTGGTTGGTTAATAACAGTTTATTTTAAACTGTTGGTCAAATCTTCAAGTTGACATATTTACTGAGGATTGAAAGTGACTGACAGCAGTACGCAGACACCCTTTGGTCTGTGTTTACTATAGAACTACAGCAGGTTCTCCGGAGCTAGCTCACGGCAAATTGGTGACACATGATGAAGGAGAAGCTCTTGTCTGCTCCACAAGGATCCACCGAAGGGATTCACTTATCTCTAAATGAAAAGCAGCAAGGAGGCAGAGGAAAGAGACCTCTCTGCTGCCGTGGTGCGATCATTGTGACACACACAGATAAATAATTCATTAGGGATGATGAGCAGGATAATAAAAAGGTGTATAAATAAATCTGTGTGTAGGTTTAAAACATTTGTACTCTAAGGCCCGCTAAATATAGGTGCTTGTTATTTATGGCTAAAATATTGAAGCACAATTGTAATGATGATTTAAAGGATTGAATCAGATAAACCTGGGATATTTGACTGTAAATAATGTACGAGAAGATTCCACTGACTGATGTGTGCAGGAGTTGACCTGGTTCTTCTCACAGACCAACTTTCTTCAAGGAGCATGCTAGTGTTTTCTCTTTCATCGTCTGTCCTCCACAACCTTCACTTCTTAGATGTGTCACCTTGCTTTCATATCAGCTGCAGTATAGCTAGTAGTCTGTGATTCTTTTGAGTTGTAGTAGATATTGAAACTTTTATATCTAGAATCTGAAGGTAAGTAAAAGTCATTTATTTGTTCTATTTGTGATTGTCCATCTTCGTGTTGTCTGCCAAATATTCACTGTATGCCGATCACATCGTCAAGTACTTTGATTTAAAAAGCGATTTTTCAAAAATATTTGAAGAAAAAATACCAAAGAAAGAGTCTTCGTTACCATAACTTGAGTTATTATAAATGGCATAAGTGCAACTGTGAGTTCACAATAAACACAATGTATGTGTCACATCTCATCTACATTTATAGTCAGTGTGTAGGTGTTTACATGTTGCGGTACAGCATAGGAGGGGGGGATGCTGCATGTTTAGGGCAACAGGCTTTGAAGTGTTTCTAGCAACGCGTTTCAGGCGACACCTGTTGTATCAAAATGTGAACCAAGATTTTACAGTATAGAGTATTACATCAACAATACGAAGAAATGCTCACAGAGCAGCTACTGAGGCTCCCAGAGACAAAAGCGGTTCCAACGTTACATCATTTTCTTACCAGTAGGTCAAGTACTTTTTAGAGTGGCTCTTGAGAGACGGCAGGAAGTTGTTTTGTCACCCGTAACAAAACAATATCTAGTGTGCGGCTATCACTGTGTCCTGTGTTATTCTCGGTGTTATCTTGACCTTTTAAGTATATATTTTATTGAGTATTATTTTGATTGTTTAAGCGCTTTGGGACCTTGGTCTGGAAATAATATATATATATACTGTAAATATAAATGACTTACTAAATGACTTACTGTATTGTGTTGTCAAGTACCTGGTTGTCACCAGCTTAAAACCAATTTGCCATAAATGAAGACCCTTTTGTTTTAACTTGAGCCCCAGTTAGCATAACTCATGCACAACTATCAACATTATCTTAACCATAACAAAGTACTTCGGTTTTCAGTGAAACCATCCTTGTTGTAGCTCAATGGCTAACTTATAGCCATACTGTAGGTCTGATCCGTGTATCTGTTGGTCATTTTCAGAGTACAGTCACAGTCGTCAATACGCTGCGCCAAAGTTGCCATAGTGTAAACGCTGGTCGCCAAAGCTTGAGCACTAGCTCTAATAGCTGGAGCTCCGACTCACTGGTATCCAAGTTAACAAAAGCTTTGTTAGCACGTGGATGTCATAGTTTGGCTTCTTCTGTATCAACTTGATTCATGGGTTTGTTTGTTCTTTGTTTTCTTCACATTAAAATCACAGTCACATTCTGTGTTCGTTTCATCCTCTTTCATGGATTCATGTTCAAAACTGTTGCTGAGAGTTGGACAAAAGCACACAACCTTTCAAAGAATCTAACAAAACGTTCAAAAGGTTGAACACCATCAGAGGTTTAGAGAAACAGTGAATGGAGGTCAAGTGGAAAAACAAACATAAGGACTGTTTGAGCTCTTTGTCTTGCTCTCAGAATAGGAACAGAATGTTCTTTTCCTTCCAATCTTTTCCTAACTGTGTTTTTCTTCTCGCATTTCAGGCTTGAAAATGATGGTAGAAGACGTCGACTGTGTGAAGCCAGAGGAGAAACTCTCATCTCACTGCCATTTCATACAGAGCTCATGTTTGGAGTTGAACTTTGTACAGACTGAAGGATTTTCAAGAGTTATAAGGATACATTAACAGCCACCTGGTCGCAGCAGCCACTGTTAATGCTTTGGAAAAAAAAAGAAACGCTTTTCTTTGTTGTTTAAAAAAAAAAAAAAAAGACTTAAAAAGAGACCTGCTACTTTGACATATCTACATTCCCACTGGACAGCATGTGAACATTTGAAGACACAGATGAAGAAAGTGAAAGAAGAAAGATGGAGAAAGGAAGTGAGATCTGAAGGGGTTTTATTATTCACGTCTGCAAAGGTTCTTGTACGGAGTTTGACTTTCAGTGTGTTTAGTGGATCAAGAAGACAAATGGATAATCAGATAACATGGCCGCTGTGTTTGGAAGGAGCTGCACCTGATTTGAATTTGAAAGTGTGATGAAAATAAGAATATGGTAAGTTGAAGTAGGGGAAGAGAAAGTGATAAAGTGAGGAATATTCAAAGTAGTTCAAAACAGAAGGAAAAGAACCAACGTTCTGGAACATGAGACATTTTGTTTATAAATGTTTTTCGAAAGGAAAAAAAAGGCAGACTATTGTTATAAAAATATAAATCTAAAAGCCTTTTTTTATTTTGTCGGATTTTCTATAAATGTATATTAGGGTCAAAGAAGAAAATGAAGGAGAAAAAAAAAAGTAGCTGTTTGGGAAGCACATCCTCATTTGATAAAGCCTCACCACGTTTGTACACGACCAATAACCACGTAACTTAAGTGTCTGTCGAGTCCCGCCGACGATCACCTATTTATATTTTTTACTGTATCTTTACGAGAAGAAACACATGAGGAGACGTCGTTCCTGAAAACAGGAGGTTGCGTCGGAGAATTGCAGCTGCAACTTGAGGAAGATGCATGTCTGACGCATTCAATGGGTGGAGTGTTTTCTATCTGCAGCGACACCCTCGAAGTCTCGACTCGAGCACAAACGCTGCACGATCTCCCATCGCTAACACATCCGTCACCAGTGTGAGCCTGTCGGCATCGCTTTAGATGTAACTAGCTTCTTGTTCCTGCCGAAATACAAACATTTGATAGCCACATTTTACACCCATTTATACAACTTTTGATATCAATAGCTCAAGTGCATAGGTCTATGTTGTGCTTGTATCGGTTAGTAAGTAGTCGGAACCTTGAATCAGAGTGATTCATTTTGCTTTTGCGTCCCACGTCACACCGCTCACGACCGTTCAGTGTATACAGGGCTTTTCAGATCAATGGTGAGCATGATTTAAGAAGTGTACAAATGTTCATATAATATCTTTTCAAAGTGCCAGTTTTTCGTGGTGTCATTTGGATTATGAAGCATTCATGACCGGAATCCTGATGCGTAAGTGGATGTGACTGAAATATGAATCACACTGTATAAAAAAACAAGTATGGTAAAATAGTATATATATTTTTTACGATGTTGAAGGCGGGGCAGCTGAGGTTTAGAACAGCGTAGGTACAGAGTCATATTTTTTTTTCCTCTTGCTGGGTAAGAACAATTTCCCTCACGGTCCACGTGTAGAGCGCTGAGTTGGAATCTCTCATTGGCGAATGGCATGTGCCTGCATTGATGATTTTTTCTTTTCTTTGTGATGTGATTTTATAAAGCCTGCATATTTTACACAGTGTTTACAAAGATGTATGTTGTGGTAAAAATCTATAAACTACAAAAAACAAGTAAGCTTCACTGTATAAATGTTAATTCCAGAGGTTAAAAAAAAAAAAGGTTCTAACAATACCCAGCATCCCTTTGTGTCCTCAGTGTGGTTTCATTGGACAATATTGAAGTCAAAGACCATCGATGTGACATCTTTGGTGTCGTGGATCATCTTGCATTTACGGAATACAACTGTCGAAACAAGCCCAGGATACAGACACAGAAGGAATCAACCTACCAGTGTGGATGAAACTTTCAAGATAACGGTTCTACTCGGTAGCAGATGTGTTTGTACCTATCATGTGCCTTAACCTTTTCCATGGTATCAAAAAGTGTTTTATAAAAGTCCCTCTTCACAAAAGCTCATTTCTATAGTCCCGACGTCCCTCATCGCTGCCCACAGAACACGATCGTTCACCCCTCACGCCCCCTTCATCCCCCGTGAGTAGTTTAGACTGTTGGTGGTTTCTTCCTTGTACTATAACCCTTAGAGTCGTTAAATATGGTTTGATTTCTTAGAGAAGTAAAGTTGTCGATGCTATGGTAGCGAGCAGAAGAGATACCACAGTGACCGAATGTATTATGTTAATTTTACTAATACCCACAGACAAATATTACGCTTGTAAAACATAACGGAAAAATACTGGTTTGTAGAGTATACATTTGGTGTGTTTTCAATAAATCATGCCTGGAAAGAAGGATGAGTGTTTTTTTTTATTTTGAGTGTGTGGTAAAACTAATTCATTAACTAGTAGATGAAGCTTCATGAAGCATTAGAATATTTTTAAAAGGTCAGTAGGTGGCGCCATAAGTTAAAAATAATGCAACCTTTCAATAGAATTGTTCAAAGCAATAGATTATAGAGCAGAGAATGACATTGAAAGCTTCATGAAGTGTTATCACTGCTGTCAACATGTATGTGTTTGGACGGAGGGAGGAAACCAGAGTTCCAGGAGAACAAGAATTGACCCCGGTGCACTCCAGGAGCTGCCTCAAGCAAGATACCTTCCTACAGTATGTCTATAAGAAATACAAGAATATCTGCATACAACACACACAAAATGAACATGTCTTGTTGGTTGATTATGTATGCTGTACATGTAAAATAATACACTCACTCTTCAATAAAGCATTCGCTGTACCAAAACAAATGTTATTATTCTTTAAAATGAAAGAAGTAACAGTATCTGACCTTATGCTAGAGGGAAACATATTGAGCATTTGAAATACAAGAGTATCTAAACGTGTGGTTTCATCATGAGAGATATTAGAGAAGATAAGAGTCTTGCTTTACTTTTTAAGAAAACATATGTATCAATGACATTGAAATGACATATCACTAGATTATTATAACAATCTTATTATATTTAATACAGTAGATGAAATTATCTGAGTGAACAAATATATATACTTTTTATATATTTTTTAAGAGTTATTTTTTCCTACAATATAATCACTGCATAATAATTGAGGGTGTTTGGTGAATAAAATAAGTTATATATGAATTATACTTTTAATTCGCAGTATTTATTAGCATTATTATTATTATGTTGTAATTATTACCACTGTGGTAAGTGTGGTTGCTGTTATTATTATAGACAACATAAACTCATGAGTATTTTCGAAACTGAAATACCGTTGCAGAAATATAGCTGCGCCAGATTTAAAATGACTACATTGGCTAAACATTGCATTATATTAATATATAAGGTTAGTCTTAAAACAATAGCTCATATAAGTCTATACAAGATTATACAAACGAGGAACATCGGAAACGTTTTTATTTACGATTCTTTATTATTTCTGTACAGGCAGTACTTTAAGCACCTCTCCCTAGAACGGGGTCCTTTCATAACAACAACATGGCTGCCCTCTGTCGGAGCAGACACCGGTGGAAGACATCAAGTTGTTTTTATATTATCACTCGTAACTTTACAGGTAAAATGACGTTTGTTAGGCGTATTTGGTGAAGTATATGTGTTGAAAAAAAGTTGTGTTGGCTTTTGTTTTTTTTTCTACAAGATTTACATTTTATTTTTATTCCGTATATACGTTATAAAACTCTAAGTTCTTCAACATTCTTTAAAACGATAAAATAAATACTTTAATTAAATTGACTAGTCTCCCCTTTCAATTACTAATATTATTATTTGGGTTATTATTTTATAGATATATTTTTTAAATAAATTAATGGATAAAAAGACACTCTTTTAGAGAAGTTGCTTTAATTATTATTTATTCTGTAAAGTGTGTCGTATAATCTCTTAATATGTAATCGCGCAAATGCGTAATAATAGAAATGCATATGCAACTTGCTTATGCAAGTTCTATTTGGGTTGCACACCTGAATATCTGGTGGCTCTAAAATGCAGGACAATTTTAAATCTTACTACACATTTTGATGAATAGTTCCTTTGAATACAAAATAAGACAGACCTGCTTATAAACACTAACAGAATGTTATAAGAGTTGTGAGCATTCATTGAAGAAGTGTCTTTTTAGGGAAGTTTGACTATGATGTGGTGGTCATTGGTGGAGGATCAGGAGGCCTCGCCTGCTCCAAAGAAGGTGAGATCTGACCAGTTAGTTCTGCTCCAAAGCTGCGACATGTTTATGGTCCTTTATTCTTGTACATATGATCCACAGCGGCACAACTGGGACAGAAAGTTGCGGTTCTAGATTACGTGGAGCCATCCGTCCAAGGTAAAGGATGATTTAACAAGATGGATTTTGTGTTTTTTAGAATAGATTCTTCAAGTTTTAATTTTTTGCACAGGCACAGGATGGGGTCTTGGTGGAACATGTGTCAACGTTGGCTGCATCCCCAAGAAGCTCATGCATCAGGCGGCTCTACTGGGCTCTGCCGTCAAAGATGCCAAAAAATATGGTTGGAATATTCCAGGTCCAGTCACCCATGACTGGTATGTCCACCTGCACACATTTTAAAGAGACGTTTATTATTGCATAGCTCGTGTGGTAATAGCGCCATCTTGTGTTGCATCTACGTAACGACATGAATCCAGTAAAATTAAAAAAGTAAAATACGTTAAAAACATGCTTTAGGAATAGTAAAGATAAAGCTGTGTTTTATAGTTAAAATACATATATTCTATTTATTTCTTTAATTCCTTAATTAACTATTTAGTGAATGCAATTGTTGTTGTATGGAGACTATTACTTGGAAAAATCATCATTGGTTAAAATAGTTTATTTATTAAGTGATGTATAAAAAACATTTATATAAACATTCATTAGGTTGTGTCTTTTGCATCTCGTCACCACTAGCCATCTTACGCTCCTTCTTCTATAGAATGAAGTGTAAGAAACAAATGAGTCATAGTCATAAGTAAATAATACAGTTCAGTTACAATTTTAAAAAATGCAGGATGTATTATAGGAAAAACAGTCAAAATATTATGGATAATGCCTTACCTATAACACATTTGAGAATTTATTGTACTACAAACAGAGCTATTAAGCAAGTATTAAGTAGTCATTACCAAATAAATACTTGAACTGAAAATGTTTATTTTTAATAAAAATCCCATAAATTCATCATGTATTTTAAGCATTAATAAATTGCACATACCTAATAACTGCTATTTCAAACATGTTACACTGATCGAGGTTTATTTCTGCATAACCTTTTTGATGAATTAACATCTTTGTCTTCCCTCCAGGGTCACCATGGCTGAGGCTGTTCAGAACCATGTACGCTCACTCAATTGGGGTCACAGAGTTCAACTCCAGGACAAGTAAATAACTCTGTAACTCTGTAGACTTTAACTCTCTTTGTCTACTTTCCTCTGTTGTGTTGTGATTTATTAACCTCCCCATATTAAAAACAAGTTGTACGGCCGAACTGGTGACTTAATATCACCCTCATACTGATGACAAATACTTGTTTTAATGTCTAATTAAAATTAACTTACATCGTGATACACGTGTACGTATTTACCAGTACCAGAAATGTATATCTTGATATTTAATCAAATGAAATATGACCTTAAAGACAAAAAGACTTGCAGATAACCCGAGGAAATATCTTTGGCATTAATTCCAGGTTTGACACTTCAGTGACTCATATTCTGAGGAAAAAAGTAATGACTTCTCCTGGCTTGGAGAGCATTCCTAGTGAAGCATTCAGGCACACAGCAGATGTTTACTATCAAAACAGAAGCAACCAAAGTTTCTCATCTGTCCCACAGGAAGGTGAAGTATCTGAACATGAAGGGTCTCCTGGTGGATGAACACACAGTAAAAGGAATCAGCAAAGCAGGGAAAGAGGTGATCATCTTTTAAGATCTGTTGTTGAAGGTTAATCAGTCCACTGTCCACACTTACATTGTTAACAGCTTTTTAACCTTCCTCCATCATCACCACCATGATGTAACACTGCAGAGACCGTTTGCTTCTATTTGACATTTCCTTGTTGTTCCACGGAAATGAATCATCCGAGTCTCTCTTCGCACAGACGATCCTGACTGCCAAGAACATTGTGATCGCCACAGGTGGACGACCCAAATACCCCGCCAACGTAAGTGTTCGTCAGTCACCTCGGTCTTTGTCTGCCAGCGTGTGTTTGCTGAGCTCCAGCAAAAAATAAAAGGTAGTAGACAAATGAGAGTCTGCTAAAGTAGAGCATTATTTTAAACCAACAAGCCTTAACAAGAGACTTGAAATAACAGTCTGAGAGGTGGATTGTTGACTAATACTGTCTGAGGAGATTGTAGGGGTACAACAATAAATGTAGGTTCTTATGACCCTTTTTTTTTTTTTCTTCTACATTTAAAGCTGTTAAATTAATACATACTATATGGTCATGCAGCTCAAAGAACATGCAACAACTGGTGACACAACATTGTTACTCTCTAGCAACACTGACTTGATGTCTTGACTTTGCAGCGGGTAGAATGAGAAGAAAATAAATGAATAATTGAGAATTTCAGTGTCTGCATTTAGACACAGATACAGTAAATGTTGTACCATCACATGGTGGCTTCTGTTCTCAACATCCCTGGCTAGCCAGGTCTAAGAACTAAAATGCTGAATGAAAGAAAGGACTGTAGCAGAAGACTAACATTGCCTTATATTTAAATGGCTGTTGTAAGAAATCGCGACACGGCAAAAACCCTTAAAAATGTTCTCTGTTCTATCAAAACATGATACAAAATACCCATTGATTCAGAAGCATGAGAAATAAAATACATTCTTACATAACATGATTTAATAATTGTGTTTTTAATGTTGTGTGTTTTTAGTTTAAGCCTCATTAACTTGAGATCAGTTCTAATAAGATTTCATATTCAAAATGATTGAAAGGTTTTTTTATTTTTTATAAAAAGGAAGATTTAAGAAACACTTTTCTCATTACTCAGATTAACAAAAGGTCAACAGTCTTTGCTTAGCTTTATGGTTTTGGGGTCATCCTAATTTGGGTGTAGATTGTAGAGAATTGACCTGTAGATTTCTCAGTATTAATTAGATTTTTTAATTCATGTAACGTTTTTAAAACTGTCCAATAGTGTCTTTAAACAAAAAAGAAAGCCATGAAGAGAGTTGAATTTGCAGGGACAAGATAATCTGCTTCAGTAAAAATTGATACAGATACTCTTTTCTTATTATTGTAGAAATTTTTACCTTTTGCTTTTTATTATTCTTTCACTACAAATAATATGAGATCGGCACAAAAAACAAAGTTTATTTGATGTTTTGTATGAACTTTAATCTGACATGAGTGCATCCAGTCATGGAATCTCAATTTTTGCATTTGTAGCAGATGTTTACTAACTTTGAATGAGCATATACTGTTTATTTCTAACTCCCCTATATCCACATGTTATTCAAAATCTATCTTTACGTGTCTATTTTCCAGATTCCAGGTGCAATCGAACACGGCATCACCAGTGATGACATATTCTGGCTAAAGAAGTCGCCGGGGAAAACGTAAGCATTCGTATCAAATTGACCTCAGGTTGAGTCCTCAGCGGTTACTTCCACCTGTGCAGCTTTGTTGAACGCTGAGGTCGGCGTCATCGTCTCACATGCTTGGAACCGAGCTGTCGTGCACTGTAATCATTCATCAATGACATGCCGTTTGTTTTCCTCTCCTCCTGTCAGCCTGTCCTCACCTCATGATTCAGATTAGCGACGTGCATCCTGACCTTAACGGAACAAGTCCTTTAATCCAGCCATTTAGCCGCTGTCATCGCTCGGTTAATTGGTCTTTCCCTGACGTTTCCTCTTGGCACCGCACACAGATGCTGATGAGGCGCTAGACTGTAGCCGACTTGTTTGCTTGGCGGTGACGGATGAGCTGATATCATTATTCCAACGTTCAAGTCCAGATTGTGATCACCTGTAGTGTATTTATTTTTTTCATTGGGACGGTTTAGTTCTATGGGATGCTAAATGCACGTCAGTGATGAAACAATGCATAGCTTGATTCTATAAAAAGTGATATATAATAATAATGTTTTGATTTAATTTAATTATGTTAAAGCACAAAAATAAAATTTTTAAATGTGGAAAGCTACAACTACATATGTTTACTATGAGTCCACAAAAGGAATACATCATCTTGAGATAAAGGAAATTACTAAACTAGACTTTGTCTTACAGCAGTTTATTATTGTTGCAATGTTATATTAAACTATTTTAATTAAGATTGAAACGATAATTGTAAATGTAATATAATTACACTGAACTAGACCTTCATTCTTTCCAGATATTAAACATATATTCATATATTCAATTATGGAGTTCAAATTACATCACAGAAGTGGAATAAGAAGTGGAAAAGATAAATGGCTGTAATATGATAAAATATTACCACATTTTAACATTTATAAACTAGTTACATCTGTGCTTATCTGTGGCCATTTTCTTTCTAAAACGAAAATGAAAAACTAATTTTGAAATAAAACCATATTTATCACTTGGTTCACGGTATAAATATTGTAACATAAAGTAACAAACTATTATTGTTAAATTGTAATTTTATTGATCGTATATATTGTTGAACTAACAATTAAACACGTGAAATGATAAACAAAATCATCAGGCTGGTTAGCTTGTAACATTGATGAGCAAGTTAACACTTTCCTGGCTCCTTACTTTCCAACAAAGTACCAACAAAAATTAAATTTCTTGCTAAACTATAATTCTTCTTCCTCATTGATGGTTATGTATTGAGCAGGGCATATGACCAGCCGTGATATAAGTCAGCATGTTTCTGCCTCCATCCTTTAACAGTTAATCAGCATATTAGGATTTGGTTCTTCTCTTGAACCTGAATATCCATTCAGAGACACCACTTGAGACAGGAAGTCTCTTTTGGCTTCTCCCTGTGGGCAATAACCATTTTGGATAGAGAGTTCAGCTGTAGCTTCCTCTAGTGCAGCACTACACACACATGAACACTGACAAACACACACACTAAGGAAGTTGTTGTGCAGCAGCTGTCAAGTGTGCAGGTGAGGTCCAAAAGGCTGTTCCTGCACGCCTGCACCCCCCCCCACCCACCCACCAGCCCAGACCGAGCCGAGTGATGGCTGTCTAATGGACCTTGCAGCAGTTACACACCTGAGTGATGGATGGTGCCCCCCGGGGGTGACGGCAGAGATCACTGCCCACATCTCAGCGAGAGAGCAAAACACTGGGCACGCGCCAGCACAAGCATACATCACTGCAGAACACACTGGCACTTTCTGGATCCACGTTGAGCTGCAGGTGGAGCTGGTTCACACATGCTTGTTAATGTTAACGTCTCTTTTTTAACTTTGTTATTCAAGCGAGTCTGAATCAAATTGTCAGGCAGCAGTTGACTTCTACATTTACAGGTGTTAGTTTGTTGCTCTTGTGGCTGCAAGTCAATTGATAAATAATCCAAATTTCCCTTGAACTATATATTTTTGGTCGACTTTAAGACAAAATTAATTTTCCTCATGTGAGAAATGTGTCCATTTATTTTTTATTTAATATTGCATCATGTGCGGCCCATCCTTATTTTCCCCCTTATGTCCTTCCTCTTAACCTCATTGATTGTCTTCAAAATCTCTTTTTACATTGAACCTCCATCACCAACATTATCCATTCAACCTTCCATCCTCTCTTCACATGTGGCAGAATATTTGGGGTCCTTCCATCATATGTTTTCTTATATTTTGATTTGCTTTGTATCAATTATTTCTGAAAATGTTATGTCGTTTTCTAATAATTAGTTCCCTCCACAATATGTATTGATATACATTTTTATTAATTTTATTGTCATAGCCCACATAGCTATGGAGCTGTCATCTGATGGGCAAAAGAATACATTAGAAACAAATAGGGGCCTTAACATCCAGATCCTTCATTTTCTTTTTATTGTAGTTTAAAGTTGACCTGGATTTAAATACACACAACAACAACATAAGTTTTTTTTTTTTTTAATGCTGCAGTACAATAGATCCTAATTAACTAATGTGATCGATTCAACCTTCTTGTTTTATAATACTATATACAGTATATATAGTTGTTATTTAACAGACTTTTACCATTTTTAATTGTATAATTGTTTAAAGTTGACATGGCCTTATACTCCACTTAAATGAGTGTTCCCCTTCTCCCAGAGGCAACATAAGGGATATCACAAACACATTTGTTTTCAGGTCACCTTGACCCTTAAATAACACAAGGGTAAACGGTGCAGTAAAATTCCTTTGTAACTACACCTAATGAAAATAATTGCCTTTTTTTATGATAATATTGTGTTACTTTAAATAGACATTTAAAATGTTTCAACAACTGTCAGTCAAGTTTGTTATCTGAAATGGCTAATCGTTGCAATAATTTAATATATAATAGTTTATGACAACAAGGAAATTACATAGGAAGGCCTGTTTAAATCCTGGAAAATCTGCTCAAAGGTTTCCTTCTTCGAGACATTTTCGCTCCCTGGCTTATTAGTCCCTGTAATGTTCTGTCTATTTTTGAACATCAAAGTAAGCCGCCCAAAGATGTCTGGCTATTTTGACGCATGGATGTAATAAGTTGATCTTGGAAAGTCTAGTGTCTTACTTTTTCTTTTTTTTTCACAAGAAGTTGAATTGTATTATATTCAAGAAAGGCTTTTAAATAATTTCTCTGTTGTGTCCAAACTCATAACAAAACAATCATTTCTCTTTTGAAAGATTCAGATTGATCAATAAGAAATTATTAGTTATTATTTAATCTGAATGTTTCAAAAGCGAAATTATTATTCAATTGTTGAGAAAGGGGTTTATACTTTACATTTCATTTCTGATTTTGTCTCGTCTTTTACTGTAATAATGTTTTTTCTAGTGTAATCGTTATTATTGAACTGAATCTCAGTTGTGTTGCTTGAACGAGTCTTAAATAATGTCGACTCTGACTTTGAACTTTCCGTCATCAGATGGTAAAAGAAAAGGAAGAGACGGTTTGTTGGTAAAAGTGCAGAATTAAGCTAAAGCACTTCGGTGGATCTTTGTAAACCCCCTCACAATACGTGCTAAGAGCAGAGCATTACAAGAACATAGGAAGAAAGACCATCATAGCTTTTAATGGTTAGTGTTAGCAAGGATTGGGTGGAACTGTCAGGTGAGGCCGACCCGGGGGAAGAGCGTCTGGCTCTGAGTGCCCAGAAACAAGGCGTAGAGGGGCCTCAGCCGTGAGGGTGACGGGCCTCACTCAGCGGGCCGTGTGTGGACTGGAGCCATGAACGTGGCACACCCCATCTGAGGGGATTAGCTCAAACCCTCAGAGTTAGCCCACCTCAACCACGCGCAGCTCAGGTTCAGAGTGTTCCAAGTGTGATTCACTCGGACCACACACACTTACACACACAAAAAGCTTTTATCGGGTCCAAAACTCTCTTCGCACCTCTCCACTTCCGCTGAGGATTGGACCTGAATTCATCGCCTCGCTAATACCAGAATATTTTTAAATAAACCTTTTCGGCTTGAGGTTGATTTGTTTGAATTGGCTCTCCCGCACAACACATCAGCACCACGTGGAATGTTATTGGTTCTAATGCGTGACATTTTTGTGCTTTGCAGCCTCGTGGTCGGAGCCAGCTGTATCCTTTCGTCTGCCCTAGGACATGAAGCTGCTCTTTAAACGTACCTGGTCAAATCAAGACGTTTTATAGGCATTTAAAGTAACTGTTTCTTGGAATGAATCAGAAAAGTTCGGGCATTTGAAAGAGAAAAAAATATATATATTTGTATACACTGAAAATAACATTTTATATATCATGTATAACAACTATTTAAAAATAGAATTTAAAAGAAAGAGACAATTTTAACAATGCAAGTCACTTCATTATTCTTATTAGTTATATTGTTATTAATAGTTTTTTTTATAATAGTTTACATTTGAACAATATTTTTTTTATATATATATATATATATATATATATATGCGCCAATATTTCTACATTTAGAAACCATTAAAACACCATTGCCATCTTCTATATAATTTAGAAGTATATTTGACACTAGGTATAGTTTAATATAGATTATAATAATCTGGTTAGAAGCATGACGGAGAGAAAATTCTGTTTAAACCATTTATAGTCTGTATAAGTATATCTTTAAAAAGTTTGGTCATAGGTTGAAAAGTACAAATTTCTTCGATTAAATGTGAATAAAAAACCTCCTTGACTGTCTGCTCTTCAGACGTGGCTCTGGAATGTGCTGGTTTCCTCACAGGCATCGGTTTAGACACCACAGTGATGGTTCGCAGCATCGCTCTCCGGGGGTTCGATCAGGTACTGCGCCTCCCTTCCATTCATTCGGTCTACATTGTGGCCCTTTGATTGTATTTATACGGCCCTCGTAATGTTATAGTATGATCATGTATAAATGGTTCTAATGCATTAACAAATGTATTTTGTATTTATTATTAACTTACATTTTCAAATAATTTTTACACACTTATTTACTTTTTCCCTCCTTTTTGTGTGTAATTTTTCAAGTATATATTAACCCCTCAAAACATTTTTTTTTAGGTTAGATGAAGAGATGTTTTGAAAAAAACCTACAAGAATAAAATAGCTGCTTATTAAGCTTAATAAATGTCACGGCCTAATGATGAATGTCGTTTTTTTTAGGGATTTTCTCGTTTTTCTTTTTGCTTGAAGGCACCTTACGACATTCACAGACTTTAATGTGGCCTTTGAAGAATTATAATTGCCCACCCCTGGACTAGCCAATGATTCTTCACATATTCCGTGGAGACATTAAAGAACAAAATCTTGTTACTCAGATGAGCGTATTTTTATTTGAACAATTTAAACAGAAACATTTTTTCATCATAATTCAACTTTAAAAGAGAAGTTTATTAACATTTCTGCCTGTTTATAAGAAACATGTTGTTCCTTTTTTCATAATATCCCCATTGTATACAGCAAATGTCAGGTCTGGTGACGGACTACATGGAGTCGTATGGAACCAAGTTTAAATGGAAGTGCGTCCCCAAAAAAGTGCAGAGACTGACCTCAGGTGAACTGCAGATCACCTGGAGTGATGCTCAGACTGACGGAGAACAAAGCGACACCTTCGACTCAGTTCTGTTTGCAGTAGGTAAGAAACTGTTAATTATTTCAAAACATTTTATCTAGCCGACCATTAAAATGATTTATCCTTTAGAGCCCAATACCATTTATATAACACATTATTTAATACCCTTTAAATAATATATAACGTTTTACTTTATTATTATTTGTTCATATTTTCTGAAACGTTTATTTTACAAGTGAACAGTCATGATTCATGTAGACTATCTATTATTTTGACAATTATCATTGCAGTTATGGTGTAGGAGGAAATGGAAACACAACTCAACTTTGGTTAGTTTCTCCTCTTCTTATCTGGCACTTGTTGATAGGTTTGAGAAAGATTAAATTCCTGATGTTTGTCAAATATACTTAATATTTGGGGCTTTTTAAATGTTTAAATTGTGGAAAAGAAAAGCAGCCTGAAAATGAAATTAATTGAATTAAATGAAATTATTGTTATTAGAATGATTGCTATTATTTTTTTAATCTACATTGAAAAGCTGGTCAGCAAAATTGCTTTTCAGAATAACCTTTATTGCCATTGTTGGTGAAGGGTCCTGTCGACTAGTTTAACTATTAATGTAACTATTTATTCATTTTTAACATCTAGTTTAGAATTACATCTTAACATCAACAACGTTTTTTGAATGTGAACTATTCATCAACTTAAATATAATGTTGGGATAGAAATACTTTATGGTCAAAGAAAAATTGTGTTTAATGTCCTTCACTGGTAGATGATTTTCCAAGTTATTTTAATGTCACTTTCATTAATAGATTATTTAAATTTGTATCATTTTTAAGTGGTCTTCAATGTGTCTTGGGCTGTGAACATAAGTCTGAGAATACATTTTGGGGAAAAACCCATTTTATACTTACACAAAAAAACAAGGAATCACTATCAGTGTTGTGGTCATAGAGTGCCATGTCAGCAGAAAACAATGATGAGTTGGCTTATTTGGGAATCGTTGGTCAGTCAAAGTTGTAGGATCCTTTAGGATGTCCCCACGCTACTTTGGTCACCTGGTCCCTCTCTTTGTTCTCCTTCTCTGAGCCTTCCTGCTCATGCCATTCCTGCGGAAACCAGCGCGACATCTGTCACTGCTGCACCACTCCTGGATCACTCCGTTATTCCATCTTGATTCCACCGTCTCGCCTTTCCCACATCACTAGCAGCCCCGCTAACAATGGAGGGGAGATTTTCAAGGTCAAAGTGTTTCAAAGACATGCCCGAGTACCCCCCTCCCACACACACACACACACACACACACACACACACACACACACACACACACACACACACACACACACACACACACACACACACACACACACACACACACACACACACACACACACCACACACCACACACCACACACACACTCCCCTACCCATCATCCTGTTCCATTATGGCCAACCACGTTTATTAGCAGCTACAAAGGGAAGTGTTGCGTGTGACAGTAACAGGGATGTCGGTGACCCTGCAGCTGAAGGGGCCTTTCCTCCTGCACCCCAATTCCCACATCGTCATTGCGTGAGAGTGGAGGTGTGAAAGATGTTTGCACGGGAAGCTCCCTGTAATTCTGTGGAGGTGAATGGGTTCAGAACAAATGGAGGCGATGATGACTTCAAAATATTCACTTTTCATTTTTAGATTATCTATCACTTCTATATTTTCTTGTGCTCCCTTTTTTTGCTTATACAAGTGATATATCAAAATCAATCCCACACATTTTCCCTACATTGTTTTATTTTACATTTATAATTTTGAAAACAGATTTTTAAATATGTAACAGTGGTGTAAATCTTTATCTAATTATATTTATACACTTTATACATACATTTTTTTTTTTTTAAATATACAGTATGTAAAATG
Source organism: Callionymus lyra (assembly GCF_982586985.1). Taxonomy (NCBI): domain Eukaryota; kingdom Metazoa; phylum Chordata; class Actinopteri; order Syngnathiformes; family Callionymidae; genus Callionymus; species Callionymus lyra. The sequence goes on from NC_141818.1 coordinate 21,181,564, forward strand.
TTTTCTATTTGCCATAACAAAGTTAATTTAATATTTCCGATATTTTGGCTTTGTTGATATTTTTTCTCTTGACTTAAATGCATATAAATTACAGATTGTTGTAAATGGGATTTTCCTTTTATAAGCAGCTAATAGAATAAGCTAAGCTAAGTTGTTTTGTCTGTCGGTCTGTGAAGTATGATGGGAAAAAGTGAGTCATTGACTCTTTGAAGTAGAGGAGCTGGATTTATGAGCACGAGTCCACTTCCCTGTACCGTGACCTTACACCGAGAGGCCGCGCAGGGATCAGGACCTCAGTGGAGTTATTATAGTCCACGGGGGACTGGGGACAGTATCACTGCCGTCTCTCACATCCTCCTCCTCATCCCTGCTTTCCCTCCACCTTTCACCTGCACTTCCTGGCAGCAGAGCCGCTCCCTCCTGCAGGTGTGTTGGCAGACGCACCAGGAAGAACAATATTTACACACTTCCTGTTTCTGCTTTCAAAGCTAAATGAAGCTGCAACTTACATGTAGATCTATATTTCTATTGATGGTTTGTTGTGGAGCTTTATATAACTCTTTATAATATGATAATAAATGAATAATATAAACAATCTTTCTATAACTTCTATTAAACAAAAATAGAACAATTTAACTGGAGATGATATGTATAGGACTTGATTTATATTTTTATATTTGGACATTTTTAAGGTTTTTAATATGATTTTTGTAATTGTTTTTGTTTCTCAGATATTTACTACTTCTGTTGATCCTTTTTGATCACTTTTACATTTTTAAAGCCCCAATCCTTAGAATGTAAAACTGTTTTTGTCTCACCCTAGTGTCCGAATAGTGCAACTGCAACTACGTCGAATGCTCTGTTTTGCTGATGCACTACATTTGTTAACAAGCTATAATAATGTATAAATGTTACCTATTTATGAGGTTTTTTTTCTTATATTTTAGTTCCTCTGTTTTTATTATCAAAATTAGTAAAACTGAATTATACCCACAATAACTTTACCTGAAAATGTAAGTAAAATTTGAATAAAAAAATTAACCTTGTCTTAATCCAAATTGTGTATATAGTTCCTATTAGTTTTTTCTTCTGTATTCTTATATAAACATGTGCGTGCCTCGACAGAAGATTTAAAAGGAGTTCTAAAAATCGGGTTCTTTGGAAATCTGTTCCTCCCGTTGATTCCCGAGAAGTTCAACCAGTTCACTTCCGCTTGCAGCACAACCTTCGTGCTCGTTGTGCACGTGAAAGTCGTCCTAAAGCAGGTTACAGGTTGCACAAGTGATGAGGTGACGAGACACACGAAGCCGTCAAACCTGTTTTTGTTTACAAACATGATGCTTCTGGCTGAAAAAATTAAAACGATTTCCTTGTTATGTCGGACTCACTTGCAGACGGTTTTTAAAACTAAAATTGTTTTAAAAAGAAGGAATACAATATAACTTGCCATTTAGGGTGTAAGTGGTGTAACTTGTATATTTGGATTAATTGAATGTTAGAAGAAAGTTTAAAGAAAAAACAATTTTTATTCTTTGTGCCATTTAAAATAAATAATTATTAAGTTTCTTGTCAAAATTCTAATCAATCACATTTTATTATAGCATTATTTGAAGCAAATGTTCTTTTTTTCCAACATCCTGTCTACAGCTGGTCTGCGCTACTTTCCCCTTTTGTCTTTGTGCATTTGATTGATCAGATAAAGTCTAATTCATGTTCTGGATAATTAGCCGCCTTCGCTGTAGGCTTCCGTGAAATGTCACAACAGTCTTTGTCTTGCGCATCAGCTGGTGCACACATGTGCGCACACCCTCCCTCATGCTGCAGTCTTATCAGCCCGTTGTTGTGTCCTCGCCACACATTGTCAGACCAGAGCGGCAGACAGGAAAGAACAAACGTCTAAAAAAAGGATTCTAATCAGATTTTTTTTTTTTTTTCTTGCCTCGACATCGATGACTTAAGTACTCTCCAGTAAATGGTTTTTAACTAAATTATTACTTAAATTTACTGTCATATGGCAACATTTGAGACAATTCGAATAGTTATTTTTCTCTTTATTATTAAATAAATACTTTTTAGTTACATTAGCTGCTGATTCTGCAGAACTACATCAATTTGTTTTTTCCGTTTCATTGTAATTCATGAAATAATCAAACATGTAATGCACAATTCTTCTCTTTGTTCATGTTATTTAATTTTTAATTATTTTTCATTAGATCATTTTAAATGGTGCCATATCAAGGTGTCCCAGAAATAACATCATAAAACAAATGAATAGTTTGTGGCCACGAAATTCTCATTTGTCGCTACAAGTTATATTTTTCTTATTAACTAACATCATCTAAATTTGATATTTGTTTTCTTCCATTTATTTATTCGGTTTATTTTTGTGTAAACAAAACTCATTCATTCAGAAATCATAGTTTGTTTATAGAAGCTTTATAATAATAAAGCTTGCCCTTAAGTGTCATAATGGAGGTCTGTATTTTTTTTATATTGTGAAACCTCATCTCTGTTATATGTCTCACTGTAGGTGTTCGATCGTTTAATCCTATAGTTTTTTCTCAAAAGAAGTAAAAAGAAAATGGTTTTCCAGAACCTCTAAATAGCAGTGATGGCAACAGAGGAATGTGTGAATATGCAAGTGGTCACACAAGACATGAAAATATTTACAACTTCTTTCGGGAATAGGCCTCACTTCCCTCCCGTGCTCTCCATCCCAGTCAACCACCCATGCAGCAGAGTCGACAGCTCCCTGAAGCCCCCGGTCGAGAAAGAGGGGGGAGGACGTTGTTCTTTGGCTCCAGCCAGGAAAAGGGGTCTCAGGGGTTTGTTGTTTTTGCTCTGTGATAGTATCTACATGGGTACCTCGGGGCCGGTGTTTATTATGCTGCCCGGGCATTTAGTGAGGAGCATTGTAGCGCAGGGGGAGGCGTGGGGATCGCGGCGCTTCAGTCGACCGTTCTGCAGGAAAATGTCATTAATCACACCTCAGTGTGTCTGATGAAGCGTCAGAGTTGATAACGGAGAAGAAAGAAATTGACCTTGACACTTATTTAGGGCTGATAGTACCACAGATTCCCTGTCGGGTGTTTGTGTAATGAGTTGCCACTGCATGGCGCGCTGGAACCTCACAGCAAGAAGGTCACAGGTTTGAATCCAGGGAACTCTAGACATGAGTCATTCTGGTGTGGAGTTTGTAGATCTGTTTATGCAACCCCTTGATAAGAGTAAACATTATGGTGTATAAAAATATATCATAAAAAAACCCACAACATTTTAGAATCCAAAATTGTTTGTCCGTATTCTTTAATATCAATTCAATAGTATTTAAGTATTATTTATACATGTTGATTTATAAGATGCCTTTTCCAGATTCAGATGGTATTAAGGAGTCCAAGCTATTTCATTCAATAATAAAGTGATGTTCGATTCTTCTTGTTGATCCAGGCAGAGCTCCAGAAACCAACGCTCTGGGTCTCATCAATCTTGGTGTGCAACTGGACCAGGAGTCGGGGAAAGTGATGGTTGCTGCTGACGAGTCCACGTCTGTGCCCAACATCTATGCTTTCGGGGACATTGCTGAGGTAGGAGAGTAGAAGTTTGTTGAAAATGTTTTTTTTTTTTTTAAAGAGGCAAAGGATGGGTTTTATTATATAACATAAATAACTTTTTTATAGATAATTTGCAATTCAATAGCTTATATACAGGTATACATATATATAGCCTTAAATACATTTTTTTAAAGTCATTATAAATAAAACTATTTTGTCACTTATGAAGTATATATAAATATATAATACCTTGTCTTATCAGTTTTACTGCTGAAACCATATGTTTCTTATTACCAGGTAAAGGTATTAAAACATTTCAATCTTGCAAAATAAAAATATAATAAAACTACTTTTTTTTAAACGATTCAATAATATTCTTTTTATTATTTTATGAATTTTGTTTGCTTTTATTGTTGAACTGTTTTATTGATTAAAATCGATATATATTTTGTTGTGTTTACATTTTCAAAGTAAATTCAATTCTCAAAAATATTTTTTTATTCATAATGGAAATTTCTTTTCAAAAATCATATTTCTTTTAACTTTTCGCAGTCATTTAATTATTTTCTTTTTTTTTTTACCAAGCAAATCACATTTTAAACTTTATTTACCTTACACCTCTATTTTTTTTTACCAAAATTGAAAAATGACAAAATGTTGACATGATTTATTTACGTGCAAAAATTTAAATTAAGATAGTCTTATTTTCTAACATGCACATACAGTAAAAGAACATTTTTAATGTGTGTGTGTAGGTGTGTGTGTAGGTGTGTGTGCACACAATGTTGTTCCTGCATCCTTTCACATTGTCCACCAGTCGTGTAAATACTAGTTACACGTGCTAGAGTTAAAGCCAGTTATGATTTTTCACCACAACCAGCTGTACTTCCTTCCTGCCTCGCAGCCCTTCTCTCACACGCACAGACACACTCTCCAGAGATTGACAGGCTCCTTTGATGAGTCGTGCTTCAGCCCAATCTGTCTGTCATCTTCCCGAGGTATCCGGAGCATTCTTTCTGCCTTTTATGCAGAAGAGTTGATATCTGGCTCAAGTTGGTCTCTGCCAACAGGAGGCACCTGCCATTAGCTCCGACTGCACCACGATGACACGATCTCAGGAGTGTAAACAGTAACTAGACTCTGATGTCTAAGAGCTGTTTGGGACAACAGGATGTTCACAGATATGTTCTCAGGTTTAAGTCATGGGTTCAGAATTCCCCCCGCCAGCTCTGTCGTTTCCTGCTCTCACCAGCCCGAGTGTGTTGGTTTCAAGTAGAGTAAAACCATCTTTTTCTTCTCAGGGTCGTCCAGAATTAACACCCACCGCCATCCAAGCAGGACGACTGCTCGCCCGCCGACTCGCCGGTCAGAGCTCTGAGCTCATGGACTATGACAACGTAAGATGCTGATCGATGATGTGACGCGTGTTCATTTGAAGGTTTTAATAATCTAAGCAAGGAGTTCCCACTGACATCATCCGCAGTATCATTCATCTCCACTTGTTTTCCTCTGATTACACACATTTCCCAACACTCCTGAGTCCTTAACCGATCAGGAGTCCAGCACTCTGGAGAGGGACTCCAATCTGCCTTTTCCGTTAGGCTTTTTTTTTACTAATCAAGTACATGTGACCCATATTTGATACATCTGCAATGAGGCAAGTCACACATGCTTTTTTTTAATTACTTTTAAGGGACCTTTATATGCAGTGTCTGCACATTTATATTAGGTATAATTATTTGACAATTGGATGGCTTCCTTGTAAGTGAGATGAATGATTAAGATTTCTTTTTAAACAAAGAACAATGAAAATTAAATAAAACTCTCGCTTTTCTTTTACCATTTGGGAAATATAGATCACGTATTGTCATAATTGTCTCTAGAGACGAAATTATTGATAATGATTATAGACAATTTAAAATGAGTTTAGAGTGCTTAGAAGAACTTCAAACTTGACACAGAAAGACCACAATTTCAGGAGTAACACTACCACACTGATGTGTTGATGAAGCTTCATGAAGCAGTATCCTTCTTTTGAGAGTCCACTAGATGTCACTCTCTGCTCTATAATTTTATTGATTTGAACAGCTAGTTTTTTTTTACTTTTCATCATTTTTAAACTGAGCGCACCACCTACTGAGCTTCAAAACTGATACCGATGAAGCTTCATCAGCACATCGCTATAAAACACAGCACTACCATGCTGCTACTAATATTGTATATCTTGCTACAATTGCTGTGTAACTTGTTGATGAACGGGACGGCGCATGATTTATTTAGTTCAGAACCCAGACTAAGATTTACCAGCGATTCAACTGTTGTGTGCGACAGGTGGCCACCACTGTGTTCACCCCGCTGGAGTACGGCTGTGTAGGTCTGTCTGAGGAGGAGGCCGAGAGGAGGCATGGAAAGGATGGAGTTGAGGTAAAGTGACCACATTTCCTGAATGAATATCTGGGTAAAATACATACTGCAACAAATCGCTTTTGTTGATTATATAGCAAATACTTATTTGATGATTCACTTCACGTCATTGAAATAAAAATTATCTGATGACACTGTTTCATGAAACCTGGATTACTCAGCAGAGTAATGTAGTAGTAAGTAGTACGTTTGTCACGCATAGACAAATACACACTAAATACTGCTCATGTCAAACACTCGAAACACAACGTGAGCTCCCAAACACATATTACTACCCTCTCTGTAATTTATCTATACTTGTGAGCGTCCTGCCAGCTGCTCGCCGACACCTGCAAGTGGCGTTCTATAAATGCTTTAGCCGGCGAGGTGGGGCTCGCCGCTGCGACTGACGGGCGAGCAGGAGGCCTGATTGAGGTGTGTGTGAGGTGTGTGTGAGGTGACGACAGGCGAGGCCGAGATCTGACGTCGAGCGGCGGTGTGTCGGCCCCCGCCAGCTGCGTGGCCTGTGTCGGCACGCTCACTCGTGGAATCAAACACAAAACATTTGGAATCCGTCATCGTGCCGACAACATCGCAGTATCTCTTCCATATCTACGCCGTTTTGCTAACTGTCTGATTAGAAGGTCATCACGTCGGTTAGGTTTGGTTACAGGAATGCAATGAAGCTCTGACCTAACCTGGTCAGTACTAGTCACCTGGGGCGACAGGCAGGAACTCCATGATGTGTTGATGAAGCTTCATGAAGCAGTGTCCTTGTTTTCAGAGTCCACTAGATGTCACTCTCTGTTGCATTGTTCTGAACAGTTATTCTATTTCAACTTCACATCATTTTTAACCTGAGGCGCCACCTACTGGGCTCTAAAAAATAGGGCACCGATTCATGAAGCTTCATCAGACCATCACTACTGTCAGTCTATTGCACACACACAAGTACTAACATAGACACAGACAAGTTAGTGATAGTCTGAAGAAATAATAATTAAATTATGAGAGAATTAAACAGCCTTAAACCTTCATTAGTTACTGGTAAACAGTCTTGATATCTTTCATAAGAATCACACACAATAAATTGTCTTTCTCTTCGGAACAACATTTAAATAAAGAAATGTATCAGACAATGACCTAATTCTCCATCTAAAATTACAAGACGTGTCATACATTTATTTAATCGCCATTCTTTCGTTTAATCTCCTGAATATTAATTTCTTCTTTGATCTCTTTCTTTCAGGTTTATCATGCATTTTACAAGCCCCTGGAGTTCTCTGTTGCAGAGCGTGATTCCAGCCAGTGTTACCTGAAGGTTGGTGAACGCACTCTTTTGACTTAACCAGGTTTAAAAAAAACATTTTAAAATTTCCTTGCAACGTTTCAAGGTGGTTATTACTTTTTATTATGGGGAGCAATGCTATCCTAAAAGGTGCTACTGTACGTAATAAAGATTTGTTTTTATTAATATGATTATTGTTGTTGCCTGAGCTTGTCTAGTCTAAAATCTCATTTATCTACTTTGTCAGTAATACAATTGAGGAAATTCAACATAATATTCAATTTAATGCAACAATTGAATTATGTTACGTGTATAGATGTGCTATAAACACCATGAAAGAAACTATGATTTTATCGAATGAATTGTTAATGCAATTCCGTGTCCGATCAGGTGGTGTGTGAGCGAGCAGGCGATCAGAAGATCCTTGGTCTGCTCTTCACAGGTCCAAACGCTGGGGAGGTCGTTCAAGGCTTCGCTATGAGCTTACAGTGAGTCTCTGACAAATTAATGCTGTGACATAAACGTGGTTTTTATTCTGAAACATTTCTTCTTTTTATTTTGAGGACTGTTTATACAACCTTGTGTTCATCTTGAGTCATTATAAGAGACACTAACGTAGAGATAAAATCATTTTGATATAGTAACTGTATTTTGAAGGGTAACTGTAACTAAGCAAACAATTGATCTTGTTCATGATTGACGTGTGCGTGTCCCTCAGGTGTGGGGCCACATATTCCCACCTGCTGAAGACGGTTGGAATCCACCCGACTTGTGCCGAGGAGCTGACTAAGGTCAACATCACCAAGCGCTCGGGCCTGGACGCCACCGTCACCGGCTGCTGAGGTTAAAGCCCCTCGGCCTCTGAACCCCAGCGAGCACACAGGGTCCCTCTGTAGAACTCCCCCGGGGTCAGCTGGGTCAGAATAATAGTGAGTTTGTCTGGCTCTTTGTCCCGGTCTCTCTCTCTCCCCGAGGCTTCAGAAAGTGTGATGGGGTTTTTCGAACCCGTCGTTCAGGTTATTGTCGGAGATATCAATATCTCAGGTCATCAATCATGACCACGTAGGGTCGAGGAGTTAAATCGGAGCAGCCCTGATGTTTTCCTCAATATATATTCCACAAATATTGTTGTTTCTCTGGCTGTACTTCCTGTCCATTAGTCTTGGGGGCGACACATACCATACACCCCTGCGCCCCGCCCCTCTGGTGACACTGATGGATGGTTCCAGAGCCGTCGCCGCGGTGACACCGCCCCATTTTCACATGGACACACAAATAGTTGTGGAACTGCAGGGTTTACCATATAGTGAGGAAAACACTTTATCACATAGTTGTAAATCTGCAGCTCGCCCCAAGGTGGCACTGTTGCCCGTCCATTCTCTAAAGTAAAGGCTGGATGACACAACACAAGATCCACTACATTTACTTCCACATTTAATCCTCCTAAGTGATATTTAGTCGAAGTAGCAGTTGAATGGTGCCGAACCTCGACGAGGTTATCTGCTGTGTATTTACACGGATGGAAGGTCAACTCCCCGGAGTGGACACCTTCTGAGATAAGGAAGCTTGTTTATATCAATAAAGTATTTAACTGGTGGAGGCGGCTTTATTAGGCGGAGGGAGTTTGCTGCAGGATTTTTTGGAGCGTAAACGGTGAAGTTTATTTATATGCGACGGCGAATCTGTCGGGTCTGATTAATGATTCTGATGAGGGCAGCGACGGAGAGAGAGAGGCCGGACTACCAGGTTTATTTGGACCAGAGCCGGAGAGAACAAGCTCGAAGCCCAGTGAGAAAAGGGTGGGGGATGGGGGGGGGATTCCTGTGTGCTCCGTTCAGGGCCGAGGTGATGACTGAGGGACCCTGACCTCCGCTCAGCAGCAACAGCTTGACTCCATCACTCTGAGCACAGAAGGCTCACATGCTCTGGTGTTTGGGGATGAGGGGGTGCCAGCGGGGGGGTGCAAGATGGCCTCATGACGGACACCAACACGAGTGCCTGCACCGAGAAATTGGGTTAATGCCGCTGTGCTTAAAGAGCGAAGGCGGTGTGAGGGGGAAGTCGTGGAGGCCGTACAGAACACCTCCAGCACACCAGCCTCTCTCTTCAGATGAAAACCTCGCCGGATCATGACGGACAAGAGGACCTTCAGCTGCCAAAGGGGGGGTCAGGGTTCCACTTTCAGGTCGGCCAGCTAATGATGACTTGTGCGAAAACCCGGTGTCGGGGAGCTCACGTCTGATGTCGCCTGGCTGTCAACTTTAGCGTTTGTAAATAGAGAAGTCTCATTTTCTGTGAAAGCTTTGTCATACATAAATCATGTGTGGATGTGATGGCACCGGAGCCATTAAAATAATGACCTTCACGCTTGATACCATCACTTTCACCTGCGAGTGTGTATCTTGAAGAACTTATTTTCTGTATGTATTGCTTTTATATATTATTTAAAAAATGATAATATTCCTGCACCTCATAATTTTCATTAAATTGTTGCGATGATGTGAGTGTGTTTGACCGTCTTCTCTGTTACCACCTTGACCTGGATGAAGCAGCAGAGTCATGATGAGTGATGATCCCACGGCAACAGGTGTCAAGGTCAGAGTTTAAACGGCAGACTTCCGGCTAGAATAGTAAAATCTTCATCGTTGACAGTCAAGTAGAAGGTGAAAGGGATTATAGGCTCCTATTGTTGCAGTGGTTAATTATGGTTTATATATAAACTTATATATTGAAGGTTTGTCGCCCTTATACCATCAAAAACATGCCACAACAAAATAAATATATAAATAGAAATTTTAACTCAAGGTAAGATAAGGAGAAGTGATTGGTTGTACAGGCAGTTGCTGGTTCACTTCTTGAGACCTTTCTGTCTGGAGTTATGTATGTTCACCCTGTGTTTGCGTGGGTTTACTCATATTTCCTCCCACAGTCCAGAAACATCCAGAGGTTCACTGAGTACCCAAATTTGTCTGTAAGTGTTTATTTGTAGTTGTTTGTCTCTGTGACAGGCTGTTCATTGTGCCCCTTGTCTCTGACCCTGAGCAGCTGGGATATGCTACAGTTGCTGGGACCCTGATTAGTAAAAGGAAATGAAGGTGAGATGACAGTATGTGTACATACCTATTGATCAAACGCAATCACAGTTTTATATCATATAGTACATTCCGACCATTTTAAGCAGCCCTTTCAAAATAGTTGATTGACAGTCATAGGTCAATCAAAATCATCAGCCATTTGCCCCGCCCCTTTCGCTTGACCGCTACTACTTTCCCAGTCGGACTGCATTTATCTCTTCTCTGTCCAGTTAGAGCTCTAAATATGTAGCAACCATAAATGAAACAACCTTGCTGCTTAGACGTGAATGTTTTAAAATGACCATTTTTAATGTTTTTCTTTAAAATTTTATTTTTATATCTTTATTTTATTTTCATGTTTAATTTCCTTACTTGTGTTTTGTCTTGACTATATTTTTAACTTGACTTTTGGGCATAACTTTGAAAAATATTTAAAAAAGATTAAATAAATATACGATATACACATGTAAAAATATTAAAATAATGTAGATTCAATTGTTTATATCAATACAGTATACACTGTTGAGTCTTCCTTCTGTGCTGAAGTTCAGCTTTTTCCCTCCTAAACGACAGCCTTTAACAAAAACTGGAACTATGGAACAAGTCTTGTAGAACAATAGAATCAAGAAAAATGGATAATTTCATGTTATAATTAAAATAGTTACACGGTCATAAACCTTTGGTTTGAATTTGCTGGATAAATAAATATCAAATAATTCTTGTATATAGCTGGATCAGGGACTTTTGAATGATTAATGACATGTATTTCCAGGTGTTTTATTCTAGTTGTCGTCTGTGTCTTCAACAAAATAATCTTCCTATCATGCAGTGTCATCTGGGGTGGTCAAACTTTGACCCCCAGTCGTCACTTCTGACAAGCCGCTGGGCTATGCGGCCCTGTCACTCAACCCTCCACACCAACAATGACAGAAATTCCACCGTGTTTGTTTGGTTAAGGACGGAGCTCTCCGAAACCCCTGAACCTCCTCGGGATTCACTGCGGCCTCACTCACCCTGAGAGGGCTCGCTTGTGTCAGTACCAGACCCAGACAGTGGGACCAAAGTTCAGCCACTGTCTGGAAAATGGCCATTTAGCAGTCGTGCCTGTAACGTCCAGCTGTACGACGGAGCAAACAGTCTAAATCCACCTTGAAATGCACTTAGTAGAACATGTCAACATGTCAGGGAGCGCTAGGTTCTACGCTCGTCTTAATCCGGCCCATTGAAGGCTGACAGTCGTCTGTGAGTCACGCCTTTGTCACCCCGGGTCTTGAGCCACGCTGGAAGAGGAGAACCCTCAGACACAGGTTAAAACACAGTTCTTAGGTATACAGCCCCAAAGCCAACCCAGCAGAGTTAGACACCGATATGCAACTTGTGTAAACATTGCGAGAAAAAACTGACACTGAAGGAAAAAAGAAGCTGAACTCTGTTGAGGATTATCCAGGAGAAGTGAATAGGCGGCGATTATGACTACTCTGTTGTACTGCCAGTATCTGGCTCAAGAGCTGTCAGACTGAGACGCCTGCAGGGCCCGGACGTGGGTGCGGCCCTGGAGATGAGGACCTTAGAAGGCTCGTGGTAGAAAGGGGGCCCCTCGTCGAAAGTAAGCCACGATTAGTCTCCATGCTTGTTCTTGTAGATTCCCGTGCTCTCTTCCTAATCATACCTCCCAAGTTCAAGACGATCGGCTGAAAGCAGCGCCGTCTTCAGGCTAATGGAGGGCTCACCCATGCAAGCCTGGGAACTGGAGTGTTGATGTGTGTACGTTGCATTTTTTCAAGAGACCCCAAGGATGGGTCTAATGCTGGTTTTCAACATCCAAAGATTCAGCCAGCTTAGATGTTTTATTGTAACTTGATACATTCGTGGATTTATCTCATAATGACTTGTTGAGAAGACCATACTTGGCCATTGTTAGGGCACGCTTCTAGATATTCCTATCCAAGGAGAGAGATTCTAAAACCCCGTTGTAGTGTTGATAGGAGCTTGTCTCATCGTACCAAGGCCAAGGGTAACACTCCCTTGAATGTCAGAGTTGCACTCTTACCCGTGCATCTATCTAGGAGATATCTTCTAGAAAAAAAGACAACAGTCAACATGAAAGCTCTGCTAGTGCTTAGGGAGAGAAAAGGGTCTCCTGTTGTCAGTGGTTGACAGCATGGTGGAGGTGAAGGCCTGTAAAACGAGCTTATCTTTGCCCTGATTAGAACAGGATACACTCTGGAATGGTCTCAATTCATCACCCATGGCTGCCACACTGACTTTATCTGAGGGAATGTTTGGCTTCAGCTAAGCCAGGGGGTCCTCGGGTCCATCAGGAGTTTCATATTTTTCAATGCATATGTCTGGATGAGCTGGTTCTGGTGAAGATTTGGAGTCTATTCTTGTTCTTGTTCTTTTGTTATTTTTAGTCAGGGTGGCCGAAAAACAAAACTCTTCTTAAACAGATGTTTAAACTTCTTAAGACACAAATTGTTTAAATGTAATTTCACAATTACAATTAGTTTAGTAAATGTATTTGTTTTGTAAAATAAGTTTACATAATTACTACCTACTTCTAGCAGTTTTATAGGACGAGAACCACCAAACCTTTCTATTAAAAAACGTCTTTTTCATTTCATATTTCTGTCGAGAAAAGTTTAAATTGGCTCCTTAACAGGAAATGTGACTATTAAAACTCACATTTCAAAGGATTTTATCATCTGTTCTGCTTCACAGGAAGTGATTACTACCTGCAGAAGTTTATGGAGCCAAATGTTTGATGACAAGAAACCAACAACATTAGGCTTCATGCAATAAAAAACCACTGAGGCTGGATGTTATAACATGCTTTGGTGTTTGGAGTTGCAGAACTTGTTTCTGGTACTTACACACTGTTGGAATTGGAAGTGGTACAAGGTTTTTATTATTATTGATGCGCTCTATTTTTTTTCATCTGGAATGTATGGCTTGTGTGATGATAGTTTTGTGTGGTAAAATCTTGCGAAGCTCGTGGGTTCAACGTGGGGCCAGCTTACATCTGATGTTTTTTTTGGGCCTGAATCAAATTCAAGGACCGAGTTTGTGCGACGACGTTTACCGGATCGAGTTGGCACGAGCTGCCACTTTCCTGCGCAGATGATGTATTGGTATCAGTCACTACAAATAAATCAAAGTTGTGGTGTCATGATGGCTGCTCGCTTCTGTCACTCGGACTGATGAGTGTCTATGAACGTGCACGTATTTGCCCACACACACGCGCACACACACGCACACACGCACACACGGAGCGCTTCAGGGATGTTATGTGATGCAGATGGACTGTGTTCTGGACTCGCCCTCTGGCTGCTGTCGATGCCTCTCTGATTGATTCTGTCTTTCCTGTTTAGCTCTGTGTGGTGGGACTAGAGACTTGTGAATGAATCACACACACACACACACACACACACACTCAGACACACACTGAAATACACACATTCTGTCAGGGCAACAAGTATCTGGAGCTCACGGTTTCTCCCTCCTCTGTTTATTTGTAGGTCACTGGAGAGATAGTGTGTTTATGAAGGATACCTTCACCACTTTCAGACTTGGTGTCGGGAGGGGGGCAGGGGGGCAGTTGATGTAATCGACTGTGCGACTGTGGCGATGCAAAAAGACAGAGTCTTTGTAATTGTGGTTGGGGGAGGCGCTGGTCTTTGTTTGCTAAACAGAATGTGTATTTTCAGACCGACCTGGTCCCTGGTTGTCTCCGTCACGGCAGATTACAGTGCACACAAACACAGACAGACGAATGTATATGCAGCCTATAGAGCGGCTGCAGCAGGAGGATTAGTGTCGTTGTTGGTTCTGAAGACTCGCTGACTTGTTTACTGAAAGCTGACATTAGAAATGTGACCAACTATGATCTGGGTTTTTATGTTCCACTGTTGGGTTAGCATTGTTGCCAGAACACTACTGCATTTTTATTCACCTTTTAAGATGGATAGAATAGGAGTGTGTATTGACAAGAATATCACAATACAGGGGAAATGGTACAGTATATTGCTATATGTTGTGATACTGTAGGAACAAGGATATATTTGTAGTATTGCATAAGTACTCAGGTATTTGACGCAGCTTTAAAAGCTGCCGAAGTCAACTGTATCCTCTGGTCCTCAGTCGTCACTGGATCTCAGGGGATTGCATTGTTCCTTTAGATCCCAAGAAAATAGTTCGCTTTGCCATCTAGTGGCATCAAGTTTATTTACAACACAAAAATTACCAAAACAAATTCTGTGAATATTTGCTTGTTAATCGTAAATTTCATTTTTTTAAATCTTTTTTTACATACACATTATTGAAATGTAAACAATCAGTGAACTATGATACAATGACAAATATTTAAATGCAAAAAATGAATTAAAATAAAACAAAAAAAATCCCAAAGTTAAATAAAAATCAATAAAGTATAATTTATTCTCTAATTTTTTTTAATTATTCAAAGCATTAGCGAAGACTAACATACAGCAAAAAGAGAAAGCAAAGAGATGGCAATAGAAACAACAAAGTCATTCATTTATTATATTGTTGCAAGTAAGTAAGTAAGTAAGTAAGTAATATTTATGCTTTAACAATCAAAACAATACTCAAAACAGTACATACTTCAAAGACCAGACAACACCGAGAACAACACAGGAGTTCGAGAAATTCAAGGAAAAGCCTGAACAAATAGAAACGTCTTAAGATGTTTCTTAAAGGAGTCAGTAGACTCCATCAAGCGCAAAGAGAGAGGAAGATTGTTCCAAAGCTTAGGAGCAACAGCCTGAAAAGATTTCTCTCCTCTGGTCCTGAGCCGTGTGCGTGGAACCATAAGTAGATTCTGATCCACAGACCTCAGAGACCGAGCTGGGGTGTAAGGCTGGATCAGATGATGTAAGTCTTTACAGTACATCTTTGTTGTGTTCATGTCATGTCTATAAATGATTTACGACTACATTGAAATTTAAGCTCATATACTTCCCCAACAATGACAAAAAAACTCTCAAGAACTAGGAACATTGCTCACGTCTAGAAGACAAAGGTGATAAAACGTTACCTCAGCTAAGCTCACATTTAACCATTCAGTTGAAACTTTCTTCAACTTTAAGCCACAGTTGGAAAAATTGGTGAGTATCAATAAAGCGTTAGAAGTTGTAAAGTTGTAGATGAACAAATTATCTCTAACAGCCTCATAGAGCAAATAAATGAGGTCATAATTCGCAAGAACTTGTCTTGTACGGGTTTGATTGATGTCTTCAGCGATCTGTGATGTTACTTTAAGATTCATTGTACTTATCAGAACTTGTAACTGAGGGGTGTTTAACAGTTACAGGAGGGGCAAAATTGTTCACCACCGTCTGGGTCAATTGCAAAACAAAATGTTCCATATGTTTACTCGTCAATTACTGGCCAATCTAATCTATCCATCTACAAATGTGTTGTTTAAATATACCTTTTATAATGTCAACATCAATGCTGTTCACAGATTATTTCATCACATTATGTATTTTTTTTGAGAAGATTGTTCTTAGCATTTGTTATCTCTGTTGGCTATAACCATCTATGAGTCTATCATAGTTACACACTATTAACTTTATTTTGTGATACAACAATCCGGCTCAGTATGTAAAAGTGTAGAATCTGGAGACTTCATGATTTTTTTATATAAGAATTCTCTTTTGTTAAATAAAAAAAACCAAAAAAAAAACCTGTTGACTACAAGAGATGATCTTACTGTTCTTGGTAAACATGAAAGAAATGTGTAACATTTAAATTACCAATTTTTGGGGTGTTTATATCATGTAATTCACTTCAATTAACATTTTTAATCAATTTAAATACATTTTGAAACTTTTTTACATTTTTGCGATTTTGGACCCAGCACTAGTTTTGTAGATGAACCAGGTCTTAAATTTACAAACAAAAATCATATTTGTGATCTTTGTACTGTGCTTTGAACATATTATTATGGTTCATTAAGCGCCATCAACCCATCACTAGTAAAAAAGTACTCACACCACTCGTATTCAAGTCCCATAAGGCAAGGCATGTGCTCTAATGTTATAATGTATATCCATTAGAACTTTGTTGTTGAAGCTCATAAATATTAAATTCTAAATTCTAGTTTCATTATAATTATGTTCGTATTCAAGACTGAAGAGCAGCTTTATTTTAAGAGAAATAATAATAATAATAATAAATTCAGTGCAAAAAAAGTCAAAAAGTGGAATGAATGAAGTACAAATGGCATGGTAGGAATTAACTGTTCAAGAGTTGTTGTTCCAACAAAAGAAGTGTAAAACTACACACTGATGGTGTTTTCTAAATACAAAACATCTTCCAAAGAATTAACAATGAAACATTTAACCTCCTCTGCTCCCACTGACCATGGGAATTGAGCTCATTTGAAAAGGAGTTTTTCAGAACAAGAGCTGATAAGAATATTAATTTAAGACAGCAGGTTCCTCCCCCCTCACTGCTACAGGGGAGGACGACTGATAGAGAGCGTGCATCTGTCTTCTTCTTCCTCTCTCCTTCATTACAGTCGTGTTTTTCCTCTCCCTCTTCAAGCGCGGCACTCACTCCTCACCGTCGCTGCCGTCTTCTCACTCACACCTGCGCAGATGCCCAAGCAAAACAGGAGGGCGGTGGTTGGAGAACTTTATCATGGCGTGATAGGATTCTTCTCAAACACCTTGATGATGATGGACTCATTTATAATAGTTCGCAGACATGATCAGTCCTGTGTCCTCCCTCTTTTACTTGAGCTTTACCACTCTCTTCGTGAAGAAAGTAGGTGTTCATGTGCCAGCCCGCTGGATCGTAGCACTCTAATTCTGTCCTGTGGTCTGGCTGCTGCTCACACTGACCCTGGACTCTTTTAATTTGGTGACGAGCTGTAAAGTGAACCCCCCCCCGACGGCCAGGCCGAGGGGGGACATCGTAGGATTCCAGGGATATCTTACCATCTTGCGTATCAGACGGCATGATGCCACACTGACTCGTCTCTGGATCCATTCCTCGACCTCAGACCCATGTGGAGAGTTCGCTGCCCTCTCACTACACTTTCTTCGGCCCTGTAAAGTGAGAAGGCAGGAATAATTCATGACGATGTGAGTCCTGGTGTCACTCCAGGCGGGACACTTGCTGCGACCTCCTGGTGAGGAGTCACACTTCTGATGCCTCCATTTAGACTAATTGAGTCACAAATGTTCTCCTTCTCTGGCTAGGATTCTGTTAAGATGATTGAAATTGTTGCCTCACTTGACACCAACATCACGATACACGATAGAAGAGTTTATGTATAAAATATAGAATAGTTTTTTGCCCAGGAAAAGGTGGACCATAAAGGTTTTGCGACTCACCTTTCTTCCTGGGCTTCTTCTTGAGAATCCTTAAAATAAACTATACTTACTATACTTGATACTACTAGGAATTTGTGTCATTCACGACTATGAAACATGTGTTTAGATAATAGTTATCAAATGTTGTTTAGCTTGTCTAGTTTTTTCACATGTGTGCAAGTGCGTTGACTAGTGATGTTTTGATGAAGCTTCATGAAGCCGTGTTCAATGTAATAGGTGTACAAAATGATATCTTAAAGAGCACAGAGTGCCATCTAGTGGACTCTGAAAAGAGGTACACGGTTTCATGAAGCTTCATCACAAAGTTCTCAAGGCTTCTTACATTTTTCTGCAAGACATTAAATTCTTGAACTTAAAAATCTGGTAACGTTTATTTATTTATTCGAACAAATAATTTTAGGTTGACGTGAAGTCACAGCAGCAGAACTAACAAAGCACTGAAGCGGTTGCAGCCTGGCCTCTCACAGCAGATGCACTTCACGGTACGTGTAGCAACTTTGGAAAGAGACGTTTGCTTTGGGCAACGTGGTAGTTGTAAATTCAATAATAATGGCTGGTGGACCAACATTTTTGTCATGAATGAATGCGGTACCTGGCAATGTGCATTAGGCAAGGTTTATTTTGTGCAAGAAATGTTTTTAAATCGTGCTTACATCAATAGTTGATATGGTCTTAAAGCCTTTAATTTGCCTTAAAGGGCAACTAATGTGAAAATCCAACTCTCCAGGCCCATGTTTCAAATGTTAAGTCTTCCTCTCCAAGATGCAGTAAGTCCCTCATCATGACCTTGTTTTGAACTTATTACTTTATAAAGTTCTTCTCCGTCTGAAATCTTGGCAAATAATAGAAA
Source organism: Callionymus lyra (assembly GCF_982586985.1). NCBI lineage: Eukaryota > Metazoa > Chordata > Actinopteri > Syngnathiformes > Callionymidae > Callionymus > Callionymus lyra. The sequence continues at coordinate 21,200,094 of NC_141818.1, forward strand.
CTTGCTTTATTTAAAAATAATAATTACTAACTTAAACACTTATAATGTAATAATGCTCTTCACTCCAGCCAGCTGTAATCATGGCTTGCTTTGTTTATACAACAAGTCCCTAGGAGGTAGGGACTTCTGGGATTGACTACGTGCAGTGACATACTTTGATACTTGACCAATCACAGTGTGTGTGCTTATGGTAAACAATATTTCATCTCCAGAAAATTTGAGTGGGCGGGGCTTAAGTACATTTTTCAATGTAAATATTTAAATGAAAAGAGAGTTTTGTACAAACAGACACATACTGATGAGTACAATAGAGGTCCAGGATCTATTGAAGATACACTTAAATCAATACATTAGTTGCCCTTTACGTTGTGGGGACTCTTTTAGCTTGACTAGTGGTAGACAAGACAACTTCTTATAGTCCCACTTGTAAACCATTTTTTGTCTCATCAAGTATAACTGTAAAAACAAATAATTAGGTTTAGGAAGTACTGTGAACATTTTTGGTCTACTAGTAGTGATGAGCTGTTAATAGCAAAGCAATAGGTTATAGAGCAGAGAGTGCCATCTAGAGGCCTTTAGAAAGAAAGGCACTGGTTCATGAAGCTTTGTCAACACATCACCACTAGTGACACTTATTATCTTTTATGGTTTACTCTTTCCAGATGAAACACGGTTGACATCATCAATAATAAGTTGCTATTACAGACACGCTTAAGTGGTTCAAATTGCTGGAAGAATTGCAAACAGGTAACCAGCATTAATGTAAAACTTGCTTTGACTATTGACACTGTAACCTTTTCTGACCTGTCAAGAAAAGTGCTGTTTAATAGCATTTGGTTTCATACAATTCTCAAGAATATTGTATAAATTGCTTTTATTGATTTAACTTTGCTCGACTGCAATTTAAAGAGAGGCACCAAACTGCTGTTTACTTTGGTTGTGGGTGCAAAACTTTTAACATGTAGAATTTAAGAAACCTCTCTTTCAGATCCACCTGCGCTTCTCTTTATTGTTTCATACCATGTGCGGGGATGGAGCGACTCTAATCCGCAGCCACAGAAGAGGTTTAAAACACTCTGGTTTCATCTAATCTTCAGGCTCAGACCAGGCCGGGCTCGGAAAGTCACTTTCTCTATGATTGGAATGAACAAATAAGGGTCTACCCCCAACACTCCTATGAAAGACGCTTGTGTGCTCTGTGGATTAGGACTCAATGTTTTCGCTGTCTCTTTTTCTCAATTAGACAGAAAAGGATAGAAGGAAAGACTCACCTGGATATTAGTCAGTTCTGGTGGTCCTAAGGAAATGTTAAGCCCACTAACAAAGAAAAGGTAGTCATGTCTGAAAGCCAAGAGATTTTACTTACCTGTCATTTGTATGTTTGCAGAACAGAACGGTCACATGGAGCCAAACGGATTTAGTTGAGAAGAAAGTTTTCCACTTTCCATTGTTTATTTTTCCTTGCTTTTGGTCTGTGAGTCTCTTTGACACATCACTCTTGTCCTCCTCAGCCAATCATCATAGCTTTCGCCTCCTACTTCCACTGCACCTCCAGATTAGGTGTCTTTGACCTCAAAGCTTTCCAGGCTCGCACCAGGGTATGAAATGCTTATGTGGCCAATAATTGTTCGTAGATTTGTATGGTGATGTGGATGCTGCAAACTTTCAAGATGCAGATGAGGTGGAGTCTGACTTTGTCACAATGCAGTACAGAAGCATTTCAAATAATGTATTATATTGAATCTAAATCGATTTGTGGTGATATCCAGCTCAAACCAGTTGTTCGCCCAGATTTCATACGGGGGAGAACTTTATAAGGAATTAAGTTCAAAACAGTGTCATGTGTGAGGGACTCACTGCAACATGTGAGTGAGTCATGAGAGTTGATTTTTACATTAGTTATCCTTTAAATTACCCAGGGAAAATGCATAATTTATATTTTTTGGAAAGAAATAGTTATTTGACAGTTGTGGTTAAGAAAACAACACTAATCTGAAATAATACCAAAAGAGAAAAACCCACATACGTTCACTCTCTCTCGCACAAGCATAGTTCTTCGGCTACTTTTTTTCTTTTCTTTTACACACAGGCACGGCCAGGGCAGCTCTTCCGCTGTAAACAAAGGTCCTTCGAGTCTGGCGCATGTTTCGTATCTGCTGCTGCTGCTTCTCTCCACGGTCTCTCTTCCTGTCTCTCTAACGCGCTCTCAGGAGAGATTCTGCGTGAGTGTGTTATTTCATAAAGACAGTTTGTGTTCTTCTGGATATTTTACACCTTCAAAAATATACGTCAAGAGCGTTTGTTTATTTGTCGTGAATAGTTAGCCTTTAGCTCTCCAACTGCTCCTTAAGTTTGATTATATGTATGGATTGAAAAACAACTTTTTAATTTAAGTTAAATGTTCTGTAAGGGTTTATATTTCCTGCCAAGCAATTCACTTAATTCACTATCGTCATCGCCAATTTTAGGAAATGAAACATAAATCATACTGCTACATACTCTATAGATTTCTTACTTTTGACTTGGACAAATAACAAAATAAATATTAAACTGAGTCTCATAACTTGACTTTTCACGTAACTTTTTTAATTACTTTATTTGTATCATGCTGAAATGTTTCTTGATATAAAAAAGGTATTCAAAAGCTACTGAAATGAACATGAGTAAAGAGGGACAACATCAATAACTATTACTAATATAATTTTAGCAAATTGATTTAAACTATTCCCTTTCATTTTAGTATTACATACTGCAACTACACTATATACAATATATAATATATACACATCTTCTTTTGAATATAACATGTAATAAATATATAATGTTTTGTGCGTTCTGTTAATGACAAGCAGAAGATTAACTGGTGAAGATGGATAAGTGAATTAAATTTAAATAACTTGATTTAAATCTTAATCCATAGTACACTTTACAAATTTAGTTAATGGTTTTATGTATTATTGGAGTTTGTACCATTTGAAAATCCTTGCTTTAATATGAAATGACTAATACAATAAGAAATGTGTTTATATTTGTTAAATATTGGAAGTATGCAGCTCCATACCATAAACTGTAGCACTGCCAGGACTAGCAGCAGTGGGTCAGTCACGTCTGTAATGACTGATGACATCTGAGTTGTTGACCCTCTTGTGTCGCTCCATCCTCTAATGTCCAGCTAAATGACCTCAAGGAGGAAATGGGTGATAATACAAACAGATAAGCTCCTTGGTACCAGTCGACCACCGCCGGGCCCTCCTAAATCAGAACCCTCCGAGTTGGTGCTCCATCAGTGCCTTCATGACACCCACAAGGCACGAGGGGCTTATCTTCAGCGGACCCTGCTAAGCATTCACGCTATTCACACAAACAATGGCGGCTCTTCCCGCTCATTGGATCTGTGATTGGCAGTGGGTGTTAGTGTGCTTGTGTCTGACTTGAGCCTCTATCTGTTGCTCGGCTGTTTATCTAGCATCAACACACAATAAAGGGCGTGTGTCTTCCTCACCACTTCCATGCGGGGTGTTTGTCTAACTGGATGGTTATAATGGACCTTGTTCTCCATTCACCACGTTGGCTTTCCTTCTCAAAAGGACCAGGAGTAGTTTAAGGAACAGAAACAGGACAGACTGCAGCCGGGCAGACGTTTGTTGAATTGCTCGTTTATCAATGTGTTGCACACTCAGTTGCTCCCTTTTAATCCATTTCATACTAGAACACTCAGTGTGTCCATTTAAACGTGTTAATACGTGTTATTGTGATATTTTTACATAAACATTAGTATTCAAAGTTTTGCATTTTGAATAAATGGTGAGACTAATTTAAAAATGGTTGTTAAATTTGGCCTGAATGACAAATTGGGTCATTCGAATAATATGATTCATATAAACAGCATTTGTTTTTGTTTTTTGTAACCTTTGTGTAATGATGTTTTATATTCTCATTAATCTTTTCAAAATTCTGGAAAAGAAATGCGGAGTAAATTGTGAAAAGTGCAGTGAAAGATAATAAATATTTGTAATAAGAGGAAGTTTTTTTGTAGAATGGATTTATTGAATAAGTACTTAGATAGATACCCCAGTCCTTTGAGGATTCAGGCTGTCAGGCTGCTTGTTTTGCCATCAATTTATGGAAAGGATAGATGGATAGGTGGAATACTCAGGTTAGCGCATCAACTATCTCTGGCACTGAACATTATTTTAGTTAGATAAGATAAATATATGATATTTCACCTAATAATGAATGACCAACTGGTTTTCTTTATCAGGGAAACACTTTTATTTGACAACATGAATAGAAAGAAATAGGGGTGGGGGGGAGCATATTTCACAGAAATAAACACAAGGCACTGGTAATGAAAATGTTGCCTTTAACTTAACTATGGCATTTTCCAGAATTTCAAATTAAGAAATGAATGTTATATCTGTAAGTAAGTGCCTTCAATCAATGTGTTTAGTAATCCACAGCTAAGTAATAAACATTAGATGTCATAGAGAATCCAAAGAACTTGATGATTTAAATCGCTGATAACTAAAAGTAATTGATTGTTGCAGTCCTCATACAATATGACTCAAAGGCAGAATAACAGTTATTCTCTATCAACCTGGTTATTAACATTCTCACATATATGAATATATTTGCAATATTGGATTGTTAATGAATTCATATTGTATTTAGTATAACTTTCTAATGCAGATTAAAATAATTTGATCTTCAGTGAAAGTGGCTGAAATCGGTTTCATAGGTGTTTTGTTTTTTTCTTCCTTGAATCGATCACTACTAAGACACTGGGGTAGTGCAACTGCTCTAAAGTTTGAAGTCCAACTCCAGGGTTGAAGCTTCTTTATTAGGTTACTTTCTTCTGAAAGTGGTCCAACATTTTAGACGAAATAAGATGGTTCAGAAAACCCCACAAAGCTGCCCATTCTTGAGACTATCTAGAATGTGCTTCTGAGTCGTGTGTAATCCACTTTCAACTTTTCATCACGCAGCTCAAATCTCATATTTGACGATGGCCGTATCAGCGGGGAATCTCTGGATCTCATGCCTTCATAATGGTCTCTGTGAAGCAGGATCATTATAAAGCTTCAATAATAAACCCCTGTGATCAGTTCACCTCTCCTGGCCTGCTTGTTTATGAATGGCAGAATTTGACAGGGGGGCAGCTCAGGTGGGGGGCTGCCGATCACATGATACCGGCACTAAAGGTCCACGGCTGGAATGTGGACATGAATCCCCACCCCTACTTTTGATGCCTCATATCGTAACCCTGCCCTCTCTGATATCAGCCTCGCTCTTACCGAGCACAGGAACGTTTGGATGGAGGGGGTACAGATAGTGCCTACGTTTGATCTGAAGGTCGCCAGCCCCTTGCCGGTGTTGAGAGATGCTTGGCGGATGAGGCTGGCTCTTATTTAATAACATGAAGGGGAAGCGGACCTTTCTCTCATAATTAGGCCTAATTACCTACTAGGTGTGGACAGACAGCCCAAGAAGAGACAAACTGCCTTTATCCACAGACTTAGAGTCAGATTACTCCGAGCTGTCTTATCTATTAAAGGGCCAGCAGTAGCTTCAGCCTTTGCATCTTCCCACTCACTTCTGTGTCCATCTTTTCTTTATTAATGAGTCAATCTGATGGTTCAGATCATCCCATGATGCCCAGGTTTAGATTACATTGGCAACCTGTGAGATGTTATATTTATCTGATGCTCGAGCTCTTGTTTGATTTATTAATATTGGAAACAAGTCACAATTATCAAGAAGGAAACACTTTGAGATGAAGCTTTGACTATCAACCGTTTCTTTTTCAAACGATCTTGACCCAGCAGATGTAAAATAATACATCATAATTTTATCGCATTCTGAGATTTTGACCAGTGAAGGAGGCTTCCTAATTTAATCTTCTCGGTCCACACTTGCATCTATGTTTAAGTGGACGGTTTAACTATTGCTAATAAAGCTAAAGAAAACTGCAAAAGAAAATGTCTCTTCGTTGACCTTGAGCAGGACGTGGTTGGAGATTCTTCACCAGATTGAATTCACAAAATCATCAGTGTGATACATTCCCCAACATATGATACTCAATAGGACAGATGCAAAGATATCGGTACAAGAAAAAAACTCATATCTTCAGTTGTTATTGAGTGAAACTAGATGAATGCAGTGATGGGTTTTTTTTAGTCGACTCAATTGTACTGGACTTGACTCTGAACTTCAAAAGAGTTCCATTTACCCAACTGGAACCTTTGGCACTTGTCCACATGATCTTCTGTATGCTTGGAAAACAAACCTTGCAAGATTCTTGGATGTCTTTTATTGAAATTATCTGGTTAAAGTCATAGAATAAATTGATTTGCTAAAGTGACTAAAGGAACTATTATATTTTTACTCCTAAATGATATTGTAGTCGGAGTGTCCTCCCGTCATAACCAAATGATCAACAATCAAAACTTAAGTTTTTACTTGAAGCTAATATTCTTAGTGCTGCTGAAAGGTGACGTGGAAAACAAAAATACAATTCAGTTGTCAGTTGGCTTCCTTGAGAAGCCTTGCATGCTCCAGTAGCCAACATTAGCCCCCGTCACCAGTCCGACCAGTACGACACCTTCCCATTCATTGTTTTGACGTAAAACATTGAGCCCTGACAAATGAGGGCTCCGATTGTTTTCTCTTGACTTGGTCGGCCAGAGACAATTAAAGAGCTCTTGGAAATAGATTTGAGTGACATCCTGCCACTGGCTTGTTTGTTTACAGTATCTGGGCCTGCTTTCCTGAGATGTTTGTATTTGGACCGGTGGCTAGCTCACTCCCAGGCACCACAACAGAGCCATTGTTGAGCGATGCTGGCTGGCTAAAAATGCTGACGTCTGGTGAAAATAAAGAGCCGGGTCCACAGGGGAAGTGGTGGCCGGGGAACACCACCATTGTACTCTTCAGTTTGACAGTCCCCAATCCTTCACAGCGACACTTCCATCACAGGTCTGCTCTGTTGTCTTTGCTTGACACCGAGCTATAATCGCCCGTGGAAACTTGTAAGCCCTCTCATCCTCAGACAGTGAAAACAGGCAGTTTTTGGGCTGATGCGTCCGTGACTCAGAGCTGCACTCAGGCCTGCTTCAATAAGTGAAGGCTAATCCACCTGTTATCAGAGTGAGCCTCGCATTGTCACACACTCCCCTAGACTGAGGGCTGTGGAGGAATGCAGTCTTACCCACCCAGTTACAGGAGGTGAGGCTTAACTCACGGACCCTCACAATAACATTGTTGACATTTGTGTCTTCCATTTTCTTCATACCAAACATAAGCAAGTTTGTGCTGTTGACAGGATTTGTTGATAAATATCTGATACTGACAATTGGGAGGCCGTCAGTCCACTAGTTGACTTTATCGTATATAACATCCATACTTTAGATTCATTGTTATTGGAAAGAGACGGATACCATGAGTGAACTTTGAACACTGATAAATTATTTAAATTATTAAATTAATTTATCCTAACTTGACAGACTTGGGCAAAGAGTTAAACGGGGGAAGCCCCTTTTTTCTTATTTGTTTCCTTTTTATGTGTCTTTTGTGAGTATCTATTTACTCTCAAGGTACAATATGTATATTAAATTATAATTTACAATGATTAAGTTTTGTTTTATAGCTATTTATGTATCATATTAAGGATCGATTTCTTTGTCTCTTCTTTCTTTTGGCTGAGGAAATGGTTTGCCTTTGATTCCTTTCAAAAACTTATTGACACACTAAAAGTAGGTAAGTAAGTCATTTTTATTTATATAGCGCTTTTCCAGACCAGGGTCACAAAGCGCTTAAACAATCAAAACAATACTCAATAAAGTATATACTTTAAATATTCGATCCTTAAACTATTGATACAATGATTTTGTAGAAACCTTAAATACATTTTAATATCATACATTTACTTAAGAGTTTATTAGATCCTGACTTCTAACATATAATAACCAAAGTGATGACGTTTGTATCTCATGGGAAGTTGAAACCATCTCTACACTGATGCTGTTGACAGATTTATTTAACCTTAAAAAGCCCAGCATTACATTATCATCAACACTTATCATATATTAATGAGACATTATACTGACTAGTGTTTTTGATAGATGAAAGAAGGATAACGTATTCTGTCCATTCAAACTCACTGTCTTCACCAGGCCCTGAGTCAAGTCTTGCTACCGCGCTTAATGAGGCAGCCGAGGTCAGGAGTCTAGGCCGCTGCGCTTCACCAGCTCACACGGACAATTTAACTACTAACTTTCTCAAATGAGCTGCTCCTGAATGCCTCGGGCTCCGGTTTCACTGTCTCCTTTCTGCTAGCACGACACAAGGTCTTCACCGATGAGTAGAAGCAAAGGTTGGAAAGTATTAGTGGCTCAGCATTTATACATTTACAGAGAAACTACAATTTTATTTCGTAGCAGAATGAAAGCTCACCGTGGAGTATTTGCACATCCTATGCTTTTGATAAAACAAATCATTACCGTAATAGCAGGTTAAATAAAGAAAGCTTATAAGCAAAAGATTGTCTTGAATTAATATTTGAGATTGAAAAGGCTAATGTTGTCAATAAAGTTATGAGAAATTGACAAAACGGACGATAAGATAACGGAGGAGTAGTCATAAAAGAACTTTGGGAGTGAAGTTTGAATACCGATAATGGTGCGGGAGTCTCGCACACATGAGGGAGTAATCAGGTCTGTACGTATAACCATGTTTTTCCAAGGACACAATGTTTTCTATACCAGTAGGAATACAATATTTTTGTTCCGTCTGTCATTGATTGAATATTAGTCATACCAGAGAGTCCGTTTCAGCTTTTTTGTCGGCATCACTGTGGTTGGTATCTGGTTTCCTCTGCGCCTGGCCCACCTCGGGATAAAAGAGGTTGCTCCTGCCTCTGGGACAACGACTGTTGATTCCCCAAAAAAAGCGAGAGAATCTTGGTGTTTACTGTAATTAAGCTGTCGGTTCTGATTTATGACGTTTTAGGTGAAAGAGGTGATGGAGCACAATAGCCACAGGCTTCGTCGCTATTTACTATGGAAACAGTTCAGATTGAACGCAACACTGAATGTGTCTGTTCAGGAGGATCTTTAAACTCTTGAGACATAAAACTAGTTGTAAGAATTTTATCTGGTTAACATAATCTTAAAAAATGTTTTTTTTTCTTTCGTTCTTGACCGTTTCAGTGAACATCATGGCCGCATATACGGGTGTGTGCACGATCCAGTGATGTCTCGTCCAGCTCCGTCCCCAATATACACCCTGCGGGGCTCAGGTGGACCCCTCAACACCCTCCACTTCAAGTGCCATGAAGATGACACCCCAATCCTGTTTTCTGGGTACGTGCATAGTGTCTTTGTTGAGAAAAACGATCTTCTGATCTTCTCACGCTCATGCAGATCAGGGAAGGGCGACATTCATGTGTGGAACCTTAAAACCAGGAGAGCAGAGAGCGTCATCGACGGTCATCATGGCAGCTCGGTTATTTGGCTCAACACGTCGCAGGGAGCCGGTTCCCTCATCAGGTCGGTCTTTAAGTTAATCCATTTGAGTTTGTACTGATATCTGGTTGTTGTGGGTGTCATCAGCCAGGGACGAGACATGCAGGTTCGTCTTTGGGATCTAAGCGAAGGCCGCAGTGAGCAGCTGGACTCTCTGTGGACTGGAAGTGTTGGATTCTGTCAGTGCTCGCTGCTACAGACCGGTCCTGGAAAATCCTTGCTTGCATTTGCAGGACAGCAGACTGAAGAGGTGAGAAGGTGAAGGAGTTTAGCGCTTTGTTTCAGGAAAAATAAATCAAGTTTTTTTAAACGTAGATTTGACATTGATGGCAATGATTATCATGACTTAACTTAAGCTTTAAAGTTAAGGAATATTTGTTGATAGAACGCACAACACAAATACAAAAATAAACCTCTGAAGTGTCAAATCAAGTCACACAGACACTCAGCCCAGTTCACTGGTAGGAAAACTGACTTAAAAACATAAGAATCAAGCTAAGAGGGAAATGTATTGTAAAGGATTGGAGATGTTGGGTATCCTCTAGTGCTCCCTGTGATCTGTTCAAAACGTAAAAGCCAACTTTGGTTTGTAGCAAATCAAATGTATTAGAAATTAGTGTGTGATTAAAACCAAAGGACAAAAGTCTGACTTGTAACTGCCAAAGAAGACAATCCAAGACTTTCATATGTGGGATGTCATACAGTATCATGTCATACTGTATGTATGAGCTTACACAGCTTCATTTCTTGACAGACATAATATAGAAGTAAGCAAAAAACAAATACTGAAACCTAAACCAAACATATTATTTATAAACTACCCACAGGTCAATCAGACATTTAAGTGTGAAGTTAAGAGCAGCATCTGTCAACCTGCAATCTAAACAACATCTTTGGCAAATGCTCTCTGGAACTTAACACTGGAACTACATGCCAACTGCTAAACGGTGGTTAATTTTGACTGCGTCCTGTTACATGACATCAGGGAGATGTCATGTCTGCAGTATTCTTGGGTCCCTAGCCAGTCCCTATTTACAGACGGAATGAACAAACTCACATCGAAAAGAAATAACACTATAAAGTTGATGGCTTGGACTGTTAAATTGGATTTATGGTCTTAAAATTGGTAACATTTTCATGCCATTTTAAGAATTTATAATTCCGTTGATCCCTATAGTAACTAAATTCAAATGTCAGACAGCAGATGGAAGTAGTGAAGAAAGAGATCGACAAGTCCTTCAATATATGTGTGGGTCCAGATGGCAAATTTGAATCAACTGTTCCATTTCCCAACAGAATTTGATCAAATCTGTCTTATAAATCTGTTCTTCTATTCTTATAGTGATCATCTCATTATTTTATTGCCACTGCAAAACAATGTGTGTTTACACTGGCAATAAAAGATTTTAATAAATTGATGAAGCTTCATGAAGCATTTTCATATTTCTTAGAGGTCTAGTAGAGGTTTTCAGAGGTTTTCAGAGGTTTTGTTAAAAGACTTTAAACAGTTGATCACTTAACCAACCACTTTAAAATTCTAAAAGGTTAAAAAGTTATCTTGTAATCCATTTTAGGGGGATCAAGACTGTAATAATTAATTGATTTGTCGTGGGTTGAACTGACACTCGGTGGCCTTTAGGTCGGTGTGCACTGTTGGTGTTTAAGCAGCGAAGCGAAGTAAAGGGAAGGGCAGCCAGCAATTCAACCATCTTTTATTGCCCGCAGATTCATGTTACATGCTCTGCTGTAGAGAAGGAACACTTGAAAGGAACACAAGGGTCATCCGATCCCGCCAAACGTGCCTCTGCTAACCCGGCTCCAGCAGCCCAGGCACCAGGGCGCCTGTGACTCCCTGCACCTCAATAATGCCTTTGTCTTAACAGACACACAAACGCACACAACCAAGTCTGAATCAGTGGGCGCTGGACATTTTTGTGGGCTCTCATCTTCTACAGACAGGACACTGGCAGATGCTTATCACATTTGCTGCTGCAGATTCTACTGGTGCACCAGCTTGTTAACCCCACTGTAGTGCCAGAAGTGCTATTAACGAGAATATGTGTCGAACTGAAAGAGGAGCGAGTCAAATGTTTCACATCTACTTTTGGCTGTGTGAGTTTTTGGAAGCATAGTGTGTACTGCCACTTGAACCAGCTGATTAAAGTGTTGGTTGATGTTTGGTGGAGTTCCATGAGCTGTTGTTTTTTTTTAAGATCGCTGTTGTGTTAATACATAAACAAAACACTACTAGCAGTTTAAGAATTAGTCTAGACTTGTTTTTTTCCCCCCTTACCTTTCTTTTATAATCGTCCTACTCAAAGTCTCGAGCTTTCTCCATCTACCTAACTCTATAGGAATTGTTTTTTTAATTTTTCTTTATATGAATAATAATTTTCATTCTTTCACTGAATCCATCACCATTTTCTCTTCTCAGTGTTTGATTTTTATAATGCAAGTGTCTCGTTTTAAAGGCTTAGTCGGGCTGAATTAATTTGTATACCTCCATCTCTGTATTCTCCAAAACTTGGTGAAGAACAAGCAACTGATGAACAAGTGAGAGCAGCTTTGGGCCACATGCTTGCCTGACGTTTCAGGACCCGCAGAGACTTCCATCAGAAAATTAATGAAATCAATGTATATATAGTTGTGATTTTTTATTACTTTAAAATGTTTTCCTGACCTCCAATCATGCTTAAGGTGATTCATTAACCATATTAAGTGGATATTTTGGTGACTTGGTTTGGTTTACTATGCTTAAACTTTCTTTTCTGGTGATAATGTCTGGTCTCAAAAGAGGTTTGGTTATCTCTGGCAGCCAACTGAATCACTGTATAGCTCCTTTTTAGCAGCTTAAGGCGGTCAGAAATGGTCCAGGATTCAAATTAAACAGATTAAAAACAACCTTATTGTTTGATTATGCTGTACGATTAACTAATCTATGAACCTGAACTTCATTATTACCCTACAATTGAAGTTAATGCTAGTATTAATATATAACAAGCTGTAAGGGCTGTCATTTTGTCATGTATTCTATACTCAGCATATAAAGTCTATCTCTCTTGCACAAGGTTAAAAAAAAAGAACTCACAAATTCAAAATGCATATTTTACAGGGTTGAAAGAGGAGGTATCGAACTTTGAAAATGATCATTGTATCCAGATAATTTAATTATTAATACTTTTTGGAGTTTAATCTGACAACCCTACTAGCCATGCGTCATTTCACCAATGTTTCATGTAACAATCTATATTCTCACTGGTTCAGTCTTGGCTGTACAAGAACCAACATATTATCACGGTGCACCAGATGTTTTGAATGTGTTATTATATTATTACTCATCATGTTTTAAGATGTAAAGCCAAACTCAAAATTTAATACACTTTTAAAAGTCAACATTTGAAAAAAATAACCACATCTCTTTCAAGTTAAATTCCCTTTCGGCAGTTTGTTGCCTGTAATATTAATTAACACGGTGGTATTTTTTTTTTTTTTTACATTTCTGGCTAGTGTGGTACCGCACAAGAGCAGCACCTGAGGTGCTGTGGAGTCCTTAAAAGCCCTCTTTGTCACGTACGCAGAGGTAAACACATCCAGGGCAGATGTGGACGAGCGCGAAAGTACAGATCGCTTCTTTAAAGAGCTGTTTAGTGTGGGGCCTAATGAGAATGAATCTGAGGACCATCAGCACCGAGGAAGTCATCGGTGTTGGCCACACTTTGGCTTCATTAGCGAGTGCTTTTTATCAGAATCAGCGCCAGTTTATGTGGGAAAACGCTGTTCACGTCACCCCGGTGGGATTTATTATAGACTGGGTGGAGGCCACTCTCACCTGATGGATAGAACTGTAGCGCTCGTTCTAGGGGGACCAAAAACACACCGACAACCTCAGATTAAGATAAGGTGTTACAGGAGAGTCATTGATGAAAATATTTTAATAATTTATCAATGTTGTGATTAAAAAAAACACTTTGAATCACTTCTTATTCCCACTAAACCAGGTGCCCAACTAATTATTTTGTTAAGTGTGAAGGGTCATCCGACTAAACTCAACTTTTATTGTCCTTGTGTAGATCCAGATCGTTGAGCTGCCCAGTAAAATCCAAGTCTCCTCTCTGGTACCGGACACCAAGGTTGGAATGGTCATGTGCATTAAACTGTGGCAGGTAAGACTTTGATACACTAAATAAGTAAAAAATGTATATTCCATGGAAAAAAAGGATTGTTGCTTTGCCTCAAATCAAAAAATAAGACTATGCATAGTTGACGATACAAGAAAAAAAAAATTGGAGGGCAAAAAATGTATATATCAGTGTGCATTAGAAAATGTGTTGCATTTTATGCTTTAATAGAAAAGTTTATGCCAAAAGTCTGTATAATTTTAAAATCTATTTTGTCATAAAACATTAAACAAATGATTCCCTAACATTATTAAATATATCCTATAATCCCTTCAGACCTTCATCGTGTCCCTCTCCCCCATTTTCCCCTTTTTTTTTCTCTTGTTTGCTGCGTCATATATTTGCTCATTTTGCTGTACATTTCTGTACATTCTGTACTTGTTTTACTTGGCCTTGCAAAGTCGTGGTAAGGTAAACAAATCTGCCGGTTCAGGCACGATTAGTAACCCAACATTTAATTTCAGGCATTTTTTTTACTACAACTGTTTGTTCTCAGTTGGCAAATCATCCCAGAACTATAATTAGAACGTCAGCGAATGCCGGATTTAACTCCTGCATATTAGCCCGCAGCTGTACATCCAAGCTGATCCCAGCGAAATGCTGTCGAAAGTTTTCCATCCCACTATTGTAATGAATGCCTGTAATTATTTTAAGGTAAATTGTTAACCTTTGGGATCAGGGTCTTCAGGGGAGGGTGTTTTTTGTGAGTTCCTAAAAGACTGGATGGCTTTAATAAACCAGATGCAAACACACGTTATTTATCTTCCTTTGTTCAGCACAAAGCTTGGAAGGACTTTAATAATTCAAGCACTGAAGCCCCAAAGGTGACATTCTGTTTGCCATGTGATTAGATGTAGACGAGTCGCAGAGGCTCCGAGCACATTCTGCCATTTGTATCTGCGCTCATTTCATTTGTTCCCCTTTGATTTTAGTGTCACACCCACCTTTCATCGTCTGATTTATGGACTCGGCACAGCGTTGAGTGCCAGGAAACATAATGATCAATTATGTCGGTATAAATTGTAGAATATCAATGTAATACAGTGCAGGCAGCTGTCTCAACTTCAAAGCTAAAAAGTACCAGAAGATTCTAAATCATTTCAGGATTGTGCTCTGCAGTGATAAAGCTCATCTTGTGGAAATTGTGTATCTGGGTCTGTGGAGTTCTAAAAAGGTTAATCACACTCTTGATACAACACATTAAAAATGGTTTATCTTTTTTTTGCTTTTGATACTTCCAGAGCAGTCACTCATAACAACTGTTTTACTCGATAATGTGATCAAACTTCTAGCTGTTGAACCGATGAAGCATGTGAATCATGTAATATTGATGTGTAACATCTGTTCACAAGTCCTTTACAATTCGTTTTGTCACCCCAAGTCAGTTCACGCAATAATTTTTTATGTCAACTTCAGTATAATAAGTGCAACTATGGATAAACGCAGAAAATATTTTATTCATGCTTTCATTATTTTTCATAACAATTAAATGGAAAACTTTTTCTTTGTACTGTGGGAAATGGAAGTAATCCATATTAATCACAGGATTAGGCAATTTCCAGAATGCTGAACTGACTTAATGGGCAGGCCTTATGACAAAGAAAGAAGCCCATTGGTTAATTTTGTAACCAGTAGAAGGCTAGTCCAATCAAAGGTGGACTTACACAAACGGTGCTTCTGGAATCGTCTAGTGTCAATACAATTCTGAATGTAGTTATATTAACAGAATACCAAATTATAAAAGAAAATTGTGATGGAGTGAACTGATGACGTTTGCTTCCTCATCGCTCTTTTTCGGTGCGACATGTTGATTCTGCAGCATTACGACAGTTCATGAGACTTGATCTATAATGGTAGCAATGTAAAGAATAAGCTATTCTAAAGATCGGGCTTTACAATCTAATGTAATGTTCATTGCAAAGATGGCCAGTGAAACTGAAAGCAGCTGACTGATGTCAAATGAGTCATTTATTTGCATTTTAGCCCTTAAATATTATTGGAATATCAACCAGAATCTATTTCGAAAGGGGAGTTAAGGCCCACTTATGTTTGGGTCCGCAGTTACCATTGCAAAGAGGAAATGCCCATCGGAAGAGCTCCAGACAAAGACAGGATTTACCCTCTAATGATCAGTTGCTAATATGTTTGCGTTATGGTTAGATTCTGAGTTTTCCTTCAGTTGACTCCATCGGTTTTTACTTGGTTGATGCTTATGAATAAGAGGCAGTTCAAAGCATGTTTGGGAATACAAATTAGCGAGTTATTTAAACCCATCAGTCTCTGGTTTGAGGGTTTCCTTATGAGGAGGTGAAGAAGATTTCACCATTGACTTGTATGGCTTCTGGACACTTGTCCTCTGAGTGTCAGTCCTGTTCAGAACTAGCAAAGGAGAAAAACTTTGACTTGAAACTGTAGAACAGCCCTGAGTTGAATTAACTTTCACGTGGCTGAGGTGAGAACATTTTCTGATATTATGTTTTAGGGTTGCCAAGTAAAACCTGGTAACGATATGGAGACTCTGGAATGGGAAGTTTGATTCTTGTTTTGGAAATGGGAACTGGTACAGAGAAGCCAATAAACTGCTGGGTGTCCATTTTGGTTTCTAAGAGTCCCCATTCTTGTGATTATCAAACTTCATGTTGCTGGAGGAGATCAAGTGATATTCTTGTTTTTTGTTTTTTCTTCTCTGGACATCCAAATGAACCTCCATCATGTAGAAAGAATTGCTCAGCTGGAATCAGTAGAAAATGTTAAACGACATGTCAAGTTTAATCCAGCCTCTCTTCAACCTCTCACCCTGCGCTCGTCCAATGTCAGCCAAAACTTCTGTGGCGCTTTCCTCAATAGTTTTGTCTGTTTGGTTTGAGCGTGAGTTCGGCAAACATGAGGAAGAATGCTCGTCGACATGTGGCTCTGCACAGTTCCAAGGCTCAGCCAGAGGAGCAGCGGTGATGTACGACGTGCGAGGACTTTAACAAGAACAGAGGCTGGCGGGAAAGAGGAAATGTTCCTATACAGATATCCATCACCCTCAGCTCATCACCTAGCTGCCTCGTGGCAGTGACATCATGGCGGACCAGGACACAAACCAGAGGAAACGATTGGTTCCTCATGTTGCCGCAGTGACTCCCTGGAAGTAGCGCTGACCACATCAGGGAACGAGACATGATGGAGTTTGAGTTGTTGGTGAAATGTGACCGTGATACAGAGGATGGAAAGAGGAAGAACACAAGCTAGGGTTCTTGTACTTTAGAACAGAACAATCTTTTTCCCCAGTTCAATGTCAGTGTTATTTTCAAGAACTTGCCTTTTAGATAAAAACATTAAAAAGTAGAATTTCACCAAGATACAAACAAATACATGACGAATACAATCATAATAACGCTGATCAGCAGACATTCTAGGCGGGTAGAGTTTTTTATAACGGGGTTATCGTGTTACGACACTTGTGAAGGTAATACTCTATGTAGCTTTCTTTTAGTAAATGCCTTATGTTGGTAAAAAAAAGAAGAATTTAATGACAAAGAATATTGACATGAATTACAGAGAATATGTAAAAATCACAAGATATCAAATGAAACCATGAGTTTTACCTGTAATCTAGCATAAAAATTACTTTAATCTTCAGTCTACTTTTATGCATTCTGTAGTCTGTGTTTTCTTTTCTTTGCACCTTTTTTTCTGCTGTTCTTTAAAAATGATGGGTGGCTGATTTACACGTGTCATTTTGTGCAGTTTGTGATCATACTTTCCAAGAAGGATAATCATCCTTATTGAATATGCTACATTTCATGCTACAATATAAGACATTAAGATTAGATGGACTACACACAGCTACTATTCAATATATAAAGGTATTGCTTATATTCATTGTTAACATCTTCAGTAATCTTTAATTTCCAAATTAACATTGAGGTTGTATTGTATAATAATTGAGTTTAATTCAGAATCTCTCTTCATTTAGCTGCTTGTGGTGAAAGTTTCCCAGATAAAAGTTATTTTATCTATCTTGTTATTTAGGACCACTGCATATGCATCCTGTAACTTGTAGCATATTAAATGAGGATGATAATAGCTGAGCCTGAAATTGAGTACTAAGTGTTTTCCAGTCGGCTGTCCTAAGAGATTATGAATCATTTAGACAGACATCATCAGTGGACTAATCCGATCAGTTCTATCATCCACTGAGGAGAAAGTACTAGAAAAAAAGATTGAAATTGCGTCTTTCATTCTGATATAATAGGCATAATACCTCCAGACACAAATTCTGATCCCAGCAACTTCAAACTGTAGTGCCTGTCCCACCAGCCGCCATCCATCTTTTCCTCCTGCTCCTCCACGCTGACGCATCTCCTCCCAGAACTCCACTCCGGCGGAGAGCTCTCTTGCTACAGAGCCTTCCTAGGATATAATGAATTAGGTGTCTAACCAGGGTTCCCTGACCTCTGACCTGTGACATCATCCATCATGAAGACCCTACACTTAAGTGAAACGGTGGGCCCCAAGCCGAGAAAACGCTTAGCCTGGACCTGGGCGGCAAGCAGGGGCCACTGATTTTCACTTGTTTTTATTTGTTTTCATAATCCCTTAGTGTTCGTGCTGGCTGATGTGTTTGGAGGGAATACATGACTCTGTCTATAATTTGTTTCAAGCCAGACGAAGAGAAATGAGCGGTGTTAAGTGAGAAGAGGACTTGAAGATGGATGGAAAAGTGGCAATGTTGGGCCCCTCGCACATATGGAAGACATTTCTCTCTTCAGCCGTGCAGTCGCTGTGACTTCAGAGAAGTTATTCTCATGAAAAATATGATTGTTAAAAAGACAGAGTGAATCACTTAGAGCTGGATCACGCCTTCATGTAATCAGTGGAATGCTAAGAAAGCTTCTTTCTCTTGATATCCTTGTCCACCTTCTTTTGCTGCCTGTGAAGATGTATGAAGTCCTTTTTATCAGTTCACCTGCATGTCTTCTTTCGTCCCAAGTGATTTATAAGCTCAGTGTTTTGCTTCTCACACTCATCTGATCCTGCAGAGGAAGCCAGCACGCTGAGGTTATCAACCACTTCTGACCTTTAGTCATTCATCATTTATTGAAAATTCAATAGTGACACATTATCATCTTAATAAGAAGGTATAGGTAAATAGTAAAAACCTAAGGCTTAGAAGTATATAATGTATGTGTATTTATTATACTTCCTTATAAGAGATTTTACCCTGTTCATTTTTTTTAATTAATTTTCAAAACATAATAAGATGAATTGTTTTATAATATAATATTCTATATTTATTAGTTTTATTTTTAGCTGTTGCTGCTTGATTGATTATTAAAATAAAATGCATGTGAAAACCTTTATCATTTTTCCAAAAATGATAAACAAAATGGAATCTATTTTTCTTTGTACTTATTATATTATGTTTATGTGTTCATGACTTTAAAATATAAATATTTGGACTTATTTATGTACCAATATTGACATTTTCTTTAGTAAAATGTTTGCCTTATTTTTGTTGTTGCTAATCTAGCTGATGGTACGTTGAAATGCTGAACCTTATTATTACTATTTAAGTTGTGGAATCAACAATTCTTAGTTGTGACATCACGGTATTCTCCAAAAATGTTTTCATCCCCAAAACTCATGTCATGACTGTGATCAACTTGACTTCTATTAACTAGCAGATTTTGTTTGTGGTGCACACTAGATGCTTCATCTGAATAAACGGTTTACAAAAAGTAAAATATTTAAGGTTAAGTTGTGTAATTCTGAAAAACTGAAGCTAGGGAATTTATTTAAGTATAGTTTTTCTAGCGATCGGAAGCTGTTCTTGGGGATTTTTGTGATAAATTCATAATTTTCTATAAAGTGATCGGAATCACTTATTAATAGCTTCAAAACAACCCTGTGTCTGAGGCAGAACTTCTTCTAAGTCCACACGCTGACAACAGGGCCAGCAGCTCAGTCGTACAGATGAGGAGTAAAGTGATCTGTGGTGTAATGGAGTGCTGGAAAGTGTGAGCAGCAGGCTGATGAATGGAGCCCACAGCGAACTTCAAGTGTCAGCAGAAGCTTCCAGGATGATAACCTCTGCTCCTCTCAGCTTCCAGTGGGTTCTCTGGGTCTGTCTGTGCGGCGGTCTTACTGTCCTCTCTTATCTCTCCCCCTCCACTTCCAGCCAGACCGAGGTCGTGCACCTCTCCTGCTGGCCGGCTACGAGGACGGATCTGTGTTGCTGTGGGACATAACCCAGAAGACCACGCTCAGTCAAATCAAAGCCCACCCTGAGCCAGTTATGTGCCTGACCTTTGACCTCGCTCGTCTGAGAGGCATATCAGGATGTTCGGAGAAGAGCCTTTCTCCGTGGGTTCTGGACGAACAGAGTAACCTGCAGGTCAGTAAGATTCTGAACGCTTGAATAATTAATTTAGTAAAAAACCACAGAACCACACAGTTGTTATTCCACAATAATCTACCATTTATTTGTCCATCGACTGATCGTCTGCACTACAATCACTATCCCCAGCTTACCCTTCTTAAATAAAAACAGTTTTTAAAAACTCATCATGTAGACGGAGGCGAGCGAAGGTTTCTCTTTCTGCAGCAGCTATTGAACACATCAGGGGCCGGAGAGGAAGAGGCTCAGCAGGGCTTCAGGCTATAAATCAGCTGATGGTTACACAGTGTTGGCAGGGCCAGAGGCTAAGAGTTGTCACTTGAGACAACTACCACCCACCCTGGTGTGTACTCTCCCATCATGCACCGATCGTCACACTATATACATCATGAACACCAGTTCAATTAGTTTGTCCAGTTAAGAAATCTTGGATGTTATCGGCTACTTTAAGGTGAAGGTTCAGATGAATAACTTACATTTTAATAAAATGAAATTATGGTAATACATTCATAATGTGTTGTCAACATAAACATGACTATGTTATTCAAGCTTTTTTTGCTTGTTTACAGATTATTTTTCAAATATAGAATTAAGTTGCAATAATAAATTATAGTAACAACAAAAGTTAGTGTTGCTTTTTCTTTTTTTAAATATCATTATTTGGCTAAATATATTCTTACACATTTGTATATGTTTCTTATCTGTATGCAAACATGTTCACTGCATTATTTAATATTTCTATTAAAGATTTCATCTATTTTCTGAGACCTGAGAAATTCTTACTGAATAATTTTTCTCATCAAACTAAATATTTAGATGTATATAGTTCTAATGAAAAACAAAAAAAAAGAAAGCATGTTGTTTTTCATGCACATGATTTAAAATAAAATGTAAAAAATGGGATTTGGGAATTAAATAATTAATTAAAAAACATGAAAAGATTATAAATGAATCATAAGCCCTTTGCGGTAATTGTAATGATTAGTGTTATTTATTGTTATCATTATTGTTATAAAATGATTCTCATTTGAACATGAACATGTTAGAGTCATCGCCATTATACTATATATATATATATATATATATATATATATATATATATGAATAGTTCACTATTCATTCACTATTTTTGCTCTGGCTTCTGGAAAGAGGCTGTGGAGCATCATGAACACAACCAGACTAAGAACATGTTCTGTCCCTCAGCCATCAGAATGTTTTGTGTGTAAAACTGAGTAGAAGAAAATGGACAGGATTTTGGCTTTTGTTAAAATTTTAGCGCCTTCAAAGTTTTCATAGCAACTAACAAGATCTAAAGCTGCTCCGGGCAATGTGTGGAGTTATTGTAAATTCAAGAATCCACTTAAATTAAGCTCTTTGCTTTTGGAAATTAACTCTTTAATTCATATTATTGCTCAGTCATGTGAACAACACACAGATTCCTTTGAGAAATGTTATTTGAACATGAAATCAATTAAATGTACCACGTTCATTTAATAAGTTGACAATTGCCATGTAGATTTGCTCACGTTTGTACTAGTATTTTTCAATTGTATTGTTACTTCCAGAAATCAAGTGGTAGTAATAGTATTTTTAGTGCTGATTTTTTTTCCCGCTTTTATGGGCATCTGTAACTAATTTCGCTCCATTCCTCGTGAATAAATTGACCATTAAAGCTCATTCTATCCTTAAATCGATTAATTCTTTTCACGAATTATGAATCTCTAAAGTGTTGTAACAAAGATAAGTCGTAACAGTGAGGATTCAGAATCCTTTGTCTGTGTGTCGTCGCTCAATCACAGAGCTAATAATTCATTTTCCATCACAGCCAAGGCTTCAGAGACTTAGCGCCTCATTGGCAGACATGTTTTCTCTTCGTTTCATGAGCTGGAAGACAATTTGCAGCCAAACCCCAAGACTCGGGCTGCGAGCTTCACTCCAGCTCTATTATTCTTTCCAGAGACTTTAACAAATGAATGCTTGAATTAGAAGCATTTGCGTCCCCTCGTTCTTGTCTCGCCCCAAAATCCTCTCTGCACAAACACTGCTAAAGACTCGATACGATATTCACGAAGCAGGATCAGTCGGGTTTATTATTCTCGAGCAACAAAATATTGATTCAGCACATAATCCAGGATGAAGATGAGAGGAAAAAAGCACAAGAAGAGGAAAAGGATCCAACTGGGGCTTTTAAATTATCCCAAAGTGCAGCTCAGTGTGACGTCCAGACAGCGATCCTCAGTTCTTCCCACAAAAGTATTTTTGTGCGGCAGTGGTAGCGGGGGGAACTCGCCGGGTGGCGCGGCCGGACCGTGGGTCCTGATGGACGACCCGTGAGAGGTAATAAAAATATCAAAACCTCGGAGGCCCCCTAAGCAAACAAAAAACACATCTGCAGTGGAGGGAACAGTAGTTCACAGTGGGAGGCTGCAATAAAGGCTGAGGAGGCTGTAAGTGCCACAGTATAACGCTCCACACAGATTACCCCGACGGACCTGCTGGACACACGACGCTTGCGGTGAAAAGAAGGGGAAACTGAACGTGACACAACACAGTGCAGTTATGATTAACTGCTGCCGGGCGGTGTGTCGGTGAAGTTATCAAGGCCAGATAACGCCTGATAGCCTGAAGGATGGAGGTTAATTTATCACACATGGCTTCCACGGCGCTTTATCTGCTCCCGGACTGCCAGTCTTTTCATTGGCACTGTTGCATCATCTTCTCCTCTTCTTTTTTCATTATATATTGTTTAAGTTTCTCGTTATCAGTCAAGACTGTATTCCAAACAAAAGACTTGATATCATTATGTCCTTGTGCTGGAACAGAACACATGGTCTTTGTCAGAGAATCCATCCGTCTAATAGGTGGGAGAGAACACACACTCGTTTACATTGGAGCGCTTCAGGTTGAAGACATTTGTTTTAATAGGAATTTGGCACCAAACCTGTCAGCAGTTATTTGCCGCTAATTACTTGGCAATATTTTGTCATCCTTTTTGTTGAAGTCTGCAATTATTATTATTATTTTTTGGTCCGAATAGGTTTCCTGCTTTAAAAGTGCAATATTGACCTTAAGCAAAGCTAAGAAAGTGTCTCGTTGATTCTATCTTTCTCTCTGTTTTTCCCCTGATATAAGATCACTTCCTGATTCAAACTTGTTTTGGCTTGAAATATTGGTCCAGTCCAAGATGAAGTTCTGCAAGAGAAGTACAACGATCAACAAGTTGGATGACACATTTGAAAAAATTCAAGAAAAACTGTAATGAAAACGATTTAACTGGGAATCGGGCAAAGTTTGCGTGTGTTTTAATTACCAATATTTAAATGTGTTTGATGATCTGAAACAGATAGTGTGGAAAACATGCAAAAAAAATGAGAGATCAGAAAGAGCATTTTTTTTTACACAATTTTACGATACGGTTACTTTTTTCACACGCTTTAAACCCTACATCTTTAAAAAAAAAAGTGCAGCTAGTTTTCCGCATTACCGGCCTCCAGGAGGCGCTCTATCGGGAAGAGCAAGAGTGAGACTGTAGAGATAATGTGCTGAGTAAGATGTTAGTTTAATTGCGTTTTAAACAGTCAATTTGTGTCAGATTTACACACCCTCATGGTGGAAAACACAGAGAGAAACGTATATAATGTAGGTTTCAATTTAAAGATGACATACATTTGGAGACTGCCGTGTAAAGAACTGATTCAATGCAAGTTTTCAGAGGTGAGGCAGAAGACTTTAACTTGCAAATGATGGTTCTCATGGACTATTGGTTTGACTGTTTTTTTCATCTAGCCGTGTAACTGTGGTATTACACAGTTACTGGCACTGTTCATAGGAAAAACATGGTTAAAATCGGAAGTTACTTTTCTGCTTAAATGTAGTTGGTGTGGCTCATGTGTAGGTGTCTGGATATTACAGTAAATATTTTTAGATTTGTGCCTTTTAATCTGTTCCGCTCAAGCTAACGGTTAAAGGGTGTTGCTCTTCCATTAAGCTCGAATGGACACATTTCTAGGCGGCCACTCTTACGTTATTGACAGGTGGTGTCGTAACTTCCTCTCAGGGAACAAAAATAAGGTTTAAATCACACATGGCTGACAGCGGCTGATGACAGTGATTTGCAGGTGGATCCCCTGGACCTTATTTTGGGTGAATGCAAAAGTATTTTCGACACATCTGTCACTTTTTACAACTGAGGAGGTCATTAAACTTGACCTCTGCTTGTCAAGAAGTCAGTATTTTACTTAAAATATGTATACCACAGCGCTCTGTCATATACATAAATTCTAAGTCTTCCTATTCAGGACCCTCCCAGTTTTTCGCCTGGGACCATCGATTGTTTGACACATCCATCTCCTGTCAGCCGGGGCCGACCTCTGACAGGCGAGGTGACAAAAGGCTGTAATCTCCCCTCTCTCAAGTGTGATTCAGCGTC
This sequence comes from Callionymus lyra, assembly GCF_982586985.1. Lineage (NCBI taxonomy): Eukaryota > Metazoa > Chordata > Actinopteri > Syngnathiformes > Callionymidae > Callionymus > Callionymus lyra. The sequence continues at coordinate 21,224,610 of NC_141818.1, forward strand.
AGGGTGTGGCAGAAATACCTGCACAAATACCTCCCAGCTGCTCTGCTTTAGTGAGTGAGCGATGATGGGAAGTTTCAGTAAATCAGTGCGAACGCCAAGATTTGGTGCCGCGACCGAAGCGAAGACAAGGAAGAGAAGTGGAGCAACGCTCGAATGGAATCTGCGTAAAAATTGTTTCTTTTTGGAAACCTCCTCTACCTGTGAGGTTTTTTTACTCCCCCCAGACGATCTTTGAAAAACAAAACAACATTTTTTTTATCAGCTAGCTGATGTGCAGTCGTGGCGTGATGTCCTCTGACAGTTGAGAAAGCTGGTGTTTGGACAGCCCGTCGGATGTCGGCGAGCGCCAACACTGGCCGGGAAAGAGTGCTTCGACAATACGGATAAATAATGATGAGGCCCACAGGAGCATTCTGAGATATTTGGGAAGCAAAAGCAAGACAAATAACTGAAGATTCAGGGTTACACTTAATAAATTTAATTACTCGCCATACTCTGGTAAACGGAATTGCAACAGGAAAGAATCTATTCGTAGTCTGACAGAAATTTAGCAGAAAAAAAAACTGGCTGCTTGAGAGTGAGCGATATGGCAGCTGTAGTGCAGGAACACTGAAGACATCTAAACCAAGAAACAGATGTTTACTTTGCACTTATCACTACATTTGGGATGTATGTGTTTGTCTTATAAGATATATATTTTTGTTAAGGACTCTACAGTAGGAAGTCCCAATGCTTATAGTTTATTCCATTATTGATGAAATGTCTCGCATGTGAGATGAGTGAAGAAATTTGATACGTTACCTTATGCTGGATAGTTTTATGATTCTATTGCAAATATCCAAAACCGATGGCTAATAATGGAACCATCGTGCTAGATGTGGAAAGACAGCACCTCACTGTCATGTTGTGGAATCACTCAAGTCCTTTAGCCCCAGACTCACACCTGAAGATATGTTTGCAACATGGAAAATACAACTAAATCAATGTAAATCCATCAGAGGAGTCGTACAAAAGTGGGGACCTAGTTTTCTGCAAGCTCTGCCTCACTAAAGTAGGATTGCCTGCTATCTTAAACAAGTCCGATTATTTTATTACACAGGAAAACTGTGAAAAGTGAAGTGAAATTCGCTTCACTTACTTGACAATATTATTGTCCAGAGCCTCACATATTGTTTGACACTGAACATTACTGGTGCAATGCGTGTGGACCGTCGCACATTTGGATTGGAACATTTCATAATGTCATCTTCAAACAAATAATCTGATGTTTTATTTAGAAGCTCGCTGACACAATAAATATTTGTTGCAATCCTACTCTATGGGCAAAATTTATGACAGAGAAATCTATGGGTAATTTTCTTACTAGTTGAGGTTCTTGTCCTGTCACAGCTGGAACTTCAAATTCATCGCTTCTGTAATAATAAATAATGTGTAAATGTACCAATGGAAAAACTTCACATGAATAATATGATACGATGCAAGGCAGATTCTGCAGATTGCGCTTTTGGTGAGAGTTATTGATATTTGCAGGTTTAACAATAACCAGATCTAATAAAACTCGTACATACAGTATTGAATAATTTGTCCTAAAATGATAGTAATACGTGTGGTATTGTTTTTAATCTGTGTTGGAAAATAAATTCAACGTTAATTAACAGTACATCCATACATAGTGATGCAGATGATTGTAATCCTCTTCCACAACAAACTTCTTCACAGACGACAGTCGTACCTACTTCCACTGTTTCTAGATTTCTTGAACGTATTCTACTCTCTTTTCAGACCACTCCTATTCTGGAAAGCTTTTTTCAATGTAACACTATAATACTGTAAGACTATAATTAAAATTAAAGCTCCCCGGAATTATAAAACAAACATATATTTCAGTTCAGCTGCACTTTGGCTCCCCCCCGACTTTCTCTGGCCGTGCTTTAGAACGTCAGAACCATTATCCCCGCCAGCGTCCCTGATGACGGAGCGTTACTTCATCATTAGCCGTTTACTGCTCACGATTGACCCCTTAATGAAACAAATGCCTTTTTCCTGACACAAAGTATGGAAGCAAAACAAACAAAAACAGACACTTAAACCCATCATTATCAGGCCGCTAATTCGGAGCAGATGGAAAGGCATACCAACTTCTTGAGGTAATGACAAAGACCCAAACAATCCGCCCCCCCCACCCCCTTGTCAGCGTAGCTTGTTTGGTTTGTCACTGTAGACACAGCAAATAAAGGTTTACTTGACAACAATTGGAAAGTGTTCAAGTTAAATGATCTGATATTCTGTTTTGATCAATGACATTCTTCTCGCAAGATGCATTCCATGATATTCACTCGGGCCGTCAGTACCTGGCTTATGTCTTCCACATGCAGCTTGTGGATACTCTCAGTCTGGAACAGGAGCAACAAGATAAATTCTACAATGTCTCTTCCTATCCAGAGCCATTAGTCTCCCCAGACACGGCTTATGAAGTCCATTTTTATGCTGCCCAATATAATTTAATCTCCTACATCCAGATGTTGGATTCTGTGATCCAGTTGAGATTCTTAAGAAAGTATTTTTACTCCAAAGATATGGCCCTCGGAGCAGGCGCTTTAGATCATAATCGTAGCTCCCATTCGTTATAATATGTCAGAAGGTTGCCCCTTTAGAAAGATGGATCTTGTCCTTGGGACATTATAGATCACTGCGAGAGGCGGCTGTGGATAATCTTTAGCAGGCAGAGGATACAAGAGGATTCATCGGGTCTCTTCTCCTGCTGACCAGACCTTTCAGTACGAATGCAATTTATCTGAAGCGCTCAAGGCAAAGACAACTTAGCAAACATGGATTTCACTCTCTTGCTTGCAGACACTGACAAAGGTGACCCACTGTGCTTCCAGAATAGGCCTCCTTAACTCCAAACCAAATATTAGGACGGAGAGAGACTCACTCTCGGCCCTCGTGCCGTTATGTTTTATGGCCGATGATTGAGTCTCCGGAGGATTCGCTGGGATCCACCAGTCATCTGAACCGTACTCTCGGACCTCTGTCATCAGATCAGCTGATAATCACTCCTACGTTGTGTTTAGGTTGGCCTCGCTTTCGTAGACGGCAGTGATTAATAGACTCGCTGACCTCATTTGTATGTCTGATGTGTTTTTTTCTCCTTTTTTATGAGGGATAATTGTCTCTATAATATTCCAGCAACGATTTTTTCAATAAAATGTGGAAAAGAAACAGAGATGACGTTGAATGAAGGGAGATGTATAGATGGATGATTAGCAAAACATTTAAATTAAATTTAAACATGGTCCAAAATTAAAATTCAAATGAAATTGGGATTTTTTTTTTCCATTTACACGTATCACACATTTTCTCTTTTGTATTAAGACCTAATTTGTAAAGCGAATTCCAGATTAAATCAATCTAGTGGTCTTTATTTATACATTTGCCTTTCAACACAAAGAGCAGAACTGAAGAAAAGCTCCTTTTAAATTGGAGTGTATGTGTGACTGACTTTTGAGCTATTTTGAGATTCTTAACAATCGGAAAACTGAAAAAATCTTGACTAGAAAAAAACAAACCTTTTGTTTTCTTAACACAAACTTCACAAATGGTTTTATAGTGTGTGTGTTTTAATAACAGCCTCACTAAAATAATCTACTACACCAAATCAATGATCAACTCATCAATCGCATCATCTTCATCTGTCACCTACATGTTACCAGATAAGAAAACAGACGCCCATTCGACCACAAAACGACTTCCAATCATCCACCTTAACACCTTCGCCTATGGTTTTACAGATGCAGGATCAGGTCCCGCTCGTGAACCCTGGGGTCTCCCAACTCGCCATCCGAGATGACGGGAAACTCTTGGCGTCAGCAGGTTGGGATCACCGCGTGCGAATCTTCGGCTGGAAGAAGCTGCGACCACTGGCGGTTCTTCAATACCACAGCGATATGGTTCTGAGCGTGGCCTTCTCCGACCACACTGACTCCAGGAAAAGGCTTTTGGCTGCCGGATCCAAAGACCAGCGCATCAGTCTGTGGTCCATCTACAGCGAGGGAAGTGACTCTGGATGAGCAAAGAGCTGTAGGAGATGAGTCTATTTGCTGACTGAGGACCTGTCGGTTAAGGTCTTCTGGAACGGAAACTCTTGACATTTAATGCATTTAACAAAGTGCACTTTTGCTTTCCCAGACATCCCGGTACCAGCCATTGTCCATTTGGAGATTTGGATTAATACTGTTTTTGGGTCTTCCTGAAGAAATTACTGAAAGTCTGTATAAGTACTTTCCAACATGTTTTTTTCTATACCTCAATGCACACAACCAAAGATGTTTTGTAGGATTCATCTAGAATGCTGTTGTAAAATGTTATTATTAGCATTTGAGTTAAGTGCACCACAAATGAACAATCTTCCACAAAATATTATAAGTTGTGTTATCCTCAATGTTATGATATAGAAACGAAAATGTTTTCCTCTTTTTTCTTGTGTACAACATTACTTTGTTACTAAATCAACACCTTCGAAATCCAACAGCTTCTCAAATCCAGACAACTACTCATGTGAAATTGACTAAACCTGTAGCTGTATTTCTCCTCTGAAACTTGTTTTTCGGCATTTTTAAGATTCTTAAATGAAGGTTAACAAGATTATTACAGTAAAATCTTCGAAACTACGATATTATTTTAATTTTTAAAGAGAAAGGATCTTCATCAAAGTAGGTATTAGCAGGAGTTGGCAATTTGGCCAAATGCAGTATCTTACCTTGTTTTTTCATTAGAAAAGTCAATACAAATCTTGAGATTTTTCACCTGATCTTATTTATTGGTTTTATCTTCATAGTTTTTTTGGCATTTAAAATATTGTTTCTCTTGAATACCATCAAATCCACATCCTGTATTATCCTGGAAATGTTGCTAAAGTGTGTTTATTTTTCAAGTTATGTGTAATTTATTTAGATTTAATTTAATGTCTCAATTTGTCACACAGCTGGTCATTTAGACATGATGGTGGGTTCCAAAGACGTATCATTTGAGAAACTCCTTGTCTATTAGATTGGAACACTTGAGCCACTCTGTAAAAAATGGTCTCTTTCCTGGCATAGATCTTCACGATGTTTGATTAGCTGAAAGGATCCTGTGACAACTTGGGCTCGATGCGTATAATTTTTCATGATGTGATTAGTCATTGAGGAGAAATCTTTTTAATATTTGAACAATGTTTTCTCCATCGTTACACATTATGACATGGATACGGATTGATTTCCCAGATTTTAATGTTTAGCTGAATAAACAGAACCTGATTTCCACTTGTCATTCTGGTTTCTAATCACTCAAGCATTGAGAGCAGCGTGTTGACTTATCTGACGGGTGATCTGCTCCAGTGGACTTGAATCTGAGGAACAGGACTCACCTGAGCAGCCTCCTAATCCTGCCCTGTTATTCTTGCAGGTCCTGGATTAGCGGAGAGGCGTCCAGATTGGTCGGAGCAGTGTTTGGCAAACATTATCACACACCTGCAGAGCAGAAAGTGTTGGAGTCGGGGAGGAAAAAAGCTGGTCAGCAGATTTGGGTTGGACTGAATTTATCATGTCTTGATGCTCGAACAAAAGCAATTCATTATCGTTAACAATATAAGGTATGTTCTTAATCACGCAGACGTTCATCTCACCCTCAGGTTTATTATTCTTATTAAAGATGGAATGTATAATGATTAAAAACTGAATCTAAACTTAGAAGAGATCAGTGAAGAGACACTTCCTTCTGATATCAGAAGGTCTGGAGTTAACACACCGATTAACAACATAAGACGTGACTTTCTGATGACTTGTCAGCATCACAGAAGTTTGTGTTACAGCAGCAGATTACGAACTTCAAAAATGCAACATTTCTCATCGTTCAGAAGACCGTGACCTTCAGCTAGTCATGAACCGGAAGAATCAAAGCGGATCATCAGAGGAAAGACGAGGTCAACGGCAAGAGAGCGACCTTGTATGTAGCAAACTTGTTACAAATACTTTTCTAATCTTATTTTTGGGGAATTTAATTAAGTTCACTGCAGCTACTCAACTTTATTTGTGACCTTTGGGGCGACATCCTCCGGCCCTAATAGCTTCCGAGCTCTTGTTGGCCATGAACAAACACTGGAGGAGGAAGGCTTTGGCTTCCGTCTCCTCTAGAATAAATCAAACAGTCCATTGGTGCAGATTGCTGGGATGTAAAGGGCGTCAGTATTGACTACCGACTCTCGTAAATCACCTCATAATGGAACATTTAGGAAGTCAATAAATGCGCAGGGAGACCCCCACAACTGAGCCCGCCTCACAATAGATGCTGTCACCTAACGTGTGTCTTCTTTAGTTTAAAAGGTCAAAGTTCAGCCTGGTGAGGGTCCATGTGTAATCCTAAAAAGGTGGTGTAGCCCATCATGGTTTAGCTGGATTTACCACTGAGACGGATTGTTTACAAGTACATTTTAGAATGGCATTATATTACATTATTATGGCATAGTCGTTAATTATAGAAAAACTTAAACTTACAATAATTCTTAAAAATAAATAATTAAAGGAAAAAAAATGCCTTGAAAATATTTTATGTAACATTAAGATGTCACAAGAAGAAACGAAAAGGATTGACCTTGACCCATAGACAACACAAGGGATACCACGTTTTTTCCGGCCTTTGGGTCACTTTGACCCTGAGATAACAAGGGTTAAGTTGTGAATATTTATTTTTTTAAAGTCAATCCTTTTCGTTTCTTTTTGGTTTCCATGTCACTTTGACCCTGAGATAACATGAGGTTAAGGATCATATTGAAATGACTAAACTATTTTTTTCATCCAATAGATTCTGACCTAGTCCAACAACTTCCAATGTATAACGATTTTATTGAACTAAGAAAATGTATTGTTTTATGAATAAAAAATAAAAAATAAAATGTTTACGAGTATAAAGCAAAGGGGCAAAAAAACATTGATAACATATAAAAAGAAACGACATAATGAAAAACATTCTTTAATTAATCATAGATGACATGAGATTGTAGTAATGCTTGGAAGAACTTTTTTTTAATAATTTGTAAAAGAAAACAGATGAATATGTTATGAAAAACAAAACAATTTATCAAAAGATAGTATTTTCACATTAATTTAAGCAGATTATATTTCAAGGAAGAAGCCAATCATGGAAATTATTATAGAAATATCCTGAACTGAACTTTTAAATGAAAGTTTTAGAGTAAAGGAAAACAATAGTTTTAAAATATAACTTTGAATTTGATTAATGATATTTATGTGAAAAGAGAAGTAAAATATCAAAAATGTAAGTTTGTGGAAAATGTGAGAGAAAAATATTTCTGGGTAAATATGACAAATGAAAAATATAGCAAAAGTTAATGAATATAAATGTGTCAAAGCTCTCGCTCTTGATGGTTCCGTTGTTTGATGTTCCGCCTCAAGTTTCCATCAACAAGCTCGTCCGCACCACCAACCACTACTCCCTCTGAATCGCCCGACCAGGCCGTCGACCCAAATCCAAAACACGTGTTCCCATGTTTAGACGGAGAACTCTGGTTTACATACCTGGCTTGTTTTTAATAACCGTCCCCTGATACTGCAGTGAAGTCCGTGCACGCGGTTCCGTCCGAGCTGTCACGGCAGATGTTCCAGATGCAGCCGAGTGTCAAATGATGCTTCTGGTTGCTTTATCATCCATCATCTGTTTCCTCATACTTCGCTGGCAAGTCCTTGGCACCGCGTGTCCTGGATGATCTTGGAAGAGTTACACTTGAATAAGTAGAGTTAAGGGCCGATACTGGTTTGTACCCAAGTACTGAGGATTCTATGTGTTCTTTTATCATTTTTTTTCAGGAGCAAACCACGATGCCACGTTTACTTCTTCCAACACATCAACGCTAGCCTGACCCAAGAGCAACTCTGATTAGAATGTTGGTGACTTGACCTCGCGACCTTTGAGTTAACACATATAAGATGTTAACATGTTCACTGTGTGTCAATAGTGATGATGCTGAAGAGGAGAGTTGCATACATTTTTTACAGCGTGACCAAATGAGAAAAACTCAAATTAAAGCAGTGACATTCATGGAATATCAGGTTGGAAATCCCAGTAATGGCCAGTGTATGTGGAAGAACTCACAAAGGTATGTTTGCAGATATGGTCCTTTCATTCAGTTTCATTCTTCTCAGTTAAGTTTAAAGTTTAATTATTTATGTCTCTGCTAACATGCTAGCAAACAGTATTCATACACATGTATCAGCAAATAATAATATATTTTTGAAGATAAAAAAAACAAACTTTTAAATGATTTTTCAACTAAGTGTTACCCAGAAGATGTGAAAAGAAGCAGTTTTTTATTTTAATTGTGTATCTGATCATGAACCAGCATTATTGATTGTCATCCTGGAAGTTGACCAACTCTTAACAGCTGGTAAGCTTTGCAGCAATTGTTTTTCTAAAGGGATTTATATACTTTTTGATAGATCCCTGATGATTGTTTAAAGAAAAACGGCAACATCGGTGGCAAATGATATGTTGAGTTTCCAAAGGAAGTCAATCAATTATCTAGTAAAAAAAAAGGCTACATTATTGCTTCTGTTCATTTTCTATTCGTATTTTCAAACACAAATGTTCTCAGATAATGGAATCTGCTGAATTATTAATAGATATTTCATCCAAGAAGCAATATTTGCTTGTTTCACATTAATAACCCTTCCTGATAACACATTACACATGAATAAAACGTGAATGAATGACTCTTGTCATCATGGAAATACTCAAACACACACTGTTTCAACATGTCCCACAGACTCCACTCAGCAGCACGTTTAATATAGATAACATTATAAGGAAAACAAAAAAGCTAAGAAGAGAGATTTTCTTTATTATTTTTAAAATGTTGAATTTATCTTTATCTTGTGTGCCTCCCTTTTTAGGTTACATAGTTACGCATTTAGTACTATTTATTTTTTTAAATCCTTGATTGGTTATGGTACAAATATTAAAAAAAAAAAACACCTGGCAGTCTTAGAAATTGAATTAATATGTTTATCTTAGGTTTAAGTCGTATTTAGGTTGTTTTTGTTATGATTTACCGCCCCATGAATTTTGTATTTCTAAATATTCGTTTTAACCTTGGTTTAATGTTTATTTTAATTAAATGCTCATATTGATCTTTGTGCTATTTTTGACGAGAAAAAAACAATAACATGAAATAAAAAATAAGCGACGATTTAAAATACCTTCGTAAGACATGAAGAACTATTTGGTTTTGTTCTGCTCTTCAACGCGCAATTTTATGACGTATTATCGCGCGCCGAATGAACGGAGCAATTAATTGATGTGTTCGTATCTGGCAGCTTTTCTCACTTCTACCAGATCTGTGACCGAGTTACAGTTCCACGTTAAGCCGCATTTGCACCTCAGACTTAGTTCCCGCCTGTCGACGTGAAGTCTAATATTAACGTCAATCGAAATACATACATTTATTTTACATAAAAGTATTAATTAGTTGAAATTATGCGTATTTAAAAAAATAAAATACTACTAGTTTAAAAGCACAGTGAATGAATACACTTCTATTTATTTTTTTTTTTTTATGTATTGATAAACGTTTATATATCATGGTAATTACTCTGCTAGATTTAGTTTCAAAGCCTAACTAAACGAAAATGATACATCCAATTAGTTGCCCTTTAAACGAGTGGAAACATCATTTAACCTTTGACACTTTTACAACCCATTTAACAGTCAGGGGTCAGGGGCCCGCAGGCATCCTTTTTTAGTTTTTTTTTTTGGTCCCTGCTTACAGGGAGGAAAATACATTATCTGCATGTTTCCTCTTTATGACGACAACATATTCCGAAGCTCATTTTTCCCAATAAACCGACCCTCGGCAGCAGGGAGGACTTCAAACAGAGGTCGGAGGTGAACACGCAGATCTGGTCACATGGTGCCCTGCTGTCATTTTGAAAATGATCAACGACATGCCGTTTAGGATGAGGAAATGCCTGTTAATGTGCGTGTCAGGAAAATAAAAGTTGTTTTTCCATAAAAAAGCAGAAGTTCAGCAAGTTCACATTTATGTGTTTTCAATTAAATCCATCCTTTTCTCGGTATTGAATGAAGGTTTTGAATCTGTATTTCTCTTTGACTTCCACCAGGTGCAGATTTCAACATTTCAACAGGAAGCCCGGCCGCACAGACCTGAACAATGTTATCAGTGAGGTAAGACTTTCTCCCCCCCCCCCCTCCCCCCGCCTCAGTTGGAAGACTGGCACAGAGACTCATTCTTCGCCATGAATTACAAGATTTAAATGTTTATTTTTCAGATACAGAACAGTCATTCTGCTTCATTTATTTACTTTTGCTGCAAGTCAGTGCCATGGTACAAGCTTCTCAGAGCGGCTCAAGATGTTCCAAAATCTTTTGCTTTTTTTTTTTTTCTCTCTCTCTCCTCGAACCGTTTCTCGCTCGAGCAGAAACATTTGAAAGTGTTTCGACACCTTCTCTGATGAGCTCAACATGCAAACATCTCGTCTACCTAGGAGGTTGATGGACTACGTAACATATGGCTTTTTTTAAAAGCATTAGAAACAAGGCAAATCCAAAAAGTGCATTCAACACAAAAAAAAAATATAATTCCAGTCTGTGATCAAATAAATTGTCCGTCTGCCGCTTTCTTCCTCGCGCCGATCATGAGCTGTCAGCGTTCAGGGTTCAAAGGTCAAGGTGGCGCTGTTCCCCTGGCTCAGAACAGGTGTCCATGCTCCCCGTGACGGTGCATTAAATAAATATGCCGAGGTTTATCCGGCTAAAATGTAGCCCGTGAATGCACCCTGCAGGTCAAGAAACACTCCCACAGTGCTGTGTGCTGGAACCTTCCGGTGGTCAGCGGTCATTATCTGGGCCCGTAGTCATAATTTGAGGGTCCGCTGGTGGCTGAGTACATATTGGCCGTGGCTGGGTTCATGTGGTGGTGATACGTGTGTCCTCGGATGCTGGGGATGGGATACGGTGACGGCCTGGTTTTGGCCCCCAGGTAGTGTTCGTAAGTGGTGGGGTACTTGTAAGGGTGGTGGTGAAGCGTGTCGGGGGTGAGAGCGTGGGGGTCTGAGCGCAGGTCGTGTGGGGGACTCGGTCTTCCGCTGGTTAGTGGGACAGCGTGAAGGCCTCCTGGTACTGGCAGGGCGGGGCTGAGGACCCGGGACATCAGCTGGTGAGCAGGATCCCCGTGGATGGGGGTCCCGCTGGGGTCTCGCTCATATTCACGTCTACTGTCCTCTGCACAAATAAATATATCGATTAAAAACACTAATTTTGTAAAGTAACATGTTGACCCAGAAACACAAAAAACGGCACATTAACTAAAGAATTGAAAAGTTACAATAGCTTGTTCCTTATTTTGCACATTTTTAAATCAATTTGACTATCTAAGTATTTTGTTTTTAAAAAAAACAACAATAAAACAATGTCATTAAAAAACTTGATTTAAAAACATTTTTGTAAAACAAAATGAGGATATTGAGTATTTTAAATCAATATAATTTCTTTAGATAAACATTAAAATGCAACATGTACAGATAAAAATAGTCATTATTATTATTACTTTTAAAGCAGCAAACCATAACTTTATAAACCATTTATTTTCTAGTATAATTCTGCATTTTAATCACAACTTTTGATGAGAACTTGAATTTTCTACCCCACTAAACTTGCAGAACATGAGGGTTCACACATATTTGCTTAATTATAATTTTTCTCATTAAAATGACATGATTAAAAATAAACTTGATATTAAATTAATATAGTGCTCCTGTATTTGTGGCATGTATGGTACATATATTTTTAAATAATTTATGATTATTATCTCAACATTATTTTGTTGCCGCTAAATCACAGAGATAAAAGTACTTGGTATTTTCTAGATTTAGGTTTTTAATGACAATGATAGCTGCTTTATTATTTATTACTGTTTTATTTCATATTATTTATAAATATGTTACATTAAATCTTGATTTTATAAGATGTCATCAAAGACAAAGTTATTACTCATAATTATAATCAACTGAATAGTGGCACTTATTGACTGTTTGTTTGTCCAGGTAATATTTTGTTGAATTGTTTATTTTACAGTTAAAACATGATGACAAGTGAGACGGGATCGACGTGCAGACCTTTCTCGGAGCCGTTCTGCTGAGGTGGGGATGACATTGGGTTTCTTGTTCTGGCAAAAGCACTCATTATTGGCAGTGAGCCGGGCCTGTGATTCCTGGGCCTGTCGCAGAGAGAGAGGATTCAGTTACACACTCATTTAATGAACGTCAAGGGCACCGTTTCTGTAGCTTATATTAAAAATGATGAATGTGCATTTGACGAATTCACACTGACGCAAGTGCTGACCGTTTACACTCGCTGGCTCTTTAATTTTAAATGACCATGTGTTGACTGCATGACTCTGATTGATTTTACTCATCAAATATGCTCATAAAACCGAGGTAAGATTTCAATGTGTTGCTGGAGAGACCAGGTGGATATAGTTTTTTTTTGCCTGGATAAAAAGTTATATTGTTAATTAACTTGCATTATACAGATATTTCTAAACTTCATCACACAATATTTTGAACATAATATGTATATATACTTGATGAAAATCATAATCCTGAATCATTAAGTTGATTCTGTTGAGCACATTTCTATTCCCTGTTGTTTGTGGGAATTAAATTAAATTCCTAAATATATTATTCTAGTAGTGCTCATATAAACATTGAATTGCAGGTACTCATTAGAGTTAACATGAAGCTAGTTTTAATCATACATTTATTTAATATGACTGTATGTGATGTACATGCATAAAAATATTGAAGGTATTTCCTTGTGGACCTGAATTAGTTTTACATACATTTGAAGCACAACAACGAGAACAAGCAGAAAATGTAAACCAGAAAATGCACTTAATAATGTGTTTAAATCCAAACTATCTGGTATAATTACTCACCAATCCTCTGGGTCACAGTCCCTGAAACCTTTAGCAAAAGGGTTGCTTGCGATCTTCAACTGTGTGATCTGAAATCAAGAAGAAGACACGTCAGTCTGGTTGTATGAGAACCATAAGTATAAAACATAGATCTTGACATTTTAAATACAAGTTTGTATTGAGGACCGACTTTGATATTAAATGTTGCACATAAAGAATGTACTTAAGAGATTACAGCCAATATAACAAATGACTGATATAGTAAGTAAGTAAGTAAGTAAGTAAGGAATATTTGTATAGCTCTTTAGGGTTTCTAAAAAGTCAATATTATATTCATAGGTGTAATGAGTACAGATCTTTATTTTATTTTTCCAGATTGTTGAATTGTAAATTACATCTGTGTGAACTGTATTTAAGTAATTTTTCTTGCTTTATTTATTCAACACACACACACACACTATAGGCTTTCACGTTTAAAAATGCATTATAAACTCTGATGTTCATGGACAAGTTTTCCCTAATTATTATCGTTGATCATCCTTTATTTTACACTTTTTTTTTCATTTACTACACAACTTCTAAACTATAGATGACAAATGAAAAACATGCAGGATATGTTGAAATATGAAAAGTAAAGTTGGGTTGTGTATGTTCTAGTTGGATATCATTCAATATGTTTTACTTATATTCTCTGTCTTTCTGGGTTAAGATGGGGGATGCAGACTTAACCTGGCAACCTTTGATAGGAAATGCGGCGAAAAAAATGGTATTGTTGTCATTATTGTATAACCCTTAGCTAATATTAAAATAAAATAAAACAATACTTTTAAGTACTAAATTATCAGTGCTGATATCCTTAAAATGTAATTTAATTTATTTTTACATTTTTAAATGTGGATTGATTCGCGGACATGCGCAGTGAAAGCAACAATATAATTGAATGTTAAAGTTTCTCTCATATCTTGAATATTTATCAACATGTTTGTTTGTTTTTTATCATGAATGAGTGGTTGAAGTCTCACCCGGTGGTTCTGATAAGCCGTCACCGCCGTGAAGCGCGTCTCCTCGAACACGAAGGTTTTATAATTCTCTTCTGCGTATTTCTCACTGTCCTTGCGGGGGTCCACGTAGACCACGTGGAATCTGGGCTGGTAGCGGTGCATGGAGTTGAGGATGATCTGGTGAAGGACACGAGTCAGTACAGAGAATATATGACCTCAAAGTATTCTTTTACTTTTATTATATTTTAAATATATATAATAAATAAAACAGTATCCATATTCATTATTATAGAGTAACTTTACTAAACTAATATCAGCATGATTTACAGTTTCATTCTCACTTCCTAGTTGAAGAGTTAATTGGTCCGCCATTTTAATAGGTCACTTCCGCTCTAGACTCAAACTGTTTCATTTGTGACTCGATACAATTTCGAGAACGAATAAAAAAAGAACAAAATACAAATATGATAAAATAGATGTTGTTGTTTTTTTAATGTTGATTTATTTTACGCTTTTCATTGTAGTTGACGCCTATTTTACAAGTGTACATGAACTCGCACCTGCAGCACGTAACTTTTTTTTTTACACCTACACCCGTGTATACATGAATAATTATTTTGTAGATAAAGTAAAATCCCAGTTGACACTCAATTGTAGTGCCTGATTCAACATATTATGTTGCTTCTTTTTTTGAACAGACAAATGGTTAATTCTGCCCTGGTTTTAATATAATTTCGTTTTTATTTAACTAACTAACTATTTTATTAAAACTACTTCCATCTACAATAATACAAATCGAAATTAACGAGCAATATTAATAGAATGTAACATACGTGTTTTTATCGAATACATTTATATCCCGTATTACAATATTCTATTATTAACGTTATTGTTAAACGCATCACCCTTTTCCTGATGTCATTTTAAAAATAACAAACTCAACAACTTATCACTCAATTATAATAAATCTCATATATATTATTGTTGTTTAATGTGTATTGTGTAACGCATTTTAAACGGGATTAAATTCGCAGAGATTGACAGAACTCACATGTCCGTTGTCGTCCAACAGGTTGTTGGTGAGCTTTAGTTTGTCAAAGGAAACGATCTGTTTCATCCACTGAGCCCCTTTGGCCGGAGAGTCCGGGTGATAGTGGACCCTCCCCGGCGTGGCAGGGTCCGCTTTTCCCGCGACCAGCCACGACGAACTGTGGAAGGCATACCTTCGAGGAACCAGAACAGTCATTAATAAAGATAACATTTTACCTGTTTGAACAATGCACACAAACACCATCTTAGATGTCATTTGCTTATTATTTGTTATAGTTATATTTTCAATGTTCAAAATATTATTGTTTATTTTGTATACATTTTTTTTTATAATTATTTGATAAAATATTTACTGTATATATACCTGTAGCGTTTGTCGTCAACGGGCAAGAAGTCCATTAGGAGCATATAGTCCGACATAGGATCCATCCCAAATATTTTTACTTGGAAGGTCGGGAACATTCTCCTGCAAAAAAAAAGTATGTATATCAGCACAGAAGCTCGCAATGCACATAAAATCGTTTATGCTTTGTTCATTTTGATTTTCGTTTTTTAACAAACCTCTACGGCAGATGAAAAAAATATTTAAAAATAAAAACTCACGTGCATCGCTATTTTTATTAACCACTTTACAAGAGTGACGGTCACTTTTAACTAAAATATTGAGTGTTAACTCGCTGGGAAATAAAGATTAAACGAGCGAACATGAGCTGAAATCTGAGTAAAAGCGCGAGTGTTTCCCTCAGTTAGTGAAGTTCTCCAGAATCTACGCTCAATTAACATCAGTGTTGCGACCAGATGAGGCTGAAAACCGTGTGTCCTTTTTTTTTCTCCACACACCCTCACTACTCACTATATCTCAAATGTTTTATTCCATCCATTTCGCACGTATTAAAGTCGTAAATTTTACAAATCGGTTCCAAAGCATTCGAACCACACATGCACGCGTGCATGCCAGCACTTGCACACACACATTTCGTTTGTAGCAAACAAACGAACATGTTTTCAAAAATAAGTAAATAAAATGTTTCCACGAAGGAAGACAATATTAAGTTTAAAATCCCATAATTATTATTATAATATTTATTTACTTTTATTTATCCACAAAACGGTGGAATATAAATATGGTGAGACACGATCATTTCTTAAATGATTTCAGTTAATTTATTTTTGACGTCATGTTGTGTTTTTAGTAATTGTTTTAATTTATTTGATGTGTTTTAAATGCAGGTGAATTAATTTGTTTAAAAAAGGAATGCGCAACAACAAATAATTAAAAACAATACAAGATAAAGGTCTAAATAAGTATATTTCACGCAACGATCAGAAATAATCTGCAGCACTGATGCAGGGATACATATTTTTGAATTCCGAATGGGACCAAATTAATATTTGATTTTAATTTTGAAAATGAAAACATTAGGGTTGAATTCATAATACAGCCACAATTTACTGACCTATATATTAAAGTAAATAAGTATTCGTTTTGTTTTTAAATTAACAAAGCATGATACAAAGTTGTGTTGTGCTTTTGAAAAGTTGTCTTTTTTACTTTCAGAATGTAATTCTGTATTTCTTCATTTTTAATATCAGAAGGAACAATTGTTTTCATGTATTGCTGATCAACAAGTCCGAAGTTGCCTTTGTTTTTAGATGTTAACTTAATGTTTCTATTTAGCACACGTAAAATAATTGATCTTAAAACAGATACTTCTGTGTGCACTGGCTATCAAATATTTAGATATTATAGATTGTAGTATTCGTATTATAGTTAGAATTAAAAATGTTAAAGTTTAAGTTTAAGTATAAATTGATTGTATAAACATATAAAAAATTACTTGACAAGGCTACAAGAAAATGTATAAAGCGTGTATGTGTTGCTTCCTTTAATTATACTATTATTGTTTTATATTACGTTCTCAGTTTGCAAAACAATGTTGATGCGCATTAAAATAGTATTATAGTTTACATTCAGAAGAAAAAGGGCGTCTCGATGGTACAAACTCTAATGAACTTAAAGAAAGAATATTAAAATAATAAATCCTACAATGTATTTTACACGACAATAATGTGTTTAAAAAATGCAAGATGAAATGAGATAAAGATGTAAAAGCCTAAACTCGTTGAATAGTTGACCTGACTGCACATAAATGCAATATAAAGTCATACTTGTCTGTGTTATTAAAAAGGCCAGAACCAGGTGTTCCAAGTGACTCACCTCCCGGCTTTCGTGACGATCATCTCGGTTCCCAGCTGGTTAAATTCATCCCAAAGAGCTTTCATTTCCAGCTGGACGTTGATGTTGGCCACCTTAGGGTTCTTCTTCACCATGCTCTTGCTGTTCGGCGTGGACGAGGACGAGGAGCAGTTGGGAGTCCCGCCATCGCTCGGCGGGGCCTGGCCCGGGTTCGAGCCGGGATAGGTGTAGTTGTGCTGGGCGGCCGGGCAGGGCTCAAAGTGGGCCTCGTGCTGACTGTAGGGGTCCCCGGGGGACGGGGAGAGGTGGTAGCCCCCCGGAGCGTTCAGGCTGCTCAGGCTGCTGGTGGTGAAGGCTGCAACATCGCAAAAATGGGACAGCTGCGTCAGCCACGGACTGGATATGGCTGAAATCATCCCAAAAAACTGGATTTACTCAATATGTCTTGACCACATAAACAACAACACAGAGGGTGAGATCCGAGTGACGCACTGTTTCTGTCTTATCCGAAGTCTGATTAAGTTCCAACTTGTCCAAGCGCTCGTTAAATCTCGGCAAAGATCGTCAAGTGTGTGTGTGTGCGTGAAGGAGTGATATTGTTGTGCGCGGCTGCTGCGCGAGTGACCGCTCTTATCTGACGCGGAGGGCCTCCCCTTTGCGATAAAAACCGGTTCTTATTTCTATTTAGATAAGGAACTGTAGGTAGTGCGTCCTGGGACTGGTGGACGTGGAAGTGCGCCCCTTTTTTTTTAAACGCGCTTTCCGGCACCCGTCTGAGTTCTCAGAGAGGGGGTCAGGACGCCCACTGGCCAGGAAGCAAACAATAGAGATAACACTCTCATTTGCATGAACAAACAAACGGTTGGACGCAGATCATACCTGGATCCTGGACGCGCAAGATCGTCTCGACTAAGACTTATTTATTTTGAGTCTGGACCTATGTGTGTTTTTTTCACTATTTGGATTCATACTGCAACCTTCTCTGCGCGCTTTTTTTTTTTAAAGAGGAGAAGCATAGGGTAGTTTTTTTTGGGGGGGGGGGGGGTCACAAACATTTACCTTCCATTTCCCGGGTGACAGTGCTGTAGTGCATTTTGAAGCAGCCGTGGGTTTCCAAGTCGCTGCTGAGTTTGTCAAACGCCGCGTTTCCTGCTCGCTCTGCGGCACGAATCAGAGACACGATACTGAACGCATTTGCCCTGGAAGAGAGAGGACCACTTTCGTCCATAGAAAAGAGATCCAGTCCTGTAGAGATCCAGTCCTCCGCCGCTTCCCGGCCGCACAGAAAGCAGGAGAAGTCTGCGCACAATGGAGAGGAACATGCGCCAAAAAATGAAAGCGTTCGCACGCCGTCACGAGCGCTCCGTTCGACGGCCACAAGTCTCCTACAGTTCCCCGGTGAAGCCGCAGGCTGTCATTGGACGAGGCTGCCGGTGTTAAAAAACATGGTGGATCCGCAGAGTAGATCCGTGGTTGAGTCCTCCGGTCGGTGACGGGGTGGTGTCATCTGAGCTGTGGCTGCAGGAGAAGCTGCTGCTGCGTGGAAGGGTGTCAGAGATCCACGCCTCCTCAGCCCCAGGATCTGCTGCCTCCTGGTTCACTTCTAGAAGAGCTTGTCACTCATGCCAAGTCAACGTCATGGCGATGTCCTGCTCACTGTAACTTTCCTCCATAGTGATGCGCCATAGGTTTATGCGTTTATATGTGCTCTGCGTAACCGCGCGCAGTCGCGTTTTTTACACAACTTATGCACGTCCCAGAGACACACAGCCATGAATCCAGATCGCAGTATTTAATGACCTATATATTTTCAAATCAACAATGCTGATCTTTCGACAAAAATGAAGGTTAACATTATTTTACTTGAGGGAAAAATACGATTTTACGCACAGTTCTTTATAAATATAATGCACGCTCTTGATCTGTTTACTTCATATAAAAACAAAAATTACGCTCATTCAATATGTTCAAAGTTTAAATTTAGTTTTGTTCAGGTGGATTTGTTTATTTAAATTGTTCTCTTTAAGGTTCTGCGCACATGCGCACTGCTCCACGTCACTCCAACACGCTTGCATTTCACTTCACTGTATATGCGCACAAACATATAACGCGAGTCGTTTCCTGAAATGTAAAAGTTCTATAGGTAGAAAGGGTGAGACAAGAAAATCGAAAAATGGAAATTTAATTATAATTCGACGAGAAACAAATCCGACTTTGAAATGGACTAAATTATTTTAAATACATCTGTTGTATCTAAATATTTAATATTTATATATATAAATATTTCTTGTTCAGAGGGGCATAGCAGTTATTTCACCTCACTGTGTTTTGTGTTTTCCCATTCTACGTGTCTTTTAAATGATTATCGAAAGTAAATAAAAACAGAAAAAAACAGTACATCTTTTCCTTAAGTGCTTGAATTGAAATCGTTTTGTTTGATAGGCTTGAGGAACGTGCAAAAATAATTAAATAAATAATGTTTACCGCATATTCTGTTTTTTTTATTAAAAAAAAGTTAGATTAAGAGTCAATCTGCCTCTTTCTAAAATAAACTAAGAGAAAAGGTCGTGTAGTTTATTAAAAAAAAATCTACTAATAAATTAATAAAATAAAAATAACCCGTTTAGTTTTTTAAATAAATTACACTTTAACTCACGAATAAGATCTAAATATTTACCGGGGACAACATGTAATCTTTAATATGATTCGACTTGTTTTTGTCCTCCTTAATTAAATGTAGAAATCTCTTATCTCGGTGACATTAGAAGCCACTGCAGGCGCATCTGGAGGCCGGAGTTGGCCTTGACCTCTCCTGCTGCTGCTGCGGCCAAAAATGTTGATGTTTGCTCGAGTCGCATTTACACCGAGAGACACCGAGCTGAAGTGTGAAGGCAGCGGCTGCTCCTGACACAGAGAGGATTAGATCTATTTGTTTTGGATGTTCCGCCGCAGGAGCTTTAAAAATATGAAGCCACACGACAACAAGCTAGTGACTTATAGCCACCTAGCTGTGTACTCTGATACCTAATGCTAATCCTGCCATTTATTAGCTTAGCTGCATAATGACATTGCATTATTGTTTAAGATCCTAAATACTTACACTTACACCTGATTGTGACAGATTATTTTATTTTATTAATTGCTCGCCATTTATATCATGCATATATATATTTTTAAATTGAGGTCATAACAAACGGAAAAAGAAACACAAACCATTCTTGGCTGAGAATAATATTATATATTAGTTATATGTACATATTTGTATGTAAATATTTGTATGGTATTAACTCAAATTAAAATGATCACCAGAATATAGGACGAAATAAGCGACCTAATAGGAAACAACATGTCATACATCAGACGCCAGTTAAGCGAAGGATGTCGATTCAAAAAAACAACAGAAATCCAAACATCAGAATAAATACAAATTAATTGGATTTTTTTTTATGTCGATTGTTGCCTAAATCTACACAGGTAACATTTAAACGCGCTTGATGGATTTACTGACTCCTTTAAGAAACATCTTAAGACGTTTTTATTTGTTCAGGCTTTTCCTTGATTTTCTGGAACTCCTATTGTGTTATCAGTTTTATCTTGATCTTTAAAGTATATGCTTTATTGAATATTGTCTTGATTGTTTAAGCGCTTTGTGACCGTGGCCTGGAAAAGCAATATATAAATAAAAAATATTTACTTACTTACTTACTTACACATGTTTCAATCAATAACATTTAATAATTATTTATTTTCAGTATATCATTAAGCATGAACTTTAAGTTACATTCACAGAATGATTCCGCAAAAATGGTTCGCCGAGCAATAAACACACATACATTAATAACGGTGTTTTAACGCATTTTTTAAAAGTAAATTTAATGACGTGTGTCTCGTTTTTTTCTTCCTGTTGTCTTTTAACAGTGGGCGGCCTCCGTGTCCATCTGTGGCCACATGATAAATCACCAAACCGCCTCAGATTCTCGTTAAAATAGCGCACATACAAATTCTGCAGCTTTTAATGAAAAGTGCCAGAGCATGGCCCGAGGTTCTTCCCTCTCGCTGCTGTCTCTGCATCTCTGAATAAAGGAATGACGCGTCGGATGAAAGGATCAAATATATATCTATTGTTTGTTAGTTTCTAGTTTCTCATTCTTGACGCACATTTCCAGCGGTGAACAAGTCATCAAGTCAGCTGACCATTGGAACAATGCGAGCCGCACATCTGCAGGGAGGGAGGCTGAGGCGCGTTCCACATATAAAACCCAATCCTATCCAAATATTAGTCTTAACCCCAGAATAAGCAGCAGAGGAAGTGAGCAGTTGACCGCTGACAGCGGAGGGTCCGGCCGGGGTGTCCCCTCTCTCTGCGGGACTCGACCCCTGAAACACGGAGCGACCATCAGGAGGGAATATTCCCTGGACCACCTCCACCACCCACCCGCACACATGTCGCTCACGATCGGGATAGGATACAATGCGCGACTATACTTCACACATAATAATAATAATAATAATAATAATAATAATAATAATAATAATAATAATAATAATAATAATAATGATACAAACGAAAGACAGCGTTATTTGATATGATTAAAAAAAAGATTTACAATCGAAAAAAGGAATGTAATCGTTTAATTTGCATTTCCTGATTAAATATTATTTTATTAGTATTTTCCAAATGTCTATGGTATTGAAACTCTTTCAACCGTCTGTGACATTTATTTATTATCCTTATAGCCTTTAACAAATGATAATGGTTCCTCTTTTTTCCTTCTAACTAGTACTTGGGAGTTATTGTTTAAGTAAGTAAGTAAGTATTTTTTATTTGTATAGCGCTTTTCCAGACCAGGGTCACAAAGCGCTTAAACAATCAAAACAGTATTTAGCAAGTATATACTTTAAAGATTAAGATAAAACTGATAACACAACAGGAGTGTTTAAGAAACATTTAACCCGTTAATATTCCCCCCACGGTCCAAAGCATTTAATTATTTATTTTATTAAATTTTTCATTACCAACATCACCGATAATGTCACCTTAAATAATTATTTGTCTAATGAAACTTCGTGTTTGGTTCTGACATCCATCCGACTTTTGTTTGGTCTTAAAATAAAAAAATATATATATGATCCGAATTTCATTTCATTAAAAAATGTTACGGTAACTGTTATTAATATTAAGGGAAGTTTAATACAATTGTGAAATTCATAAAACATCCATTAATTTTAAATCCTATTTCGCTTCACGAAATAAACAATAAATATGTCGTTTGATTATATCAATAATGAAAAAAAAACAACTATAGAGGTTTATTATTCTACTATAGACAGTTGACGTTTAATTTTCCACATCGATTTTCCTTAAACAATTCAAAATATTTAAATTCAGGCTAAATATATGAATTATATATAATTATATTACCCATTATGCTGATACAAATACATTTTTTCTGATTTTATTATTATTTTCCCAATTCATTTTCTTCATCATTTCTTTCCCTCTAGAAAACATCAGATGATCAAAATGAGAGAAAACCCCTCTTTAAGTGACTTTCATGATCCCATTTTCTAGAGGTTGGAAAAATAAAACAAAACTGAAAAGTTACGCACAAATTAAAGACATTTCCTCGTTGACATATTAATGTGTTTTTCCTGTACAGCCCTGTTCTCTGTCTTTTGTATTTTGGGGGGTCATCATAAAAGGACATGAGCATTAAAAAACACAATGGAAATGAACACAATGGATGACCAAAGGTGAAAATCATTATTCCCTGGTGTCCGTTTTATGACGAATTCCGACCAAAATTCCCACACACTTTAACGGAACATGGAAAAAAATGTCTGTATTTTATCATACCTTAGAGGATGGGGTTTAAAAACACCTTTAAAATCATATTTTTCTGTATTTCATATTTTTGTATCATAGTTCTCCCATCTTCTCCAAACTTTGACTTTCATGTTCTGGTTAAAAAGGTTTTGTGAAACATCTTTAAAAACATCTTTTATGCATTTTGATTGTAATGAGATACCAAAAAGTGAGATGAATCACTACGTCAAATGTTTGATGAGATTTTAATTAAATATCAAAGGCTTATAGCAAATAAATATTGATCATCTCACTAGGTATGGTTTAAGCTTGTCTGAGAAGTTTCTCTGTCAGAGTTAAAAATGAAATATTTCCACCTGGCCTCAAGTTTTGACCGTGGTCTTGTGGTTCAGGGAAGGAGAACATTAACCCCAACATCTCTAACTGTAACTATTTACAAGTCACCTGACAAAGCTTCAAACTAAAGCTCACCAAATGCAATTACGTCAGTCACAAGTTCATAACCGGCTTATAACTATCCATTTAATGAATGGAGAGGGACACCCTGGAAAGGTCTGCAGAATACTTCCCGGAACACCGTTTTTTTAATCAGGCCGAACTTGAACCAGGGATCACCTCTTCAGACTTTTACATTCTGTTGTATGTATCAATACTCTGGCTTGGGAACCGTTTGTGTTTCCTTCTCTTACTGCTCACTGAAAGTGGTTAACGAAAAGGAGTTTTGGAAATTCCCTGGAGCCAGAGGTGGATAAAATAATGAGCCGGTATCTACAGTATGTGGTTAAGTATTGTGTTCTCTGACTGGGAAAAACATTTGGAATGTCTGTGAAGGACATCGGAAGGGTGTAGGGCGGGGGGAAGAGTTTGGGGCAGATCCCTTTACAAAATCACTTCTTCTCTTTCCCTCCCGTCTTTGTTTTAAAACTGGGAAGCTTTTAGCTTTTGAAAAGTATCCTTTTCCTATCTGTTGCTCGGCAGCCGCGGTCGTCATCACCTGGCCTCTCTTCCCGCCGCCTGACTTCAGAGATGGTGAATAGCTGGCATTCCTGCCACAAAGAGCTGATGATGTGAACCCGGGGCCTCCGTGATCTCCTCAAATTAATTAAGGCCTTTTCTTCTTCCCAGGCAGGATCTGTGGCCTTTGTCTGTCTAATACGTCTTAAGCCGGGTATTAAACAGGAGGGCAGAGTCAGAGCTCATTATAAATCTGTCACTGGAACTCAGTCCATCTGATCTCCATCCTCCGTTTGTTGTCCCTGTCAAGAGCCTTCAGTGGAATACAGTTTCTTTTTTTCCCACCGTCACTCGTTCAGTCACTAGTTATGAACTTGAACCTCAAACTTCTGAACACGTGTGTGAGTCCACATGAGAACAGTTTTCTTCCTCCTGTCGTCAATTGAAAAGTGTGCAGAAATATTTTTTCACACCACTTACCTGGAATATGAAGAGAAAAAAAAACACTTATTAAAAGTGAAAATTGTTGTGTAAATTATCTCTATTCTTGCATGCTTACATTTTAATTTCACTTGGCAAGTGTTAAGTTCCTTTTTTAAATAATCAGAGCAAACATATAATATTTACATTTTAAGAAACATTGTTTATGTGTTCATAAACAGTTATCAACATGAAGGTTTTCCTATTATATTTATTTTTAAATGTACTCTTTTAATCAAGTCTGAAATAAAAATTTAGTAAAATACAAATAATATAATTAGTTACATGCATCATAACATACAATAACATACATTATTATTATTGTTAATAATGTAGTGGAATTCAAACTTTATACTATTTGTGTGCATATGACACAATTAAAATATATTCAATCGTATGTTTAGTTAGTTTGGGAAATTGTATGATTCCTTTTTTATTTTAGTCACACAAAAAACAAGGTTTGCAGATTTCTTTTTAATATAAGGATATCATTTGCATTTAAATAAACAACATATTTTATTTGACCTGCCAAATATAAGCTATTTGTAGACCCTGTTTTTAATGTTTAAGGGTTAGTTCACTCAAAATCCAAACTTCACTCCAGAGCGCATACAGTTTACGCTGGAAATATTTACCTGAAGTACTTTTGGTTTATATCGCCTTTTAAAAATATAGTCTTGTTATGTTTTTCCGGAAAGATTCCTCTCGTCGAGGCTTCAATACAAGATGGCCGCTACAGACGAACAGTATGGAGGTATTTGGATGTTTTTAAGTTTGTCTTGAAGTTTGTCCTAAAATAGACACACATTTACTCTGAAAATAATCACAACCTTTTGTCGACACGAAGGTGAGTAGAAAATTAGTTATTTTGGTTGAACTATGACTTTAAATATCATATTTGAGCAGATGCCTAAAGTTCTCCACACAGGGTTCGAGTGAGTAGTTCATGCCATCTGGATCCGGATGCTTCTACACAGCAGCAGGAAGTGGATAACGCGACCATTAGTGAGCCTGTCACCCCTCCTCAAATAAACCCCACTGCAAATTTTGAGGATCAGAGGCATGCTGGGATTCGACCTTGAGGAATGTCATTACCACACCCCCGACTGGAAGTCCACGGCCGAGGCGACAGGAAAATGAGCCACAATGTGGCTTTTTGTTTGGGCACACAGAAGATATTGGTGGAGGTGGTGGTGGGAGGAGGGGGGGTGATGGGGATCCGGTGATCCTCAACATGAAGTAGCAGGAAGTCTCACCAGAGGTAAACAATACGGAGCTGATACCAACACTTGGAATTTACATCCCATCATGCCAGTTGCCGTGGCTGCGAGCCAGTCGATAATGGACACGCCGCACCCGCCTCTATTTAGCACATTTTCCCTCGTCTCGGTAAACCCTCACATTCGGAAGCTCTGGGTTCACACCAGCGCTCGCTCTGGCTTCGTGCTTTAGGTTTCTTTGGGTCGAGTTATTGTTTTGTCTGAAGAAGTATGATCGCATCCTGGAGGCCAAGACAACACGGAATTCAAAGAAGGCATGTCCAAAGTCAGAGACTCTCATTTCAAACTCTATTATTTCAACCAGAGATGTTAAAAAAATTGTAAAAATCAAAATGTTATGTATACAGCATACAGAGCAGGATTTACTATAGTAAGTTAAGTCACTTCCCAATAACAACAAAAAATATTGAGCCTATAATATTTGTCTCCTCTTGTTACAAGAATAGGCAAAATAAAGTTATTAACAAAATAGAAATGTGTCCAAAGACATGGGTCTCCATACTAGACGCATTCGTCGACACCGTTTATTTTCAGAACTGCACAACAAGTCGCTCCGGCACACGCTCTCACGCTCTCACACACACTCGAACCCTCTATTTAACGGAAAACTAAAGCTGACACGACACAGTGTTTTTTCTGTCATGCCTTCTTCTGTGTTGTTTGTGGGAGCATCGCACTGCCACGTACCGGTACCTTGTTTTGAGGAGTACAGTAGTTGCCCATTTTATAAACTTACTTTTCAGATGTAGACATTTGTTTTAAAGGTTAGAACCAACACTACTCAAAAGTAGGGTTTGTGTATCGGCAAGAATCTGGTGATACGATATGTATTAGGATACAGTGACAAGAGTGCGATACATTGCAATCTTTTAAAGTTACATTTCTATTAGGCATTTTTGTTTTTTCCTTTGATATATGCTCTTTATATTTGCACTTTCTTATCTCTTTGCGCTTTGTTTTTTTATTTGAACTTTGTTCTTTTTCTTGCTTTTATGAAACTTGATTTTCCTTCTATTCTATCTGCTGGGAAGTGGAAATCTAATTTCTCGAAGGAATTATCTCTAGAGGAAATAATAAAGTTAATCTAATCTAATTGTGATACGCGGGAACATATTTGTAGTACTGTCCGAGGACTTGAATCTGCTGTTGCAGAATTTACAGACCGAATGATGTTGGTGAAGTTGTAAACGCTTTCATTTGTTTTGAAACCAAAATATGTCTAAAAACAACTTTAAAAGCTGCAGGAATCGACTGTATCCTCTCGTCCTCAGTCATCGCCGGGGTCTTTCCTTGTTCCTTTAGTTTTTGAGGACATAATGTCTTCTGGAAATTTAATTATAACACAAATATGCCTTGAATATTTGCACGTTATTTCATACACACTGTATTGTAATATTAACCATAAAGAACTACAGTATGATCAAAATAAAATATATGATTGGAAAGCACCCCAAAATAAATAAATATATAATACATACATTTTCTTCTCAATACAGAGATGTTGAATTTCGATACAGTATTTTGAAAAAACAACATTGCAAGATTTTATTTTTATGGTGAAATATTTATGTTAAAGTACATATTTTTTGTAAATTGAGAAACAGAAATAGTAAATTAAAAATGTTGTGTCTTTAGTCATTTATAATTGCTTCGTAACTGAATCTCAACTCTGATGGACGCACAAGAGATAAACTCCCTTTTTCATTTGCTTCACATCACATCATGAATTTGTTTGCCTACCCGCGCATCCATCCTAGACCATCTTCAAAGATCAACCCAGATTTCGACTGTCATTTCATCACACCTGAAAACGAATGTTTGTGACGTTGAAGCTCAACTACCTCCTAGTTTAAACTTCTGTTTCACTCTATCACGAAGAACGTCCTTTAGATGGGAACCAGAGAACCACCCAGCAGCAAATCGTACCTCGAGACCAGTCTCAGGTCACAGAATCTGATCTTGTCACTCAGTCGGAGGAGAATCTGTCGAGAGCATTCTTCGCCCTCAAAACAAGCTCTGGCTGTCCGAGGCTGATTACTGCGATTCATCATGTGAGCCGCTCCCTGCCACCACATGTTTGTTTTGATCTCTTCCTGTCCGGCACGGTGACAGTGAAAGATGAGGCCACATGGGGCCCGGCGGGCCCGGTGCCACGGACGCCAGCGGGACAGGCATCAGCCCCGGTCAGGCCCGAATCTCAGAATATCCCGCCCCTCGCTGAGCTCCATGACCCGGAGTGGAAAGAGCGAGTTGGACGAGACGTGGAGGGGATTTGGCCGACCGGCTAATTGCAGCCCCGAAAGTGTAACTTTAGGTGGCGGGGGGTTTGAGGCATGTTGACTTGTGATCACACGGGGGCTAAACCGACACTCGGTTCCGCGCTCTTAGTGGACGGTTCCTGAAGCCTGCTGGAGCTGGATGGGGGGTCCGGGTCACATTAAGAGGTGCACGGCCCACATGGGCCGCTCTTCTAAAACAAGCACTGCTGTGTCCGTGACGTCGAATACATCCTCCAGTGACTCCTTTAGGTAAACCTGCAGGAGACCAGCAACACAAACAGAAGGTCTGGGGATTATAAACCTACTTTCCTATCTAAAAAGATGTCATATTCTGCAAGAAGGGTTATCAATTTCTGCGATCAATTCTGATCAATGAATTACAATCGTAATTAGTGCTTTATTTTGTAATGTAAGTTTCAATCTGTAACTTCTCTGTTTCTTTTTTTTAAATGTTAATGTTACTTTAACATTTTTTAATCCTAATTTTGAACAGATGCTAATGCATTTAGTTTAGTTTTTAATATTTATTTTAATTTTTCACAGGTTAATTCAGGAAGGTTTCATAGAACTTGGTACATTAAGAAGTTTGGATTACAAAAAGTCCAAATACAACTTCAGTTTCATCTTAAATGAAAAGACAAAAGCAGGACAATGATATGCGTATTTAATGTATGTATTTAACAAAATAAGTTTGATAAACTCTGTGTCTTATGTGTTTTAGTTTATTTCTTCACTTAGAAAAATGCATCTATGCTTAGAAAAGCATCCGCCATTTTTATTCCCCCTAAAAATATTATTTAAAACTGCAATACAATATTGTAAATGTGCATTTTTACAGTCAGAAGCCTAGTTGTGTAGTGTGTGTTCGCTGTCTGAATAAAACATGTATAATGGACAAATATATGACATTAAAAAGCCCTTTTTTTGCCTCATTTAACTCTTCGACAGTAAAAAGTTGAGGTAAAACTAGTTAGTGAAAGGTTATGACCACCTGTGCATTTATCTAATTGTGACTGCAGTGGTCAGTGGATATCAGAAATAACTCTCTTTAAAGGCCTGATGTTGTTGCCTTCACTCCCCGTGCGCACCACTGTCTAGGTGCCTATGACCCTCTGACTAATGGCCACTTTCAAAAGGTGTTAACTTTAACTGACATCAGTTGAATTGATCGAGTGTTTGACCAGTAATTGATTCTAGCAATTGTTTAAAAAAACCTTCGGCGTAATATTCAGTCTGGCTGCAGCTCAGTCACCACTCGTCACACTCTCCATGTTTCGCTCGCTGCTGCGCCTCCATCGCTCTGATACCCTCCCTCGCTCTGATTCCCTCCCTCGATGCCTCGGCAGGCCCCCATCGTCCCCGCGGTGTGGGTGGACCCCGTGACAAATGAAGCGAGCGACGCAGACAAACAGAAATCTTTCCCATCATGCGTGTCGCAGAAACCTCCCACGAGTCTCGGGGCCTAAACATGCCAGTGAAAGAGATGTGGTGAAATAGCTCCTCCATGTTTGGGTGACATTTCTCAGCTCATTAATCTTGACCGAAGTCAAGCCGGAGAATTTTTCACAAAGTTCGAATGTAATGATATTTATTTGGACGTGTCGGCGCTCGCAGCCCGACTGTATCAGACATCAGCAGATAGTGTGTTTTTAGAAGAGGGGAGGTCTCTGAAAGCGTCTGACAAGCTGCTGAGATTTTCACTTTTGTTTTTTCACAGGGTTCGCATGGATCTCTGGAGGAACTTAAAGAGATTTTAGCAGCTCTAGGTAAGAATCATAGGATCCAAAATATATATTTCAGATTCTTTTTAACCAACGTCTACATTATATATATAAAAAAGGATATCTAAAAATATTTATATATATACATACATATAAAAAACCCTTTTTATTAAAGGAAACTATTTTAAATGTAGTTTTTACATATATTTAAATATATTTGGTGAGAATAATAATATGATTTTTCATCTATACAAGCTGATTACCCTTTATATTATATAAATGTTTCAGTTGGAAATGTTAAGATATAAGGATGTAAATTTGTACATTTTTAATTATTATTATTATAATTCAATTGTATTATTTCCAGAATAAAACAGTGACTTCAGATTTTCAATGGTTAATTTTTTGAAAATAAATATACGTATCTGGAGATGGAGATAATCTTATTTTTAACATTTTTCTGTATGTGCAACCAAACACAATTGTAATTTTTTGCTTGTTTAATCTATGAGGAAAAATAAATATTGATATTTAATAGTGATCAACATAAACATTTATTAATAGTTTTCTTATACACAACAATAATAACCACTTAATTATGTTTTTCTTTGCAGATGAAACATATATTATCCATCTTGTTAAGCAACAACATATTTCCTGAGAGAAAAACATGGTTGTATATGTACTTTAAAAAAACTAAAATAAATGTACTCTTTATATCTTTTTGTATCACCTTAAAAGCTTGATCAACAATTTGTTTATTTTTCAGAGTAGACAACCTGCAGCATGGATATTTATTGTGACGCTCAACTGAGAAGTTTGGTTGTTTTTATAATCGTTTTTACACATAGAAGTCTGATTTATTGTTTTAAATCATCCGTCTAATTATAGACATCAACCCTTTAATAGTAAATCATTTAAACATGACCTTTGAGGTTTGAAACATACATGAGAGAGACTGGAGATGTCTAATCATTATTAGAAAACTAACATTTTGAATTGAAAATCCTGATGCTTCCACATGACTGGTCCTGGAAGAGGGGCCTGGATGTTCAGAAGTCCTGGGGAAACAGCAGTAGCTCCCCTGTGTGGTTTGCTATGGTAAGAGCACCTGGCACAGTTCGGGGGGGAGAAGGTGGGCATGTGTGCACCAGCTTCACTCGCAGCCTTCACTCCACTCCTGCAAGGAAATGGTCTTCACTATAGCAGGAGGTTCTTAAAATAGAAGCGAGGTGTCACTTACATAAACCAAATAAATACTGTAGAAACAACCCAGAAAAGTTCCCTCAGCATTCCTCCGTGTCATCACCTGTCTCACCACCAGATGATCGAGGCCTAGTCACACACACGCCTGCACACAGACACAGACACACACACTCACACACAGTCCAGTTTTCAGTGGAACTTCATGCTAATATTTTTTCTTTGCTAACTGTAGCTCATCCTTGTTTAAACACAATTTACCTCCATAATTACTTAACAAAACTTACAAATGATGTACCAGATTTTTAATTTGTGCTATTTTCATGAACTTGATGACTCAATAGTTCATCTTTGTGAGTAGGTAAACATATGTTCAGGACTGGTGGATTTTAGATTTAAGATTGTGCTGTTAAATAGCAGGATCAGATTCAACACCCCCCTGTATGCTGAAGCTCCAAATATTTACCTGACACATCTGTGTGGGGGGTGACACACCTGAAGACACAAACTTAAGCCACTGATTTGTAAAACACCCATTGAAAATATATAATTTTCACTTTCAATATGAAAACAAACTGAAGCTCTTATCAGAACTCATCCGTGTTGTCACGTTGAAGTAGCAGCGGCTTGTTTACTGATACTAATTAGCCGCTGGCCCACCTTTCGAGGAGCAGCTAGCGTAGCAGCCTTCTTGGGTGGGTCGTCTTCCTACCACGCTCAATGGTCCCCTCCAGTCATCTGCTCAGTTCAACTCTATTACTATCTTACTTAATCTCCATAGCATGAACAATTTCCAAAGGTGATATACATCAACAGATCGACTGGATCACAAAGTGTAGTTACATTCAAATATATTACATGTCATATATTTGACATTATTTGTTTGTTTTTTGGTTACATCTGATTTAAGCAGAGAAAAAAATGTTATAAAAGTACTTTAAATTGCCTTTTTATACTCTGAGAGACAAGACATTTGAACACAAATGGTCAAATAAAAGGATGAAAAAGAGAAATAAAGTCCTCAAACAATGACAAATGTAATTTATCTGATCATGAAAAACAAAGTTAAAATTGTCAAAACACTTTGTTTCATCGTTAATGACATCATGTGAGCCACATTAATACAGTAAACCGGCCACACTTGGCACAGGTCTGCTTCAGAGGGCCCAAAGGGGCTGAAATGAATAAGAATTATAGCATGAATACAAAAGTTATTATAGTTAAAAATAATTAAATAAAGATTTGGATTGAATTTAGACTGACTGATGATTTCTTTGTTCTGTGTGTAGATGTGTGTGTCTGTGTGTGGTGACATTCACTTTGCAGACTCATTACTGAGAACTTGGATTATGTGAAGCCATATTTTGAAGCCGTTAACGGATGCGAGGGTCACTCACTTAGTAAGAGTTGTTTCCATGAGGGTAAGTTAACCAGGTTCAAGTTTCCTCTAAATATCTTTCAAATTAACGAATTTCAACTCAAACGAGAGAATTTCAAAGATGTGGTTTTATCACATTAATTGTAGTGTACATGCCAAGTCTTGGTTTCATATTCAAAGTATATTTCAAATATTTTTTTGATTGATTCCTCATAGCCATAGTGCATTAAACTTCCTTTAAAAAGGTACATTTATAAATTATATATTTTGTTTTGATCTTTTGCTTATTTAGATTTATTCCCCCACATAATAACTTTATGAAAAAAACAAATCATTGTAGCTAATGATGTCTGAAGCAGACCATATTTCTAACAAATCAAATGTATTGATTTATTTGTGCCTTAAATAGATCTTGGACCTCTATTGTATCATCCGTATGTGTTTGTTTGTAAAAGACTCTCTTTTCATCGAAATATTTACATTAGAAAATAATCTCAGCTTTTTTTGGAGTTTAAATCTTTTTTTTTACCATAACCATGTCCACTCTGCTATGATTGGCAGAGCTTCAAGGTTTGTCACCGCATCAATCCTAAAAGTCTCCAGACAAAGCAGGGCGTGATTACTGGAGGAGGAGTCATGCCAACTATTATTATGTCATAATGCACTCTGCTCCCATAACCTCTAGTTCACCAAGATTTCAGACAGGGGAGAACTTTATAAAGTAATTACTTCAAAACATGGTCATGATGAGGAACTTACTGCATCTTGGAGAGGAAGACTTCAACATTTGAAACATGTGAGTGAGTCAGGAGAGTTGGGTTCTTACATTAGATGCCCTTTTTACTATGACTTCCACTGCGCTGCAAGTAAAAAACACACATCTTAAGTGATGTTTGTGAGTTGTTGTCTGTATAAAAGTGTTGTTTGATGAACTGGCGAACTCCTCCAAACCTGCTGACTTGAATATGTAAAGTCATATATAAAGATACATTAATTATGGTATACAAAATATGTAGAAAAATTGAATTCCATGTAAAATAAACCTTTACTTTTAGGTGGATATAAAAGATGTTTATCACACATTAAATTTGTTTTCAAAACATGACAATGTGTGACACAATGTTCATCCAGATTGTGATACCTGATCATAATAAATCATTTATCTCTTTAGAACTTCACTTCATTGGGTTTATAAAGTTTCACTCTTCTACCAGTTTTCCACATACTCTTTAATCTAATTTTTACCACTCATGTGAAAAGTTTCTTGGTTCTGTGGCAGATCTGACATCGTGGTGTGTGTGTGCCTGATGTCAGCAGAAGAAAAAAGGCTTGAAAAAGGTATTTGGTGTCTTTGAAAAAGAGCAGTGACAGAACACCTGCTGAGGAGTGAAGTGGCAGCGCACGTATCCACACATACTCAGCGCCTCTGGCTATGACTGCTAGCTGCTCCCACTCTGGTGAAGACAGAGGTGAGATCTCTCCTCTCTTTTCACCTCCTCTCTGTGTGTGTGAGGCCATTATGTCAGAAACCATCACACTTTGAAAAAATCATTTACATTCATTTGGGACCTCGCAGAGTTTTATGTTAAACTGAATTAAAATACACCTTTAAAATAGTTTCATTTACAAATAGCAGCAGGAATTAAATTATATTTAAAAATATAGTGTATCATGAGTTGAGCAAAAATCAAATATCACATCCATCACAGAGGGAGAATAAGGAAGCTGGACATTTTACAAAACCACTTCTTTACGCTGCCGTCTCCAACATCTCACCACCGATTCATTGGTACCAAGTTTATGTGCAGCATTTTTTATTTCCTTCTCCATCAGCCAGATTGATCACCTTTAACCTTAAAGTTTAGATTTCTGTGTTTTCTATCATGATGTTCTGTGAATGAGGCTCAAAACGAAGTCAAGCTACTATCGTCATCTGCTTATTTTCTCTTCTGTCCTTCTCTTGTGCTTCCGGCTAGAGCAGACCCTGGAAGCTGTTTGTCGTAAAAAAATTAATGGATTAGCCACATATTTGCATAAGTGTAATATTTGTATTAGGTCCCTTGTTAAAACAGTTGGAAAAAAAGTGAACCTCTGTAGTCCCAGTCATTACGGTAATATATGCACACAGCAACATTTCATGAAACAACAATTTAAACAGTTGTTTAATGGGGTGGTAACTTTGATGTGAAATGAATACAACATGTATACTTTATGGCAGGACGTGTAAAACGGAAGGATGTGCATGATTATGAAGTTGAACTAATGTGAAAACTCTCCTGACTCACTCACATGTTTCAAATGTTGAAGTCTTCCTCTCCAAGATGCAGTAAGTCCCTCATCATGACCATGTTTTGAACTTATTACTTTATAAAGTTCTCCCGCGTCTGAAATCTAGACAAACAAGAGGTTACGAGAGCGGAGTCCATGATGATGTAATAATGGCGTCACTCCTCCTCCTGCAAGCTTTAATCACTCCCTGATTTGTTTATACAACCAAGTCCCTTGGACGTGGAGACTTTTAGTATTGATGACGCAGTGAAAAACCTTGATGCTTGACCAATCACAGCAGAGTGGGTATAATAAACATGATTTCATCTCCAGAAAAACAAAGGTTTTTTAGTACATTTTCTAATGTAAATATTTCAATTAAAGACAGTTTTGTACAAACAGACACAGACAGATGTCAAGTACAATAGAGTCCAACATCTATTTACGAGACACTTAAATCCATACATTAGTTGCCCTTTAAACATTCTTTTTTATTAATGATTGAATTAATAAAAATAATAATAATTTCACACATTTATTCAAAATAGCACATTTTGGCTAATGGTGAGTCCTAATTAAAATGAATCCAAAGTGTTACAATGACATTGAAACATTCATTTTATATTTATTCGCAATTGAAAAAGCATATTTGATTCTTTAAAATACATATTGACACATTTTGGAAGCCTCACAAAAATGACGCAAAAGTACCAGTTTTGTAAAATAAAGAAATATAAATTACATTTCCTAAACCTTTGGATACAGACGTATATTGAAAAAAACATTTTTTATAATGCATATTATCAGTTTTGGTTCTAATATGGCCTCTTCATGAACACTAACATGATTCCCTCGCCGTGAAGTCCAGATTTTGAGCCTCTCAAAAGAGAGTGGAAGGAAATAAGAATGTGCGTCTGAAAATATCAACAGCATGATGTTCATCTGCAAATGTATTTTTGAGGTTAAACATGACGTCTTCTATTCAAATGTGATTCTTGGCAAGACCACCAATAAAAATAAAGTTTGCTATTTCTGGCCTTTTGTTGTACAGATGATGTCATTTGTTTTCCCCTCTTTTCCCTGGAATATGCTTTCCTTCCCTCTCCGTCCACCTTCCCACCCACTCCCCACTCTCTTGATTTATCCCTCTCCTGTTTTCTCTGGACCACATGGCCCGGCAGTTTGCCGCAGCTCCAGTCATCCAGAGCCGATGTCATTCGGATCCAGTTAAACAAATGGCCCTATAAATTCACTGCAATAATAATCCCCGGTGCTCTTCGGAATGTGTGGTGGCTCGGTTCTGGACACCGGGGTGGTGGCGGTGGTTGGTTCGAGAAATCCTCGCCGCTCGTGTGAGAAAGTGTGAGTCCCATGTGGCGCGACGGTGTGTACGTCTGAGTGAAGAGGTTAGCAGGAGAGTGGGGAAGAAAAACCGGGGGAGTCGGCGGACGATTCCAGAACCCCGTCTGTCTTCCTCTACCTGAAACGAGACCTCGGGGACACTTTAAGTCGGCCCACCCAGAGACGGAGACACCAATCAGGCCGCTGTCAGCCTCCGCTAAATCAAGTCAAGTCAAGTGCATTTGTGTGTTTGCACACATGTGTCTGAAACATTCGATTCGGAAAATAACTCAAGGCCGAAACATCTGCGGCGTTTATAAACATCTTTATATCCGCAAACGCCGTCTCCGACTCTATAATCCAGAGGCCGGTTCGATAAATCTATATCGGTTGTGCTTATTTGCCTTTCTATATTCTCCATAAATCATCTCAGACCGTCGACCACGATGTGAAATTCAGAGAATGTGAGCAAATAAACAGAGCATGGAATGCTCTGGAGTGTTTGTGCTGTAGTTGGGACGACCACAAGGGCAAGTAATGAAACGGTTGGACAGGACGACTGGAAAAGACTTTTAACCTGATATATAGTTGTTTGTTTTCGCATGACGTCATCATCGCTGCTACAGATGTAGGGCAGAAATACATTTCAACAAACTCCGTACGTGCAGACTCACAGCGAGACCGCTGCAGTCGCTCGTCTATCGTGGGCGACGTGGTGAAGTCAAAAATAACAATTAAAGTCACTAATTTGAGGCTTTAAAAAAAACGTTTATTCAATGTTGCCTGGACGTTTCATTTCTCCGATTTAGCTAAAGGGTTTTTTTAATCTCTTTTCGACAAATGTATTCGTATAAATCGTGACTAGTGTATTCACAATTATATTGTATCGTATTTATCATGCTAAATTTCTTTATCGTATGTCTCATTATACATGGACTTACATTTTAAGATTAAGGTTGTCGCAACATATCCATCCTGCTCTTAGTTTTATTCATTGATTTTCTATGTTCCTTTTTTGAGCTGCCGGAGTGAACTCCTATCCTGTCATCCAAGCATGTTAGGAAATACATGTATTATATAAGTCCTCCGGTCATGACAAGAGAAGGAAGAGCAAACGTGGATCCATCATAAAGAGTCAGATCCCTGCTGTCCTTCATGACGAGTCTCTGTGGGGAACGAGGAACCTCAATATTATTTCTGCCCCCGACTGCTCCACTTAAGAGGCGGGGGTTTGCTCATCTTATCGCGAGGTGTCCCCCCCCCCCCACCCCAAGACCCGGTACAGTAAAAACAACATGTCAACTTTTCAGCTATTTTCTTTAAAGGGGGCTGATCTGGTGACAGAGGAGGAGGAGCCCACCCTTCACTTCCCCAGGCCTCCAAACTCTGCCCGTGACTTCCACACTGTCCAGTTTCAGACTTGAGTGACTACTCTCTGTGTGATACTAGTGACCCTAAACCTGTTTACTGCCATAAATTGCTGCCCCCGTCCAGCACCTCTCTCTCACTGCCAGCCTGCTGTCCGGCCTCTCCGCAGAAGACAAATCACTTCAGAGCTCTTAAACCGGTCCAAGACCCCCAGGCAGCCCCTCAAACCCTCCCTTAAGCCTGCACCTTCCTTTTTAAAGAAAGTTTTCTTAATCTTAAAATGAGTTCATATCTCTTCCCCGCTTCACCGTAAGTCAATACTTGTCACTGATATAATCAAATCTATCCAGATAATATCAGAACCTTCGCAACAGTATCTTTTGAATCGTGATGAATTTATTTAAAAATGTGTTGCGTGGATTTACTCCGGGCACTCCTGTGTATGTCCAAAAACATACAGAGGTTGATTAGGAAAATAGTTTGAAGGTATGAGTGTGTGTGAATGTGAGTCCCAAAAGAGAATACACGTCAGAAGATTAATGAACTATAAAAATCAACTTAAATTTATAAAGTTTTGAAAAATGAATATGATTTAAAAGAGGGACTTAAAGGGCACCTAATGTAAAAACCCAACTCTCCTGACTTATTCACATGTTGTAAATGTTGAAGTCGTCCTCTTCAACATGCAGTAGGTCATTCATCATAACGTTTTGAAGTTATTACTTAATAAAGTTCTCTCCGTCTGAAATCTCGCCAAACGAGATTACAGTTTAAATGAATAATTCTGACATCACTCTGGTGTCCTCCCCTAGAAGCCCTAAATCAGTTAAGTACCTACATGTTAATCGTGAAACAAAATTAATATTTATGTAAACATGGTAAGAGTTACTTCTGCCTTTAGGTGTTTTTGTAATGTGTACATTAAGTAGCAAACTTTTTTTTTATTATTCGTTTTTATTGTACAAAACAGGAGTTAAAGGGGTGAGTTTGAAATTTACGTGAGTCCTTGAATGCAACTCGTGTTTTTGTGACCAATCAGAGCAGAGTGGGTGTGGTTGCTTTGACGAGATTTCTTCTCAGCCAAAACAGCGCATTTTAAGTGGGCGGGGCTTAAGTGTATTTTCTACTGTAAATATCTTTATTAAATGAGAGTTTTGTGCAAAAAGAAACATACTGATGAGTATAATAGAGGTCCTAGATCAATTTAAGAGACACTTAAATCAGCACATTAGGTGCCCTTCTAAGTAGAAGTGAATCTTCTGCTCTGGTGTCGAAATCAAGCCCCCTGTGTGTAAACCAAGTCTTTTCTTATGTTTGCATTTGTACCTAAACAACCATTCAGTTTCAACATGGTTGTTTGCATCCTTGATAAAAAAGCTAAAGATCTCATTGTTATCTAAAATTCCAAAATATGGCAGCATAAATCTAGTATTGCTTTAAAGCAAACTTAAAGATGACTAAAAT
This sequence comes from Callionymus lyra, assembly GCF_982586985.1. Lineage (NCBI taxonomy): Eukaryota > Metazoa > Chordata > Actinopteri > Syngnathiformes > Callionymidae > Callionymus > Callionymus lyra. The sequence continues at coordinate 21,263,406 of NC_141818.1, forward strand.
TGTCCAAAATGCTACATAAATATCAAAATATTAAAGATAGAATCAATGTTTCTTTACATATCTAGAAGCATTTGCGTTGTTTTGCAAAGGGGGTCTCCCGGCCATATGCTAATGGTGCTCGGGGGGCGATGGCATGGTGAAGTTTGGGAACTTCTATGTTAACCAAATGCAACAAGACATCTTCAAAAATGAGCAACAACTGTGGTTATTGTTCAGTAGAGTTTGTATGAGATGTTCCATCCATAAGAAGTTGGACGTGCAAGACAAGAGGACCGATGAGAGAGGGAGATTCCTCTCTCATCTCAAGTTGAAGAACCAGGTAAAAATCTTTCCACCTCAACCTGGTCAGAGATAAGCTTCACAATTGTTCAATGTTTTTTTTCCTTCCTCTTTTATTCAGGACTTTCGCAATGTGACCTCTCAGTATAACTAATCCCTCATGCCTGCTCTACCTTTGTTTATCAAAGCTACATGGTAAAGGTAAACATTTCTTCAGCGCTACAATGACAGATTGCCTGAAAATGTTGCTTATACTTAAAAAGGGAACCATGTTTTCTCGCCTAGGATGCTTTTTCACTTGTGTGTTCGCAACATCCTTGTTTCGCGAAACGTTGCTGTTTGCGTGTAGAAGCTCATGTTTGCATACCTGTTGCATGAATCCACTCATGATGTGTGTGTGCGTGTGTGTGTGTGTGTGTGTGTGCTGCATAACCGTCTGGCTCCCATGTGAGGCAGCAAATCTATCATTCATGCGACGTTTACTCACCACTTCACAGAGCTGTATGTCCAGTGTAAACAACGTTTATCACCGCATGCAAATGAGTGTGAGCCGCCGACAAAGGTTCCTTTCACTCCTGCACTCTGTTTAACCAGCTCATTGAAAACGATACCGCAGATTAGTGGCTGTGTCTCCCTCGCCTTTGTGTTGCCATTTACCGACAGTTACACCTCATTTGACTGAACACTGTATTGGATAACTCTGACATTTGGTGTTCACTCTATTTAAAACTGTATTGAAAATGTTCTTAATAAAGGTATTCATGTTTCATCATAACTTGTGAAAAGGTTTCTATGTATGTAGACAATTCACATAATCAGGACACTATCCTGATAATTGTCCATCTTTGAGATGCTAGTTTCTAGCTATATAAAGCTATCACTTAAGCCTCAAAAACACAAAAATCCTTCTTTATCAATGTGCAGACTCAGGTGTTTTTAAAGGATACTTTACATCTCAAAAATACTTTCAGAAAGTTGTTACGAATGTAATGAAAAGTTGTCATTGGAAAACCTTCCGGGACAGATTTCTACCCAGAGTAAAAGTATATAATGCACCCTTCTTTTTAAAAGATACTTATAAAGGTTCAGAGATGAACTCAATCACACAAGGGGCCAAAATATTTAAATGAAATGTTAATTTACCAGTTGTTTGTAACAGAAAGTATGACTCTAATTTTGATTGGAGGCTATTTGTATGTATTGTATATATGATTAGTTGAGTATGAGTTGTCCATCCATAATCTCTTTTCCTTATCTAAAACACTGACCTTTTTATAGGTCACCACCATGAATTTTAATTTACTAAAACTTTAAGTCAACTGTTTGGGGTGCCAAATAAAATCTGGTGATCGGGATTTGTCACGTTTGATTGACAGTTTAGACAAACAGTAAGATACATATTCCCACAATAAGCCATTGCTTGTTAATAGATAATGTGACTGTCACTGTCACTGCTGGTTCTTTTGTTTTAAAAGGTAAAAAACACTTTATAGCAGAACAATTCCAGCTGTTTTTATCTTTAAAGGTGAAACAAAGTTGAAATTAGGTTCTTCTAGTTAGATGGACTAGACTAGATGCTACTCAGATCCTTAACTGGAATGTAATGGTTCAGAAAGTCTCAGTGTCAATAAATAAAGAAGAGGACCCAATGACCTCCAACCAAACATTTCAAGACCTATTTAGAGAAGAAGTTGTCGCCAGATCTCAACCCTGTTGAACTGTAGTGAAAGCTGCACGACAACAACTTTTAATGGGACACTTCCGGAAGTGTCGAATTGAAATGGGATTATCTCAAAAGATAAACAGTTAAATATTGCAGTATTCTCTGATAAATACAACGTTTAAAGGACAACGCAATTATTTATAAAAACATGCAATTTTAACCATATGTTTATTTCATATATTTTTATATTGAACTTTTAGTGTAATTTTATATTCTGTGTTTTGTATTAGATACATTAAATGTTGTGTGTAGATTTAGAAAAGTAATCATCCAAGCAGTGGGCTTTGAAGAACCCCAAAGTTAAGTTAAGTCTTTATCCAAACCACTTATGCTTTTATTAAAAGATAAGTGTTACCATGACCCTGAACTACATCTTTTAATGACTGATAAAAATGTTAGAAAGAAACATAAATATATAATTTTCTTAAATATTTTGATGTAGAATCATGACATATAATTGATTGATCACATTGTCACCAATTCAGTCCCATTTAAGCATTCCAAATTAAAAGTCTGACCTCCTTGACTCTTTTAAACCCTTGATGTTGCAGATTTATCTTTCTTTATCGTCTCACAACAAGCAAACACTTGGATGATCGACATCGGAGTCTCTGAAATCTTCTTAATCCCGCCGGTAAATTCCCTCCCCTCATTTGACTCAACATTTTACGCAACAGAAAGGGAAAGCTGATATATTTGCTTTGTGCGTGTCACCTGAAAGTCTTGTGTGTGTCTCTAGGTGTGTGTTAACCTGCAGCAAGAGAACATTCATCATGCAATAGATGAGCTCATGAGGGTGGGACGATCGAGAGTGTATGGGCTTGTAGTCCCTCTCAAATCTGAGCCTAATCCTGCTCTTTCAATCTAGGAATCTCTTGAATAGAGAAGTGGGCGGAGAAGATGACGGAGAACGTTTCAAGTCGACTTGTTTGTTGAAGACATATATTCTGATCTCCTGAGATAATTATTACAATAAGCCTAAAAGAAACGGCTGAATTCACAATTGCTATTTTCAAGCTGATTAAGTCTATCAAATACACTAACAGAACCTTTATGGTTTATTGAAGGATAAGTACTTCATGTTTTAATATTTACTGATATCTAACTTTTTTTTTCTTACCGCAAACGGCCTCCAGGAGGCGCTCTAGCAGGAAGCCAAGAGTGAGACTGAAAAGATAAAGCATAGATGAAGACAATAATTTCTGGATCAAACGATGGCAATTATTCATCAAAAGCCGTTAAATGAAAAGACGATCCATTAAAGTTTCGTACAAACAGACACATACTATTGAGTACAATAGAGGTCCATTATCTATTTAAGAAACACTTAAATCAACACACTAGTTGTCCTTAAAGGTGATTGATCTGTCTGTTGATGAAGGAAATAGAGATGCAGCATGTAAACTTGTTACCATAAATCGATAGTGAGACGTTGGAGACGGCAGCGCAAAATGCAAAAAGAGGACAAATGCATCCATAGGTAGTAAAAGCCAATGGCCTGAACTAGAACAGAAAAGAACTGGTAGACTGGTTAGGAAATATATATAGTTGTTTTTCTGCTGTGTTACTGGTGCTGCTCGGAAAAAAGTATTTACCTAAATAAAGATATTGTAAAATGTTTGTCCTAAACATATGTCCTATATAGCCTGGAAGTTATGGTAGTTTGGACTGAGGTGCAAGGAAGTGGTGAGGTAAAAGTTGAGAGAGAGCATGTTTGAATTATGTTCAGAGGTTTCATGAGGAGCTTAGTAAATAAAAAAACAAAAAAACAAACTGTAAAAAGACAGTTGCTGTATGTAAGCTCACGTAACAAGTCCCCGGAGAACATCTGTAGAAGTCTTCCAGTTCAACATCTACCAGAGTGCATCATCTCAAGAAGCCTGGGAATTTTTTTTTTTTTTCTGTTTGTAACTTTGATTCCAAGAACTGTTGAAGTATGAATGGTACAAACAGTCCTTCTGCTGCATCACCCCTCCACACACACACACACACACACCTTCCACAAATGCTTCCTCCTTGAACGAGAGGAAGTAGGTGGCGCGTCTTGCTCGTCTTTTAACAACTTCCTACACAGACGGACACTAACAACTTCCTGGGCAGTCACAGCTGCAGTGTAAAAGCTTAGATAAATACACACATGCCATGCTACCATTGATAAAAAAGAAAATCCTACCCAGGATTTAAAATGAGCCTCCTTGGCAGGGCAATGTGTGAGTTGATGAGTGTTTTCTCTCTTGGGCACAAATGATGAGGCATTAAACGTCTGCCAGTGCTCACCTTCTTCTTATTCCTTCATATACTTGAGTAGAAACCTGCTTTAACAAGTTTTCTCTTCTCACATTGATCGATTGTTTCGCCTTATTTTTGCGGAATGACTCCTCAGACGGCAGCAGTGATTCAGAAATATGGACGTTGGACACTAAACCTTTCTGAAACGTACCTGAGACGCGTTCATTCATCAGCAAACATTGGACACGCTTGCAGGACTGTCACTGACTTAGTTTGGGTGATTCATGGCCTGGAAACATGGAGAAATAAATGTTCTCATATGTTCGGTGTGATCATCCCACATCATATTACCCAGATGATGCATCAAAGCAAGGCAGGTGCTGAGTAAAAAAACAACAACAACTGAGTGGAAAATACAATCAGATTTGTGACGGTGTGCCCCAAGTAGCTGGGATCGTCTCCCTTTAAACATCATTAAGGAAATCACAGGAGGCTTCTTTCATCCTCATCTATTATTGTTGTGAAATAAAAAAATCATCCATTCATTTCCTGCTGCTTATTCCCTAATGGAGGTTGCGGGGGGGGGGGGGGGGCTATCCCAGCATATCTTTAGGCAAGAGGCGGGGGAGACCCTGAACAGGACGCCAGTTTGTCACAGGACACACAATGACACACAACCATTCACATACACACTCCTATTCCTACTGACAGTTTCCAAAAGTTTCTAATCAACCTCTGTGTGTTTTTGGAGTGTGGGAGGAAACCGGAGTAAACTCACGCAACACAGGGAGAACATGCAGACTCCAAACAGAAAGGTCACAAGTTGCCCACAATTTGGAAGCGAACCTGCAACCTTCTAGCTGTGAGGAGGTTGAGCTAACCACTGCACCGATTAAATAACTCAAGACGTGTCCAAATGAATTTACAGAGAACCTTCATAATGTGACAGATGGTTTGTATTCTGTGGTGTTCTGGAGTTTCATTTTCAGAACGAGCAAAAAGAAAAATAGAAAAGTGCGTCCAACTGTGGTGACACGATTTGTTGTTTTAAAACGTTTTAGGGTTGCTAAGTATGAGGACTCAAGCACCAGAGTTCTCAATCAACCTCTGCATGTTTTTGGACTGTGGGAGGAAACTGGAGCGCCAAGAGTAAACCCACGCAGGCACAACTTATAAAGTCCGCTCAGATCGGATGCAGATTGCATAGATCTGGATGCGAACCTGCGACCTTCTCGCTGTGAGGTGATGACTCTATCACTTTCTAACAACCAGCCTTCAACTCACTAACGTAACTGAAATGGGTTTTCTTCAATTAAAAGATGCAATAAAAATTAAATAAAATATTTGATAAAATATTTTTCCTGAAGCTTTTAAAAAATAAATTGAGTATCAGTTGTTTTTTTAAAATTATTATTTGCAAGTTTAAAGAATAATCATTCGATTGTGTTATACAATCAAAAAATATATATATTTTTTCAACTGTATTTTTCACATTTTACAGTTATTTTATTACAGTAGAAGGGCAGTATTAAAAATGATGTTCATATATTATCTTATTATATCATATATCTTCCTCACAGTCCATAACAAGTCTGCAATTTAACTATCCTGACAACCAAGTTGAGGATGTAACAAGATGTTTTAGATCACTGTGTAACACTTACTTATTGTGTTAAGTTTAAGACTGTGAAGAGATTGTTTTATAGGCAGGGCTAACGTTGTTCTTTTAAAAATTAAAGCTGAATAATTTGTTGCCTAATCCCATGCGTGATCGGTCTGAGGTATTCAGCTTAACATGTATGACACAAACGGCTCACTTTTGTGAGTGACAATGTCAACACATTTCTTTTCATATGTGATGACATAAATCTCGTGGAAGTCGTCAGGTACAGCCGTTGCTGTGCAGGAATGAAGGCTGGCAGCCTGCAGAGTTTCATTCCAGGCTGGTTGGAAACAATCCAGTCGCAGATGCTGTCCCCTCGCTCGAGCAGAACCCTGAACGCCCACCATTGTTCTTCCGACTCTGGAATATGTTTTGAAAAGTGGGATTTCTGTGGCAGAAAAAACAGTTTAACGTCGGACCAGACATTGTGACTACCGGTCCGGAACAACCGTAAACAGAGCAAGGAATGAGATGATCAAGCATAACCAGCTGGATAAACTCGCTGTTGAGAATTAAACATCACTGAAGAATGTACCTGCTCGAGCTGCAGCATGTCAACACAAACCTGGCAGACGTGTAGGCACTTTAAAAGAAAACATGCTCGATGTATTGATTTATGTCCAACATGGCTGCGGTGTGTCGGGTTAGCCATAAATTTACCGTCTCCAGGAGAGAGAAAGGAGGGATTTTAGATTTGTCAAACTGATCAGTGAGTCCGGCTCTCGCCGTGATTCACCGCCTGAACTCTGACCAGTCGACAGCTTGTAAATTACTGCCGCGACAGGAACGTGTGTCGCTCTGCGTGCGCGGCTGCAGCCGCCGCATTCTGCGAGGACACCGCGTGATTAACGACCAGATTACACTGTCAGAGTTTCAGGAGCTGCCTTTTTTCTGATGTCGATTCCTAAAGTCGTTAAAGTTAAGATAAGCTGTTAATCTGCTCGATGGCTGATGTTATTATTAGGGCAGGTCGGCGATGTTTTATTAAAAGATTAGCGCAGGTGTGAGACAGAAGCAGAATCACAATGTCACCGATGACATGACATCATGTGTCATCACTAGCATTAGAGTTTAAAATATAGTTGGCTAAAGTATCTTGAAGAGGTTTCCCCTTCTCCCGAGAGGCTTCCTTAAATCTTACTGCCAGCTGGAGAATGTCAGACATTAAACCCCTGTGTGGTTGTAACAGTAACATAATTCTCAAGGTTGTTCATAAAACTAGATCGAGGAGTTGTACGTCTGAGAAACTCCAAGTGTCAACAAGGGGTTTCTACTACTACTTTTATGACAGAGCCTGGCTACTCGTCTGTAGTTCTGACATGGACGTTAAAAAAAAAAATAAATTGTCAAGCCGTGCTAAAGCTCAGAAGTTTATGAAAATAGACAGCTTGGGAAATTTGAGCATACATTTTGTAAGATCCGGAGAATTTCCACCTTCATTACAAGATCAGAATCCAAATCAGAAATAACTGCCAGTGATGTAAACACAACTTGGGTTTTTTGTGGTGTCAGTACAGAATAAAAGAATGAACTAAGATTCCACACAAAATAAGCAATAGAAAAAACCGAACCAACCACCAAGATGACCTGTTTCCTGGAACATATGTGGACGTAGTACCTTTGAGTCCACCCTGATCTTATTGTGAAGTTAATAGCTAATGGCGGCCATCTTGGAAATGCATTTTTCAAGAGGTCAAGATTGGTGGTTTTCAAGGCTGAATTATGATTTATTGTGCACATCTATTTTGAACTATACGTTTTCACCTGTCAGCCAAGTCGGTAGTTCCCCTTATTATTATGAAAATTAGCTGACAGTGTGTATCGATGAAGGAAGGCCCAAGCCATTTTTTGAACCAGACTTTAAAGGGTCCCTAACATGGTGTTGGAACTATGCATCTGGCATGAATTTATCCTGTTTTGTCAGAAAAGTTCACTCTGTTGTATTTAAATGCTAAATATGTCAAAGAATATATAGAAGGGGAAACAACTTCATTGTGTTATCGTGAGAGGCATTGTACAAAAGATTAATTTGATTTCAATGTAATCAATCAGTTTAGCTTCCATATTAGCAAGAAATGTGTGTTTCAAAGCAACCAAGAAACCAATTTCTCCTGTGACGAAATCGTCTATACTCTGCTTTATTAATTTCACTCTATGTGCTGCTCAGCTGGGTAGAGGGGGAGAGATATGAGGGAAAAGTGATTTTCCTTTTTTTTTTAACCAAATGCTTCCTTATACAAAACTCTGCAGCGAGAATTCTGACCCGCTCTGTTAGAAGAACTCACATTTCTCCGATCCTTAAATCTCTTCACTGGCTGACAGTTTCTTTCAGGATCAATTTTAAAATTCTGGTTCTTACTTTCAGAGCTATTCATGGTCAGAACTTCCATCACTGATCTGATCCAGCCTTACACCCCAGCTCGGGCTCTGAGGTCTGTGGATCAGAATCTACTGACGCTTCCTGTACATGCTTCCGGACCAGAGGAGAGAAATCCTTTGAGGCTGTTAGTCCTAAGCTTTGGAACGATCTTCCTCTCCCCCTGTGTTTGATGGATCTACTGAGTCTTTTAAGAAACATCTGAAGACATTCTTATTTGTGCAGGCTTTTCCTTGATTTTCTGGGACTCCTGTGTTTGTCTTATGTGTCTTGATCTTTTAAGTTCTATATTTGAACTGTGTATTGTTTTTGATTGTTAAAGCAATTTGATACCCTGGTCTAGAAATCTGCTTTACAAATAACTATTACTTACTTACTTAATGGTTCAAACGGACAAGAGTATTAAAACTTTGCATCATAAAGAAGATATTATGTAATAAGATGACATGTGTGCGTGAGAACATGTTTTGGCAATCCAATGTATTCTACTATAAAAAGACTCAAGGAAATGCTTCAAGTGTTTTTCAGAATGATATTGCCCTGTTCAGGCAAATGTTTTCATGTGAATAATTCACTGAGGGAATGAAACAGTTTTGAGTATTTTTAGTAAGTACCTCCGAGTGCTCGGCACTCACGATAAAGTGCGCTGACTCAGTACCACGGCGATGACTCAGAAAAGCACTTGTAAAGCAACAGCAGAGAATAAAAAAAACACAAAAGACACTTGTTTGGACCTGTCGCCTGCAGCGAAAGTGATGCTATCAATTGAGTGCTTGGTTTTCGAGAAATACCCACAAAGGTTAAGCAGGAAATAACTTAATTGGTGGTTTTCATGCCCTCAAATGACAGTGGAAATGTGAACCTTATCCGACTCTCGCTTAGAAATGTGTGGGATCGTCAGAAAATACATCTTGTTTTAGTAAGTTGAATTTAACAGTATATATCATTACAAAGACGTCTTCTCAAGACATATTTAAGTTTATATCAAAGTTCTGATCTTGGTTGAAAATTGAAGATGTTTCTTCGCATGTTTAATAGTATATTTTTGTCCGGCCTCATTTAAACAGTGAAAGGCTGTAAGAAGGAAAGTCTCTGTGAATGTATGTGACTCACCATTCTCCCCCCTTCACTCCCTCCTGCCTTCAACATCTCAGGAGGTCCGGCCAGACCTGGCAGCCCCTCAAAGACGCCCTTCTTTTGCCCCGTGACCCTGGGGAGGGAAGCCCCCAGTATTTATGCAAAGTCAAGCCCCTAATTGTAGGATCAGCTTACAAGTTAAACTCCTCTTGAGCCCATTAACAACTGCAGTTAATTGTAAGTCAAGCGAAGGAGTGTGAGTGACAGGGAGGAGAGGTGATGTAGAAACACATTGAGGAAACAGGGGGCTGGAAAAAAATCTCAGGCTCCACACGCTCAGGATCTTTTTGAGCAGGACCTCCCAGACTACAGTAAATCTCCTCCTCGTTGCTCTCTGTGGCAGGGATTTGCTCTAATGAAGGAACGGATCAATGCTCCGCACAGTTTTCCTGCAGCTACCATGTGTCATCTCCATCATCTAGCCTGTAATTACGCGCTTGGATAGAAGGCAGCGGCTGACTTCAGGAAGTCAACCATCAGCCTACTGTAAATTTGTCTTATATTCCAGAAACTATATGAAGAAGGAAGACACTCAGGCTTGTGTCTCTGAGCCCTACTTATTGAATTCCATTGTCTTTACTAAGGCCGGGCTAAGACGGGACCAACAGGTGGCTGTCTTAAGTGGGCCCATCACAGTGATCTTTACTTGGACTTGGGTGGGAGACGGGGACAGCTGCAGGGTCTGAGTGTGGGTGTGAGGCTGGGGGAGTTCACTGGGTTACAGACAGAGTATTTCCAGGTCAAGGCAGTAAAACGAGACAGATTCCTCCTTGGATAAGTAGACAGGTTGTTCGTCTGTCTTACGTTCGCCGTCTCAAATTCAAAATGATGATATACTGTAAATGGAAGTCTACATGACTTAAGCGTCTGATATTTTTCGTTCAGCTCGTACTATGGAGCCGACACTGAGAACTAAAGCTGAAGATTTATGTGCCCAGTCAACAACTGCTCCTGGGTTTGTCTCTGGGCTGATACATCTGATTACCAAAAGCCAGATTAGGAAAGCACCTTGACAAAGGAGCAAGTTTAAAAAAAGAAAAATACAACATACCTTCAAAAAACAAACCTGGAATATAACCCAAGTCGCATTTTTAGCAATCCCTAAATATATGTTAAAAACACCTGTATGAAACAGTCATAACTCAACTAAAGGTGTACTAAAGGTGATTTAGTTTAGTGATTTTAATGCGTTTTGTGTTTATTTAACTCAAGTCCCATGTTTTGCATATAAATGGAGATGCGTTAGCAGCAGCAGTGAGAAGCCATACAGGTAAATGGACCTTCAAAGCTCCCTAAACACAGCCGGAACCACAGACAACAAGAACATCCACAAAAAAGTGTAATTGAAAAAGATTGTGAACCTTTAAGTTATTTATTTAAGAGACAGAGGCAGGTGGTTGCATAGACTTCTTCTCCATAGGCTTAAGTTTCATTGACCTTTTATTCCGTAAGGTCTTAGGAAGATCACAAGTGTAATAAAAAACAACATGAAAATACATTTGAGAATGGATATTAGAAATAATATATTAAATCAGCAAATCACTGAGAGCATCAAGCGGCTCATTTACACTTCATCAATTAAACCTATAAAACAAGTTACACGATTAAAGAAATATGTTACAGCAAAGGTTAAACTCAAAAAAGAAGGCTCGAAAAAAAAGGCATCAGTGAAGTGAGCTTTAAGTAAGGGGAACTGAGTCTGACCTGGCAAATCTATTGTTACCATGGTTACACAAACATCATTTTGATTATTTTGGTTCGTGAGCTGTAGTAAGAAGCCATACACCTAATTATAATGACTTTCCCATATTTTCTAAAGCAAAATAGAACTATATGACGCCAAGAAAATTCAATCTAATATGTCTAAGTTAGTCCATTTCTAACCAACATTTTACCAATCCCTTTAAGTTTGTTTAACAAACAAATCAATCAATGCCACTCAAAGAAAAAAAATGTAAAAAGCAACTGCTACCGCCTCACAGCAAGAAGGTTGCAGGTTTGTTCTGCTGTTTCCTCCCACAGTCTAGAAACATACACAGTGTTATTAAGTACTTTAAATTGTCTTGAGGTTTGATTGGTTGTTTTTCTCTGCCGGCCCTGTGGCAGGCTGGTGACCCTGCCTCTCACTCTCAAAGCAGCTGGGATGGGCTCCTGCACCGGTGACCCCGATAATGATGCATCATAAATCCATTTGCCTCCAGTAGGTCGATACTCAGTGGATAGAAATATGTGTCCAATACTGTTGAAGAAGTCAATAACTTAACCCTGGCTGGATTCATAATTGGTTTTTGACTGTTTTTCGTCCAGAGAAGTGAAGTATCTCAGACGCACAATTCGACAGTATTTCCAGTGCAAATGGATAAGATGACATGCAGCCTGATCTGTTCCAGAGAAAACTGTTCAGCCGGGCTGCCCCTGTCAAGTAGATCTTTCCAAAGATGTTGATCTTGGTCACCACAGAGTCCTGTGTAAATCAGGAGGGCCGGCAGAGTTGGGTTGTTTTAACCCTCCGCTGCACGTCTGACTCGGTCGTCGTGCAGAGAACCAGGAGGACCGACAGACGCATGCATGTGTTTGTGGAGGATCCCAGGGTAACAGCAGAACAGATCACAAGCTGGTGTTTGACTTCATCCTCGCTCTCTCTTCCCTCCTCTTCACTACTGTGTGATCTTTGCTCCCACACGCCTTCTTCTCCAGCTGCAGTTGAGGAAAAGCCCCCTAGCAGTTGGCCAGTGAGACAGCGGGTCCTCTCAATCATTGTCTGCTTCTTCTCATTGTCTCCTGTCCTCTTTTGGAGTGTCATGATCTACCTGCTGTTAAACCAACAACTGTCAGGAGCGACTCACATTAACATAACTTAGAAGAATTTGTGCCTTGAACTGTTACAAAGGAAATAGTTCGAATGGCCTTTTGCAACTTATTTTCTTCTCCTTCGTGTTCTTTACTAAAATACAGCTAGAGCTCAGGATGTTTTGTTCAAGTATCTGAAGATCTTGAATGTTTTGTGAGATTGAAACAGTTTGTTCATTCTTGATAACTCTACTGTATTGTTCATTCATGGTGAAGAGCCAAAAACTGGTGGTCCAAGATTGTCACTCATCTCACATCTTAATCTAAAATATTGTCTTGAGCTTGTCTTTTGATGAGCCAAGGAGAGGCTAAGGTTTTATAATACAGTTTTATATTTGTCAGAGCTAAAAAGGGGGCGCTGTCAAACCTAGGTTATTACTCTTGGTGGACTATGAAGATCTGGAGAAAGTTTCATAGAAGTTTTGACGTAACCTCAGAGAATAAATTATTTTCACATATTCCACCTAACACTTGTTTTTTCGCTCAAGGTTTTATTTAATCCTGTTTCTGCACCAAGATATTACTAATAAATGATGAACAAAAGTAAGACACCGGAGTGAAGCCACACCCCATTATCATCCAGTGTCTGCTCTGATCATCTGTCAATATGTGAAGAACCTTTGCGCCGGTGTGTTTTGGCGTGACAGTGCAGCGTGACACGACTGTTTGACTTCCATCAAAAGGTGCTTTTGTCATCACACGGTGCTCATGACTGTTGCTGTTGGCAGGATGAAGGCTGTTGTGTGAGATACTGAGGACTATTGATGAAGGTAAACAGCTCCTGATGATAACCTGTGTCAATATTGGGCTCGATCAGTCAACAGGAAGAAGATCCTGCAGCAAATGCTAGTCACAAATGTAGAATTATATACAGCATTATTTTTGCAAAATCAATCTTTATTTCTTATTTGCGATCTTCATAACCAATAGTTTATATGTTTATTTTGATCTTCTATTATTTATCATTTAATTGTTTTCAGTAAGTGTGAGTTAATACTGAGGGATTTCCAGGGAATTTCCAATCCTTTTATTTACAAGAAACTTCATTCAGGTGTAATTATTGGGTTTGAAGAGGACATTCCCAAGTTAGAGGGTTTATCTTATATTATGTAGTTGCTTGTTGCCGAATGGTCGTGCTTGATCAGCCATCAGGTGGGTCGGCTAATGTAAAAAATTATAGGCTAAATTTGAATCTGTCAGTTGTATTATATACAAATAGTATTATATCATTATATTATATTATTATAAAGCGAGCCAATATTTATAATTCAATTTTAAAAAGAAATACATGAGAGTCAACAAAAGCTTAAATTAAAGTATACATATATATATATATATATATATATATAGTATATAAAACCAAGAATAGTCCCTTCGTATATATCTCATCACGATCAGGGATATTTCAAATGCTTAAAGCAGCTCTAAGTAGTTTGGTACCTAAATATTTTTGTACTAAAATATTTTTTTATAAAACTTGTGATGACACATTAACTTAAAACTAGTTGAATGACTTATATACCGTGACTTGAGGTGTTTTGTGTTATTTTTATTGTCACTGTAAAAGTTCTTGGGGATGGTGTGAACATGCTACATATCGCGCTTGTTGTGTTGGGGGGGCGTATTACGGTACATGTTATTTACAAAGCCGTCATATTATCATATTTCATTATCCACAATCTCATTCATTTCCTCATCGGTATCCATCCTTCATTCAGCCAATGGAAGTCTGGAAACAAAAAATATGTCCAACTCCTGCAAACCGGGACAAGGCAACTTTTGCGATGTTTAGCGAGTGCTCATGGGAAATGTGGTCTCCCGTAGGGCTGAACACTACCACTTTACTCCACTGGCGGCGCTGGACTTCAAATTGCCTAGGATTGCCTTATATGGGTTAAATAAATTAAGGGTATTGGGTATAAAGAAAAAGAAAAAATAGAAGTTTGAAGCATTTTATAATTTGGACTTCAATGGTTAATGACAAGATGCCTAAAAACAAGTTAATAACACATATCACTCTCCAGTAGCACACGTTAAAAAGCAAGCATGTGCTAATACACAGTAAAGCTAGTGATGAGACTTCATGACCCTGTAAAAAAGTTTCTATACTATTCCTTCGTCAGTTGATGATGTCACATATTCTTAGATGTTTCAACTGCCTAGAGTTTTTTCTTTTTCTTTGTTTTTTTTTTTTTTTAGACCAGTCAGTGACTTCTGAATATTTTCCACATCTGTCTCTGGTGTCTGAGGTGTGCTGCGACATGCATGGTGTGAGAAATCAGGCTTGGCAATCTGCCCAGATCGCGCTCAAACAAAGCAGTGGTGCTCTGCCCTCTGGGCTCTTCCTGCCCATCTTTACACCAACTAGTATGATAAAAAAAAGATTTGCAGCCAGCACAGATTACATGTCTTGTTTAAACCTTCCTCTGTCTCTGGCAACGGCTGCAAAAACATCAGACTGGGAGTGTGAGACAGGGAATTTTGGATGACAAAAGGCACACAAGTTTAGTGCTGGGTATCATTCTCAATAGTCACATAAAAGTCTCTGATTCCAAACCACTATTTAAATGGAGAGCGTTATTTAATAGGGGTGACAAATTGTTGGTATCTCTCGTGGCTGTGTTCTAGGGCTCTGTGCCAACACATGAGTGGGAGCGAGAGTGCTAACCGGACAATCCTCAACGGACACATCTGTCCACCAATAGAAGTCCCGCCTACTCTTAAAATCTCCCCGTAACAGATGCTGAATAATGCAGAATTACTCAAGCTGGAAATTCCAGCGTTCAGTTTCTCAATCTTATACTAGTAGTTAATTCATTTCTTTTTGTTTATTTTCTCTCCCCCTCTAGTAGTTAGACCCTACATTTGAACTCTGTTTTACACATCACCCAGCCAAGCAGGTTTTCTCTCAAGTTGTGAGGCAAGAAGGGATGCATGCCTGGCTGGCATCGACCTTGAAGTGTTAAGCTACTTAAAACTGAATTCTCAGGAAACCCGCTTTTCTTCAGTGGCTGCCAGTCCACATTCATATCCAGACATTGTTCTCTATTCTACTAGGTCAGTACACACCTGTGTACATTCAGATCGACACCCCTATGTCCCTCGACAGAAAGTTTTCCCTTTATGTGTCAGGACTGAGCCTTAACAAATAATATACAATTTTTCATGCATTCATTTCTAGCATTTAGTCGCTTATCAAGTTAGCCTTTTCCATTTTCTTAGGCGACTGGACTGTCACAGGGCAACAAAGATCAACCAACAATCACACTCAAAGCTACAGATCTTCGATCAACCTCTGTATTTTGAATACAGTGTTTTATTTTTAATAAAACCACGCTATCACAGGGATAATGGAAGCACGTTGCTTAGATCCGGAACCGAACATATGACTTTTGGTAAGACACTCAAGGCATGACAACTGCCTTATTGATTGACCCAGATTTTCCGACGCTTGGCGCTCACAGTTAAGTGTTCTTTCCTCACTACAACATGTTTCATTATGGCATCATTGCTGAGAAACAAAGATGGTTCATGTGTCATTATAGACACCAACAGTTTGATGACTGTATTTGTAGACTTTTAATAGGTTGATGAATACGTACCACAACCAATCCCTAAGGTTTGCGGAGAAGTTAGTATCTATCTATCATCATGATGATGTTTTGAACTTATAACTTTAAAAGTTCCGTCTTAAATCTTGGCGAACTAGATGATGTAATAATGGACTTCACTCTTCTTCCACCTGTTTATACAACAGGTTCCTTGGAGGGGGAGACTTCCGGGGATTTATGACAAACGGTGATAAACCTCAATGCTCGACCAATCACAGAAGGGTGTGGTTGGCTTAAGCAAGAGTTCATCTTTAGAAAAACTAAGCAATTTTTATGAGTTGGGCTTAGGCACATTTTCTAATGTTAATATTTGAAAAGAGTGTTTTGTACAACCAGACACATACTGATGAGTACAATAGAGGTCCAATATCTATTTAAGAAACACTTTTGCTCACAAAGATCAGAATCAGAAACTTTTATAGCAACAACATAGGATTTTGTGGTGTCAGTACAGAATAAAAGAATGAAATAATACAACACACAAATAAGCGATAGAAAAACAGAGCATTATATAAATAAATTGTATATTTAATAGATGCAAACCATTCAAGCGTTTTAATAAAAAAAATTTTTTTTAGTGTGTTGGTATACAAAGTTAGCATGTGTTTTTCTATACAAAAACCTTAAGTAATCCAGCCACTAAATACATATACATGTATATTGAACCTAAAATATCGTTCATAAGATCTAATGGAGTGTGACGGTACTTTGAGTGGAGTGCCAGGATTTACTCTGGGATATTCAGGCTGTGTCAATGCTAATTGCATGGAGGGTTCACCTTCATCATCTGCTCCCGACAAGACCACCCATATTGAGGAGCGGGTGTAATCGCCTGTATTTCAGTGAAGCGTGTCATTATATCTTCACTTGTGATCTACCAGTGCAGCACCAAAAGATACGCGCAGTAACAACATCTTCCTATGATTGATGTCGCCAACCTTACTCGCTGCTGGAGTGAAAAGTCGCTCACAGCTGAGAGGAAGTGTCCCCGTCAGGTTTTATTTAGACTAGACTTCGTCCTGCCTTTTCAGCAGACATGAGGGAGATTGGACGAAGGTGGCGCCTAACGCTGGAGGTTCTGAACATGAGCAGACGTCCCTCCTCCTCTGACCAAATCCTCTTTGGCCATGGCTTCTTCTCCGTTCCAAGTCCCGCTGAGAGGAGTCTGAGCTAAACCAACAACTGCGCTGCCTGATGAAAGGGGGCGAACAGCGGGCGGGCACAACATGAACTCTGGGTAATCTCACGATCCTGATGACTTTATCTCTGGTTTCCCTTTCACTGGTGCGCACTATTTGCTGCCAGAGCGTCAAGTGAACAGCGGGGTGCTGTTTTCTGTTTTTCTTAAATCACCTAGCATTACTGTGCACAACTGTTGGCTCCAACTGTACAACAGTGTAGAGTCTGTGCATGTGGATCAGGGGAGAAACCAAGACTCTTAACTATTCAAGCAGCTCGTAACATTTGATATTGGGTCGGTATGGCGCCATTGTCTGAACGCCTACAGTTTGCTAACGCTTTGCTTATTGCCAAAGCCCGATAACCCCACCTAGTCCCCTCAAAGCTTTCAGTTACCCTCTGCTCATGCTACATTCCTGTTTCTGAGCACCTGCAACCTATTAATTAGTAGATGAACCTGCTGTACTTGACTATATATCAAAGGTCACACCTACTGGAAGCCTCTACCAACAACTGTTCATAGTCTTTTTTAGTTTTTTATTCCCTGCATAAATCCAACATATATGCTGAACTTGTTGTGTTGACTCTTACTAACAAAGCGTCTAAATACAGATACTGGACACATATTTTGTTGTGGCAGTCGCCGTAATTTGATTGACATTCATTAGTGCATACATTGCACTTTGACTAATCTGATGGCTTGCATGTTGTTATGTATGAAAACAATTATGCTAATAACATATTAAGCGAGTTCAATCAATGCATTGTCTATTGGTTTTAGTGGAAAGATTCCAAATTTGGTTTTAAACACAATTGAGTGTTTTTACTACATTAAGTTCCACATATAATTTGGATATTTTTTGGTGTTGCCATACTTCTCGAGAAAGTACATATGTTACACTGAGGATACCTTGATAATACGTGTATGTCTCTAAACAGTGTGGACAGTCCATAAAAAGGAGTTTTAATGGGTATGGATGGGCATTTTCCCTGATCATTTGTTCAACATTTAAGATGTACTCATAAACAATCAGGGATTCAAAGCCCTCACTTTGCATCAGAAACTCTTCTGCCTCAAAATTTAAACAATGGAAACAAGACCAAAATCTTCTTGAACCCCCCCAAACTTTAATTTTGCTTCAAAACATTTTTTTTAGCATAAAATACTGGTACTGGATATATTGTAAACTGTCACGATCTGAATAAAGTGGAATGGCGAGTGACTGTCTCAAAAACAACAAAAGTGGTTACAAAATACAAACAATTTCAAATGTAGAAAAGGTAAAAATAGACAGTAATTAAGAGTCCAATACCTCAGACACAAATACAAATCCAATACCTAGGAAACGAATAAAAGTCCAAAGTCCTCACAGAATGTCCAAAAACAAAACATCCATCATTTAAGGGAACGAACAGGAAAATAAACTAAACTAGGAATCTGAAATATAACACAAAATACAGAGGTCAGAACAATGCACAAAAGCATTACACTCAGGCACCGGCTAAAAAAAGGCAAAATACAAAAAGTCCAAGAGAAACAGATGAAGTAAAACAGGGCTAATTACGACGCACCCTGGTCAACTTTGTTACTCAATCGCTATGATACTTGATGGATGATAGACTATTTATTTTGTTCTTGCTAAGCTGTTCGAGGCAGTTTTTTCTGCTTCTATGATCTGTTCTACCTCTACAGAAAATATGAACTTTATAAAACATATTTAGGAACATTCAAATAAATCAATCATTTATGCAGGTAAACAGCAAGATTGTGCGGTATAAATCTGCACATATCATTTCTTGAAGTTGTTTCAAGGTCGCAGGAAGTTGACAAAATAGTTGCTGACAATAGAAAGACGATAGGTCCAAAGTCGAGGGATGTCAAATTGGAAAAAAAGCAGTAAAGTAAACATACAGTATAAATCATCTAATTGCTTTGTTTCAGGCCAAAAGTGCTGATGAAGCAAAAATTGTAAAAGAGTCCTTTCAACTTGTTATGTGGAAATCTTGTTTGTCTCGTTCACCACTCTGATGTGTGTCAGAGGGTAAGACAAATGTGTGCTCGTCAAACTTAAATGACCCAGAACCTGACTGCCGACTCCGAGACTGTGGGAGGAGTCGTGTGACTGAGGGGTTTTCGGTCTCTGGGATACAGTAAGAAAGGATGGCAGGGGGGCACTTAAGACAAGAGAGGCCCCATCAAACACAGCCAAACTACCACTCACAGTCGGCACGTTGAAGAAAAGTGGGAGTGCGATAATGTAAAGTGACCACCCAAGGTTGAGAACTTGCCGCAGGGCACATCAAAGTCTTCTTCTTGACGTGTTCTTGCAGAAAGCTGGAAGACTTCCAACAGATAAGGCAGAAAACGTACCCCTGTGATCCGTTGACTGCCGTTCATATGGTGGCCACCATTTGCACGAGAGCCACGTAACACAAACACATCCCACTGTTTGTTTTGCTCCGAGCACACCACATTTCGCAGAACGCCACAGGAAGTGATGCAGGACGGAATACACATAATGTTCGCCTCTCAGTTTTTTCTCTGCATATGGATCCTCTCAAGAATAGCCGGCGTGTTAACGCTACGAGAGCTCAGCTGGAAAGTTGTTTCCCAGCGCAAGGTCGCAGATGTAACAAAACACCGCCGGTTCCTGCTTGTTTGAGCTGCGGAGCTTCTCCCTAAGAGAAGGCAACCTTTAAAAAGGTTCTGCTCGTGAAGCGGAGCGGCGTAAAGCTACTTAAAGCAGGCCTGCATCTGTGTGGCTCTGATAAAGATCAGGGGGTGTGATCGAACTGGGGGCGACATCGCAGCATGTCGACGAACCCCTGGCCCCGGTAATAACTAAGACATACACACACAAGGGGCTGCACTTCGCCTCCATACTTGTTGAACGCTGGTTCGTCTCCAGGCTGTTCTCTCAGATGCTAGAGAGGAATAAAGCATACAACATAGTACCATTGTTATTATTATGTAAGATGTCATATAAGCAAACGCATTAGCCCATCGTCTCCTATATCAAAATGCTGAGTGGATTAACCCTTGTGTTTTCTCTGGGTCAAGGTGACCCTGTGGCCTGGAAACAAATGTGCAAGATTTAAGTATTCAACCGAGTCAACAAGAGGAATAATAATGTCCTCTATCTCCTTCTTTTTTTTTTTTTTATCACTCATCATTACATTTTCCTAAATTTAAAAAACTTTTTTGAGTCTCTCAGGAAATTGCCCAGGTTTAACACAGGCTAATACCTAAGAGCAGACCAGGGCTGTAAAAATACATCCAAAAGAAAGCTTTTATTTTATAATTCATTGTTAGTGTTACTCTAAATATAAATATATTTTTTAGAATTAAACTGTATAGTATTTGTATTGTACCTTTAAATAAACATAAACAAATAATTCAATTGAATCATCATGTCATCTTGATATTGGCAGATTTGCAATGGTTATTTTATAATTTAGATTTAAATAAAATGTACATAAAATAAGTTGTCCACCATAAAATAACAAATTTAAGTCACTGCATATAAGGGCCTTTGAATATTCATAGTTTGTATTTTCCTGTCAAGGAATTAAACTGCATACCCCTACAATAGAACAGGGGAATTCAGAGTTTTATCTTCAAGTTTCTACTGTTTCTCATTGAATTGTATGGCTGCGACAGCCAAAGCTACGTTTATTTGGACCCGTATAATAAGTCTTATAGTTCATAACATTTCCACAATTTCCCTGGTAACAACTTAAGTTACTCTAATAATATATTGAACAAAAACAGGTATTTTAGATATAAAATAGTATATTCGACATCAATCATCTATAGTCACATGGTACACACAGGAGTTACTACTTGAATTATAAACATTGTTTTTGTTCTAATCATTCATCCCTGTATTTGTCCATTGAATGATTTTTTGATATCTTTCCCCTCTTCTCAAAAAGTTGTGTGTTTTACAATAGTGGTATTCCCTCCCTGCTGAGAAAATATCACCAAATAAGAGACTCAGCAACAGTTTATCTTAATTTCCCAAATAGATCAACAGACTTTACAATCTGGCAGTGAGCAACTTAATATTTAACTTCATTTAACTTAACTTTAAATTCTTAGTGACACGCAGACACTTGAGGCTGAAAGTCACACTCTCACTCAACAGGTGTAATGACTCCTGTGAGTGCTTGTTGATTCATGGATAAGATGTGTTTTGGAGATCTTCAGCATTTGAGGTGAGCAGCCGACTTAACACAGCCACCGATCGTGTTACGCAGCAGCCAGACAGACACACTTAGTGGGAGACGAGGAAAGACTCCTCTGGACGTTGAGCCAGAGCTAGAACAACATGCATCAGTGCCTGAAGGATTTGATAACCAGATTCAATTTAACAAATCATTTGTGTTATTTACAACTTGGGCAATACAAAGATTGATTATATTGATCTAAAATTCGTGCTTAAACAGAATATTATTACACCCAATTAGATGCAAACCATTAGCTAGTTATCGGGGGTAGTAGCATAGCTATGTTAACACAACTCTTTTTCAGACTTATTGTCAATTATTTTCGGGCATGATTTCACAAGAAGCTACTGACTTTGAGCAAACGCAGTGAACATATTTTACCACTTTGATTCATCATCATTACTATTTTTATTGAATACATTTTGATTCTAGATGCATTGGAAGATGATGCCAGTCAGTGTCAGGGTATCATAAGTTTGAATCGACAACATGAGATGAAGTCACAAAATGTATTGAAAATGATTTAAAAAGAACAAAACGACTGATTTGAAAGACAACCAAGGACCCCCACCGAACCAAAAGAGTAGATTAAAACAAAAGTAATCTGACACAGACAGAAAGTCAGATATCGAAGAAAATGAAAACAATATCCCTAGCAGAAATATCCAAAAGTAAAGAATTAAATGAACAACCAAACTAAAAACATAGCGGTCAACACATGTGTATGACAGAAGGAACAAATAGAGGATAAACATGGTTGGAGGCCTACAAAGAAACCTAAGGAGAAACAACTACTAGGAAAAGTCCAGCACCAGAATATACATAAATATATAAATCATAAATATGATTCCAGAATTAGTTTGATCTTTGTTCCTTATCTGTTAATCAAGAGAGAGAAGGGAAATGGAATTTATAAAAAACCATGACAATCTAAAATAATGATGGGTTGGCATGAAACAGTATTTTCACGTCTTCTTAATCTGATGGCGCCACCTACTGAGCTTTAACTAATAGGGCACTGCTTCCTGAAGCTTCATCAACACCCGTAACAAACTTTCCTGGGTAAGATACATAGTTTTTGACAAAATATGTCCAACTATGTGCACTGTACAAAATGGTTTAACTTGAAAATAAAAAACATAAGAGTGCCCGACTTTATTTCTATAGTTACTAATCCAAACAGGCTCACAGAAAGATGGATGCCAATATGTCCAGTTTCATGTGTGTAATGTGTGCGACAGGCAGACAGCAGCAGTGAATGTTTAGTTTCTTAACTTCCCCCCCAAAGTAACTCTACATGTTGGTCATGCCAGTTTAAACACATTACTGTGCGCCGAGCCCTCGTGAGGTTTCCTGCAGGTTTACTCAATGATATTATTTGCACATAAGACACTGACATCATCGCAAGTCCATCTCTCGAGGGGGAAATTGCACTCCTTCGTCACTCTGGCACAAGTAGCACTTTTTCTTCTTCTTCTCTGGACGCTTTCGCCTGAGGGAGGCCAAATGATTTCCTTGTTTTTTTTTCTCTGTTCTTCGCTCTGTCTCTCCGCCTTAATGTCCATTTGAATATTTGGCAGGTGACTCATGACACTCATTCATGTTCATTCACAACTCGATTGTGTGTGTGTCAGTGTGTGTGCGTCGCCTGCTTCGGATGATTGACAGCTCCTACCAGCAGGAGTGTAATTAATCAGAACAAAGCCATGCTATTCCTCTGACAGCTTTGATAGATTGGGGAAGTTGCTCAAGCTGACTCGGTTTGTCAGGTCAAAGTTATGCCTGTCATTTGGAATGCATGAAAAGCCAGTGACGCTGCACTGTACCTGTGATTGATAACGCCGATGGTAATGGCTATTTGTTGTTGGATCTGGAATGTGTCAGCCTGAAGGGCAACGATGATTTACGTGGCGTCTTGTCTGCACACTTCAGGTGAGCTGGAGCTAAATATTAAGTGCTTTAATGTGAGATCTATATATAGTCATCAAGACGTGAGGAGAGTGAATCCCCTCCACCGCATATGAGCAAGTCTTATTGTCATCGGTCTTCTTTAAAATAACACCGACACAGACACGCGACAGCTCTTACCTTTATGACTCTGTGGACTCCGCCCACTTCAGAACATACCGCACAGAAGCACAAGGATGCATTTATACATGATAAAATGATCAATGAATCATTTATTTTCGGTGCTGATTCACTATGGCCTTGTACACACATTGATGGGAATTCCTAAACAAATATAAAGGGGCAAGTATTGGTAGGGATGCTAGTGGACCAGATGGATGGAACTGCGACGTACAAAGACGCAGGACTAAATTTGTCCAAATCATTGGGTCTATTAGAGGCACACAGTCATGGAACAGGCTACCAGCCCATATCAGAAACTGTGACACTCTTATGAATTTAAAATTGCACTGAAACAATGGCTGACAACAAACCAGACATACACTTACACTTAGAATACTCATCTTTATTTATTTATTTTTCTCTTGGACCCCAAAGTCTTAATCCTGACCGAGATGTAGCTTGTCTGTAGTCTGTGTCTATGGTTTACCTGTGTAATGTCTTATGTTTTATTTACTATTTTGTATCATGCTCTCTGCTGAGCAGTTGATGAATATGCATTGTCGTAATTTAAATAAATACATTTGTAGTCATTGTCAACACGACTACTGTCCAAACTTTTACATCAATGATTTTGTCAGGCAACAGTTGGTCGCCTCAAACTTTAATATTTCCGATTTAATCTGCCGGATTTGCTAGGATAAATGTAACTGGCCGTCCCCACTGTCTGCTGTCAGAGCTAACCACTTGAAACATGACTATGCAAGCTTGCAACCTGTTGACTGTATGGAAACCTTGTGGGCACAGACTCGCTAAAATACGGCATGTTTGTGGTGAAGACACCCAGTTTAACAGGACAGGTGGCAGCAAGTACGGAGGGTAACAAAAAAAAAATAATTCTAGAAATCGACATGAATATTATAATGATAAACAAACGTGAAATTACAGTACAGATATTGAATAAAAGAATAAGCCAGAGTTCATTTTTATTTACTGTTTTCAAGCATTTGTTTTGAAGAGACCAACTAAAGTCAAATGTCTTCAGTTGCTGTGAAGGGATGGACCAAAATCGACATGTTGGATGCGACACTAGTTTGCGTCAAAGTAAGTCAAAAGATATACAAGGAGAAGAAATCTGGACTGTCACAGGTTGCTATGGCAATCAGCCTCCTATGCCTAAATTTCCTCATCATGTCCTCTTTTACCACATTGATGAACAAAAAAGATGAACATTACTTGAGACATAAAAGCATTTTCTTTAATGCACTCAAATTCACCAAAACAATTAACATCATTGATGATGACAGTCATCCTCTCAACACTGTCATCTAAGCTCTTTCCCAGGTGCAAAACAAATAGACTCAAGGACTCATTAATTCCTCGGGCTATTAAATTGTACAATTCTGAGTTCGGGGGCAGGAGTGGAGTAAGTAAGTATCATGATGTTATGTTCTGTGTTAATCTTTGTATCCTTACTCTTTGTTATTTTTCTTTGATCTATGTTCTTTATCTTTATTTCTCTTTGTTCTTGTTCTTATTTTATTTTGATTATTTTTCATGAAAAATTGCTGTATTTGCTGTGGATAATTTGAAAAAAAACAATAAAGTTCTACCTACATACTATTATATTTTAATGTTGGCATATCAAGCCTAAATGAACATTTAACAACCAAGACCAAATGAAGATGTCATTCTAATGTAAAAAATAAACAATTAATTTTATTTACATATTTATTGTAATCACATTTGATTTTATTAATTTGACTTTACTAAAGTAACATGAAATCATAATTGCTAATGCAGACAATGAGTGAATGACTCTTGATTAAAGATAATTTTGTTTTAGTCTTATACAACGTTGTGTTTGACACACCCTGATAAGTCCTGTTTATGATTTGAAATATATTGACATCCATGTCATAATGAGATCCTTTTAAATAAACTGAACTGAACGGAATTAATGATATTTCCTGTTGGGTTTCATTTTCTAATCTGCACTGCAATGTAACTTTTAACCAATAAAACATTTTAATGTTTAAATGGACTCCCCACCCCCCGCTTAAAGTTCTCCCTTTGCAAGAATGTGGTTTTGAATATTGTCTGAGATGTTCAATGTTATTTTAGGTCATGCATGCAGATAAAATAAAGACTCACAAAAGAAATAAAACCAGAGCGCAACAAGTTTGAATGTGACTTTATGTTACGGTGTAGTATTGTAACAACATAAACGGACAGGTGGGATCATTGCCAGCTCTTGTTCAATGCCAAAATAAGCAGGCATCCGACCCCAGCAGCATCTGTGTGACTCATGATCGTGGACACCTGCCAGACACAACTTCTCTCTGTCGCAAAACTTTATTAAACTAAAGCTTTCAAGAGAAAGTGTCGTCACTACGACCTAAACATGATAGAATAGATTTGTTTTTCCTCAGAGTTCCTGCAGGAAACCATCACGGTTTCGTTAGAAGAAGACTGGCAAAAACAACAGGTTCATGTTTTTACAAAGAGGAAACATATTTATTGGCACCTGAGTGAATGACTTTAAGAATTAAAGGGAGTGAGTTAGGAATAACAGACTAATCCTGACAGTGACTGTGAGCATCTGTAGACATCAGAACCTGACATAAAAAAAAAATTCCATATGTTGTAAATGGACCAGTTTGATGTCAGTATTGTTCTCATTGATATCAGAGATCAATATTTTTTTTTCTAATATATTTGCATATTGCAAAATGAAAGTTCAAAATAACTTGCATTACAATGAAAGCCTTGACAATGATTGAACACAGTGGCCTTGGGACTAAGATTGATTAAAATAACATTGTTTGTCTATAGTTTATGAACAAACTATAAAAGTTTATTGACCAACACAAAGTGAATGTTAATAGAATCAAACACTGCTGGTACACACTTACTGCAAATGACTCGACAGCTTCTTCTTCTACTCCTTTTTACACTAATTGCAGCAAGTTGTCTGTCATATTGTTATTATTGCTGTTGCGTTGTTTTGTGGTAAAATTAGTGTTTTGTTGAGAGATTTACACCGGTATTGGGCTGGAAGATGTATCGTCAGTGACGTAGCTTCTGTTTAGTGACTTAGTGCTACACATAGTGTCATCTATGTCACTAAGATGGCGGCCTCTGAGGGTGGTAAGTGTCCATCGATCCAAACTCAATTTTGTTGCCGTTTGAGTGTGCTTAGCGCACAACATTTTTGCACACTGCTCAGTGTGAACGCACTTGTGTTTTCAGAATATTAGGTTCAAGTGCAGAAGTGTGTGATTTGGGACGCGCAATAGATGTTGATGCTATTATAGAGAAGTTGCTAGGGTATAATGCAACTTAGCACTGTAGATGGCACCTTAATATGGCACCTTGGTATAAGCTATACCAACTAATTTTAAAATAAACACATTGCTTTTGTAACGTGATAACATTAGATATAAACTAATAAATGATTTAAAAAATAAATGAAATGTGTTTTTGTCTTACTTCTGGCTAAACTGGATGGGGTTGCGTGTCGAAGATCCAGAAAAGTTAAATACACAAGAAAATTCTTTGCACTTTTCAAAGGCATACAGCACTATTATTAAGAGGAACAGAGCAATCTAGCGAGGGCGTATGAGGGTAACCTAATTGTTACTAATAACCAAGTTACAGGTACAATGTTGTTATGGCTGTTGGTAATTGCTAACAGGTATTTATGCTGTGTGTATATTTCAGATGGTTCTCATGTCCCAACATTGTTGCATTTATGCATCGTTCTGGAGCCTGAGCAGTGGATGAAATAGTTTTCAGTCTAAAAAAAGGTTTTGTTATGTCATTGTTTTGACAGATAAACTTATTTATTGGGGTCACAAGTTATTTCTTACTTCAATACTTAACTATCCAGAGGAATCGAGCAGCATGAAAAGATTAATACAGCGATGAATATTTAAAATGGGACAATTATTTCCCAGTGTGATAACAGATGGAACTGAAAATCATGTTAAAATATGTATAAAAAAAACTAAACAGCAGTGTAACACTACTGAAGGAGTTCAAGCCCAACATATGTAGCTGAGTCTCCTATGCTGACTTTGCATTTAAAAAGGTACCATTGCCACGATGTCGTGTTTGTTTATTATGTTGAGAGACTCTTGAGTCTTTAGTCGAGGTCAGTCTCTGAAAAATCAGGGGAGTTGGTTGCAAATCATTATAGTATCAACTCAACTCTCTTGGAACTACAGCAGAGCAGGTTCTTAAAAAAACAGTTTTGGAGATTCCGTGCTAGTGGAAACATAAAATCACCAGGAGTCGAGGCGTAACAGGGCCATATGAGTCCAACAAATATCTGTCAGAGCTCTCATTGGTTTTTTAAATCAGGGTTTTGGAATTTCAAGGCTTCTGTTATCATCCTACAAAAACCATTGAGCACCCTTTTTTTCCACCTCTTTTTGTCTGACTTTTTCCCTCCATTAAATGAAACCCACAAGGCCACTGTGAAGGCCACAGTCTGGATGACATCAGATTTGTTGCTACCATGGTTGCTTTGTTCTGCCCACCACCAACAATCCTTTACACCACTGGCTGTCAATGTTCAGGTCAGCGCGTGACCCCGCTGTTAAGCCACAGGCTTTATAAATGGACACGCTACTTGTAGTGACTCAGCCCACATGGAAACGCACGCTTCAGAGATAAACGCAGATGAAATGTTGGGGGGGATGATCAAGGGAGTGCGCTGTAGATAATTAATGATTTCTCTCTCCTTCTTTGGGGAAAAAAAAAGCAAGAGCCGACTCCTTCAATCGCTCCAGCTGACCAACATTAGTAATAAATTCCTCATGCTATGACAACATGTTTGTCGGACTTTCTGGCCCTGGCTCCGGTTCAGTGCTGTCTAGCCCCCTGTTGTCCCGTTGGTTTTACATTTCATGCGGGAATGGATAATTCCCACAGATCAGGATCCCACACTAATTTACCCAGACCACCTCCTCCACCCCCTCCGCACCCCTTTATTTTACTCATACAAACACTTCTTTTTCACTCTTTCTGTTTTTTTTCTCTGTCACAAAACTAACAGGAAGATGGTCAAAACATTCTGCCACATTTGTATCTTTAACATGAACCAAATAAAAGTAAATGGAACTTGACTTTGGTATATTTGAAAGTAAAGGACGTGTCACTTGCCAGAATCATTTGGCTCTAGTCCTGTCTAAGACTCCTTCAGTGCTCTGATGATACCGTGTTGTTCTCAGGTAGGCGTAGATACCTACCTGATATCGACCTTTGCTCAAGTTGCACTGAAAATGGTAAAGTAAGTAAAGTAAAACCAATGTTTTGATTTAAAGTATCCACCACCAAGGGACTTGTTATATAAACAAAGCAGGGCAAGATTACAGCTGGCTGGAGGAGGAGTGAAGCCATTATTACGTCATAATGGACTCCGCTCTCGTAACCCATCATTCGCTGAGATTTAAACGTCTGCCACAAACCTGCGTAAAATATAGAATTTTTTTTTTTTCCGTGACAATTCTTCTAATCAAGGCTTCAATACAAGATAAATATTACGGACGAGCAGCATGGATTCATATGCATGTTTTTAAGCATGTTTTTGGAGGAAGTTTGTTCTGGGGCGCTAGCAGCTTTATTGAAATCAACTTACATTTTTGCCTATAACTCTAAAAAGGAAAAGATTACTCTGAAAATAGTAGCCAACCCTTAGTCAACATGAGGGTCAGTAGAACATGAGTGAAGTTTGACTTTTGTGTAAATTAACCCTTTAATTCTTTCAGTGTTATTAGAGGCAGATGCCATACGAAATACATAAATAGAAGTACAAAGTGATAAATAGTAAGTCCACTTTTTGACTTATTAAGTCAAGGTTTGGTTTAAGGTTCTGGCCGATACTAGACAGACAGATGAACATATCAGTAGTACAGTACATTATTTTCAGTTCTTACCTTTTGAATCTACCCCTAACATAAAAAAAACAAAACAACACAATCGTCAATGATGATTTATTACATCATCTGATCCAGCAGTACCAGGAAGAGTAGAAGCCGTCCCTCACATCAGTTGCCCACTTTCTCAAATCCTGTCATTAGTGCAAACAAGCTTCACGTACAATGACCACATTTACACCTACAAGATGTCTCTCAGCAGCAGATTAAGGAGTGTCAGGAAACTGAGCATCCTGTCCCAGGAGCCTGGCCGGGTGCCATGCCCTGACGGTATTTGGGTATTAATCCAGAGGTGATAAACACTGTACTGGGGAGGGGAAAAAGCAATAAAACCCTCAGAGTAATGTCTAGGATATCCACACGCTGCCGGTTGTTGATCTGAGATCTGACCTTTAAGTTTGTCTCGTCGTTATATTCCAGACTCTGCCAACTACATCTGAAGCACTACAGTTGAATAACAGAAAGAAAAAAAAACAAGACAAGAAGAAAACACAGTTTTTGAAGAGAGTAGCTATTACAGCTGTCATTTTGATTTATTATGTTTAAAATAGATCACATTTCTAACACCAGTGATATAATATGAATATGATAATGAATGATCAAATCACAGTGTGGAGGGTTTGTCTTTACATAAAAGAGGAAGACTTTAAGGGAAACTAATGTGAATTGTGTTTTTGATATTTACTGGTTCAATAGAAAACACGAGACCCTTGAATAATATAGAGAATCGCTCGTGCTTCTGGGATGCAGACTTGCTGCATAATTAACAAGATATTAGCAGTCAAAGACAATTACTTTCTAAATCATATGTTCATATTTCCTCCACTGTTTCATGTTGTTGTCGTTCATATTGATGGGTGCTGGTGAAGTAATTTATAAATCTCCACTTGGATTATCACACTGAAGTTTAGTGGAACCTTCATTGTTTGCTGTACACCCTTAGTTTTAGTTTAGCTTTTATACATATACAGTCTCGTTTGATCGTTATTTATCCAAGATTTTTATTAGTTTGTTTGCTGTATTATTCTGTATTGACCCGACACATGATAGCAAATAACTGTGATAAGGCAAATATCTTACATTTAAGTTTAAACATTAGGATTTATTTATATTATTTCCTCTACATGTCAATCATATCAATGGAGAAGGAAAGTCGTAAGAGCTGAAGTAAATAAATATTAGCACGGTACTTAGAAATAACTCTTGATTTCACTCTGTTCTGTCCTCAACTCCTCAATGTGTGCTAAATATTCCATTGCCATCATTTATAAGGGTTTACAAAACTAGTTTTGAAGTCAGAGTGTGACATTTCTGCATTGGAGTTAGTGCAAAAATCTTTACATCATCATATAAATATTCAATATATTTCCTAAAAGTCACAAAAACCTAAATGAAATAGTTTTTAATGGATAAATCATCCAAAAAAGCTTAATAAAAAAACTTTACCATCACTCTTGATTTTCTTCTAGATTCTTGTAAATATCTCCCAAAAAATAGGACAGATACTGATGCCTTAACCACCTTTACAGAACTTCAATACTACAATAAGCAATTACTATACTCTACTCTACTCTACTATACTTTACTGATCAGCAGCTTTCAGAACTGCAACTAAACAGCTATCTTGTCCTCACAGTTTTCCAAATTAAAAACAGAGAAAGTCATCTAAAAAAGGGTTTTTCCCTCTGATTCATCTATCACTGTTTCGGTCAAGAGCGAGAGCGATGTGCTCCAGCAGCAAGTGCAAGAGGTGTCCAAGTTGAACGAGACTTATTTATAGGTTTGACTTCATACCTTCGTGACATGCGACAGGTTAGAAAAATAACAGCCTTCAGTCTGATTTGATTGATTGCTCAGTGGAGCTTCTGCTGTTTCAGTCCAAACAGCCCTAAATCACACGTGTCAAAAAACTCTGGATTTTACAAGGCAACGTGGACCAGAGAAAGCCGAGACAAAAATCTATTATGGGCTGGCTCTTGTTGTGGCTCATTTTTCAGATCTGTGATAAGGATCTTTGAAAACTTTTCACACTGCAGACAAACTAGCATGTGGCGTGTGCATCATGGAAACTAACTGTGCTGCTCAGTCACCACCGAAGAAGAGCGTGTAGAAATACCTTAGTTAATTCTTCTCTTAAGTAAATTCTTACTTGCCTGTTCTCGTTAACTCAGTTTTATTAACCTGTGAGTCACAAAGTTGTGACTCATTGTTACAGTGCCGAATATTCTAATTCGATGAATATGGTCTCTTAATAGATTTAGATTTTCATTATTTTTTTCATTTTTGCATCCTTAAATTCAAATAAATAAATAAAAAACTCATAAATTGACAGATACAATTTAACATACAAATAAGAGAGAATTGAAAAAAGGGAAAAACCATAAATGCTCAAACTTGGAATGTCAAATAATACATATATATATATATATATATATATATATATATATATATATATATATATAACGTTTAAAATACAATCAAAAAACAAATACAAAAAAAATGATTGCTTTTCCAGGTGATGTGAAACATGCACACTAAATAAAATATGAACACAATATGTAGTAGTATACTAACATATCATTATTAAAAATAAATTTAAAAAAGGGTGACTTACAAAATTAAATACTACATTATTTCTAGCACGATGTGATGAATGGAAACAGATTAAGTAGGGTTGCCGTACGTCTTCTTTTACCTGGATATGTCCTCTTTACAGGAGGATTATAAAATCCTTAAAAGGTTCTCAGTTTTTGCACCCCATAATATTCCTGGTAAATTCAATTAAGCTTTGATCTACCCATTTCATCACAATCCTTTATAGCTCAATTGTTAGAGCACAACACTTTAGATTTCAATGTTGCAGGTTCAAACCTGCATTCAATGTTGTAATTTTACGTGTTGCGGCTTCAGTAGCAGATCTGCAGTCTTTAGTAAGTGTATTTATTCTGGATATGTCTGTGTGTCTAAAACTGGAGGGCCTTCAAATGATAGTCAAAATAGAATAGTTTTTTCTTTAATTATTAGTGGCTAAATTTAGAGTCAAATGTCTCTGTGGTTTCACAACACAAGAAAAACTTGTTTCTTCTCCGTGAAGAACAAACACCCATCCACTTAATAAAAAGATAAAAACAATTCCCGCTCTATTACATAATAGTTCCGTGGAAGTTATCTGCCTCTATTTAAAGTGAGAAAAAATGTAATTTGAGTTTGTGTCATGAGTATTTTACTTGCTCTCTCCTGTTTGGAGTTCAGACAGCGATCAACGTGAAACGTGAAAAATAAGTCAAGACAGTGTATGTTGTTATTTTGTGGAAGTAAAGTCAATTTAAACACTAAACCCCAGGTCACTTTTGAAAGAAAGTCAAATAAATGATCAATGGGTGAACATATATTGTGCAATAGTTTAAGTTCACTCTCATAATCTAAATCTTAATTCCTGGAACACACAGAGAGCCAGTGAAGAGGACGCCGGCTCAGACAAACGTGTTTTCAGTCACAAGTTCACGCGGGTCAAGTCAGGCCTCCTTTAGTGGAGTTACAAGCCATCTGGGGATTTTCTGGGTCTTCTCTGCTTGAAACATCAACTCCCTCACTTTATTTTTCCTGCTAATAATCCCTCTAAGCTCTTGCATTTCTTCGAAGAAAAACCCCTCAAGAATTTAATGTTTTAAACAGCGAGACACAGTGTTTAATATTTCAGCCTGCTAGTGTGGTTTATCTCAATGTAATCATTTGATGGTATTTTGACCAACCTAGCCTCAGATAAATATAAAAAATATGTAGTGATGGACTGTAACTTAAAAAAAAGCTGTACAATAGTTATGACGTACATTTTTATCAACACTATTTTATAAAAAAAGGATGATGTTCTTTACCACCACGTATTTATACCGGGGAGGGGTCGGTTCATCGGAACAAAAACCCCAACATGGGCAATATTTTGAAATACATTTTCTTTGGTACTCTCTTTAGTCAATGATGATATTATAATAAATAACATTTTGCAATGTACAAAAATCACATTCAGCCTGGCTAGTATAACCTTATAAAAGGAGCAACCTTGTAACTGTTTTTGATCATTTGCAAGTTCTAATTCAAAAGAAAGAGCTAATAATTTAGACAAATTTGAGCAATCCTTCAATTGCTGATAGTTTTACACTTTTGTGAATGTATTTCCTATTGGATAGCCACCAAATGATTTGATTGAAACTGCACTACCTGTGCCTTAACTTTTGTCGGTATTCTGTTTATTAGTTAATTATTTATTTTGTTGATTATTTATTTCATTTTGTTGACTATTTATTTGTATTTATTTATTTTTGAATGTCTTATTTCAACTGTCTACTTCATGTTTTGCATCGTGGGTCTGAGAGGAAAACAATTTCATCTATGCTCTATGTCTTCATACATGTATATTTGACAATAAAATAACTTGAAATAGGAAAACATTTTCATTACATTTCACATGAATATCTCACATATCTTTAGAGATATTTCAATAAACTGTGCTCTGAGATGGGTACTGAAGGAGGTCAATCGAAGTACTGATACCTTTGTTTTACATCTATTGTAAAGGCTGGTTACAGTTACAGTTACAGTAATAGTTTATTAACTGTAACTGGTGTGGGAGTTCGTGGCAAGTGATTTATTCTAATATCTCTTCACTTGTAACCCAAAGAAAGTTTACAAAACAAATTCTGGTCAAAATTTCTTTACGTGTTTTGTTTGTAACCTCTTGTCCGCCCAGTTTACCAATGATAGACTTGATTTTTCTAAATGTGCTGTCATTGGCCAATGATCAAATAGTTTCTCGCCGTAACGCCACACAATCGATCATATTGTTGGGAAGTGGATTTTAGGTTTTGGAGGAACCAAAGGATTTCAGTGCTTGTCAGGAGATAAATGCAGAAATGAGAGAAGTTTCTATTGTTCAAACAAACATTATTCTAGAAAATAAAATTAGGAAGAGGAATGATATGATATGATATGATATGATATATATATATATATATATGGCCATAGAACTATTGAAATTAGTTCTGAATGAATAAGATAATTGGCACTTTAAAAAAAGCACTTCCTCAATATTATGAGAGTTGCTAGATTTAACATCATTTCAGTTCATTTCAGTTTATTTAAAAGAACAATGTGCAGTTACATTAAAAATATGGCTGCACCAGATTTAGCACAATGCTACTTTCCATCTGTAGTCCTCAACAAAGATGCAGACAGTTTACATAATACATCACATACAAATAAAGCAAAAACACAATAATATACAAAAACACAGTACAATCTAATAATGTCAATGGTGGCCAAATACCCGTCTGGTACTATTAGTGCGAGCAGGACTGGTGGTCTAAAAGCCAGTCGATGAAAATCTGCTTTGTTCCTTAGATTGCCTGGGAGCCTGTTACATTATTTGATGCCTTTGTATGAAAAGGCTGAAGTTTTACATTTTATTGGATTGAGTGACTTTGAATTCTCACATACTGTTATTGACAAAAGAAAGATCATTATTCGGGGAAATAACTGAACATTTTTGGAACGATAGCCCGATCGTACTTAATGGAAAACTGATTTTCGGAAATAAATATATTTGTTAGGATTGATGACTCGGCACTGGGATGTTTCGTAAGAACAGGGCACACGTGAAATGCTCTACTAAACTTCAAGTTGTAACAACACTGTGATGCAAGCATCTTTTTTTGGGATCTCTCTCTGTAAACACAGTTAGGTCTGGTCGCTCCACCTGGAGTCCATCACCGCTCCAACTGCAGGTCCGGCAGCTGCTGCCGCTGCACTCGGGGATACTGGACACCTCGACCTGATGACTCTGATGAATCTGTCTGCTGCTTGCCCTGTGGCCTCCGTCAGATCCATCCTACTGGGAAACAAGTGTGTCTGAGTGACCCAGACCAAACACTCTCACACACACTTCTGCCGGGCTGCACTTCTTTGCCGCTCCATTAATACCAATTGGCCTTTTCCTTATAGCTACAAATACTTTTCACATGCTCCCGCTGTCCTCTCAGATCATCTCCGACCTCGGACGCCACAACAAAGGTGCAGGACTGCTTGTACTCGGGAGTGAAAAAACCACAGGATACTGCAGTCAGGATATTTGGGAACATGATTTGTGAAAAAACCGCAAGAAAGAGCGTAGCCGAGCAGCGCCGTGTGTGGGTGGGAGAGAAGTCACATCCCCCCTCTGCCACGTTTGATGGTTGCTTTTATTGTGTCTACAAACCAGCCAGCAGAAGAGTCCGTTAGAAGCCACACACACGCGGAACCATTGTCAAAATAATGCGGAGGTGTTTGCTCTTGACACATCAACAAACAGAGAGGATCTCACTGCACACACACTCGGATCATGGCATTACACGTGTTACATCCAAACTCATGTCTTGACGGGAACATGTTCAGCTGCTTTGGATTCATTACAGGTCGTGTGAACTACATGTAAGCAGATGTAGAGGCCAAAGATTTAAAATGACTGAATATACAAAAATCTTTCTTACTAAATATATTTTTTAGCTTCTTCTTCACTTTCATTTTCTATTGAAGTCTCCAAGAGTTAGCCCTGCTCTGATAGGCTTACGCCTTTGCCCTTTTATTAATACTTGTGTGTCCATTAAAACTTATTTGTAGTAACAGGAAATGATGGAAAACGAATAGCAACAGCCAACAAAAATGATCATAGGAGACCAAATAAGATTTCATCAAAAATTAATTATGGGTTATTTATCCAAAAAACAGTATTATAAGAAAGCTAGCATTGTAGTCATACTTGGAGCTCGTCATTGACCTCAGTGAAGTTCATGAGCTAGTTTAACACTCTCTAATAAAGTACATGTCTGTTTTAATGGCAATTATAGTGGTGATGAACCAGTTATTGAATGTAGGGAGCCTCTATTCTGTATAATGATAAAATGCTCACCTGATTGATTTTATTTATAGAGTGCTTGTGTCACTGACATTCATTTGATATTAATACCTTGAATTTAATATATAGCGATAGGCCTGAATATTGAGTTACATGGCGTTAAAAAAGGGGTGTCAAATTGTGCATTTTATTGGGATTCATTGATCTGTCATGCACGGATATTTTTAAAATTGTGTTAATCAATTGTATCATCTCCAACTTTT
The DNA here is from genome assembly GCF_982586985.1 of Callionymus lyra. Lineage (NCBI taxonomy): Eukaryota > Metazoa > Chordata > Actinopteri > Syngnathiformes > Callionymidae > Callionymus > Callionymus lyra. Next base: position 21,299,842 of record NC_141818.1, read on the forward strand.
TTGTTTCTGTTTGCAAGTTTTATTTTTGTAAAATATGTGTGTGTGTTTTTCTTCTTGTGCTTGAGTTGTCAGGGTGAAAACAATGGTCCGTCACACCCTAATAATACTTGTTTTTGTTTAAGTGTCAAGTTACTTTACTTTATGAAGATCTGATGTTTTCTTTTCTTTTCTTATGATTTAGACAAAAGAACACAGTAACATTCAGCCCTGCTGGTAGAAACTAAAGGTTGTTCGTGACACTTAAATCTTACATGGAGCCCAATGTAAATGAATAGAACGGCAAAAGCTCAAGTATGTTTAAAAGAGTAAATAACTTTTTATTTTATATACGAATCATATTTTTTGCAACTATCATTAATTAAAATGAATAATGATTTTCTAAAACATGAACAAAGTTATTGGTAAAGGACTTCCACATTAAACTTGCTCGGATATTTGACTCGTGGCGACAAAATAGTCGTGGCGACAATCGCACCTGAGTCATTGTATAGCACTCGTAACTTCCTTCAACGGGTCACATGAGGAATTGTTCACTTCTCGTAAATCATTTCTGCCGTACAGCTGACATGATTGCTATTGACAGAACAACAAGAGTGCAATTATTTCAAGCTGACTCTTGTGTCTACTTGGTGTGTACAGTCTGTTTTATAGGCAGTTTGCTCCTCCTCGGACTCCTGGAAGCCTCCGGGCCCCTGGGCGTGTTTGGAGTCAGATGAGCGGGAAGCCCTGATGCCAAAAGATCTGTGTTTTCTTTTCACTCAGCATATTAGAAATGTTTCTCTACCCGGATGCTGGTATTGTGTGTGTGTGTTGTCTGACGTTGGGCGAGGGTGTGTGTCGGATCCAAATCCATTCTACCTTCAAGAAAAGGTTTATCAGATAGAGACAGCAGAGGCGGGTGTCACCTGCCACCGTACACGAAGGCACAGTTGACGTTAAAATCACAAAACACATGACATCATCTCTCAATATATTTATTTGATTAAAGTACACAAAAACATGTTCTGAGATGACCTACAGTAGCATAGACCATGAATGCAACACTGCATCATTCAACACACAATTAAAAAACACATTGTTTGTGTGAAATGTTCTGGCTGGTATTTAAATGTGTGTTACATAATAGACATGATTGACATTTGTATTTATATAAAGAGTTAAAAACAGTTATTTTGATCTTGTGCATATTTTCATCCGTGAAGTTTACACAAAAAAACACGTTGTTTTTAGCTATTTTAACTTTTAAATCGACGTATTCAATGGTAGATTTTGATACAAGCAAAGAGTTTATGTTTGGAAAAACAATGAAGACCAGCTTTTGTTCTTCTTAGTAAAGAAAAATAGAAACCAGGCGTCCCATAACTAGCGCTAGCTAGCATTAGCAGATAAACAAAACTTACGCTAGCAGGGTTTTCATTTTTAAACTTCTGGATTCAACTCACGAAATCTTTAAATTACTTTAGATTAACTCTATTCTTTATCAGTTTATGAAGCAATTTATTCTATTCATTGTGTACTAAGAGTTTAATGGGTTGCATTTATGGTCCCAATGATTAACTCTGTGAAAACAAGTTTAACTAAAATCACAATAATTGTATTTTGTGGCACCTGGTATAGCTGATATAGGTCGAAAGAAAACTTTCTAATGAATAAATTGAACTTCAAAATACAGTGAGTTTAAACACCACTAGCCTCCGGGACTAGCTGTACCAGTGTCAGATGATTTCATGTGGATCTGCTGAATTAGGGGTCACTGGGGTTCAATCTGGATCGAGGGCAGCAGTGATGGGAGGGTTAGAAATGCGGTCAGGGGGACGAGACGGGTCGAGGGGCAAACAGAGGGTGTTTGGGGAGCGTGTTTTTTTCTCCGTAATGACCGGTGGCGGGCAGCTGGATCCTGTTTTCCAGCGTGAACGAGGACCAAAGCGGGGCACGGATGGCTCCGTCTGAGAGTCCTGTGTTCATTAGCAAGGCAGCGCTGCAGCACTGGGGGTGATTCACAAGCGTATCAAGTTAAAAAGAAACGCCTGGCCGCAGAGGGGTTTTCCTCCAAGTTCACAAAGTGTGTATCTGTGTGGGGGGTGTAGTGAGGATCAAGGAGATGAAATTAGTGAACTTCAGTTAAAGAGAAGCGCTGTGTCAATTAAAAAGACACTATCAGGTCAGTATTCAAGGTATTAAAATATGTGCTCAAAGCTTTTACAACCTATTGTTTTTCTGGCTGTATTGATACATTAATAAATCAACACACGACCACATGGTTCCTTCATCTTCCTCAACAACTCTAGATGATTTTGGGAAAATCTTTAGTTCTTTATCAACTGGTTCTATTTGTCTACGACGCCACCAAACGTCGTCAGTCCATTTATCTTCTGCCAGATCACATGGATTTTAGGTGGTCCCTTCCTCGTTGGATGGCAGGTCAACATCCGCTGAGCTCTCGTTGTTGGTCGTATCTGGATCGAATTGGTGGGCTGCTCATTATCTCATGAAAAAAAAGGAATCATTTTTGATTCATGTGGTTGAGATGGGGATGAAAGCACATGTGTGTCGTGTTGTGTTGACAAATTGACATTTACATGATTTATAATAAGAGAGCAAATTGGTTTAAATCAAAGCATATGCAACATTGTATTGTAAGACAATTTATCATGATAATATTATCATTAGAAACGCATCTCAAATGTCCTTCAAACATCAAATCAAATAATGTATTTTTGTTTTAGTCATACAGAATTATATCACACACAATATGCTTGCTCTGAATCCTTCCTTATTTCTTTTTGTTGTTTAATAATTATTATAATAAATATTTTACTTTCTTTTTTCATTACTTAAGGTTGAATCAACTACTTTGATCCATCAGATTGTGTTGGAGATCGAATTTTAGCAGGAGAGATGTAACCTTAGCACTGCTCTCATTGCCAGACAATCAAGATGATGAGATAAATCACAAACACTGGTAAAAAAAACTAAAAAAGTTTAGACACATAGGATGTTGAAAGACTCGCATGACTCTTTAAAAATATATATATATTCTAATTTACAATCACTAGTGTACTTGACTTTGATTTGCTAGTTGACAGGAACCATCTTGATTATCCGGAAATGTTTTTTTTTTTTTAGCCCTCATCTCGAGTGACTTTCTTTTGATCCTGTTAAGGAGACCTTTTATTAAATAAAAATAGCAGCCCTGTGTAATTTTCACATACAGCTGTCTCTTTTAATATCACACCAGCTCCCCTAAAAGCATCATTGCTATATGTTTGCATTTACTGTTTGCTTGGTTCTTGACATGATCATTCATAGAAAAGTAACCAGGTGAACAACTTAAAACCCGTTGGGGAATGGGCGATGTCAGCAAAACACACATGTAGCACTATCATACACATAGCTGCAGGAGTTTGGCTAAAAGTTCCATTCGTGCCACGGACACATTTTTTCTATACATATTTTGTGATTTATTTACATATGAAATCCTTTCCATTCATACATTCTATTGCAGAACATTTATAGATATTTCTCTTTTTGCCATTTGCCATTCTGTAATGCCTATTTCGCCATCTGTTATTCATCTTCATTCGTCTTCGGTTGTCACTTGTTCAGTAGATGAATCATTCCATAGCTACATATTGGAAAACCCCTTTATTGAATAAGCTTAAAGTGGTATAGTCTGATGTCAAGTTCAATACCTCTTTTCTTTGGCATTGTTTTGTTGTTATAAGTAAGTAAGTAATGTATATTTGTAAAGTGATTTTCACAGACCAGGGTCACAAAGCACTTAAACAAAACAACAATACACAGTTAAAACATATACTTTAAAAGGTCAAGACAACACAATGAAATTGAGAGCGGCCCCAAGAAAGTTAAGAAAAAGCCTGCACAAATAAAAAGGTTCAACATTCTTCTTGAAGGAGTCAGTAGATCCATCAAACACAGAGGGAAAGGAAGATGATTGAATTCAGCAAAATGTATTTTAAGTTTCATAATCATTTACTATATTTGCATGTATGTTCATCTGCCCCCATTAAATACATAATTTGGGTCTTGTTTGGATTATTTTAGTTGTATTTTGAAGTTAGTCTCAAATGGCTATGCATTCATAATAAACAAACTCAAATGTGTCCCCCCCCCACCTGCACGTGCATTCACTCCATTTATTGAGTGAAAATGTCTGTTTCCTGACTCACACCCCTTATCTGACTTCTTATCTCCTCCAACAATACACCACTATGCCTTCATAATGCTCGCTCTCCCCAGACGTCAGAGGGTGGAGAAAGCGCAGTTGGGGAGCCGTGAGGTATGCTGGTCTGCTGCTCCTTGATGTTTACTGTATGTAGGTTACCACCGGACGACTTTTAATCTCGTGTGGAACAGCTCAGCGTACCAGTCAGACTTGTTCTCTGAGAGGTCCTGCACAAAGAGCCTGTCAAATGAACACTGATCTCCAGCAGTCTGGCACACTCGCTTTATTTGACAGCTCGCAACCTATGTTTATCTTACTCTCATGCAGTAACGCCTGGTATTTTCCTCATTTAAATTTTTTTTACCAAAATCGAATGGCTTAAAAGCAATTTATTCACTAATGGCCCACTGATGCAACCGCTCGTCTACATGAAACTTATACCCTAAATAATCTTTTGTTGTTTTATTGATGAATTTCTTATGCTGATTTGCAATCCAAGGTGGTTCAGTTCGGACTTCTGAGCCTCATATGGACCTTCTGTCCGTCCAAGGAAAGTCCCATTAATCATTCTCCTGTAAACATCGGTGACATGCAGGCTGATGTTTACCTTGATACATATCTATAGGGCGACACAAGAGCTGAAATCTGAGCTCGGCTGTGTTTGGAAGTCACACTTTACGCATCTTAAGTCGAGCTAGTTGTTGCCGTATCGTCAGGAACAGCGGACCCGGTTGTACACAGGTCGACGTTGCCAATCGTCTGGCGACGCGGAGGCAGGTCTTCTCGCCGTAAACATAACATTTTTTGGGAAAACATACAGTCGACTTAAGCACACAAACTCACGACTTTCAGTTTCTCGTGTTCCTGAAACCCAAAACAAAACAAACACCTCGCGACTCTACATTTCAGATGTGGCCCGCCGCGCTGAAACCAAAGATCCGACCGATATCGCACAAGATCACGTAGCTGAATCCACGCTGACATGGAGACACGTGCACAAGATGGATATCACCCCGGGACCCCCAGCTCGTGTTTATACAAGTCTATTTTGCCTCTCTGACATATATGAAGTGTAATCTCTCGCTGCAGCTGTTCAAATCACATACATCTCCGACTGTTTATATTATGATGAGGTTATTAATGGTGTCTGTTATGATTGATTTGAACTGTAAACGCGTGAGTCACTCTCTGGGAAAATCCCCTTCGGTCCAACAGAGGATTCAAAAACTTGCAACATACTAACACACTGCTAAATACAAACTTACCATCAGATGTACACCAGCTTTGCATCTATCAGAGGTTGATCAAATTATTTATCCTCAAAACGGTTGATATAGTGATAATCTTTATCATCACAGTTTCTAGATCTGGTACTAATCGCTCATGAGTATACATTTAGTTAGTCAATGTGTCCTTCTTATTTTGTCTCTCTTTGTTTGATTTATTTAATTATTGAACTTTTGTTTATAGAAATGAGCTGTTGATAAATGAAGCCGATAAATGAAGGGTCCTCAAACTTTTCTGCACCAGCGAACAGTTTACTGTTGGCATTATTATCAGGCTAGCTTTCTAATAAACACAGCCAAAATAAAATAGTATGACACCTAAAAAATAGTTGTCAAAAACACATCTCATCATAATGCTTAATCAGCTGGTTTGTATGCATCAATATGGATTCATAGAATTTGTATAATAAATAAATAAATAAATAGCAATACAATGTTGTAGAAATATTCTATTGGTATAAAGCAGTCAAACAGGAATCCACATATGATATTATGTTAGTAATTGAGGAAGAAGACTCGCCATGTTGTGCAACGCCAAAGAATGACTGGCGGATTGAACACTGCAATCATTTCTTTTGTCTTGACACTTGAACAGGATAAGCAAAAACAACAAAATCCATCTTTAAATGTCGCTTCTTTGTTAAACTGTGAGTATTCACGTAGTGTTGAGTTACATGTCATAGTTAAAAAAAATCATACTTTTAAATGACTACAAAAGGGAAGGAAAACAAGTATATTTATCTAAATTAGACCTATTATTGGTTTATGGTTTATACTCATTTTTTATACGTGCTACTGTGGGGTCAGGGTCCGCTCCGTCAGCGCTGGCCATGGAGCCTCTGAAACCTGAGCCAGGGTCTTGACTGTGCCATTAATTCTTAGCAAAACAAGCTGAAAACAAAGATATGATATGTCTGAGGTCATGTCAGGCAGGTGACCAACTGTTATCTCTCTAATCCCATCTCTTCCTTTTCCTGTCCACAGGGCTTTGAGCTTGACCCAAAATAGGAGAACCTGGCGGAATAAAACAGGAAGGATACACAAGCGGGGAGAAAATACAAATATTTGTCGGCAGCTTCAGTGGTGGAAGTCAGTGGTGGCCATGAGAGGTTCCCCGAGGATCAAGCCTATGCCCAGGTGCACAGTTTTAATGAAGATGCTGGTATTTGATCACAACATCCCGATGTGGAGTCTCACTCAACACCGTGACCCTCTTTGACTCGGGATTAGTTTCCTCTTCCAGGTTTAGAAGTTGACCTCGTTTATCCTCCGCTCTGCTACCTGAACACTGAGAGATAACCTTCCCTCCCCGGGGACTGATACCACAGTGGCCCGGACTGAAGCCAGCTTGGACTCATCACAATGCCCGAGATGCGGATCTGACCGGATCGACAGGAAGCCTCTTTTTTTTGTCATCTATTCTGTGTTTGGGGAAGTTTCTGTCTCAGTTTGAAGGAATTTGGTCTTTAACTATTTCTACAAACTATTACACCAACAATTGAATTATTGAAACACCTTTATTCGTCCCGTCATTGATTCAACTAAAGACTAAATAGGACCACTGTCAATAGTTTTAATCCTATTGAAAATGACTAGTAGAGACTAGTAGATTTACAGACATATACCTACAGCTCAAACTTCCTTACTTTTCCTTTCCACAATCATTTATTAAGTAATTAATCATTTACACAAAAGAAAATTATACCAAAACAAATAAATTAACAAAGTATGTTCATTAAAAAATTGACAATAATCAGTGCAGATTGCATCTTTTCTCACGAGGGCAAAGATGTAACCAACTTTTCATATTTTGACTAACATCTAGAGAAGCTAACACGCAGCTATAATGTCATAAACATTCACAACATTACTTAAAGACTGATGATGGGAATTTTAAAAATAATCTGACCACCACACGATCTACAGCAGTGGGTCAGTGTTCTTATACGTAAGTACTGACACACATTTTTTAAAACTTACCAGAAAGATAGAACAACAAATAAAAACAACAAGAGCATTTGACTTATTTTATAATAAAACACACTTTAGAGACTGTGGGAAAGTGGAGAAGACATAACATTGCAGTTACATTGTTTCAACGTCAGAAAACAATACAAAGGCTTTTTTACATGCATCAAACACACTGCAGGGGCAAACTAAATATGTACATACAATTATATATTTCAGAAACATAGTGCCGTACTTTTAAAAAGTATAATTTAATTCAAGATCATATATAAGACAATACAGTTTAAGGGCCAGAGGACACATTGATTATGAGTCTTTCCTGTCTTTTTAGTCTAAAAACAAACAAGCTCTGTTTGATCCAGATGCAAAATGATTCACTCGAGCGCTGCTCGGCCTGTGGAGTGAGATAAGAACGTTTGTTCTAGAGTTCCACTTGTTGGTTTTGTGTGTTTGAGAGCTAGCGGTATGTCTACAAGTAATTATGCTGAAGCTGTCGATTAGCAGCCCCCGCGGAGCATCCGCCTACTTCAGATTTAGGGGTGAGATAGGAGGGTGGTGTGCGGGGGGGACAGTTGTGGAGGTGGTGACAGGGTGTTTGCAGGCTGAGAGTGTGACTGTGGTTGTTCAAACTCCTCGTCTGCGGTTTCCTTCTTGTGTGTCTTCTTGGACCATTCACGACACCTGCCTGTGTTATCTGTCCTCGTATCTGGGCAGCTTCCTACCACCTGTTGAGAAAATGCATCCTCACCTGTCAGCAGAGTCAGCCAGCCATTCCTGATTCAGGGTGAGATGGAAACACTGTGTCTCACTTCTAACTTATTATGTGCCTCTTTCCCTAATACTTGTAATACATTTACAACTACCGAGCTACCTACCTAATGAGAAGCGAAAACTCCATGTAATTTAATTTAAACAATCTTCCTCTGACATGCTTGCATGGAATAAAAAGGCTTCTTACGTCATTTTTGACTGACGGTTGAATCTGAAAACGACATGGAAGCCTTCAAGGGTTAAAGGGTTACAAAATGTTGGACTGTAACTATTGGTGCAGGCTTTTACTTAATTATCTCGGGGTTTCTGTGTTTGTCACTGTTTGTCACATGATCAATCCCAGTAGTCTCCACCTCCAAGGGACTCGTTGTATAAAAGAAGTGGGGCTTGATAAAAGCTGGCTGGGGGAGGCATCTTGCCCCTTTCAGATAAAAAAATGAAAAAGCAGGGCATAGTCCAGACTCATAGCAGTTCATGAGAGCCATTTTGAGCCTAAAAACGAAATACCTGCGTTAAAGTGAATAATAAAATTCAAACTTTAGTCTTCGTCTTCATCTTCTAGATATTTACCCAGAGTACTTCCTGTCTGTGTCACATATTGGCCTTCAAGCTTTTCTACTAAAAGGTTAAAATCTAGACTTGTTTATTTATTTATTTGGAACAGTTCCTCTCGTTGAGGCTTCAATATAAGATGGATGTTACAGACGAGCCCCATGTAGGTATTTGGATTGAATTTTATCAAGATAAAGATAAAGATAAAGACGAGCTCAGTCGCTACATTAACATGAACATGCATTTTTGCTTTCTCACTCTAAAAGGAAGAGTGCTCCTTAGTCAACATGAGGGTGTGTAGAAAATGAGTGAATTTGGGGCTAACTAAAACTTCTCGATATTTTTAAGCTGAAAGGTATTTTTCCAAGAGTTTTATTCATTCCTGATTTCATGTTGATGTTATTTGTTATTTGTGTTATTTCCTAATCAATTGTCTTATATAGTTTACCTAAGGTTAAACATGACAAAGCAAGCTTGTGAATGTCTTAAATCATTGCTCATGTTGATTTATGGGAGAAATAATTATATATAAACGGACCGACAGTGTTCTGTATGGACTTGTATGTCACATTTTAAAGGAGGGTGTGGGTTTTATGAAAAAGAACAACAAGTATTCTTCAAATTATTTCTTCATTCAAATGATTGAAATCTCTCCTGTAGACAAGAATAAAGTGAAACACTTGTGAGTGTGTGTGTGTGTGTGTGCGAGAGGGCTGTGTTCAACGGTGTGTCAAAGACGAGTGTGTCGTGGTGGTAAATGGAGGTGGCAGGGTGCTAACAGCTTAAGACAGCTTCTAAGGCAGGGAGTTACAATTGGTGTTAATTGATGCCTTCCTAAAGAGCAGATCACGATACACGCCTTCTCACAACCAAACACATTATGAGATAAATTGTGTTAAATCTCTGACACTGATCGACCAAACCAGAGTAAGCTTCCTGTCAGGATGATGCTTCAGAACACAAGTCAAGACTTCATTATGAGCACTTTACAACACAAATGTAATGGTTATAATTAAATTTTCCCTTAAGAACATCAAATACAAATCTTCAGACATCAAAACATTAATCTCAAGTGACTTTTGTCTTTATTCACGTCTTATTTCTGATTCACATCTGAATGCTTTGCTGCTGAATTCCCCTTAAGGAATGTACTGCTCATCCTTAAACCAGAAATCTTTGGAAGACATGATGTGAAGACGACTGTGAACAAAGAATAGCTTATCATACATACAACATATATAACAATATAACTTTATCTTCGAAGCGGTGAAGACAAATGTTCGCTGCGAGGGGTACATTAAATACAGCCACAAAGAAAACATTTTAATCACATAACCTATAGAATAAATGTATTAATTTATATATATATATATATATATATATATATATATATATATATATATATATATATTTCAGCTGTTACCCACTTTCAAAGTCTGCATAAAATAGAAATTACTTGATAATATTAGATAGATAGATATATAGACTTCATTTATCTCAAAGAAAAAAATATATATCTCAGTCGGCCCACGGGTGTCCTAGAGGGACTAGACGCTGTAGACCACTGAAGCTGGATAGCCCGGTCAGCAATAAATTGTTACCAGATAATTCCAAATAATTAATAAAATTTCTAATTAATAAAGTTCTTCTGAATAAAAAAAATCCCGCTATATTCACTTGTAATTTAGGAAAAAAATTAATGGATTGAAACTCATGGCGCCCACTGATACAGAGTTATGGTGAGATTTTTCCATGCTTTCCTTCTACATTTTTAAGGCACATTGTGTCATTTTATTTTGTCTGTATTAACCATGAAGGCCGGGCTATACAAAAAATGTATACATTGAACAATCTATGCATATCCCAGAACCTTCTGTAGATTCCATAGTGATAGATTTATAGAGCCTTCTAGTTCAAATTAGGGCAATATTTTTTTCTAACAGAGCCAAATGAACAGAATAATTTAAATTATTTTCTAAACAACATACTTCTTTTATCACTTTTAACCATCATGGAAACACATCCTAGACACTTGAGTCTGCTGACATACACAGCAACTCTTCAGGCATTAAGTGAACCTCTATTTGTGTGATTTCTCAACAGTTTCCTGTGTGACCTCTACGTGGGCTCGGCTCGCAAGCCTACAGAGTCGGTCCATATCGCTGACACCAGGCCGCCTCTGGGAGCTGACAAATGGGGAAAAGGGCCTGAAGATGAATGAAGCGAAATTACTTGAGGTAACAAATGTTCCTAATGATTTATGCGCTGCTCAGGTTGCTTTATTTTCGCCTGGGTACAATTTTGCAGGAGGACAGTGGTGGTGGTGCGAACCCCGGGGGCTGCTCTGCACTGATACTCAGACAATGACGAATGGGCTATGTGAGACCACCGCCAACGATATTTACCTCATTTCTCCTCGTCTGAACAGTGTCTCAACAAAGTCTGGCCATCATCCTCTCAGTTTCTTTTCCAGAGCATTGGGCCCTCGACTTTGCCCCACCTCCAGGCTCACCCACCGGTGCCCCCTGGCTAGGAAAAGGAGAGGGAAAGGGTGAGGGGAGACCGGGAGGAGGTCATACATCACAGCCCCGCCTGTGTTTTCACTTGTCGGGCTGATGAACTATCATACTTGGAAGGAAGGGATAAATCTGATAAATTTGTTCTGTGTGCATTTTGGGTGTTATGGAAATAAATTGAGGCCATAAAACACTCTCAAGTACGGCTCTGGTGAATTTGTCATCCATGTTTGCTCAGGTTGTTGCTGCATTCAATTCATTAAAAGAAGAAAAAAATGAATTATTGCAACTTCAAACTTTTCTTCATCAAACTGTTTTTAAAGTTGCATTTGCAATTGATGGACTAGAATTAAGCCAAAAACAGTGACAAAAACAACAGATATATACAATGTGACTCAGATGAGACAGGTAGAAGTTCTCAGTCAAGTAGGAGTTTGTTTTGAAACAATGAGTCATCTTGTAGTGCAGCAACACTGAGCTGAGTTATAACAGGGAAAGAAAAACATCTGAAACTAGATTCATTTATTCTCCATCGGTTCCTGTCGCTTTATTTTATGTTTGGCTTCAAACAATGACTGAGAGAAAAACTCTTTTTATGCTTGTGAAATACTGTGTAGTCGTCCGCCAGAGACTCAGAGCAGATCCCACTTTCTACACTTGATGATAGCAAGTGTTGGTACTTTGTAACCCAGCCTTCAATATTTTTTTGGTTTGATGTCTGTCAAACTGTATGTCAACCAGTGACCAAAACAATTATCTTTATTTCTATTTAGATATTAATTGCATTTATTATCCAAATTTTACGTTTAATCAGTAATTATGTGCTGATAAGGCTTTATTTGGAGGTCAGTGTGTGGTGTCCTCAGTTTAAAAATGATGTGAAGTTCAAACAATAGAGCAGAGAGTGACATCTAGTGGCCTTTGAAAGTAAAGCTACTGCTTCATGAAGTTTCATAAACACATTTACCAGGACTACTATAGGAGTTCGGAAAGGAGAGCTACTTAAATTATGCAGTAATAATAATAATAATCACAAGGCAATTGGAAATACGAAAAAGCATTATGTGAATAATATTTACAAAACCAGGCCAATGTAGATACAATCATTGTTAAATCACTTTTATCAATTGCTTATATTCCTATTCCTGTTCCTCTTATTCTTATTGTAATTCTTATTCTTATTAGTGTTGTTGTTGTTATTGTTGCTCTTCTTCTTCCTCATCTTCTTCTTCTTTCTCTTCTTCCTTATTTATTTGCGTTGAATTTCCATATGGCCCTTAAGATAACATTATCCATTAAGTGTCCAACTTGTTATGGGGGTCTTCTACCTTCAGGTATGTTGGCCTGTTTTTCTCAAATGTTTATTCAAATATTTACAAAAGACACGATTTTTGATTTTATTTTTGATCCCGCAGTATGTTATCTTGAATAATCTAGATACAAAATGATAGCAGAAGCATGTTTGGCTATAAAACCAACCCAATAATATCAGATATATTTCAGCAGGAAACTCTTAAATGTACAACAATACGACCACCGAGATGATAAACGGTGAAAACAAACTCTAGCATGACTTATTACCATTTCAGAATTATGAGATTCAAAACACACTCGTGTGCCAAGTCCACAATCTCTGGTTGCATTGCTCCAGTGCAGGTGGTCTGTGTCAAGTCTTCTACTCTCCAGACATTCACTTTTCACCTCCATCATGTAGAATAAGAGCTGAAACCCCAGACTGTTCTTACACTGTACTAGACAGCTGCCCTGTTTCCGCTCACTCTCTCAATCTCTGGAAAGAAAAGAATCAAAAAATAACTTAATCCCATATATTTAAACCTAAAACATATGACACACTGTTTCGTACAAGAGGCACTTTAATATGAATCTCAAAAACATCCACCAAGTGTTAACATTAAGATAAAGTACAGGACGAGCAAACTCAGATGCTCACCAAATAAATACATATATATCGCAATTCAAATCTCCTGTGTGTGTTTGCAAATAAGAACCACCAATTTTGAGAACCATGTAATGTTCATGTAATAATCATAAGTTCATTAGGTGATGTTTGCACCACTTAAAAAAACTCTACTACATTATTAAATGCATTTATTTTAAAATGTCATCCCATTTAATTAAAATTAAAAAACTAACTTTTAATGTTGCTTTCTATCAGCAGACTAACAACAAGAACAGATAAATCATGTTAAATTGTACGGCGACTAGCCTGCTTGAGATCTTGGTTCCTGCAAGGAAATACATTTTTTAATTTTAAATTCATATGAATAAAATAAATGAAATGTTTTAGTTGCTTATTAGATTAGATGTGGGACTTGGGAAATGGGGGATATTAACAAAAATGAAAAATACATTTATAATTATAATGACACTAAAAATGTAGAATTACCCTTCAACTAACCCATTACAATGGAAAAAACAAAATTAAAATAAATAAATAGGTAACATTGATTCTTAGAAGTCTTGACATTACAACGGGATATTTATTTGCACAAGTTAAACAATTAAGTTCTGTGAGAACTTATGTAAATCCCTGGGTCACAGGCATAATTTCAATTAACTTAAATCTTTATTTACATTTTACAAGCAATGTTTGAATGTTTATAATATTACATGTCATTGTTGGGGCTAAATGGATACCGTGATGGAAATTAACAGACCTTAATATGTGTTTGATGATCTACTGACTCCTTTAAGAAACATCTTAAGACGTTTCTATTTGTTCAGGCTTTTCCTTGAATTTCTGGAACTCCTGTGTTGTTCTCAGTATTATCTTGATCTTTAAAGTATGTACTTTTTTGAGTATTGTTTTGATTGTTTAAGCGCTTTGTGACCCTGGTCTGGAAAAGCGCTATATAAATAAATATTACTTACTTACTTACTTAATAATTGAATATTTTTGAATGTGATTATTTATTGATTCTTATTTAATGAAGAATATTTGGATTAAAAAATGTGGTTTTGTTTTCGCATAAACAAATGGATAATAAATGAATATCCTATTTTAAATTGAAGTTTTTCCAACCACAGACCAGCATCTTTACTTTACGATAACTACTGGGAGCAGAATTTATGGATTATTAGAGAAATATTTAGAAATATTTATTTCCCATATATTAAAAACATTTAAAATCCACAATTTAAAAAATATACATATTTTTAACATTTTTTTAAATATATATATCAAAGCATTTTCTCCCTATACTATAGTTCTATACTTAATGATATTTTTCCTCACAATGCTTAAATTTGCTCAAAATGTTGATCTTCTTTTCAGTAAATCTGAGGAGGAAAAATATGTTGGTCCCCACCATACTGTTTTAATATTTTATAATGTATCGTTGTGAAGTTGTATTTCACATTCCGAAACAATTTGAGAACAATAACCATGCTTCCTATTGACAGACGAGATGTTCATCGTAACTGCTGCTTCTCTTTATTGCTGAGCTGTCAGTCAGGATCCGTCTCCTCATGTCAGAGACACTCGTGTCCCGGTGCTGCCTGGCGAGAGCTGCTCGGACCTGACCCAGTTCCCTCCCTTTGTGGCGGCGAAACTGACATTTGGTCGGAGGTGAAACTCTGTCTTGTGGTTCATTTCTCAGCAAACACCTAATGTGCTGAATGACGTCCCTCAAACGGATCCTGGACTATTTCCATTCTGTCTGAATCATCTTACACAGCGACTGACTATAAAAGTCTGTAGACATCTCTTCTCGTTTCCTCTCACGCGCATGTTTTCATTGTCGTTTTATGGCATCCTTTATTCAACAGGCTTGTAAAAAGCGTAATAATTTATGACAGGCCTGTTTCCAACAATTCCTCCTCTTCCCTTCTCCTTCTTGCTGCTCACTCATCTCCTCTACTTTCCCCTGCTTATTCCCCCCCAGTTTCCTCTCCTTCGTCTCTCTCATTCGCTTTCTCCGTCCTCTAATTTAACGGGGATCAGGCAGTTAAAAGTAGTGAGCGACCTTTCCAACCACACGAGAGCTGCGAGCCAATGCTGCGCTGATGTTTGCATGTAAACTACTTAAAAGGCAAATAGTGCTCATTGTTGTCAACTGTCAAATATTGATGGGAGACGAACCTTGAAGACAAATACGTATACTGTCCAAGCATGAATGTCAAATACACAATGTAAAGGGCATCGTTTACATTTTTAAACACCGAAGAAGAGTCACGTTGAGCTTTGTGGTCTTTGCAAATTTATGTTTATATTATTACCATTTTCAAATGAAAAATGTGAAATATTTATTGTGCTATTGTTTATTTTATAGGGAGGACATTTAGTTACATTAAAGGGCCACATTTTGTCATGTGACTGATGTTAGGGGCCGTTGAATTGAAACAGAATAAAAATGTCCAAAATAAGAAAAAATAAATTAAAAAAAGGCTTTTAGGAAAAAAATGTGTTTTAGTCATTTATTATGGTAAGTTTATTTGTAAGTAATTGTATTATGATAGGGATTAAGGTGGCGCAGTGGTTAGCACTCACAGCAAGAAAGTTGCTGGTTTGCTTCCAGGTTGGGGGGGAAAGTGACTCGTGACCTTTCTCTGTGGAGTTTGTTAATGGTTTACTCTGGGCACACCCAAAAACACATAGAGATTGATAGGAAACTTGGGGAATTGTCCGTTAGAATGAGTAAGTGTGTGAATGGTTGTCCGTCTTTGTGTGCCCCTGCGACTGCCTTCTTGTTCAGTGTGTCCCCTGCCTCTCGCCCAAAGAAACTGGGATAGGCTCCAGCCACCCACAACCCTGATAAGGGAACGAGTTTCAGAAAATGGATGGAATATGCAATTTATTAGTTAGAAATTAAACTGTTATTTTTACACTCAACTAAACCTAATGCAAAAACATACCATACAAAATATAAAAAACTTTGTCAGTATAGTTACGCCATGAAAGTATGAATATCTACAAAATAAAAGGAGATAAAAAGCGAAAATGCTGCATGAATACAGTTTGAAGCCCAAAAGACCTGGGAATACTTTACTCAAATCTGCACTGAGGTGTTACCATGAAGACAACTCTATTTTCGGGTGGCTTGGGTAGATGCAAACTTGCAAACTTTGTATTGTAAATAATTCATACAGTTGTTCTCAATGTCATAAACTCTCCTAGATGTGAACATGTTTTAAAATCTACGCATATTGTTCATCAATTCAAGGGAATTATTTTGAGGAAATGCAAATCTAGTCTTTATTGTCATTTTTGCGCTTTTTCATAAAAATATATCCAAAATTGAAACTGAATTTTTTTTTTCATCTAATGCATTAATTTCTTACTTAAAATATTAAAGCTCCAATACGGAATTGAAAAATAAGGTTTCTGGCTCCCCTCATGTTAGAACAGTGTAACTGCAATGTCATGGTTCTTTCCATTCACCATTTCCAAACCCAACATTTTAATCTGTTTAGAAAAAATGATTAAAGCTTTTGTTGAGTAAGTTAATTGTTGTATGTATCTTAGCACTTTAAATGAAGACACCGTCTCTAACCCACCGCCTTAAAGCAGTTTGGTGTCACATGACACAAAAACATAACAATATAATCAACATATAAAGTGTTGTTTCTTTAAGATAGGTAATGGCCTCTCATATCTTACTACACATGAAGATATTTAACTAGCTTGATTTTAACAAGATTCTTTACCTAAAAAAAAGCAGAAAATAACTTATACTATAAAATAATCACATTGCTCAAGTGAGGCTGACAACAACGTGAAAAACGTAATGCAGTCTTGCAGTTTTAAGCTATTTTCAATTTCCTTATATAAATAATAAAGTTTTTCTTTCTCCAGACGCCAACCACTCCCTGATGAAAACATCTCTCGCCTCGAGGGAACTTGTCTCAGTTCCTGTGTATAAATAACAGCACATGCAGTCAAGACAAAACAGCAATTATCCAGGAGAGAGCGAACATGCTGATACTTCCTAGTTGGCGTCTGCTGTTGTGTCTTTACATGTTTTGTGAGTCTGTGTTTCACCCGCACGCATATTCAAAGCAAGTGTGTTTGCATAAATAATGTTTAACACTCTGAAGAGGAACGATTGACTAATCATTCAGCGATTATCCAGAAGAACAAGAATTCCAGTTTTTATGTGCCTTACCAAGAAGCCGTGACAGGTTGTTCAACAAACAAGGGTTTGTGTGAAATGGGATTCTTAAGCTCGAGTGACAGCACAATTAGACGAGTCGAGATGGCTCTCTCTAAACCCTCTCCACCCAGGTATTAATAAAAAGAGATTATAAATAATATGACGGTAATTGACGGTTGGAGCTTTTTTCCTGGGGCGAATCTAAGACATTGTGGGATGTTCTCGAAATACATGCACAAAACTGAACTAAATGCTATTAGTTGTCATCACCTATGAGACTAAAACACATTTTCCCTCTACACGGCGGACTTTACCTATGACTCCAGCAGCTGTCACCTCCAGAAGTTTTCTGACGACTCGGCCATTGTGGGCTGCGTGTCTGGGGGGGGCGAGCTGGAGTACAGGTCAGTCATCAAGGACTTTGTTGACTGGTGTGAGAGCAACTACCTTTGCTTAAACATCGGTAAGACAAGGGAGATGGTGATTGACTTCAGGAAAAAGTCCCCACCACATCAACCGGTGAGCATCCAGGGCTCGGACATTGAGCTGGTGGACAGCTTCAAATACCTGGGCGTTCACCTCAACAATAAACTGAACTGGTCCACACACATCAACGCCGTGTACAAGAAGGGCCGAAGTCGCCTCCACCTCCTGGGGAGACTGAGGTCCTTCGGAGTGTGCAGACCACTTTTAAGGACCTTTTATGACTCCGTGGTAGCCTCTGCTATCCACTACGCTGTGGTCTGCTGGGGAGCAGGCAGCACGGACCGGGACAGGAAGAGACTGAACAGGCTGGTCATGAGGGCCGGCTCTGTCCTGGGCCGCTCGCTGGACTCGGTGGAGGAGGTGGGAGAGAGGAGGACACTCTCCAGACTCTCCTCCATCAGGGACAACGCTCTTCACCCACTGCACCTGACCGTGGAGGAGCTGGCCAGCTCCTTCAGTGGCAGGCTCAGGCACCCCCAGTGTAGGACGGAGCGTTATAGAAGGTCCTTCATACCAACTGGTGTCAGGATATTTAACTCTCTACTTTAAATATCCTGATGCTAATCCGTAGTGTGTTTTTCTTCTCGTGTGTTTTTTATTTTATTTTTTTCCGTTTTTTATTTCTATTTTATTTTATTTTTATTCTATTTTATTTTGTTAATAGTGTCAATTTCTAATTTTGTAAATAATTTGTATATTTTTAAGATCGTTTTTATTTTATTTTGTATTATCTCTTTTATTATTTCTTTTTCCTTGCACTTTATTTTCTTCCAACTGCGCTGTTGTGAAAGTGTGTTTCCCCTCTGGGGATGAATAAAGCTTTTCTATTCTATTCTATTCTATAAAACACATTGAGGTTTTATCACTTCATCCTCTCACACTAATTAAAAAGAATAAAAAAAATAAAATCATATTAAACCTTTATCACTGATGTGTCTCACCTTCACACAAAGTGAAAGTTAAAACGGTTTATGTTTTGGCCGGTAATTTTACAACTAATTTGCAAATGTAATGATGAGAACCTGACTTCATAAAAACATGATTGAAAATAACTAAGTAAGTAATGGTTATTTCTAGAGCGCCTTTCTAGACCAGGGTCACAAAGCACTTTAACAATCACAAACAATACACAGTTAAAAATATTTACTTAAAAGATCAGGACACATAAGAAAAACACAGGAGTCACAGAAAGTCAGGGGAAAGCCTGCACAAAAAATAAAATGTCTTAAGATGTTTCTTGACTCCATCAAATGCAGAGGAAGAGGAATACCAGAGACCTCAGAGCCCAAGCTGGGGTGTAAGGCTGGATTACATGAGTGATGTAAGGAGGAGCCTGACCATGAATAGTTCTGAAAGTAAGAACAAGAATTTTAAAGTTGATCCTGAAAGAAACTGGAAGCCAGTGAAGAGTTTTAAGGAGCGGAGAAATGTGAGTTCTTCTACTAGAGCGGGTCAGAATTCTCACTGCAGAGTTTCGTATTAACTGCAGGTGAGACAGCTCCTTCTTGTTTAGACACAAAAATAAACAATAGTCTAACGATGTGGGTTGAAATGAAGAATGATTCTTGGGTTATACCATTTGAAGAACTTTTTTAAGAAGAAGTTGGGAAAGATGCTAATATTCAAATAAAATATTAAGACATGTTGACTCAGCTACCACATGTTTGTGTTAAAATTTAGGTTACAATAATATACAGTAGTGTGCAAAAGTTTTAGGCAGGTGTGAAAAAATGCTGTAAACTAAGATTGCTTTCAGAAATATAAATAATTATTGTTCATTTTTATCTATTTACAAAATGCAAAGTGAGCGAACAAAAAACAAATCTAAATCAAATCAATATTTGTTGAACTACTCTTTGCCTTCAGACCAGCATCAAATCGTATAGGTACATTTGCAAGTCAGGAAGGATTCTATTGTATGATCAACCAATTATACCAAACAGATCATCAATTTCACAAGTAGGTTGAAACACAGCCATTAAGTGAAAAAGATACAACTGTGTAGAAGCTTAAAGCTGGGTGAGGAACAAACTCTGCTACCAAGCTGAGGTTGTGGAAGACAGTTTCATGTCACAGGTCATACACCATGGCAAGACTGAGCACAGCAACAAGACACAAGGTAGTTCTACTACATCAGCAAGGTTTCTCCCAGACAAAGATGTCAAAGCAGACTGGGGTTTCAAGATGTTCAAGCTTCTTTGAGGGAGCACAAAGAAACAACATTGAGGATCGTAGACACAGTGGTCGGCCAAGGAAACTTAGTGCAGCATATGAAAGACACATCAAGCTTAATTCCCTTTGAAATTCCAGATGTACAGACGTGCCATCACCTCGGAACTGGCATAAACCAATGGGACCCAGGAACATCCATCTACTGTCTGGAGAAGTCTGGCCAGAAGTGGTCTTCATGGAAGAATTGCAGCCAAAAAGCCATTTCTCTGACATGGAAACAAGGTCATGCGACTCAACTATGCACAAAAGCATAGGAATTGTAGTGCAGGAAAATGGCAGCAGGTGCTCTGGACTGATGAATCAAAATGTTAAATAGTTGTCTATAGCTGAAGATAGTTTGTTCGCTGAAGGGCTGGAGAGCGCTACAATAATGAGTGTCTACAGGCAACAGTAAAACATGGTGGAGGTTCTTGCAAGTTTGGGGCTGCATTTCTGCAAATGTAGTTGGCGATTTGGTCGGGAGTAATGGTATCAATGCTGAGAAATACAGGCAGATACTTATCCATCATGCAATACCATCAGGGAGGTGTATGATTGGCCCAAAATATATTCTTCAGCAGGACAACGACCCCAAGCATACAGCCAATGTCATTAAGTGACATTAGCTCCCAGTGCCTCCCCCTCCAGGAAGTGATGGTATGGCCCCATAGTCCCCTGATATCAACATCATCGAGTCTGTCTGGGATGACATGAAGAGACAGAAGGATTTGACAAAGCCTACATCTACAGAAGATCACTGGTTAGTTCTCCAAGATGTTTGGAACAACCTACCAGCCGAGTTCCTTCAAAAACTGTGGGTAAGTGTACCTAGAAGAATTTATGCTGTTTTGAAGGCAAAGGGTGGTCACACCAAATATTGATTTGATTTACATTTCTCTTCTGTTCATTCACTGCATTTTGTTAATTGATGAAAATAAACTACGAACACTTCCATTTTTGATAGCATTTTCACACCTGCCTTAAACTTGTGTACAGTACTGTACATAATATCAACATTAAAATCATGGAAATAAAAAAAAAGTAAAATAAATAAGGGATTAAAAGGTCTATAATTATATCCACCTTTAATATTGTTAATCTGTCACACCAGATTTTTTTGATGCAGGATTCCACTTCCGACAATCACTGCAGCCATGTGCACACAATTACGTGTGTAGACTCTTCACTCCATTATGTTTTTTTTATATCTGCAAAGTTGCTGTCAGATTTGATGAATCTCTTTTTGCACTACTATCCGCATGCTTCTTTTTTCTCCATCCAGAAGAGGCTATACAGAGCTTTAACTGAAGGCACACATGCTGTTCAGCCCTTCAAAAACATAAATCATTTCTAGTTTCAAGTTCACCATAAAACCCAGCCAAGCAACAACTACCATGACTTGTCAATTTGGACGAGATTAATACAATTAAAACTGTTGTTTAGACTCTATGGAGTGGCGATGAGTGAAGAGGTGATTCCCAACTGAATTTTATCCATCAAGCAGTTTATCAGTCCCTGCCAACCTCACTGTGTGCAATAAACAACATCGACGACAGCATCAGCATCTTTGACTGCTACCCTCTCTGATTACCAATCCAGAATGACACTTTCCTTTGCTCAAATGTTTTCCTGGAGTGAAAGTTGAGCTGTCCTCTGGCACCCCAGCAGTTCCCCTAAATGTTTGTTATGTGTGCCACTTGAGATGGTGTGTGCAATTGGCAGTCAGAGCAAAAGTGATGAATGTGCTTATAGCTGCCAGATCGTAGATGCCTTAGAGTTAAACGATTATTCACGGTGAATGTTCTTCTGTGAATCGGATGAAAACCTCAACACATATGCCTCTTACAATAAATATAATGGTGGAAGATGAAGAGCTGAACAAGTGAGGAACATCTAGATAAGGATAATCTTATCTTTACTTAACTTACACAATACGCCATATGAGACTGAGTTCATATTATACTAAATCTCTGTTTTTATGTTTTAAAGCAAAAGTCTTTTTTCTTAAATATTTCACCAAAAAGTCAAGTCAAACTGCATGTTAACAAAATTTCATTTATTTATTTTATTATTTAATTATTCTATCCGAGATCATGAAAAACAAAAAACATTGAAAAATACTTGTATGAATTCATTTCCAAATATATTTTGAGATTAATTTAAAATAAGAAGTAGAGTAGTAAATAGAAAAGATACAACTGACCATGGGCTATTTCAACATATCAGAATCAGAAACTTTTACACAACACAGGGATCTTCTGTGGTAGTAATACAAAATAAAATAATTAACTATGTTCCCAGCCATATAGTATTTGAATACTTAACCTCTTAGTGAGAGCTCCATTCACTTGCATTGGTGTTAAATTACAGGGGAATTTGTATAGATCAATGTTTCTAAAACTAACTAAAAATATCCAAGGAAGTGGAAAAAAATACTGAAATGATTCCTTCACCATCATTTACAACTTTCATATTCACCTTAATAGATTTTTGTCGGGCAAACAACAAGAACAAACTGACATCTCTAAATGCTCTCCACACAATGTTAATGTGACGGTTAAATGTTGGATGCTTTTTTTTAAGCTCGCTGTTTAAAAGCATCCAGATTTAGTCATCATAAGCCAAAATATTATCGGAGGGGAATCATTTGTTTCCAGGATCCAGCGTGACCAGAGACGTTCTCCAGAAGCTCATAATGTCTTGCTGTCACTTTATTCCCCATCACTTGAATCCACTTAATCCTAAAATTATTAAAGATGCGTGCAAGCGACAATGTTTGCGCATGAAGATCTTGGCATCTTAAACCATATTCTGCGTAACTTAATCTAGCGGAGAGGACGAACCCAGTTTCTTTTTGTTGATAATCAGCAAACATCTAGAAGTCTTTTTACGATTCACCTGGTGGATCATAGACCCAGCTTGTCCAATTATAGCTTAGCTTTGATTGGCTGACTGCAGACCTTCATTGTTGCATGCTCATGCTGACTATTAGTCTGCACAGATTTACTGTTTGCAGATGACTTAGACCTGTCACACACACACACACTCACTTGCACACAGCGGTAAGAAGGCAGTGGGGTTATGGGATTAGAACCTAGAGAAGTGAAAATTCCTGTTTGGGTGATCTGTGGAGGCTTAAGTTTCTTCGCTGCACATGTCAGGGTGGAAAAAGTCCCTGGAGAAGGCGGGGATGAAGCACAAGTATATTCCATGACCCGAATTCTCCTTTATGTCTCCTGTGGCTCTCCTTGTTTCGTCCTCGGGTGAATTGTAACGTTGCCTGGCAACTATATTCCCAACACTTGCTATCAAAACACACCTGAGTATGTGTTGATGAGAAAAGCAGGTAGGTCGTTTGCTCACATCCATTTATCTGAATTGCACTAGGACATATCGAACATTCCTTAGAATGTTGTTGGTTTACTATTCCATGGAAACCTTCAGCATTAAAATAAACATCACCTAAGACAAGTGATGTTGTCTTTACATACGCTATCACAGTGAAATGTTTGTTTGCGTGAATCAAAAACAATTCAGGTTATTGATTGGTTTAAATGATTGACATTTCATTGTCGTTTTACCACCAATAAACAAAACCAATTAAATATCTTCTTCTTCGTATCACTAGGATTACCATCATTAATAGGCTAGTAAAGCTCCATGAAGCATTGTCTCATTTATTAGAGCTTAGTAGGTGATGCTCTCAGTTTCCAAAGTATCTGAATGAATTAGCTGTTTGAATAGATAGATTATAGAGAAGAGAGTGCCATCTAGTGGGCTTAAAAAATGGATACTGCTTCATGAAGCTTCATCAACACTTCACTTATAACAGTCAGATGTTGACACGGTAATTCAGCTCTTGGTCCTTGACCTATCCTTGTCACAACTGCCATCTTATCTTTGTTTCATATCCATGAATTCCATTAGTTGTCTTACACTTTTTTGTACCTGTTACTTCCCTTTTGTTTATCTATCTCTGTTCCACGTTTATAGATCATCTTTTTCTTGTTCCGTAGATTTTTCACCAACCTTCTCCACTTGAGATGTTCCTTTGTTGCTATTGATTCATCACGCCCAAGTTATAGGTTTGGTTCTCAATGACGCATCCAAATAAATCGGTCGGCTAAACCTTTTACCTGTCCCAATCCTCAATGATATATTTGGCCAATGGTTTATTTTAATCTGTTCACAGAAGAAGGATAATTCCTTTTTTATCCATTGGCTTTGAAATGTGCTCCAAAACAAAGTTTTGCATCCATTAATCCAACTTTAGTTTTCCATTTATTTAAGGTTTGTTAAGCAATAACAGCAAATCGTACTATTCAGGAAACCTTCCTCAAAGCATTGCTACAACAACTGAGAGACCAAATCCCTCCAGTGTGAACTACGCCTGCCCTGTGGCCTCCTCCCAGTTGAACCTGCACTTAAAATCTCAAAGGCTAAAAGAACACATCTATACAATTCAGCTTTACTACAGAGACTAATGAGAGCATTATAACAGCCTAACAAACAATATAAAACATAAGCAATATCATGGTAGTTACAGGGAAATTTCTGTTTGACCGGGTCATTTGTTGTTAAGAGTTTTAATGTTTATTTGCACCTGAAACTTATAACAAATTCAACCATGTATTAACAAAGATCAGATCAGTGGTCCCTAGAAATAGGCCCTTGGCGTGCTACTAGGTCAGGATGTCTTACTGGGCTGCACGGAAAGAATGAATAACCCATCTTTACTTCAGTTGTATTGATTATTATTGTCTGAAATAATAGTTTTGTTATATTTTATTCCCTTCTGAGATTCCCTGAGACATAAGAGGCCAATAGAGTACAAAGGGCTGCATGTTCATCACTTTTACTTTATTTTCATAATAAGGGCATGGTTGACTGACAAGTGAGTGCATATTAGGTGCGGTTTCATCCTTCAATTTTAATTCAGCATGTAAAATCACAGGGATTGACTTTCCAAGCTCCCTTTGACTGCTTATTGGCTGCAAAACTATGGTTTGGTAACGTGTGACATCATAGTTAATATGGTACCATAATGTATACCATATATGGATGTAACAGTCACCAAAGACATGTCCATCTACTATTGGTTTAATGTGAAGACATTCAAAAGGTGGCAGATGTTGAAGTAAAGGTTGGGGTTCCCTGACATTGATCGTAGATTGCCCATTTTGAAATCTGGTCAAAAAGTTCCTTCCCTGGATTCCCCCCGAATAGACATCTATAGGATGTATACAAAGTAAAGCCATTCCTGGTGGACTCATTCATTCTCCAGTGCCCCCTTTTGAAGCTGTGTATCAAATGATCAGACGAATGTATCTTTGTGCACGACGCAGTGAATCATGCAACAACATTAGACTCATTGTATTACATTATATCATCAGCGTTTGACAGTTGAAAATCATAAAAGAATGTCTGAACTCTTAACACTGTGATTTCCTATATTCTCAGTGACAAACAGCTGTGTCCAAACATTCTGCTTCCCATCGTGCCCGAGAGATAAACCTCTTGCATTAGAGTCCCAGATCTTTGTGGAGCTGGAGGGGAACATGCACTACAAAGCGGCAACACTTGAGTGACTAAGCTCGATGTCATCGTCTGAGAGAAAGGGAGGGAGATAGAGAGAGACCTGGAACCTCGACGGGAACAACACTCAACACTGACTGAAATGGCTGAGTGTGTCAACACCTCCCAGGATCACTGTTTCCACTTCTGTCTGTGTGTGTGTGTGAGCGTGTGTGAAATAGTGTCATCACCTGAGCGATAACATCATTCAAGAACACAACAGTGCCGCTTCGTATATCAGGCATCAATCTTGTCGGTATAAAGCATCTTTCGCTATTTTAGTCCCAGAATTTGATGTTTGAAGTTGTTTTTGGTATCCATCTCACATATTGTCTTCATCAACCCAGATTCATTTCTGTCCCCCAAACAAGAAACCAACTTTACAAATCTAAAACATCTAGCACTAAGCAACACTTTGACAAGTCAGGTCTGAAAGTATGAGGCGTCATTTTTCTTTTCTCACCTTCCTTCACTAATAACTTGACTAGACTGTGTCCTGGCAGTGACTCGCTCTCATACCACATTGACTCAAAAAGACAAGAAGCTACAAGTTTGGTCAGTTGAGAAAAGCTGAGCCAGTAGCTCAACTGCCTCTCTCTGATTTGGCAAAAGATGAAACTCATACTTGTAATGTCTGTCTTATCATCAACATCAGCCCTGATAAAATAATGACAGCATCGTTGAGAAAAACAATTGTGACAGATAAATTAGAGTCATTTTTTTCCATCTTATCGTTTCTGTAGTTCCATTTATCATTGAGACAATTTCACTGTCATCTAGAAGCAGACCTGGAATTCAAGCACATTGACAGATGATTGATCGTCCAACCCTTTTCTATGATATCTCTTGCCAGGTCTAACAAGTGCACGCTTCGATAATTACAATGTCGTGTTGCAAGAAAAGAGACACATCAGGCATCAGGTGTGAAGTCACTGTGGTTACTAGAAAAACAAATGCACAGTTTGGCTTAATTAGTGTGTGTAACAAGTGTGCGATCGCTTGTTTTTTTAGTCGATATATTTACTGACAAAATCTATTAAAGCTGACAAAGTGTTTTCTTCTTATCGTACACTCTCTGCCAGGTTTTGTACAAGAATTTTAGGTTATATTCTAATTTAATCAGGGAATTTTATTTATTTATTTTTTAAATCCTTTCTATGGATAAATAACTATTGTTGCTCTATTTATGTGCAAGGAATGGGATGTTTGTTTTTCCAGGCTTTTCCCTGATTTTCTGGAACTCCTCTGTTTGTCTTTTGTGTCTTGGCCTTATAAAGTTCATATTGTTTATTGTATTGTTTTTGATTGTCAAAGCGCTTTTTGACCCTGGTCTAGAAAGGCGCTTTACAAATAACTGTTACTTACTTTCTTACTTACTTACTTACTAACTTACTTATTTAACACTTACATAAACATGATGACAAGTTGTCCATTTTGATTTTTGATTTTCCTCCAATGTTGATTATTTTCATATGGATGAAATTCTGAGAGGACTCTTTGAAGTTACCAGGAAGAAAGAAATGAGAAAACAACACAAACAAATATACACACGCAAAAATTGGCAACGACAAAACACAGAATCAAGCTACGTAGTCTGACCCAAGAAACACATTTTTAAATTCTACGGTCTTGACCACACAGGAGTATCCCAAGTGGATGACAACTTCAAAAAAAGGTCATTTTCTGGCAAATTATGTGGCTTGACCAAGACAAAAACACTTCCAGGGTGCATATCCCTGTGTTTGTATGTGGAATATGACAGTTTACCCTTGATGCCGTCCTCTCTCAACCCAGGTAGCCAATTCAACAGAGAGTGTGGGATCTTCAGCTCAGTGGTTGGCAGATGACGTCGGACCGGGTCAGCCAAAGTTGAGCTAAGCATGAGAACACGTCGGTCAGAGGTTTCTGTTAGGTGAATATGAGGTTTGGTCTCTGAAAGGGTTTTCTTTGGAGCGTTTGCCGAGTTCAAGTCACTGTAAGAATGAGGTCACGGTGGAGGGAGTCCAGCGCTCCCTTTTGGCTCCTTCTGGCCCCTGAGGCTTCTCACATCTGTGTGCTGTCTGACCCAGAGGCAGCTGCTCCCTCTCATTATACCCCCTAATGGATGGATCTGTATCCCTCTGACCTCATCCTGCTTCAACCAAATCCTTCCATAGCCAACAAAACCTTTAAACCCCAATATCAGTGGAAGCTCCAGGAGAAAGTCCTAAGCTTGCATTACAAAGATCAAGCTGGGAAAAAGTGAATTTTCGACGTAAAAAAAAGTCATTGCTTCAATCTTAAAGGGAAACAAAAAAAAAAACAATTAAATAAACTTCACACTGGAAACTCGGCTGACCTTCCAGGCACTTTTTTCATGCACAAACGAAAGATTCAGATGATCAGAGGAATGATAGATATCATAGTATTTTAATCTGGGGTTAGCTCTATGATCAGCAGTAGAAGATGTTCTTTAATTATGTCAATAACATGATCCTCATAATAAAGTCTTAGGTGAAAATTACAATGAAATAACTTCTGTATTTAGCATTACTGAATGCAAAATCTCTCACTCATGAAATGAAATGAAAATTCTGTCTGCACGCAAAACTATTTATTTAACTTTATATTTATCTATTGAGTAAAGGGTCCTAAAGAGCTCCTCTTGGGCCCAAAATGACAGCCATGATAATAAGCCAGATTTTTCGGTTTTGGCCATATTCTTGCACAAAGGTCAAAAGAGAACAAAACGGTTGCTAACTAAGTGGTTATTATTAGTAGCATATTACTATAACTGTGAGAATAGGCTAATGTTCTTTAAAAAAATATGCTAGCACCATTTGAAGTCCATGAAAACATGTTAAAGGGTCAATCAGATATTCAAAATCTAAATTACACTGCCATGTTGTATCTTTTTAAAATCCCCTGTTAGTACTAAGTACTTCAGCTAGTTTTTCAGTTTCTTTGTAGAGGCTACATATATAGCATATGTGCAAAATACCATAAAGAAAATGTCTTTGTGTTGATGTAAATAGTTTGAAGATGCAAAAATGTTAAAGCAAATAAAAAGTTAAACGATTTAAAAGATGGGTATATTTTAGACATGTCTAGGCAGGTAGAGTAACACTAAACATTCAAATGTGTTTTTGGTCAATTTTGTACATTTTTGTCAAGTTTCCCCGTCTTTTTCCACTCCAACCCCATTTTCTTTGTAAAAAAAAGTGTCACTACAAGATTCCAATCACTCCCCAGGTCAATAAATTACCTCAACAAAGCGCAGATGTGACCATTGTATGAGTTTGAATGTGTGTGGCTTCAGTCGTGTGTTCACTCCATTGAAATTAAAGAGGAGAAAGAGGAGCTCGTCAGATCTTCCCACCTGCGTTTGCTGCTGAGTAAACAGAAGCGTTCGTGAAGAAGGGCGGGGGGGCTACTCCGGGGGGGGAGTCGCGGTTCGTTCTATGGAATTGAATTTCATCTTCTTTACCCCTTTGATTTGGCTTCCAAAGGGGAAAGAGGCGAGGAAGCTATCAACACATTCTGCCGGCGCAGGCGAGATGGGTAATATCAGTAATGGCTCGGTCTACCACAGTTTTTGGGAAACGTTTTAAAGGCTTTAGTAAAGAGTGGTTGAGTTTTTCAACAGGAAGATCTCATAATGTTTCTTCTCAATTGATTTCAGACTCTTAAATTGCAGGAGTCAGATATCTGACTGACTTTAAAACACACGTCTACAGATACAGTTGGTCCCTCTGTCCACAAAAACTACAGCCATGGTTTTGATTATTTTACCATCAATGTTTTTAAGTATTTTAAAGCCAGGATGGTCTTTATGAAGAAGATAAAACGTGTTTATTTAAGAAGTGATTATTTTAATTAATGATTAAAACCTATACCACTCTTCTTACGTTAGCGTCCGAACAAAAAACACAAGTAGTTGAACGTGTGAACAAGATGCCTTTATTTACCATGTATGTTTTATTTATTTTATTTTTGTGGATCTTTGAAGAGAACGTGATAACTTCAAATGTTTAAGGATGTTTCAATTAATAACCTTCTTAGTTCATGAAAAACTTTTCTTCACTACATGTCACTACAGCTCTAGAAACTTCACATAAACCTTGAAAAAATATATATTAATTTAAGTAGTGATTAGAACTAGGGATGGTCTGATAAAGCTTCATGAGGCAGTGTCATGTGTTTTAGAGGTCAGTAGGTGGCAGCATCAGTTTAAAAATGATGTGACGTTTGATCAACAGTTCGAAGCAAAGGAAAATAGGGCAGAAACTCCCATCTAGGGGACTCTGAAAATAATGGCACTTCATGAAGCTTCATCAGACCATCCCTAGTTCTAATCACTACTTAAATTAATATATATATATTTAGTGTGTGTGAATGCACATAGTGATAGAAGTATCTGAAGTGAGATTAGAATCGGAAAAGAGATTTATGACTCGTCTTTAATAATTATAGCACAAGAATGAGACAAGCTCTCTCCAGGAGACAACATTTTCATTATATAATGTGACTATTTATATGGTCACTGAAGCCAAAATAAAGAAAGTGACAGGAAAATGAAAAGTAAAAAAAAAAAAATGGGGGTTAAAGTAGAAAAAAAAAACTTTAAATCTTAGCTGTGAGAAACTTTCTACATTACCTTACACAATAGAGTACTCGTGAAGAACACAGTCCAGTCTAGAGTTATTACGTTTGTATGACAAATAAGTCAAGCGCTGAATAAGTAAGTGAAGTTCTGCTGCGTGAGGACCTCTGCCCACAAAAGTTTATGATAACTGCACATTCTAAAAAGTTTCATGTTGGTTTATTAATAAATCCATGTCCATATATTTATACTATATTTACATTAATCCATAAGCATTTTACGGTTATGTGAAGTGGACGTGCAGCAGACATTAAACAGCATACACAGAAAGGTAAAAAAGAAAACACAAAAACTTAATACAAGACTTGGGACTGTTTTTTTTTGAAGGTGAAGACTTCCTGGATTGATGACGTGTGGTTACAAACATCAATGCTTGGCTATCAAAGCAGCGTGGGTGTAGTTTTGCTAAACGAGATTTAATCTCTAGAAAAATTAAGTGTTTTCAGTGGGCGGGGTCTAAGATCATTTTCTAATGTAAATATTTCAATGAAAAGAGAGTTTTGTACAAACAGACACATACTGATGATACAATAGAGGTCCAAGATCTATTTAAGAGACACATTTAAATCAACATATTAGTTTACACTTAAGCATTTTTTTTAATATTTATAAAATGTATAGATATAAGTAAAATGTAATGAAGGTAAAAATAGGTTGTCGGGGAAATTGGATTTCTCATTTTGTATCAGTTGTATATATATTCATACAAGTTCATACAAGGAAGAATGTCGTCATTGTCTCCCATTCATGGCTTCTTGACTCTTCCGCAACACTAACATTTTCGCTGACATCTGCAAAAAAATGTTTCAGATGAATTTCCGTTAAGATGATCGATTATAGGACATGTCTTTGCTTTTTTTTTGAGATGAAATGGAAAAAACGCACTTTGCACATGCGAAAGGTGACAAGGTGTAAGACCAAGAAGTAGTTCTTGGAAATTTAACCTAACTCTGGCTCAGGAACATGCCAAACATGACTGAAATATTTAGGATGAATGTATAAAGAGCAGATCCACTTAGTCGAACAAGCTTAGGAGGCAACAGGAAAAAAGGTTGAAATAAAAGCACAGGAGCAAAACATTCAGTTGCCGGGCAACGGAGCCTTAAGCAACAGTAGTATTGAGTTATGAGGAATGGTGCATGACTCGACTTCACAGATCCGGTGTCGGGACGGTGTTTACGCGGAGGGGGGTGGATCAGGACGAGGGAGGGAGGACAAAGACCGAGAAATGTCTCCACCTGTCCTGATTTGTCAGAGTCAGTCAACAATGTCATGTAGGTCTCACGCGCTCCCTTCTTCAAGAGCCCGGGTGAAAGTTTGGGGATTTGTTAGTTTTGGGGTGCGTCCAAATAATCTTCACTGCATATTAGCGTGAAGCCACCATGATGTTGTCTGTGACATAGAACTGAGAGATTCATGTTGGCCAGTATAAAATCACCAAATTACATGAATTCAATATTGATTATTTTGATTATTCTGTGATTCGCTTTAATATGCCACAATCAATCTTAACATAACAAAAAAAAACGTCGTTATTAGTGTGTTTTGATTATTTATCCAGCAACTGTGCTGGTCTGCAGGAGCAAGTTAACATGTGGCCCCTCAGAACTACATCTGTCAGTCAGATTGTTTCAGTCAATTTGTCAAACCCGCGGACTTGCCGACAGACAGGCAGACAGCAGACAAGGCCAAAGTTAAGCCCCCTGGTTTTGGCAGTTCATCCCCTCAGAGCCAACATCCCTGACAGCATTATTCTGCTGCTTCGAACTCCAGCCCCCGCTGAGCACTTGAGTTTGTGTTTGATAGTTATTGAACCAGAAAATAAAAACTGAATTAGCATTTTGCTTGCGAAAAAGTGTTGCTAATTCATTATTTTTCAGCTGAAGAAAATATTTATTGATCCCTTGGAATCAACCCTTTTACTGATCACATCTAACACTGCAAAAAACTGACCAAAAACTGTTTACTTCAACTGAGAAAACTCTCTAGTGTCACAACACGATCTGGAGTTTATAATCCATGTGTTTTTGTCTTCTCGTTTGGTCTATTGTAACAGTTTATTTTCGTGTCTAAACAAGAAGTAGCTGTGTTGCCTGCAGTTGATACAAAACTCAAAAGCAGTGAGAATTCTGACCCGCTCTAGTACTTTTCACTGACTGCCAGTTTCTTTCAGGATCAACTTTAAAATTCTGGTTCTTACTTTCAGATCTATTCATGGTCAGACTCCTCCTTACATCAGTGATCTGATCCAGCCTTACACCCCAGCTCGGGCTCTGAGGTCTGTGGGTCAGAATCTACTTATCCACAGACATGCTTCCAGGCTGTTTCTCCTAAGCTTTGGAACAATCTTTCTCTCTCTCTGCGCTTGATGGATCTACTGACTCCTTCAAGAAACATCTTCAGACATTTTTATTTGTGCAGGCTTTTCCCTGATTTTATGCGACTCCTGTGTCTGTTGTTGTCTTTTAGACTTTATATATGTGTAGGTATTTTGCTTTTGATTGTTCTATCTAGCGCTTTGTGGCCGTGGTCTAGAAAGGCGCTTTACGGGTAACTATTACTTACTTATCTACTTACATTAAGTAAAAATTAATTTGGAGATGATGCATGATAATCATGGTGTTCAAAACTTCTGTGAACCTAGTTTAATGATAAAAACTACCTTAATTACTTTAATTATTCCATTCCAAGTCCAAGTAAAAACCAGCAGCACCTACAGTGTAGTAAGTAGTGATGGTCTGATGAAGCTTCATGAAGCAGTGTCATTATTTTCAGAGTCCACTAGATGGCGGTCTCTGCACTATATTCCTTTGTTTGGAACAACTGTTTTAATGAAACATCAAATCTTTTAAAAAAGAGGGCGCCACCTACTAAGCTCTAGGAAATATGACGCTTCTTCATTAAGCTTCATCTGCCCATCCCCATTAAAATTATACATGTTGGTATCATGACCTGAGATCATTACATAGAATACGATTGGGCTATGTTTTCATAAATAAACAAACTGAATTGAGCAAATGGTTTTAAAATTACCAATATTTTCTTTTTTTCTATGTTGTCTATCTTGATATGCTTGATTAAAAATAGTATACCTGAAAATATACAGAAAATGAAAAATGCCTTCCATGACTTGTCTTCACTGGCTTCCAGTTTCTTTCTGGATCAACTTTAAAATTCTGGTTCTTACTTTCAGATCTATTCATGGTCAGACTCCTTCTTACATCACTGATCTGATCCAGCCTTACACCCCAGCTCGGGCTCTGAGGTCTGTGGATCAGAATCTACTGATAGTTCCTCGCACACGGTTCTGGACCAGAGGAGAGAAATCCTTCCAAGCTGTTGCTTGTTTCCTCCTTTAGTTTGTTTGCAGAGTAAGAGAAACCTCTTGATCTCAAATGCTTTCTTTAAGCCATGAGTAAGATAAGATAAGATATGCCTTGTTTCGTACCACAGTGGGGACATTTACAGAAGGGGTTTCCCTCTTATCTTTACACTTCCTTGTTTGTAGTTATCTCTAAGGGGAAATTGGATATAAGTTCACAAACAAATAATTCTGGCCTGACTTGTATAACCAGGGTGGATAAGAACCAGAAAAGCATGTGCTTTTTGAGACATGTTTTCTATTTCTTTAGTATATTTGAATCGTACATCACATTTGAAATGAAGTAAAATGATGATCTAGACCCCGAAACTCATCGTAACATGATTCAATATTAACTCAGACTGAATTATTGAAACATTTCTGATTGTCAGTGTCCTCATCCTTTTTCAGTATAGTGAGCAAACTGATGAATAATAGATATATTTTAAATTTAATCTCAGTTTTCTTGCTCTTTTTTACAGAAATGTTTTCTAAAAAAAACAACAATTGTTTTTTTTTCATATATTGGTGCGTGTAACATGATGTACTGTAGATAAAAATTCTAATAAATAGTAAAAATGATTCATTTAAATATTTATAGCATGGTTCCCCAACTGTACAATCACCTAAATGGACCACCTGTCAGATCAAAACAGCAGGAATAAAATAGCGTGACCAAGATGCTAATTCAGCAGGATTGGTTTCACTTCAACAAGAAGATCCATAAAGAGTTTGTGTTTGACAAATATTCGCTAATTTAAAGGCATATTGTTTTTAAGGAAATGATACTCCAGATAAAACAAATACATTACAAACTTTAAATGAATTCCATTAACACTACATTATTGTGGATTGTTTGTTTTGCTGTGTGACGTCATCCATTTCCGCCACTTTAACCAAATATTCTTCAACGCTAATTTTTCCACACATCAGCGTGACACTGCAACTGCTCTCAGTGTGTATACTTAACATATTTGCTTCCGCACCTCCGGGCCTTCTGCTTTGAACCCGGCAGGTAGCAGAACTCTCGGGCGGAGGAGTCAACACTTGACATGGTTCAAATGAGCAGCTGAGCTGTCGAGTCTCAGTGTGTGTTTTCGTGCTGATAACAGTGGCGTGATGGACCAGATGGGAGCACATATGTAGTACTGTGCAGCATCATCAGTCTGCTCAGTGTTTAACATGTTGCTCTGCTTCCGCTGGTCCCCCAAATAACAGTCTCGCTGATGGTGTTTTCCTTCCAAAGGCATGTTTCGCAAAAATAATGACATGATGTGAAAATAGTTCACTGTGTTGACGTCAGTTCTGAGAATTATGTTTTTTTCTTCCATTTGTCACATCAATGACTGATTAGTCACAGGTTTAAGAGGTTAATCAGAGTGAATTTAAAGATAATTTTCCTAAATTTCCTAAATTAACAGCAAATGAAAACCACCCAAGCCCTCGAGACAACACACAGGACTTGGTTTTATTATACCATATTTTCCTGCGTGACTCCGACTGAACACTTGCTATGTTGACAACTGATCATAGATAAGGGACGCCTGCTGTGAGCCCGGGAGTCAAAAAAGTTACCGTCACAACTTTGAATAATATCATGTTACACTGCTTTAAACAGTGAGTTTTAAGTGTTGAGTCCAACAAAAACCCAAGTCTGTCGCCCTCTTCATCAGTTTCCATCTTTTAAAAAAAAAAGGATGTGTCAAAACCCTGAATTCCAGCCATGGTTGACTGTCAGCCAGCAGTTAGAAGACAAATTGATCTGCAGTTTATTTGCTCGCCAGTTTACTTGATCTGGAGCTTAGCCGAAGGTGATATTGGATCCTTCCTGCTGCACATTCCTGTAAGGTTACACTGAAACTTACATGTGCTTTTGTGTCCTGTTTGGTTCCTGCAGTGGAGCTGTGAGCTCTGACACCTTGCTCAGCAACATTACAAGCAGTGATCCAGTTCAAGGTCAACGGCGAACCATCACCAAGAATCCATACGTTAAGTTAAATAGTGTTCAGTTAAAACGTCAACTCTGCTTGAAACTTGCCGTGAAGACTGACCTCTGAGTAAAGAGCCACTGATACTGATTTAACTGTGTCTTAAGAAGATCTTAGACCTCTATTGTACTCACCAGTATGCGTCTGTTTGTACAAAACTCTCACATTTTTCTGAAGATGAGTAAATCTTGTTTACCATAACCACACCCACTCTGCTGTGATTGGCCAAGCATCCAGGTTGTTCACTGCAAGTCATAAATCCCAGAAGTCCCCGCCTCCAAGGGATTCATTGTATAAACAAAGAGGGCCGTTATCACAGTTGGCTGGAGCAGTGAAGACCATTATTACATTATAATGGGATCTGCTGCCGTTCGCAGAGATTTCAGATGGGGGAGAACTTTATAAAGTAATAAGTTCAAAACATGGTCATGATGAGAAACGTATTGCATCTTGGAGAGTAAGACTTCAACATTTGAAACATGTGAGTGAGTCAGGAGAGTTGGGCTTTGAGGTCCAAGGAATTTGAGAGATTATCTGGGATTTGATTTTCTATTTTTCTAAATGATCTATTGTCATTTAATTGTTTGTCATTTGTATTTAAGTCATTTGTATTTTTTCCCCTTTAATTTCATACCTTACTAAAAAAAAAAAAACTTAATGTACCTGGGCAAGAATTGTCTGTTTCAGTGGTGAATACATTAAGAAGGTTGAGATTAACACGTTTTTAGTCCTTTTAATAGATTTCTTCTCATGCAAAGATGTAAAGATTTTGCATTGAAACCAAACAGCTGAGAATGTTTCTTTCTGTACTCTCTCTCTTTGGAAAAGAAAAATCTTAACCTGATGTTTTGTTTGCGTTTGTATGTGTGTGTGTTTGTGTGTGTGTATTTGTAGGAGTCTATGTGAACACAACAGCCATGCTAGATTTAAACTTAAACTAGATTGTTTCTGTGAAAATTTGGCAGTAAAACTGAATTCCCTGTTACAGTGACGGGCAAATCAAAACACGGGGAGGAAACTAGAATCAAAACCTGCTCGTTTTGATTTTCAGTTTGTCAAGAACCAGGCCTGCCAACATCAACATGTTACTTCAGTTCCAGAAATCCATTCGAGGGGCTGGAGGTCCTGACACTTTGACTGACACTGTTGTGGCCATTTGGCTTTTTGGCCACGTTTTTTTAAGTTCTTATACCTCTCCAGGATTGGCCAAAGAGGTTTGGGTTCATTGTCTTGGTCCAGATCAGTCAGTCATCTATGTTTTTGGCCAAATATTTGACTAACCAACTGTCGATCAGTCTGTTGCTTGGTGATTTCGTTTTTTTCTCTTTTACATCCAAACACAGCAATTCTCTTGAGATTTAACGACTTTTCTGAAACATGCAAGATTTGTTTAAAGAAATTATTGGTCCTTGATTAAGATAAGATATGATTTATTTCTTATTACATATGGTAAAAGTTTGGCTGTCACGTAACCATAACAACACGTTAAAAAAAACATATATTATAAATAAATAAAAATAAACAAATATAATAACTGAAACAATAACTAATAATCTTAATTTAAATCATACAATAATAAAAAAGACGTCATGTAAAAATAATGATACAGACGAAAATAACACAGAATATAATACAATTTATAATAAGAAGAAGAAAAAGAAGAAGGAGAAGAAGAAGAAGATGAAGAAGAAAAAGAAAATAAACGCTTTATTAAGATGAAGAAATGCAATAAGAAAAATTATAATAAAATAATATGTTTTTCAAATTATAAATATTATATTATATAATATTAAATATTAACCATTATACAACTATGTACAACATATTTTGATACAATATGAACCATTGAAAACAATAATAGTGAAAATTCAATAAAATAAGTTAAAATAAAATAAATACTTTGAAATATTAAGGTTCGTAAATAAAAAGTGATATTGACGTTCTATACTGTTCGTAAATCCTCTTCATAATATGCATTTCTAGATTCTTATTTGTTTGCTTTCCACTGCACAGACACTGACAAATGCAGTGCAAATGTATTGAAGTGATTCCAAAGAATGTCTGATGAATATTTTGTTTTCTGTGTTGTAAATACACAGGTTGCCCTAATCCCAAACTTTACAATGACAAAGTGGACGGCTAGCCAAAGTTTGGGAAGCTGAAGTAAAATAAACATCAGCAAGACGAGGCTAGTTTGATGTGTGTGTGCGATACCGACCAGAGGAGCGTCTCTGTGTTGTCTCAGATAAAAGTGGGCACACAATAAAACCACTGTAGCCGGCTGCTACTCCAAGTTATTCACTCTGTCAAACGTGCTTTGGTTGATTGGTCTGTTTGTTTATGGAGCGCTTGTCCACTCTGAATCCGAGATCTGATCCCAGTCACTACTGTAAACCTCCTCTCTGCGGATTTCACTCGGGATTAGAGAAGAATCCGTGTAAGCAGTGAAACGACTCTCAATATTTGTCTGAGAAATATTGGAGCAGTAGTCCAAAGATAGAAATTGTTGTGTTCAGACAAACAACACTTGCTTTATAGTGAACACTAACTTTGTCAGATACACACAAACTCTGTTCCTTTTTTGACTGTGGGAACAAACCTGAGTTTCCAGAGCACAGGGAGCAAAAAAGACGTTAAAACAAATTGTCTATTTGTACCTGAATATTTTTTATGCTTAGTCAGGATTTTTGATTTGGATGAGTCATTTACTTTAAACCTCAACTCTTAGTCCGAGCTCTAAGGTGTGTGTGTTCTTTCATAAAAATTCAATTTCAGAAGACTCAGAAGAGAAATGTTTTTCGAGGAGTGAAGATCTATCAGTGTCTGGGATTGACCAAAACAGGCAGTGTTGCATTCAAGATTGGACCAAAAGGTCAAAAAGGTAATAACAGCTCAAAAGATTTTGTGATCGAAACAAATTGTGTCAGAACTTATGATGACTTTATGCAGTTTATTCGCTTTTTTAGTTGAACATGAAAGGGTTAAGAACAACTTTTAGATTAATCCAACTTTACAGGGAATTACTTAACAGTTTCGAAGATGATTTATTAAAAAAATGTAAGACTTTATTATTTTTTAAAGAAAATGAAATATATTTTGATATTAAACAGATGACAAAGGCAAAGTGGCTCCGGCTCCACCAGGAAAACAGCCTGGCGGAAATCTTATTTTTATATTCAGAATTTCAGAATTGTTATTGGGGTTTTTTTCTCAATAAATGTATATATTGTGTTACATGAATCTATTTTCAGGTGTTATTCATGATTATTTCTGCAATTAGTTAAATTAATTAAATTAGTTCGCTTTCCTCTTGGATCTTGAGTTCTTCATATTCAAGAGGTTCATCTTTTTTTCTTTTTCAACTGTAATGTTATGTTAAAATGAAAAGCAGGGACAACCTCAAAACCTAATTATATGGCACAAACACCCAGCAAGGGTTCACTTATTCAAACATAAACAGGTATTGGAAATGAAGAATATTGTAAGAACAAGAACAAACAAATATTTATGATGTATTTGATTGAAGAAAACCCATATTATCTTCAATATTTTCGAGTTTTAAGTGTTGCTCAACATACAGTACATTTAGTTGTTAACAAATACATTGTAAGATTGAGATAAGTTTCATAAATTACGCTTTTCATTTAATTATTTAGAAAAGTAGTTTTCTCCAAAAGTGTGTGTCCAAAGGCGCTTTGTAATTGACTCAGGGGTCTTAGCTATGTATTACTGCCATCTACCGGTCTGAATGTCACACTGCCGTTGTTAATCCTTTCTATGCAGTGGTCACTCCATTGAAATCCCGTTTAAATAACGAGGGCTTCTTGAAGTCCTCTCACTACACACGCATGTCTATATTAATCTTCAATAAATCACTCTTGGATAGAAAAAAAGCTCTTAAAAAGCCCCCTGCCGTGCAGCAGAGGTGGTCTCCCACTGGGAATATCAACCTCATGTTTCAAGTCCGTGCTCAGACACCTGCCCAGGAGTTACAATTAACATCTCAAGCTGCCTCAACTTTATCTGATCACGTCAGCCTGAGTCCTTTGTATCTGCGGCTCAAAGCTCTCAGGAGCCTTTGTGGCCTGTTTACATGCACCAAACATCATAAATAATGGCTGCAGCTGGCTCGTGGCTCCGTGTACAGGCCCATAACTCACACTCTCTGCATGATCGTGGAACTCACAATGGAGTATCGTTTTCATCTCCGCGCTGGTCAAACACTGAGCCAAAAGTAAGAAAACACCGAGACAAACACTTTTCAAAGCAACACGTTGATACACTGTATCCGTTTGTCGGGAACAATTCACCTGCCGCCATCGCTCAGCGCCGCCATTCAGCAGCACCTTTTTTTCTTTTTCTGTCCTGCCAAATTGACATGTCATCACTTGACTTTATTGATCCAACCTCGGGTGCAAAGTGGAGTTCCCGCCCGAACACCTCGGTTTACAAACCGACGCTCCGCCCCCCCTGAGGGTCTGTAAACACGTCGCAAAAAAAACAACAAAAAACTACTACTGCTACTCTTTAGAAAACATGACAAAAAAACCCTGGATAACTGTAGCGATCCTGCTTTCAGTGCCAGGCAAACACGGCGCTAATGTGGTCCGGGCTCACCTCAGTGCCCACTGTGGTCACACCAGTGTTGTCCGATGACAGCTCCTGTTAGGACTCCATTGTGTGGACGCGGCCGCACAAGACAAGAGGGGAGGTAGTTAACGCACAAAGACGACGTAGGTACACACTTCTTTCTTTCTGTCTCATCACAGCTGCTTTTTCTACTCGCGGGCCTGTCAATCCCAACCTTTCAGTGAGGGGTGCCGAGGCCCGCTGAGCCCGGCTAGTGGCTCACAACAAACCCTTGAAACACCAAAGACAGGTGCAGGCTAAAGATACCAGACAATCATAGTAGCGCTGACAGACGAGTTGTTCTCAGAGACTCCTGGATGGAGTTGTGCGGCTTCCTTAATCATAGCAGCGCCCCCCCCCCTACCCACCGACCCCCTCGCCTCGTCTACTCTGGTCATTTGTCTCAAGCTAACTGCGGGAGCAAAGGTGCTGCCCTGCCAGTTTGCACATGTTCAAAGCCACCAACAAGGAACTTCATCCAAACAGAAACTTTGGTTTTCATGTATCAACCTTCAAAAATGGACTATTAAACCCTAATATATCTTACTACTTACTAAACCCCAATATATCTTACGAAATTACTACTGTTGAATTCGACAAAATCTGTGCCTTTTATATTCATTTAAAGTGTTGAAAAAACTATTGAATATTAACATAAAGTTATCACTTCATACTCAAATTGTTATTCATGTGAGCACTACAAATGCCATTCTTATATTACAGTGTATGTACTAACATTTAAAACATGTATGTGGTCCTTTTACACACTGATATATTTAATGAAGGCTTCTTAGTCTTTACATACTGTATTCTACGCTTATTGTGCTATTTAAACAAAAGAATGAAAGCTGTGATCAGCTTGCTGGGCGGCAAAGCATTAAAGGAGGTTTCCTGGTTATGTGTTCGAGAGGGTTGACACCTCATATACAATGTTTGCATTATTCTAAAGAAGTGAGAGAATGTCATGGTCACAACTTTGCAGTTTTCATTAAATGCTCAGGGGTCATCAGAAATAATCAAGGCACCACAATATGACCCTTTTACGCTTAAACCTACAGTTTCTTTAAGTGACATCACAGACAGCAAATTAAGTCTCTCAAACTCTTACAGGGGCCAAGGTCTCAAGCTGGAAATGTTCCCACTTAATTATATTTAA
The DNA here is from genome assembly GCF_982586985.1 of Callionymus lyra. Lineage (NCBI taxonomy): Eukaryota > Metazoa > Chordata > Actinopteri > Syngnathiformes > Callionymidae > Callionymus > Callionymus lyra. Next base: position 21,341,281 of record NC_141818.1, read on the forward strand.
TGATTTCACAAATCTTAGTTAGTTAGTTGGATTTATGATGTTTCATCTTCTGATGAGGTTTAAAGTCTTTGTTTTAAAGCCACTAATAAGGGATTTGATGCAAACAGAACATTTAGTTTTGTATAAATAAAACCCTAAAGAATAAACTATTAAATCCAAATGTATATTGTTGTTTATTTTTTAGTTTTGGAAGGTAAGGTTTTAATTTAATGGATTTTTTACAAAAAGCTTCCTGAAACGGTATCACAATACTGTGTCCTCAGTTTCGAAGGGTTGACTTATTGCTACTCCTCGCTTTATTATCTTAGGCTCTGAATCACTGAATCAATGAAGCCTTACATCAATTTTTAAAAACTCTACATATATTTCAATATATATGGATACATTTTCAACAAAATATAAATGTAGTACTAGGATAATCACCAGAACTGTCCAAAAGGTTAGATATTTTCCACTTTTATCAACAATCATTTCTCTAGTTTGATCCATAAATACCTGAATAGCCTTCTCTGCATTCTGTCTTGATCATTCCCAGCCTTTAAAGAAATTAAGATGAGAACTTCAAACTAAATGTTTCATGTCCTGTTTTGGGAGATACAATCTGGCAGAGTTTATTAAAAATGTTAGAGGCCACTCGGGTCACTAAGACAAAGGGCTTCACAAGGAGAGTGGAAGCTCAGTGTGCCAGGGATGACAGATGCAGAGATACGATTGGCCAGTTCCTGCACGGATGGGATTCGCTGTCAACAAGTCCCAATTAGTCCAATCAGAGTGGAAGGAAACGACACAAAAAGGATACTTTGTTAGATCAGTGTTTGTGAAGCTGGAGGCCAAAACAAAACACAATCGCAGACTCTTTCTTCCCACATGTCCCGGCTTCTATGGAGGCAAATTAACTTGGGATTTAGTTTTGTTCTCGCGTCGCTTTGTGGACACGCGGTACATTGTTGCAGCATTTAATGTTGCCGTTGATGTAAATATTGCCTTGTGCGTTCCTTTTGTGTCTCTGAATAGCTTTGAATGCGTAAGTCTACTTCCTGACACAAATGTGTCATCGAGAGCTTTTCAAAAAAGGGCACAAACACAATCTGCCGCCCGCAGTTCACACGAGAAGCAAATACACATTACTGGGAGTAACAGAGGTGAAGAAGTGCTGTGAGATAGAATCCCAGATGAAAAATTCAAAGGGTATGAAGATAAAAACAACATAAATGAAACCAACAAAAAACTTATCTCTGAAGTGAGTAATGGGACATTGACCTGTGACCTGAGGAAGCCATTTAGATGGAGAAGTTCCGAATATCAGCTCGGTTATGGTACCAGTTATATCGGAGGTGAGGAAAGGAGGATAATCTGTGGTAGAGCAAATTTTTTAATTTAATGTAGAAAAAACAGCCTCTATTTAACCTTATTATTGATATCTCCAATATACTCTTTTTTATTTTTTATCTCTCTTATCTAAACTCCACACCACAGATTACAAACCTTACATTTGCCAAAAGCAAACCATAGAACTCATCCTTATTTGATATGTTATTATTATTTGACATGTATTACATCTGGTTGAAATTGGACATATTGGGATTCTCATTGTCTTGTACCAATTTACAATAAACAAAGTGAGTTAAAATTATCTTAATATCCATATTTCTTTTATACACTATAGTACATATGGGTTCAATATAATTTAAGTTGGACGTATTATAATTGATTAGAGTTTTTTGTTGAGCGGTTTAGAATTCGATTATAAGTCAAGATGAAGCGGACAGACACACAAAAATAAAACATGAAAATAAGTTATTTTTGCGCGTGTGTACGCTTCATCTTTACTTCTTATAGAATTCAAATATATATGTAGACATACATATATACACATACATTGAATCCCCCCCTCCCTGTGTCCAGCATCAATGTTTACCTTCTGGGTGTTTTATGGGTCACAATGATGGAGCAGCTGATATTTTTGCAGGGATCTATATGGGGCGTTTTGTTTTCAATGACCACTGAAGCACTTTTCAGACCAGACTCCCATGGCCAAACTCCAAGAACCCTCCGATATGGATTTCTCATTTAGCCAAAGACTGTGGATGAAAAATGAAGAATTCATTCGACGTATTCCCATTGTTGTTGAGAGAGTGTGGAATAGCTGTGAATAATGGAGGGAGCTTCACTCGCTCGACTGTCGAGCTGGGACACCTAGAGTTTCCCTTTAAAGTGCAGATAGCAGGAGGCTGATAAAGACGGGAAGCTTGTGTTTCCGCCCCAGCTATGAACTGTCTCTGTCCTTTAACTCATGGTTGTTAATGTTAATAGTGGGTTTAAAACGAGGAGGTAGAATTTCCACACACTCAGTAGCTCTCAACTTGAAGTCTATATCGGAGTCTCTTTTTGGATTTAAAATGGAGAAACGTACATTTTTCATGAATACTGTGTTCAATGGGGCCTTTTCTTGTGTGGAACAATATGTGCACTCTTTCACTTCACTGCAAAATAAATGAGAAACAAACTATTTCTTGACAATGATTAAAGACTGTTTTATCATCAATGGCGGTGAGAATATCAAATTAATGTAAGTACTGTTTTAAAAAGGAAATAAAACTCTACATGTTTGACTGGACGCGAGATAGTGGAAGTCTCCAGAGATGGACTGAAGGAAATAATGTTATGTATCGCCGGGCGCTGGTTTCTCTCAATGCAACATGGCGGTAAGAGGATACTCCGAGGCTCGGAGGTTATTTTAGAGCTGACAGTCACATCTGAGGATCTTAAGGGTTGCTGTTTCTTGTTGGAACGTCACAAGGACGACACAGAAGAATTTCCTCCAAGATCAAAGTCAGCAGATCAAACGGGGTGCGTTCATGAAAACGGGAACACAATCACATTGATCTCAATCACTGTCTGGCCCTAAAATCAGTCCCGGCGTCATAGATGACTTTAAAATGACTTTAATAGACAGTTTTATATTAATTTATCAATGGACTCAATAATGTCTGACATTGTACTCTTTGAACGTTGCAGTATTGTGGGGGTGAAGCAGGTCTTGCTTGTCCAAACAGCAGGATGATAAACAGCATCATTGCTAGCAGTACAGTGTCCTTCACGTTTTTTCGCCAAAAGTCAAGCACGCACGCTCTCAAACATAAATGTTTGAAGTCCCCCGAGATTCGCCCTCTGAGGCGCTGTTCTAAGAAAGCAGGCAAATGTCATTTTGGATGAAGTGTAGCTGTGATCGGTCTGTCATTAGTGTGGCTAAAGAAAGAGTGTGTGTCGGGGAATCTTTCTGAAATCACAACGATGGAATCGGTATGTGTAGCCACTATATCGTCATCAGGAAGAACGGACGGCCTGATTGTTGTTTATAATGTCGGCCATAGCCGTATTTCACCAGCCCGGTTTAAGGCAAAACAAAGAAATGTTATTAACTTAGTTGCACAAAGCATCTGTAAATCCATAATATATTGTAATAATAATATTTAAATAGCAGGACCTGCAAAAAACTTCAGACTGAAACTTGACGTGTGGAAAGTCAAAGGCCAATTATACTGAAAATGAGTATTTATTTTAAAATTAAACACATTTAATAGGAGGAACATGTAAAGGACTAAACATTTGTTACGTCATTAAGAAGTGGGAATATAGAAAACAAAATAAGGTTGTTTGTCATTTCAGACTTTATGTTGCTTATTTTCTTTAAATGCAACACTATTCTTTTTAAGCATCAACAATTTATGCCTCCTTTTCCAAAAAGGCTCAGCTGGGATGTCCCTTTCCTCTCTTATCTACCTTCTGATGACTGAATTCTACAAACTAGTCTGCTGTTCTACATGATCGTGTTTGAATCAAGAATTCCTTTTAAACTTGAAAACGTTGTTTCACCTCTCAATTTTCCCCATAACTTTTTATCGCCCCAGTTTGACAGTGACATTATACCAAGTGTGATCTCATACAAAATATATACAAGTGTCTATCTATCTTCATCAAATTCAACAAAAAAATTAAAAAGGTTTTCTTGGATGGACAGGAAAAACATTTCCAGTATCTAGGTATTAGCATTGACACATGGCATATTCACTATGAGGTGTTTGTTCTTCTGACTCATGTAATCTCTTTAAAAAAAGCTTTTTTTTTGTTGTTAAAATACATGTTTTTCCGACTTTAAGAATGCTTATATCCTATGGTAATTAAAACAGTAGGATCACAATAAAATAAAATGGCCCTCGTGCTGGTGAAAATCTGTCTTGTCGTTGGCCTATAGTAAAAGCCATATAAAAGCTTCATTAATTTGATTTCCAAGCTACAGTTTTAGTTATTATCTTTCTTGCATTGTTTAGGAGCTGTAGAGTATAATCTGGTGGGCAACACATTTTTTGACTGTTTCCAAAATGTCCAGTAAAAAAACGTATTTAATATTTAAATTAATGTTCATTTTTTACAACCCAGTCTTTAAATATTTAGGGCCCTTTTACAAAATCTACTGGTTTGTGTTCCCCAGATAGCTGTTATTCACTTTGGTTGCGAGCATGGAAACATGTTATTTCGGCCCTGGTGGTCCGACCTGACGTCCTCAGGGTTAGTGTTTGCTGTCCTCAGGTCTCCACCACTGGAGGCCCTTCTCCCCGCGGAGAGGGTACCTGTAACCTGGAGCAACATTCCTGCTGTTAGTCTGACTGACTGATGTGTTGCAAAACAACCTTTGATGCTGAAGATGATGCACTAACTGACTTCCTGCTTTTGAACATTCAGGTGACGACTGAACACAACCACCTGCCACTCAAAGTAATTTAGCAGGAGAGCGATACCTGCCTGGAGCCCGGGGAGCTTCCATGCTGTCCACAACCGATAAATAAAGTGGATTTCTCAGTGCTGGACTGGCCAGTGAACCGACGGGGAGGTTCAGCTACGCGCCTTGTTTTTGCAATGCGTGTGAGGGAAGGCTCTTCGCCAATGAACTGCACACCTCTAGGTCTCAGTAACTCCCAGCATGCAGCATAACCAACTGTGTTTTTTCTTTCTGACAGCATATCATCATACATCTCTGCTTCATGACCTGCCCTGATATGTGCTGCACTTTTACTTCTGCACAAAATCTCACAATAACAGAGCAAAACTCCCAACATTTCTGCATCCAAGCACAGAAAATACTCAAGTAGTTATACAAACAGTTTAAGGAAAAGTAGAAATAAATGACCTCTGCGTGTCCAGTCCCTGTTCAAACAAACTGCTCCGTGCTCGACTCCACGCTGTTCCTAAATGAACAAAGTCTCCTGGGTGCTCTCTGGTGTAATTTATGGTCAAACAAAAACCGTTGAGACAAGGACTTATGGCCTGTGAACTGTTTGTGTTAGACGCCCTGTAAAAAGATCACCTTGTCAGCTTCAGTGTGGGGTGAATTAACAAGAAGGGAAAACCCAAATAGTGCCTGTGTTTTGTTTTGTTTTTCTTAAAAAAAAACAACAACTGCTGTCCATATGTGCAGGCTGTTAGCTAACATACGTTTTATTATTGCATAAAAAGTGATTGTTTGCTTAATTTCATCCAGATGATGGATGTTTAATTTCCAAAAAAAGGAAGTAATCAATGTAAGAGATGTGCTTGTTGGTAGTGATTGACTGACGAAGCTTAATGAAGCAGTGTCTTATTTATTTAGCTCAGTAGGTGATGCTGTCAGTAAAAAAATATATGTTTGTAAAATAATACAATAAGAATAACTGTTAAAATAATAGCTGATTGACCAGAGAGTGCCATCTAGTGGGGTCTTAAAATAAGGACAGTGTTTTATGAAGCTGCATCAACTCAGTAGTTTAAAGGGCTATTGTTGCTAAGAAAGAATGGAACATATTTAAGAAGGGGGTTTTTTTCGGTAAAGCACCGAATATAAAATAAAACAACAGTTTTACTGCTTTCAAAGTGAGTAATGACTTGTATTTATTATATCAACAACAATTAATTCTAATCATATTCGCTGACTTACCCGCTCTCAGTCTAAAATCCTTCAATTCCAACACAAATTTGTGTTTTAAAGATCCTCAAAAATGTTTTGTTGCAAGGTTTTTATTGGGTGGGTATTTCTTTATTTTCAATTATCCAGCGATGCCAAGCTGTATGAGCCGTATATTTATTGTAACAGCATATATTCTGGGAACAATCTACGTCCATTAGTTGTTTTTAGTTGGAGATTATGAAGCCTATAATGTCAGCTGCTATATCAGGAACTCTCTCCCTCGGCCGTCCCCACAAACTAAATACAGCCTCCATCACTGTAATGTAAGAAGCTTTGGATAAAAGCACCGAGCAGGTGGCAGGACGGATGTTATAAGCAAAACACCTTCTCTTGTGTCAACATCAGCATGATTAACATCTTAGCTATGCTCATAAACACGCCTTTCCAATCGTATTCTTGCCAAAAAACAACTGCCAGTTTGCAGATTTTAATGTGAAATCTGGAATCATGACGAATGCTGTGGTAATCCAATGCCCCCCCCCCATGAAATATCGACAATGACTTTCCATCATTTGAGACTGTGGCATGTTTTAGCTGGTTTCCCAGGCTGTTTTTAGATGTGTTATGGTTGTGGGCATCAGTCATAATGCCAAGGTCATGGCTTCTAGATGGCTTTTCCACTATTAGACCTCATTATAGCTCATTAGTCCTCAGCTGCTTGTCTTCTCACCCTTCATAACACACTCACACACATATTTATACGCAGCCTAACCTCTGTTCCGGATGGTGGACGGACAGTTGCACACGCAGTCACATACAACGCACAAACACAAACACAACTGCCCATGTCAAACAGACGCACACCGTGCCAAATGGCAAATAGCGGTGGCATAGTGTTCCGAGAAACTGATGTTTGGAAAACGGAGACGGCTGGGAGTCTGGGAGTGGAGTGGGCAATTGCAGCAGGTGGTTAAATTTGAGGTCCCATTGGGGTCGTACCCCACTGTATCACAGGGGTCAGCGTAGCAGGGAGGTCTGGAAAACAAGTTCATCAACAAGCTGTTACAAAGGCAACATGTCTTTTAGTACGTGAGAGTTAACAAGCTGTGTAAGCCTCGAATCCATCACAGACAGTTGCTGGAATACACATTGAAATTGAGGCTTGAGAAACAAAATCTGATTTAAATCCTTATTTTTATGTTTCATCACAATATAGTAAATATATTTTCAGGATCTAATTGAATAAAAAAATTATTGATCAAAATGGCAGAATTAAAAAAGTTCTTATTAACCACTATATAATGTTTTATTTTTTTTTGTATCTACTAAATCCAAGTCACAAATGATTCATCCTGCTAACAGCCAGTTGTAAGAATAAATGAAACTAACTAACTAACTGCACTGAATAATCATAAAAGTTTTTATTTCATTCTCGAAGTGAATGCTCTCTCTTTTCCTTTTCCCTCCTAAAAAATAACGTCACATACAAACCTTCCTGCTGAAACTACATTTTTAAAGTTACTATTTTTTTTTCCCGGTTTTATTTGTAATTATTTTTGATTTCCCCAGTTTCTTTTAATTAGTTTCGGAGGCTTATTTTGTTCACATGTATATATTTTTTCATCGCATATTTTATCCTGACATGTCTGACAACACGGCAACAGTTTTTTGTTAACTGTTGGTTGCTCTTGGGCCCAGACCAGGTTCCACTCAACACTGTTGTACACCACTACATGTATAATAAACTGTGTATGATAATGTGACCTCAAAATGACAATAACATATTATTTAAACTGGTTGTAATCATCAGTGTTTACTAAAGCAAGTCATTTACTAGGTCTTGGCAAATCAAAGTGTGTGTTATAATACATCCCGATAATCTGATTGCTAGGGGTGAGCGCTGCAAACCAGTGTACAGTAAAACTGAAATGAAGTACATTTTGGTAAAAAGTAAATAATAAAAGAAGCATGTACTGTAGGTTGCAATAGATGGGTCGAACTTCCGTGTCTAAAGGAGGTAATAAAGAGTTTCTTATCATGTTAAAATCTGTTCTACATAGTAATTTTTAGTTCCCATACCAAACTACTTCTACTGCTACTACTACTACTAATACTACTTCTATTACTTCTACTAACAATAAGTGCTTCTTCCTTTCGTCCTGCTCCGACATCCCTCATTACCCTCTCAGGCTCACACTGCTAGTTATATTGCTACTTGATCTCACCCTTGGTTCCTGTAAAGTAGGAAAGAAGGAGCTCCTCGTGTAGGGAGATGAGAGGGAAGTTTGGTTCACGGGTCAGTGGTTTAGTAGTCTTCCCTGCTGTTGGCCATGTGATGAAGTGAAACAGCCAGAAACAGAACCCTGAGTGGACGCAGCAGGACAAGAATATTTCAGCCTGTTAAACCGAACATTATATCAGTGGGAGCTGTTACAGTTGTAGAGGCAACAGCTGTCCTTCTGATAAAGACAAAAGAACAATTTAAGCGAGCATTTGGGAAACATTTATGGAATGATTTAGGGAATGCATTGCTTTGACTGGTTAAAATGTTAATATCATCGTATCTGTGCCGTAGTTTATGGCATTTTATTTATTGGATACAGGGAATTACACCAACTTGTTATATAAAATATATAAAAATTCCAAATTATGTCAACAGTCAGTTATTAGTTGATGAAGCATTGGGAGCTATTTTTCTTCTCAATAGGTGGCCCCCTCATATAAAAATGTGATGGTCTGATGAAGCTTCGCGAAGCAGTGTCATTATTTTCACAGGCCACTAGAGGGTGTTTTTCCGTACTATTTTGGCTTGTTATGAACAATTGTTCGAATGAAACATCACATCATGTTTAAACTGATGGCGCCACCTACTGACCTCTAAACAACCTGACACTGTAATGAAGCTTCATCAGACCATCAATAATAAAACAAAGCTTAAATGACGCATCGCCTACAGTCTCGTATACACTTGAAAAAACATAACTAAACCGAGGTAACCAAAAAATCTGTCTTGCTTTTGACTGTTATCCAGTGTTATGTCCATACTAAGTCTTGACACATTTTATTTTGGTGTCCCGGAGGTACCGTGGAATTTGGGACACGATACGTCTTTCTTTCTAAGGCCCTCATAAGTGCATCAGTGTATGACCTCCAGGTACACGTGTAAACACGATGAGGTCATCACTTCTGGTCATCGGCACTGTGCAGCATGCGCCGATGTTTTTGTTGCGATTCTGCGAAGTTACATCAACAAAAGTTGTAAAGATGAATTTCACCAGCATGCAAGCTATTGTAACATCTCTGTCCCGTCTCCCCACCCTCTTACTTAGAAGTATCAGATATGGTTCTGGACTATTTATGAGCTTACAATAGTCCTGTCAGGGGTGGCCGAGATTAATGAGGTCCCTTTCTCTGGCCAGGAGGATCTTTACTCCGGCACATGTTCTCTTCACCGTGGGCTGATCCACACGTAACACATAACTCATGCTAACAGAGAATCACATTCTCCAACACCGTATAAAGGTGTTATGATAATGAGCTGTGAAGATAAGAAATATGATGTAGCATATCAGGGATCCCCCCGAGAATTGTTTCCCTTATCACGTCTATGCTTGTATCTCAACAATCGAAGTGTTCTAGATGTAGCAACAGCGGGTAGCGACCTGCTACATGATAGCGGTACAGTACTCCACCATCCATCATAGAGGATGTTCCCATGGGACCACCACACAATGCCAGACGTGTCGTGAACTCTGTCCCTCGCTGTGAACTTGCCTCCAGGAGGCCAGATCAGATGGTGTTGGACCATGTGTGGCTGTCAGTGCGTCAGCGATGAATGATGGCGATTTCAGAAAAGAATGGATCACCTGCACGTTCGCACAATAGTGCGGCCTTGTACTCTCTCTGGGGATTATGTAAAGCGCCGCAGGCTAGGAAGCTCCTTAACAGATTGGGACTAAAATGACACCTTGAAATGTCGACCTATCTAGGACAGCTGAGCTTCCCTGCTGGACACACAGGATGAATCATGTGAAGATGTGAAATTAAGTCCCAAAAGCTTGTTGTAAGTCTTGACAAACTTTTTTTGGTACATTTTTAGTCAGGCTCGAGAAAATTCAAAGGGCTTTACTGACTCTTCCGATAAAGCTCCTTCTGTCCCACTGACACTTTTTAGAAAGACAGCAGGAAAATAAACACATTTGTTACTTTGTTGATTTGATTTGACTTAAGTCTGGACTATCTAGCATTGCTGAACTAGTTCATGTCGCTCATTCCTTTGACAGAAACTAATAAAATGAATATCTGCACGTTAATTTACAGTTTCAGATTTTCCAACAGTCTAAAGGTTGGTTCCACGAACTCTCCAGATTTGACTTATATTTATAACTTTTTTCCCCATATATTTACCACTTTTAGCATTTTCTGGTAGTCAGTTAATGTGCATATAATATTATCATTTGAGATTATATAATATTATTTTCAATAATAATTTTGCATTTGGCAAATGTTTCTTACTTTTATAATGATAATACTACAAATAATACTACTACTACTACTACTACTACTACTAATAATAATAATAATAATAATTCTTATTATTAGCAAGATCTAAACAATGGGAAGCAAACTCTTCTTACAAACTATAATAATGCAGAAAAGTGTACAATCACAGACCTAAGTAAGAAAAACCGTCACATTTCACTTCCCGTGATTCCAAAAGTAACATCAACCTTTGGGTGGTGTGAACACAGAGAAAATATGTTGGATGTATAATCCTAAATCTTTTTTTTCGAAATTGTTATGTCCATGCACAGTTCATTATGTCTTTAAGAAGTTTGTTAAAAACCTAAAAATCTAGCTCAAGATAACATACTGGATTGTCACTTTATGTCTTGACCCTTTAGTTGGAATCATAAAATCTGATGCTTATCAAATAATTGAAGCCAATAACAATAATAACAGTTATGTTAATGTATTACATTATAACAACGTCTGCTTCTTTTTTTTTTTCTTTTTTTTTTTAGAATCCCTTATTAGTCCCGCGAGGGGAAATTCGGTAGTGCTTTTTACAGCCATTCACACATACTGATGGGAGTAGGCTGCACACTTGCGCCAAGTCTACCATCAGGAGCAATCAGGGTAAAGTGTCTTGCTCAGGGACACAACGACACAAGCTTGTCTGGAGCTGGGAGCTGAACCTGCAACCTTTTGGACTGCAGGCAACCACTCTACCATCTGAACTATGTCGCCCCTTCTTCTTCATCAGAGGTTATGTGTTTCAGCAGAACAACGATATACACTTAAAAATTACTCAGAAATGCTTCCAAATGCCAATCAAGAGTCCAAATGTGAATCATAACCAACATTTGTGGAGTGAAAAAACTGAGATGGCACAAAGGTAGCCTTTAAATCTAAGAGACCAGGTTTGTTCGGAAAGTGTTCTTAAACTTGTTAAAACTATATCACTCATGGTTATAGAAAACTATGCATTTAATGTTTTGTTTTTTTCCTAAAGGATGTGCTAACAAGTATTCAAGTATTTTTTTAATGCCAAGATTGCCAAATAATATTGACCAAGGTTTTGTTTAAAGTATTATCGTAAAGTTTATTTTTCTAATAAGAATAAAATAAATAAAAATGTTAACACCAAAACATTTGGACTATATATATGTTTTTCTTTATTTTTTTGACAGAATAGCAAAAGTGTAGATGTATTTTAATTAATGTCCGACTATTAACAATATCACGTCATTTTTATTTTAAGAATAGTGAAATTTAATGTACATTTATACTATTGTTAAAGTTCGGATATAACCTCTCTAGTGGTGAATGAAGCAGCTCCAAATCGTGCTAAAGACAATATTTAACCAGGATGTCGATCTCCATCGGAACAAGGACCTGAACAAGTTGTTGAGAGTATTTCGTATGCAAGTGGCATGTTTGGTGACAAGAGAAGATAGCGCACCAACCCTTTCACGCTAAGTGATATTTCTTATCTTCGCATTTGTGTTGAAAGACTCTTGTTCGCCTTTCATCCGAGCAGGAAGTCAATGCACATTCAACACCTTCAACAATGACTATGGGATGCTATAGATGGATAATTGTGATCACTGAAATATTCCAAAAGTTTTTGTCTTGCCGGTGAAGTTAAGTGCAAGTGTGTACGTGTGTGTGTGCAGCAGCTCGGTGGGTGTGAGATGGCTATCTAGAGCCATACATCAGGAGCGCTCTGGCAGTGGGCCTGTGTAATTATCAGCTCTCAATGGGACGTTGTGTTATTTTTGCCCAGGGTGAGATGCTTATCTGCTGCTGTCAGCAGCCACCTGGATGGATGAGTCTCACTTCTCAGTGTCTCACCTTCCTGCTGCACCAAAGACTAACTGGTCCACTCGTTACAAAGAACGCTCCTGTGGGACTGTACGGCTCAGCCTCTACCTGAAGAGTGACCTGGACTATAGAGTACATTTACTCCATGGCTCTGAAAATATATTTTTATTTCCACCATATAGGATACAGAGGTGCAAAAATGTCTTAAAGCAAAAGTGTTTCCTTCCTGTTAATGTATCATTTTTTGACATAATAAAATATATGAATTATCAAATCTACTAAATATTACATTTTAACATCAGGTAGAATACTAATATAAAGTTATAATGTCTATGTTTTTCTTTTTCTGGAATACATTTTGGAAATTTAACATTTCAGCTCTGTTATTGACTTTTTAAGTTATTTAATTTAAATTTTACAATCTTAGTGTATATATATACATATATATATATATATATATATATATGTATATATAAAGTGGCACATTTTTATTATGCTTTCTCTTCTGTCATGGTATTGTTAATTTTCTTTGTTGTTATTTAAATAAGAAAATAAACATTTTCTTGAAATGTATTAATATTTTATAAAGAAAAAATGAGAAATGAGCCACATATATTTCTGTGGAGAAGACATTGGATATTTGTATTATCACAATAAGAAAAAATGGCGCAGGGAGTCATTGGCGACACATTAACATTAACATTAACATAAAAAACCGAACACAGAAAATAAACTTCAACCATTAAGTCTAGTCTGTACAACTACAGATTACCATGAGTTAATCATTCCTCAATATATTGTGGGAACATATATTTTATTCAGTAGTAAAGCATATTGTTATATCAATATTTTATATTTTACGTCTCTTTCTGTTGATTAGTGTATGTAAATAATTTTCTAATGTAGCCTCGAGCTCAGTCCAAAACATCAGTGTAGCTGCGATGCCGAATAATTCACTGAGCTCATGGGTTTACGAGTCGCTGCTCTCTATTTGCACTCCGTATTAGTCTGCTGGCCAACATTAATCTCGCATTGCTGCTGGTCTTTCTGGGTTTATGCTAATGGTGTGGTTATTCAGCCACTGCTTTGCAAGAGATTTTTAAGTACTATACAGTAGGATTTTACTGAATTACTTACCATGGGGCAAACATTATTATTAAAATTAAACAACAATACAAACAAGGACATACTTGGCAAAAATATGAACTGGTGGTTTAAACAACATCAGTTTCTTTATATATATTATATAAAAATATATTTAAAGATGAAAACATTAGATCCTAAAACAAAATATTTAATTAGTGTTTTAGTTTTATTTATGGTATTAAATACTGAATTTTGGCTTTATCGTGTGATCATTGTCTGTACCGTGTTCATTTGTGAGTAATTATGGATTTCATGTTAAAGTGTGTATGGTGTTGTTTATGTCGGCTATCTTTATGTTGTTAATTTTCTACTAGATATTAGCAAAACAAACACCCTAATTATAGCTTAAAATAGTAATTTAAAAAGAGCCATAAGACATAGTGTGAAGACATGCTAAAGATGGAGAGAACCCCGTATCTACATTTGAATACATACAAATAAATGGCAGGCCCATATTATGGGATGTACAGCAAATGCTAAAGGGGACATATATAAGGTCATAATTACAGAAATAATATCTAAAGATGAAGGATTGTAAAAGCAAAATTGTATCTACAATCTGCATTTCACATTATGTCGTACAACCACTTTGTCTTAGAAAGAAACTTTGACTAATATGTAACTTCAAATGAATTATTCTTTCTTTTAAATAGGTTTACCATGCTATAAAAGTCATCCAGCTGTGATGAACACATTCATCTAAGAGTGTCAAAAACTTAAGAGTGAAAACTCCCATTTTCCCACCAGAATACAGATTGAAATAGACAACACAGCACTTTATTATTAGACAGCGTCCATGCTGCTGTTCGAGCTCCCCTTGTCTTGGAGGAACACTTTACATAAGCTAGTGAGACTGGAGTGCTTTGTTTGTGTCATCTCTTTTAAGATGCTATCATCAAGATGGTTTATCTTCATACGTGATGCAGCAGCAGAAATGAATCCTGAGACACCATCAGAGCCAAACATCTTATCAGGAAACTCATTATCGTCGCCGCACAACATCGACAGTATGTTATTATCTTCAGCTGCTGCAATTCCCAGCTAACCATTTGAGCCTGAGGAGGGATCTGCTGCGATGGGGGTCCTCGTTTAAAACGCCGTCCAAATCCTCACCTGCTTGTTTCAGATTGAGTTTGTCACTTTAAACACCTTCCTTTAAAGTATAATTTGTTGTGTGTGTAAGAGTTTAAAGCTCACTTCTCTGTCATTATATCAATGGCTTATTACAGATTTTCAACTGCACTGACCACAGGCTGCTAAAGCTTATACCCTTCACTGATCGTTCTTAATCTTTTTTTTTGGTCTCAACACCACGGTAGTGATGTGTTACTATGAGTCCACTAGATGTCACTCCCTGCTCTATAATATATTGCTTTGAACAACTTTTCTATTGAACCTACTAACCTCTTAAAAACAAGACACTGTTTCATGAAGCTTCACCAGCACATCACTACTATAACTACCTCCACCTTTTGTACACATTATTTATGGAAGTGTATTGGGAATACGATACGTATCGCGATACAGATAATAATAATAATAATAATAATCTCTATTTATATAGCGCCTTTCTAGACCAGGGTCACAAAGCGCTTATGCAACGATACCATTGATTGCGATACTGTTGGTGGATAGATTTGTAGAATTTTGACTCTGGAGTTGTATATTTTAAAGACTGCATGACTGTTGATAAAGTTGTAACTATGTAAATATAAAAATGAAATTTCTAAATATCCATGATAAAAATTAAATAGAATTTGAAAGATAAAAACAACAAGATAAAAAAATAAATACATTTCACATGTATACAGTGCTCTTAAATATTAATACTGTATCATGGACAATAGGATGCAATACATTGTTGTTTAGAGGTCAGTAGGTGGTGCCATCAGTTTAAAAATGATGTGATGTTTCATTAGAACAGTTGTTCAAAACAAAGGAAAATACTGCAGAGACCGCCATCTAGTGGACTCTGAAAATAATAACACTGCTTCATGAAGCTTCTAATTTTAGGAAAGCATCAGTGAATTATTTTTCAACAATTTATTTTGCATCTTTGATTCCAATTCCTCAGTCTTCATCACCTGCCAGTCATTTATCTTGGATATGTCAATGGACGCCCTGTTCAGATTTCTTTAAGGGCAACTCATGTGAAAACCCAACTCATGTTTCAAATGTTGAAGTCTTCCTCCTCAAGATGCAGTATGTCTCTCATCATTATGATGTTTTAAAGTCATTACTTTATTAAGTTATAAAGAGAGGTTAGGAGAACGGAATCCATTATGTCGTATCGATGGCCTTCACTGCTCCTGCAGCAGCGAAGAACACACTGCTACTTTCTTTATTCATGTCCCTGGAGTTGGAGACTTCCTGGATTCAGGATTTTGGGTGACAGACCTTGATGTTTGAATAATCACAGCAGAGTAGGAGTGGTTATGGTAAACAAGAAAAATGGTTGTTTTCAGTGGGCGGGGATTAGGAACATTTTCAATTAAAGGAGAAGTTGTACTTAAGAGATGCTTAAATCAACACATTAGTTGCCCTTTAATCATTTTTTACCAGTGGCAAAAAACTAAGAAAATAATTTTAAAATTGAAAATTTCACCCATTGATACTGAATCAGTCAGTATTTTTACTCTTTTCTCAGAAATATCAGTGATTCAATGTTGCAATACTTTCATAGTGTTGTACTGGAATGAAAAATACTCTTACTCAACTGTTGCATACAAGTTATTTTATTCATACTGAAAAAAGTGCAATTTTAAGAACTATGTGGCTATAAATCGATGTGTGGAGGAAAACATTGTCAGTACATGCACATCTCAATGTCAGTGATGAGTGGATGAACCTACATGAAGCACCATTATTGTCAAAGGCCAAATCTATCTATCTTTGAACAGCTATTGAAACTTTTGTAACATAGGGCGCCATCGACTGAGCTCTAAAAAAGGAATAAAGTGCATGATAAAGCTTCATGGTTATGTCTTTCTTAGGGCTTATTAATGAAAATGAAGATTGTCATGGGGAGCAAGATAATGACCTTGATTCAAAATCAGATCTAAATCACATCACAATTTAATTTGTGTTTGATTTAATTTGATTTAATTAAATAATTTTGATGAATTATTTATACGCTTCATTAAAAGTCTGAATATATTTAGCTCGACCCCTTGTTGAAATGATCTAACAACTGTTTATGTAAAAGAGTATTTTAGCGAGGCTTCTCTCAACTTTCCTACATGTTTAATACAAAAGGTAATTATTAGAAACCTCCAAATCACTCCTAACGTTAATAGTACAAAAGAGTCTTTTTTAACTGATGCAAATGAAATGTGCACGTAATGGTTTAGAGTCTCAAAGACATGCACACTTACACACACTACACACTCAAGAAAGGTTTCTCTTTGCTGTGCTGCGTAAATGAGAAATGCTGAATGCTACACTGACACCCATGTATTTGCTTTTAACCACTCCATTAGCTCCAGATAACCTCTGCCTACTGGACCATGGCAGCTTAAAGACCCGCCGACCCCGCCCTTGACCTTTGCCCCGGACCCCCTCCACTTTGCCGAGCACTTGGGGCAAGAATGGCCCGCTGAAAAGAGTGGGAGCTCTCCCGACGAGCTAAAATTACCAGGGCCTGTGGATTCATTAACAAATATCTGTCCGTTTGACGCAGTAATGAAGGCAGCGGTTTGAAGTCGAGTCGACAGCCGCCTGGAATTCGGACCAGCCGGACAGGCTGCTGGTGTCAATCAAACGTCGAAGGTTCAGCTACAGGGCATCTCCAGTCTACCTGGCTCCATCACCACTCCGAGTCTTCCGCTGCGATAGAGACGTGGGCGAGTGTGTTGGACATAAACCATGGACCCGGCCGGGGTGGGAAGAGGCCGGAGTGCTGGAATGTGAGAGGAGAGACGGTGTTCTGACTCCACCAGCTGGTCAGGATGAAAACACCAGGCATGAGGAGGCCTTTAAGCAGCTTCATTTCCATCATCTGATGATTTATAAACATCTTAAAAAAGGTGGTTATGTTTGTAATCCTGTTATATCAGTATAATAAAGAGTATTAGTGAATGCCAAATCCATCTTTAAATCTCTTTTTTGATCATTTAACTAAATGTTTCAATTTGATACATTTGTTTGCGTAATGTCACTGTTACTAAAGATTCATTTAATTCCTAACCCTTGTTTTAACAAGGTAAGGGTTTTATTTGTTTATAAGTTGCTGTTTGAGATTTCAAAATAGTGTCAGACAAACCATCCACACTTTCCAACATTCAAATATTTTTCTCTTGATAAACATCCAGTTGTCATGTTTGTTTTTCGGAGAGACATTTATTTCTCTTTATTCCCATTTATTTGGATGAGATTCTGTGGACACTATTGATGTGTTGATAAAGACTCATGTGCACACCAGTATTTTTTAACTATATTTTTGACAATAGATTATAGAGCAGAGAGTGACAACTAGTGGACTCTGAAACAAAGGACACTGTTTCATGAAGCTTCATCAACACATCACAATTGTAACAACCTCTACCGTGGATGCTATGTTTTCGTCAGTGTTTATCTGTCCAACTGGCTCGAAAAGCTGAAGGAATCTTATCCTAACAGATAAATCATATTCATTTCTAACATCAGAATATATGCATTAATATCAAATTCCCCAATTTTAACTTCTCAATAGTCATGACGAATCGATGTTTTCAGACCAATTACTACTGATGGGCTTCTGAAGCTTCATGAAGCAGTGTCATGTTGTTTGAGGTCAGTAGGTGGTGCCATCAGTTTATGATGTGATGTTTCAGTAGAACAGTTGTTCAAAACAAAGGAAAATAGTGGAGAGACCGCCACCTGGTGTTCCCTGAAAATAATGAAACTGCTTCATGAAGCTTCATTAGACCATCACTATCAATAACCAATAAAGAAAAACAAGTAAAAAAAAAAAATGGAACTGTTAATAGTTTCTTTTCATCAATTAACAAAATGTAGTGAATGCACAGAAGAGAAATGTAAATCAAATATATTATATCATATTTGGTTTGACCACCCTTCTTCAAAACAACATCAATTCTTCTAGGTACACTTACACACAGTTTTTGAAGGAACTCAGCTGGTAGGTTGTTCCAAACATCTTGGAGAACTAACAACAGATCTACTTTAAATGGAGGCTTTCTCAAATCCTTTTGTCTCTTCATTTATTCCTAGTCAGACTCGATGATGTTGAGATCAGGGGAATATGGGGGCCATACCATCACTTCCTGGAGGAGTCTTGGGGAGCTAATGTCTCTTAATGGCATTGGCTGTATGCTTGGGGTCGTTGTCCTGCTGAATACATTTTGGGCCAATCATACGCCTCCCTGATGGTATTGCATGATGGATAGGTTTTTGCCTGTATTTCTCAGCATTGAGGAAACCATTAATCCTGACCAAATCTCCAATTCCATTTGCAGAAATGCAGCCCCAAACTTGCAAGAACCTCCACCATGTTTCACTGTTGCCTGTAGACACTCATTATTGTACCACTCTCCAGCCCTTCAGCGAACAAACTGCCTTCTGCTATATATATATACATGTATATATGTATACAAATATTTAACATTTTGATTCATCAGTCCAGAGCACCTGCTGCCATTTTTCTGCACCCCAGTTCCTATGCTTTCATAGTTGAGTCGCTTGACCTTGTTTCCATGTCAGGGAATGGCTTTTTGGCTGCAATTCTTCCATGAAGACCACTTCTGGCCAGACTTCTCCAGACAGTAGATGGGTGTACCTGGGTCCCACTGGTTTCTGCCAGTTCCGAGGTGATGTCACTCACTTTGCATTTTGTAAATTGATAAAATAAACAATTATTATTCATATTTTTGAAAGCATTCTTAGTTTACAGCATTTTTTCACACCTTCCTAAAACGTTTGCATTGTACTATATATCTGTAATATACAGATTTACGAAAACACAGATCAGACCAAATAGTACAGGGGTGGGTTTCAAAAAGTATGAAATAGAGTCATTCTTCATTGGGCCATGATTTATTAAGCTAAATAAGCTGCAATTGTTTTCTTTAATATAGCAAACATTTCTTTTTTTCAATTTACTTACATTTTTTCAGAGGGATTCATTCATACTTGCAAAAAATACAAACAAAAAAAAGGGAAAAAGTAAAGAGTGGTGAAATGTAAATTAATAATAAACACAAAATACATTTGTTAGTAGAATATTAGAACTATTAGAACATGATCATACTTTGACATCACGTTGCCGCATACATACAGTCAAAGGGCTGCATGTGGCCCCCGGGCCGCACAGGTCTGAAATATTAGGAAACACAACTACAAATGCCGAATCCTCAAGAGGATTCCGAGGAGCAACTGAATCTAGTTTGAGGCAAGAAAAAGGACATGAACCCTAAATAAAAAATATGTTAACCCTAAAATCAAAGAAAAAAACTGCTGGATATCTCATGTTGAGGTTGAATTTAATGTGACCTAAGCAGGACTATGGAAGATGGATTCCCTTTATTATTATATTATTATTATATTATTTTCAGAGCTATTCATGGTCAGGCTCCTCCTTACATCACTGATATGATCCAGCCTTACACCCCAGCTCGGGCTGTGAGGTCTGTGGATCAGAATCTACTGATGGTTCCTCGCACACGGTTCAGGACCAGAGGAGAGAAATCCTTTCAGGCAAGCTTTGGAACGACCTTCCTCTCTCTTTGTGTTTGATGGATCTACTGACTCCTTTAAGAAACATCTTAAGACGTTTTTATTTGTTCAGGCTTTTCCTTGATTTTATGGAACTCCTGTTGTGTTATCAGTTCTATCTTGATCTTTAAAGTATATAGTTATATACTTGTTTTTGATTGTTTAAGCGCTTTGTGACCCTGGTCTGGAAAAGCGCTATACAAATAAAAATAACTTACTTACTTACTTACTATTAATGTATTTATTTTTTAGAAGAAAAAGAAGCAGTGCATTTATTCCAAATACTCTTCCACCATGGAAGACCAGGGCACCAGTTCATATTGTCTTCATGTAAAAGTCATTTGACTAGAATAATCAATGCTAGTCGCGGTAGAAAATAACATTAATGAAGCATTTTACATGTAATCAGATGAACCACCAATATGATGCTAACATGTTCATTGAAACGAGGCAGCAGCATCTTTCTTCTGACAGATGGATATACTGACAGACTGACGGAGGAGCTGATGGAGCGCGGTGGTCAGTGAACCAGCGAGTCAACTGGCCCCGGCTTAACAAGTCCACCGGTGCATGCTGGTGTTGATCTGGACCCCTGCTAGCTTGTGTATGAGCCACACATGTACACAAATGTGTTTTGTGTGGCTGCTTACGTGTCGGCGCTATCTGATCAAGGCCGAAGGAGAGGTGAGGGAGAGAGGGGGGTTGCTTACATCCTCCCACAGCCTTGAAGCTGCAGCAGCGTCTTTGGAGAACAGATGCAAAGAGCTAAAGGCCATGAGTGTCTTGATCGTGCGAAGAGATAGAAGCGGTAAACAAGCAGTGTTATTTATTTATCAGATTAGCATGGACAGTTGAGGCCGGAGGGTCTATAATGTAACTCAAGGCCGAGATTGAAATAGCTGCTCCACGGTTTATCATGTCATGAGTCAGACACTGACTTAATGGACATAGTGTGAAGATATGGGAACTGAGGCACCATATTTATGTGAACATATATCTTATATATAATCAGATCTTGAGTATATTTGAGCTGTTGAAGTTTTTCTTAGAAAACATCTCATTGGACTAGTGAGTTGTTGCCTGGAGCAATGCACCAAATATTCAACATCTAATGCAGACCAAAATGAACATAATGGTCAGTGAACTAACAGAATTTTTTAATTCTTAGTTTAACCTAACTCCCTTTCTTAAATCATAACGTGATTTTATTTCTTGATGCAAGGGAACTTTGGAGTGATTGTCTTTGTGTGTGATGAATTATTGATTCAGAAGCCCATCAGTAGTAGCATTTGAAGCAGAATACTTCTTTTCAGGGGCCACTAGATTTCACTCATCGAATATTGTATATATATATTTTTTAACAACTATTCCATTAAAATGCTACAATATTTTCAGACTGAGGGCGCCCCCTACTGAGCTCTATTATTGGACTCTGATGTGTGAAGCTTCATTACTATACATTGCAACTGAGGATTTGTAAAAATGAAATATTTCAAGTTAACAGTTTAAGAAGAAGGTTAAAGTATATTTGGAATAATGTTTGCTGATATGATATTTGGCCATGGAAATCTACAGGGATGGACTACGCATGCCATTTGGCCAGAATATGTCTGCAATTCATTTCTCTACGTGTTATTTATATTAATTCACAATTACATTAATTAAGATTTAATAATTAGACAAACCTTTCATAACAAGTACAACCAGACAATGTGTTCCTATCAACATTGGGGTCGGTCAAGATAGAGTGTTTTCAGGTTGTGATAACACATTTCACTTGCTTCACTAAAGCGTTATAATAAAGTTAACCTCTGCTTATGGCGGATCTTCTTTGCACAAGAAATATGGAGAAAATAAAAACCTGACCTATTTTTGGTTCACTGGTCTGTGTCAAATATACACAGTTTGTTTGTTTGGTTGATTAAATAAACCTTTATTCTTCACTTAATTAACTTCAATGTTTAATAATGTTTGAGTGTCCCCTGGTTGGTTGATCATTGTGTCAACTTTCTATATTTTACCTTCCCTTTCACTCGTGTCAGGTGTGGTATCTGACCCTCTTCTCCATCGATCAGATGCAATGGTGTGTGATGTTGTTGGACACACAGGTGTGTGTTGAAGTTGAAATCAATCCAAGTCCACCACGTGAGGCCACTGGTTCTGTGCACCGATGTACTTCGAGCGCAGCCAAGGGTCCGACATGGTGGTGAAAGAAGTGCAGAGGCTCTTTCAGACAACTTTGTTTGAAGACGATGGAGCGAGGAATTTAAATGCATCTCATGTTTGTCTTTAACAACAAATAAATGTGGAGCTGCTTTTGATACGTTGTGTCGTTCATAAGTGTTTCTTTTTGCTATTAAGTGACATTTGGAAAGAAAAATAAATAGAAAATTACAAGTGCTATGTTAACCCATTTCCATCCCATTTCATCTGCACAATATAGACTTTAGACTTTCTTTTTATTTTGCACAATTTAAAAGACTAGACAATAAACATAATATATATTGAAACAGTGCAGGTAGAAGCCTCCACCTTGTTATGAAAAAAACCCCATTAAAGTTTAATCAACAAAAGCTTAAGATAACATCAAAGATAGAAATACAGCAATAATAAAAGGAAAAACTGAAAAATATAACAGAAAAAAACAGAAAATACAAGTGTGATTCTATTTTATGAACAAAAACAACAATAATGAGAACGATGATGGAACAAGATGGAAGTGAATCAATTGCTTTTCCAAAAAGTAAAATTATCTTTTAAGCTTTTTAAAAAACATTTCAGGAGAACAACCGTTTTTAAAAGCGAGAAACTGTTTCACAACTTGGTGCCTCTAAGTCTAATTGAGAACAAACCTCTGGCCGTGAGGAGTTTAGATAGATAAAGATTTACAGATTGGCTTTTTGAATTAGAATGAACCTTTATTTTAATTTTTTTGAAAGAAGTAGTTTTAAATAGTTCTGAAATACTGTATTTATTTTATTTCTTTAGTTTTTAGCTCCTCACAGCAAGAAGCTTGCCTTGGTTTACTCCGGGCACTTCGGTTTCCTCCCACAGTCCAAAACATACAGAGGTTGGTTGGGAAATTATTCTGTAGGTATGAGTGTGTGTGTGAATGGTTGTATGTCTGTGTGTGCCCTGGGAGAGACAGGTCAGAAAACCAATGTGTTTGTGGTATCCCTTGTGTTGCCTCTGGGTCTAGGTGAATAGCCTACCTGGCTACCATAAATACATATGCAGTGGTGGAGGTCGTTCACCTTGACCTAGAGGAAACACAAGAGAGAAAGAAATCAATATAAAATCATTTTGAAAATATGTTCAGTTATATTCAGTCAACTTTTTGGCTAAGTTACGTTCTGTAAGCCAAATTCTGTGTTTGTGATACAGCCTGCAGGAGGGGCTTTAACGATGCGAGTGATGTGCCTTCACTTTCATGATTTTTTATTTCAATACATGTTGACTGTATTTAAGGCAAGATAATTATCAGTGGTATTTAGCCAACACAACAAACAAACACAAATGAGGCACTGAAATATACTGTTTATGAGATGGGTTTTGCACCTCATGGCGTTCTGCACCACAGAGAGTGAAGGATTTTCAAATGATTTGAGGATGCAGATGGTAACTTGGAACATAACTAACATTCAACCACTGCTACTTTATCTTTTGTTAAAAATTAAATAAAATGGATGGATGGATAGATAGATTCATGTGATTCAATGAGCAGGATCTAGTGATGTTTATATAAATTATTTAAAATAATATAAGGTACAAATAGCCTTATGTACATTGTACATTTCGCCAAATCAATGTTTTTAAATGTCTCATATCTACAAATCTTCAAAACATGGTGGCTTTGTATGTGTTTTTGTATTACTTCCCGGTTTTCTTATAACTATATTTTTTATAAAACTAATTGTAGAAATGGAAAAATAATGATGCAATTTTCTTATCGAGGGAGAATGCACTAGAGGTAAATCTTGGTAGTGATGGGTTGATGAAGCCTCATAAATAAGTAACATTTTTTAGAGTCCACTAGATGTTGCTCTTTACTTAATGATGTATTGTTTCGAACAACTATTCAATTAGAACTTCACATAATGTTTTACTGAAGGCGCTGACCTCTAAAAACAAGACTCTGCTTCATGAAGGTTCAGCCTATAACTAAATCATGGACTTTGAACTAGTTTGTAATGAAAGGCTGCAGGGTTTTGAAGTCATCCGTCATCCTGATTAATTGAGAAAGACTGTGTGTCTGTCTGCAGTATAATAATGAGTGTGTTAATATTCAACAAGCATTCAGATTTCCACATTAGTGAAGCGACTTTTTGGAACTGAATAAAAGATCCACGTGGACGCTCATGCAACAGAATGATCCTCACAGTCACTGGAGAGATCAGGGTTGGCAAGGTCACTCTTCTCGCTTGGTCAGCCACATGCACACACACAAAGTCACAAATACACAAGTGCTCATTGTTCACTCCTGCCTCCTATAGGCCTTCACGCCCGGGGCTATGATTCAATCGTGGAGAAAAAAGGGACCCTGAGAGTCAGAAAGATGGGGCGAGCAGATCTTCTTTCTGGTCAGTTGTGTTTTAGGAATGGCCGCTGACCTGGACTGTCTCACGCATCAGTGGCTCTATTGATGGTCATCTTTGAGGTGGGTGACACCGATGTCTTATGAAAATGGTCATTGACTGGTAGGCGATGGCAACAGGTCACTCAGAGTTCATGAGTACGGCCAGCCTGGGTCACTGCCTTTGGTATTCTTTAGGTGGAATACCAAAGAATTAGACATGCCTGACCTTCAGAAATATGTTTCTTTGAGAGGAAATAAAAAGGAGGAAAAAGTGAAACTCAAACTCTTTGGTGCTAAATATAGTAAGATAAAAACAAACGTGTGAATATAACATTAAAGAACACAAACTTGGTCATGGATGCAGTGGCCTAAAATAAGTACACCTTCAACACAATACCCTCCAAAATTGTAGGAATTAACAAACATACTAAAAAACACGTCTGATCACAAAAGCATCTTCACCAAGGGATTACTGTTGTCCATAACAGTGTCCATGGTTCTAGTCTGAGCTTCTCCCAGATGACCAAGCTCTGTCCTTACATCTTAGCAGTGGCGGGCCATCAGGGTCAGAAAGGCCTTCTCCTTTGCTGGCCTAAACATAATCAGAAAATAAATTGAATTTTTTAATACAATTTTTATTTGTTTTATTTCATAAATATGTATTAAATTATTCCTCATGGTCTTTTCTCTACATTTCATTTCTTTCCTCTTGCTTGCGCAAGTTGCGCACTGCTTCCAGGATTGTACGTTCATGTGAGAGCTTTCATCCAATCATATTTGAGCTGTCACGTGTTGCCAGAAGAAATCTACCCTCAGCCTTCAGTCGTTTCAGAGGTGGCTCTTGTTCATTTAAAACAGGGCAGCCGAATGATTGTGTTAACCAGAGTTGGCGAAACAACATCAGCGCTTTGGAATCTACCCTTTTAAAAGCTTCCGTGACGCTGAACGCGTTGAACATGATTGGATAGCACTGAGACAAGTCACATGGACCTGAAACGATAATTTGAGATAATTTAACTGTTTTTTTCAACACAATGGCTGAAGAGCTTGATCTGGTCGCGAATATACTTGCAAAGCCATTTTCAAGAAAAGCTGGACGTTGTTAAGAAAGTGAGGCAAACTCCAGCACAAGTCTTTCACAAGCTTCAATGGAGCTTCATTTTTTTCTAAATAATGCGGTGTTTTATGAGATCAATAGTTTTGCTTGTAAGTGTGTGTGTATCACTTTAGCATGTGTGTATTTGTCACTGTAGTATGTGTGTGTGTGTGTGTGTGTGTGTGGGGGGGGGGGGCATGTCGTGGCCATGGAAACCAAAAAGACTGTAGTCAGAGTGATATTTTGATATAATCCACTGATGTTCATTTGATGATAAACGTCTTATTGACCTATAAGAGTACAGGCTCAGATAACCTTAAAGTAGTTATTGAGGGGTGGATTCATTCAAACGTTCGCACTGAAGGCCTATGTGTGAAATGCACGGCCCGCCACTGCATCTTAGAGAGACTACACATTGAGCCTGACAAATTATATCCACCACGACTATCCATGATCCCTTTTCTTTTGGGTGTATCTCATCCCTTATGTCCTACTTAAAGACAAGTTGGGATGAGAGAAGAAGTGTGAGACGGACAAATAGATTTGACACCAGTCTTCAGTTATAATAATGCTGTTATTAATCTGATCAGGTCAAGAAAGAGCTGAGCTACATGCAGATCGTCAGGAAATCGTGACTAAATGCAGCAGAACAAAAAGTTATCCCTATAATTTTTATAATTTCAGTTTGTTACTGACAACTGACATTGATGTGCTGATGAAGCTTCACGAAACATCGTCCTATTTTTTAGATCACAATGGGTGGCGATGCAGTTTAAAAATGATGTGAAGTTTCAATAAAATAGTTGCTTAAACCAATAGATTATAGACAAGAAAGTTCCAACCTGATGCTTCACCAACCCATTACAATGTTAGAGTTACCCTATCCATAGAGATATTAGTTTGGTACAATCTTTGTAGTTAATTTTCTCAAATATATTTTGATTAATGAGTTAATTGACTTTTATCTTGCAGAACATCTTTTTGATTTTTTTTTTTTCAAATATTCATTGACCCCACAAATGCATTTCCTAATGACTAAATTCCAAACATCAATCAGGTTTATTACCTCCTCTAGACTGGCCATGTAAGTAAGTAAGTAAGTATTTTTTAAATGACAGATAAATTGATGCTATGATGGTGGTAGATAACCATCTATGTAGTCCAGGGGGCAGCACTGTGCATGCAATACTTAAGTATTCCGACATTTTTTTCCATTTTCGGAGACGTCGATTTTTGGCCATTTATTAAAGTTTGAGTGATAAAAATAGGTCGAATTATACCTTTTTTCGAGCCTTCAAAAAAAAACATTTTACACATTTGGACTATGAACAATTTGTGGCTCTGATGACTCCTCGCTGGTAATGGTTTAGGTAATCGGCTCAACTTCTGGGGTTTTTTTGTGTCTGGAGATAATCAACAAAGTTTAGTGTAGAGAACAGCGACTATAAAAGCTTTTACTCTTTTTGGAGGCAGTAAAGAGAAGAAACAAACCAGATGCTTGTGCAAGAGAGTGAGTCCTGGTACCAGGAGGTGCATTGTTATTTACAGCATCTATGGGACCGACTGTTGATTCAACAACCGGACCTTGCCGACTCAAGAGCGGTAAATTCAAAGTAATGTTGTTTCTTCTGTGATAGTTCAACCGGTTAGTGACACACATTATTTCCCAGAAATCAAACATAAACAACATAACAATTTTCCAGTCAACATATTAACACGTTTGATTGATTAAAATCATTTGCCATGAAGTCGTTTATCATGACTATCCATCTTTAATCACCCAGAAACTTTACAAAGTTCATTTTTAAGAGGAATCTCTCATCTCACTCAATTTAAGATAAACCTAAGGTATTTTTTTTATTTTTTTTTAGCAAATAACATCTTTTTGAGTCCTTGGTGTTTTCTCACTTATCAGTAGCGATGGTCTGATGAAGCTTCATGAAACAGTGCCATTATTTCCTAGTGAGTCCACTAGATGACGGTCCCTGGACTATTTTTGAACAACCGTTCCAATGAAACATCACATCATTTTAAAACTGATGGTGCCACCTACTGACCTCTAAACAACATGACACTGCTTCATGAAGCTACATCAAAGTTCATTCATTATGACTTATTTTCAGAATGGTTTAATATTATTACTATATTAATATAGAAAAAATATGAACAAGCATTATCAAAAACAATGGTATTACTTCTTATTTCTCTCTGGTTTTTAATGTCGAAACAAAATTAAAGAAATACAAACCTGGAATGTCTATGACTATGGTTCTATCCATTTAAAACATTTAAAAAACATTTTTATATCATGATTAGCTTTAATATGTTTCATAGCATCTTTACTATTAATATTATACTTTCATTTGTGCAGTTTAACTCTTGTGTTATCTTTGGGTCAAGGTGACCCGGAGGAGACAACACAAGGGTTAAGACCAAAGTAGCATGTAAAACATGCGTAAAGGTGTTGAGATTATGTATTTCCCCTTTTGCGGCTTCTTAAATCCATCTTAACATCAAAGGAAATAAATCGATGGAATCACCCCTGAAGGATGTGCAGTTGTGAATCTGTGTTTGAGATTTAAATTCATGCAACTCGAAAGAGGACCATCTGAAGGCTTGGATCGTCATTATGGATTATAGCCGAGGGACAGATAAATCAAAGCAGGAACAGTAGCAGACATTTTTTTCTTTATCTTTTCAACATCTTGTCTTTGTAAGAAAGGCCAGGGGTGTTGTGTCTACTGGTGAGGTGAAGGATTTTCTTATGAAATGTCTGGCTTCTCTTAACATCTCATCTTGAAACAATTATTTGTTGTTTAGAGAAATAAAAAGGCGTTTTCTATTTAAAGGGCACCTAATGTGAAAACCCAACTCTCCTGACTTATTCACGTGTTGTAAATGTTGAAGTCGTCCTCATTGCAGTAGGTCATTCATCATAACGTTTCTACGTTTTGAAGTTATTACTTAATAAAGTTCTCTCCCGTCAGAAATCTCGCCAAACGAGATCACGGTTTATATTAAACATTCTGACATCACTCTGGTGCAGGTGTCCTCCCCTAGAAGCCCTAAATCAGTTAAGTACCTACATGTTAATCGTAAAACTAAATAAATATTTAAGAAAACATGGTGAGAGCTACTTCTGCCTTGTATGTGTACATTAAGCAGCAACAAACAGCGGCTGATATTTATGAGTCCTTGAATGCGACTCATGTTTTTGTGGCCAATCAGAGCACAGTGGGCGTGGTTGCTCGGACGAGATTAATCTCAGATGAAACAGCGCATTTTAAGTAGGCGGGGCTTATTTTCTAATGTAAATATATTTTGTTAAATATAGAGAATAGAGAGTAAAAATATAGTTATGTGCAAAAAGAAACATACTGATGAGAATGTATACTTAAAGTAGGTATAATATATATATATATATATATATATATATATATATATATATATATATATATATATATATATATATATATATATATATATAAATATATAAAATATAACATTCTGGATGGTCAAAAGTTCAAGGAAAAATAATGAATAAATACAAATAACTAAAGTTAGTGGAATTAAAAGATAGGAGAAGATACTGAATAACAAATAAGAGTCAATATTAAAATAGATGTACAAAAATATATTCACTTTCATCCCATTCATTACTTTTATTTATGTCCAAATTATGGCATGTTACATACATAATGCTTACATTTCTTTATTAATATTATTTCTCTTTTGACTGCTATCTATTTTTTCAACATGATACACAAATAAATTGTTCACAGCATTGCTTGAATATTGTTATTTTTATGTGGATGTAGAATTTCAAAGTTTGATGTGAAATATTGAATATACACATTACATCAATTTCATTTTTTTTTAAGCCCAAAGCAGCAGAAAAAGAGCCTCTGGCAGCATCTCAGGCTGCAGCCGTCTTATGTCTTTTAAGGGGAAATTCTCCTTTAGAATAATTTATTCCCAGAGTAATAATTAAGCAAAAGAAGCTGTGAAGGACACACTGCGACAACTAATTGGAAATATTCTATGCTGTTCGCGGCTACAATCTATCTTTCCCCGTGTTTATCGATTCAATTAACGTAGGTCGACTTTTCCTCCATTTGTCCTCAAGAGTATTCTCCAAGTTAGATGTCTTTAATTGCCTGCTGAGATCATCAAATAACTCACAGTGTGGTCAACTTTCCCGGCCATGAGCGATGCGAGTCAAAGAGCACGCCTAATTGTTATAGCTTTTTCTCCCTTTTTTTCACTGAGGAACTGCAACCTCTGGCCCGGCTCATTTGATTTACGCCTCGCCATTAGTTCCCGGGAGCCGGACAGACACCTAATGTCAGGGCAACCTCTCAAGCGTCGCGTCTGTTGGATTTACGAGTTCTGTGTCGTTCAGCTCTATGTGTGATTATTTTAGCATGCTGGATAAACCTGCCTTTGGATGTGTGTAGTACAACTTCATGGGGAGGTACGGTGATTCATTTTTTTTTTACTACAAATAGTTTATATTAGTATGTACTTATTAACAATTATTAACATTATTCAGGCTCAAACTTTAAACGCCTTTAATTCAGGAAAAAGAAACATTGAATGGAAGGCGTCATACGGATAGGGTTTATTTCAGATGTATTCGCAGATTTATGTCAGAACAACATGTTTCTTGGCAGCATAAGTGAATGGGAAGAAACATTTGATCGCAGTAAATAAAGAATGGAGCATTAGTTCTACTTCTATTAACCTCCATGTCATCTAAACACTACAACAAGCGACCTGCATACGGATGGCAAGTGTCGCTGCTCACCAGGGACTGATGTGATTACTCAGGGAATGACAGATTGACAAGCCCTCTTGTCTCGGTCTATTCCACTGTAGGTGAACCCAAATAGCTGGTCGTGATGGATGGCAGCTGACGGAGGACAGATAGTGACAGGCGTACTTTAGTGCTCAACGGCTACAGAGGCTGGCTGAACAATTTGGAGGTCACTAGTACAATCTGGATTTGTGAAACTTTGACAATATACTTCCTGTTGTTATGGATTATCTTAATATATTTGAAAATGATTAATAATTAAGATGCAACAAATTCCTACCAAAACACTTAGGTAGGAGGCACAGAATTTGATTAAAGATCAAACATAAACTTAACAGTTAAGTTTGAAGGATTCCGAGATTTTTTAATTTATCGTTGTATTACCACAAACTATGAGTTTTCCTTGTGTATCATTTAAAAAACTGGTTCCTGAATAATTCTATTGAATTCGACAAATACGTCACAAGCATCAAGACAACATTAATGATAAAGAACAAAAACAAGTAATACACGAGCACAAGGACAAGTTTACCAACATAAATAAACATACTGTATGATCCGATGCTTGATCTGAGAGGCTTATGAACAGCTGTGTGTGATCTGGTTGTAATTGGCAAGTAAACAATTGGTTTTACAAATTCCCTATGTATTATGTACATTATCGGAGTACATAGAGCAAACAAATAATTTCAAAATGTCCCCTTAAGGACAATTAGGTTAATGGATAAAAAAAAACAGTGTCTTTGTGGGAGGCAGAGCCAGAACATGCAATGTTTAAGGGTGGTGTGCAAAACTGGAGGCAAGTACATTTTTTCTATAAGTAATTATACTTAAAAAAAAAAGAAAAAGAAAACAATAATATATTTTTACATGTTTTATCATACAATTGACTGAACATAAAAGGCACTGGTTTGATACAATGACTGTTTATTCTTTCAAAAACAGCTCTATTTAACTAAAACATTACATAATATTAATACTTCTGTCCTTATCAAGAACCACAATAGGTACCTGATAGTGTTGGTCAGTCTCCTGGCAACGCATAGCTTTCAGCAATTTTACATTATTCGCACCACTACTTACACACTGGATTTTCTGTAGACCAGCATTAACTCGCTGCACATTAATACTTCACACCTCCTTTTACCGCCCGTCTGTTCAACCACACGTTTATTCCTGGGCCTTTGTGATGGGTAGCAGTTTTTCATCAGCATTTTTATTGGTTTACTCCTTTCGTTTGGCGAGACTGTATTTTTTCCTTAGTGGATTTTTTCATCTGGCCGCCATTCCGTCCAGGAATTCCCCTTTTTTGTGTTTGTGAGATGGGACTTTTTTAACTTTGCGCCATCTTGTGGACATTTTGCCAAACTTTTTCTTTTGTTGAGCGTTTGAATTAGAATAGTTACTTTTGTAAATTTCTCTGTACTGCATTGGCACTGTCTTCTGCTCCTGGGTCTCCATGTCCAGTCATTCATGACACTAGTGGCGGCGCTGTCGGACGACATTGTTAATGATGTTTTGATAATAGCAAAATTCCTAATCACCAGTCTCAATAATCACAGTTGGAATTCCTAACCGCAGAAGATCAAGTTTCAACCCTCCATAATAAGCAGTGGTCCTTGGGAAAGACCGCCAGATAAGATCAGTCTAACCTCGAGGCTCCAGCTCGGAACCATCCTTCAGGTGAAAGTGTGGAACAGTCAGTGACAGTGATGTGTTGGCAATCCCCTGATGGTTGTTGGTGGTAAGCAAGAGCAACATTTTGCTTCTCCGTAGGAAGGTGACGGTCTCGTCCATCACATGGGCGATCACTCTCACGCTTGCCAGCCAGATGCTTCTAAGGTTGTGCAACTACCGTGTAATTAAAACACTAGCCCCAAATGAGAACTGGGGCATCACACAAACCACTTGTTTTAGGTTTCACACGAGTGTGTTGACTTCATATGTTGTTGTAACTAAACAAAAAGAGCTCAACACACATCATATAATAGTAATTCAAGCTTTTGGTCTGCTTATTTTGGAGCCTTTTCTGCACATGTTATTAAGATAAAGTGCTACAAATTTACAACATCTATTAATCATTCTTAAAAAAGAGACGTCCTATGCAGGGACACAGGAACCATGTGTGGTTTACATGTGTTCATGGATCCATTCAGCTCTGGTATGTGTGGGATTCAGATTGATTTGCGGTCGCTTGTTAGTAGAAAAACAGGATGAGCGCATGTTTAGGAGGTGAAGTTCTGCATATAATAATACTTTTTTGTAATATATTATATAATAAAATATAATTATACATATCACATGTTTCAAATATATAAATAATGGCATGCCTGCACAGAAACATGATGTTTTGATCTGGTAATTTATTTTACTTGCACAATATTTTATTTATTTTATTATTATTTATTTATTGACAAAAAGACAAATTCCAATCTACACTACACTCATTTATCCTGTTTCCTTGTAATCAACAATCTTTGGAAAGTTAAATACGTTTTTTGTCTTGTAACAACATGTATTTTCTATTAAAAATGACATGAATTGCATTGATTTTGTGCTGAATAGTAGTGATGGGGTGACAAACCCTGATGAAAATGTTCCACATTTTCAAGAGCACAGTCAGTGACGCCCTCAGTTTTTTAAAAAAGCTGTGAAGTTTCAATAGAACAGCTGTTCAAAACAATAGATTATAGAGCAGGGAGTGACATCTATGATCTCTGTAAAACAAAATGCTGTTTCTTGAAGCTTCATCAACTCATCACTAGTGAAAATATCTATATTTATGTTGGCAATCAAGGCAAGTATTGTTAGAAGTTAGAGATTTGCTTTTGCGTTAGTATAACATGCTTGTTTGGATTGTTACAATGTGTAATTACCTCCTGTTTGTGTGTTTGTGTGCCCGCCACATGCTCCAATTGTCAGGAGCAGATGGGCAGATAAAAAAGCCAGAAAAGCAGCAATTACCACAAATAAATCCACAGCAGGCTGCTCAGTCAAACACGCTAGTTACAACCCTCCAAAATACGTCCCAGAAACCTCTTTAGACATTAGTACTAATAGTGTCACATAAAAGAAATACACAAAGGAAAGAAAATCCAACATTTTTGTGAGATAAATGCAGGTTAAGTATCTTTAGAGAGTAAAGTAAATAAGGTCATAAAAGTGAAACTTAAACAGAAATTACATACTTTTGTCCTATTTCTACCCTTGGAATCACTACACTTTGCTAGCATCCCCCACCTGAGAACAAAACCCTGTAATGTTTTATCAAGTTGTTTTTTTTGATACTGCCAACAGATTTCTCAATAAAACACTGTTCATTTTCTACCAGAGAGTTCAATACTCTAAGCTTCATAACAGACCTACTGTTTTGTTGTCCGAGGGATTATAATCAAACTCATGACAGTCAAAATATCAGAGATCAGTAGTGTAGGGTTAAAGAAGCTTCTTGGGGTAGTATCCTTTTTTAGAGTCCACTAGATGTCACTCTCTGCTCTATAACATATTGTTTTAAACACATTGTTCTGAAAATCAGTATAAATTCAAACCGGATTTGCAACCCACTCAGCTAAAACAAATATGACTCTTTGTTTGTAGTTAAGACTTTATGTCAGCTCTATTTTTAGTATTGTACTTTTTTTCAAATCAGTAGCTGTGTTTTCTTCTGGGTTGTGCAGAAAATGAAGCGTGTTGTTGCCCTGGAAGCGAATCTGTTGATGATGATCAAAAACAAAAACAAAAAGTTTTACTTTAGTGTTTTAACAACTACTGAAGGAAGACTGCCCTTCACATCGTTTTCTTTAACTGCAGATGGGTGCTTCTAAAAATGAAGTGCCTCATTAAACGCAATGTTTTACATCAGTGTATATTAAACTAATGTGTGCTCATATATTTCAAGGCTCTCTCTGGGAGCTACCATTAATCTGCACATTTCCATCCCCATTTAATTTGAGCTCATCAGCAACTGCACACTAAGTACTGGCATTTATTGTCCAAATGTTTTGTTATTTATGATTCAGACAATCTTGTTATTGGTTTATTTACACAGAAATATCAGTGGAACAGTGAAGTTGTTTTCCTGATATTACTGGTCCGTCAGCAATTCAGCTGTCGTCTGCGGAAGTGACTTTTATTGTACTGAAGACTAACTATGGTCCCATTTACAGCTGCCTCAGATGCACTGAATCCTGCGGTTGATGAGCAAGGCCTCTTGTAAATCCTGAAACTCAAGTTACCGTAGCTAACCGTGAGCTCTGAAGCTGAACAATGCTGCCAAAAACAAAAAATGTTCTGTAGCATTACACCTACATTACTTTTTCCAGTCATTCATGGATTCAATTGTTATAGAATTTGTAGTTCACATAAAAAAAAAGAGATGACACAAACCTAGCCACAGCATCACTGTCATTTAAATCTCCCCCTCTAACCACTCTGCTGAGATGATGTTGGTTATACAGTGGGATGTCCTGGGGATCTCTTGTTTTGGGTCGATGTAAAACTGTGATTGGTCAATTTGCCCCTGACTCTCCAAACCCAAATTTACATTTGTTTTCTTGAGTTCCTAACCAAGTGTTAATAGAGACAAAGGATTCTGATGATATTCTATCAGAGTGAGTTGGTAAATTTTGTAAGAATAGGATTGTAGCTTTCCCAAGCCTCACTTACGACCCGGCCAGCGGCAAGGAGAAGCACCAACTGATCCAGGACAAGATTTGTGCAGAGATGGAAGAAGAACGCTGCAGCATAATGGTCGGCATGTCCAAGCAAGGGGCTTTGACAAGATGGGAGCATGTGGGAGCTCGCCTGGGCAGAGCTCTGGAAAAATGAACGTCAACATATTAAATTCTTGATACAATCAGTGTGTAACGTCCTCCCAAACCACGTCCAATCTGCACTCCTGGGGCCTCACACACTCTCCGGAGTGCAGTCAATCAACTCCTTCAGAGCAGAGCAGAAGACAAACCAACAGCCCAACTCCACAGGAGGGCTAATCGCCACTGCTCACAACTGGCAGCTCCAAGTCGACCTGGTAATGGAACTTTCATTCCCAGAAAACATTGCCACCACTTCACTCCACCCAGACATAGTGTTAACATCTGAGTGGGACTCATGGAATGTGAAAGTGCCCTGGGAGGACAGGATTGATGAAGTGAATGCGCACAAGATGGCCAAATACTCGGAGCTCACCACAGAGTGCCGGATCAATGGTTGGAGAACCCGATGTGAACCAGTCAATATCAGGTGCAGAGGTTTTGCAGGTCAAGTTCAAACTACTTGGTTAGAGGACTGCAAATAAGGAAAACCACCAAGAACATCATTGAGGCCGCATAAAAGGCCTCCAGGTGGCTGAGGATCCGTAGTTTGGATCCGTGGGGCAATACTTGGACACAAGCCGGGGTCTGATAACCCCCAGCTGGGTCGCCCGGTTGAGGTTGTCTGATGATGAGTTGTAATTTAAGTAGTGATGGTCTAATGGAGCTTCATGAATCAGTGTCATTATTTTTAAAGCCCACTAGAGCATTATCAGCCCATCACTAATGTTAAGTTCTAATTTCTATTTTGTTTTGTTGAGATGGGATTTTTTTTTAATTAAAAGGAGTTAATAAAGAGTATCCCAGGGATTTAAGGTTCACTGGTACACCTGTCAGGTTACTTGCTAAATGCCTAGTGATGTCTCCCAAATGGTAGTAGACCCAAAAAATAGACGTTAAAGATATTTTTTCTTGGATGTCACCTTGTTAACTATAGGAGCTATCTTTTAACAATGAAAGCTTGTAGCTGTTAGGTAACTTTTTTTTCCTATCCTAGAATGATTCGTAACTTTTCAGCAACCCTTTAAAAGGCCAATTGTAAATAAAGTTCCTTGTAGTGTAAACCTAACTCACAGAAATTACAATTGCATTAAACGTTAATAGTTGGAATAGCTTATACAATCAATCAGTTTGTTTTAATGTGATTGTTTCGCAACTCATAGAAGAGTTGTTTTCAAAATTTCATCAGATTCATTCATTAATCATTAAATGCATAATGGATTTCTAGAGCAGCAACTGTAAGTCCCAAATGTCTTTCTCATTAATACAGGAACTGGTGCAATATCTAGATGTTCTTAGAGCAGATGTTAGTTGCCCTTTCTTAGGTATAATTTCCTACCCTTTGGGATATTATGTACATTAATGAATACGGAAAAATGTGTTAAGGATTACACTTGGGAATTGTCTTTATCAGACAATTGTATAACTTTCTCTGATTCCTA
The DNA here is from genome assembly GCF_982586985.1 of Callionymus lyra. NCBI lineage: Eukaryota > Metazoa > Chordata > Actinopteri > Syngnathiformes > Callionymidae > Callionymus > Callionymus lyra. Next base: position 21,378,147 of record NC_141818.1, read on the forward strand.
TAGGATAAGCTATTATTGACCTTAACCTTAGTAGTTATTCCTGAAAATAAGGGAGCTCACATTTTTTTAAATTGAACATACTATATAACTATGAATATTCTTTTTACATACTCTTTTAAGCAAGGATACCAAACGTTTTTGTCCATATTTAGTGCTCTGCTAAAAAGAAAAGTGCTAGAACTCACTAACTATTATTTAATGATGATATTCATTTCGTAACCCTGACCCATCCGAATAGTCTGCGAGTGTCATGACCACCAAAAAGATAAAGCATTAGGTCAGCGACAGTGTTTTGATATGAAGTACTGAGACACCCTTCGAAGTCACCAGGATGATAAAATGAGAAACAGACACAACCATTTTCTTCATTTGTCCATGGATCAACATACATTTAACACCATTGCTGTTACATTTTCTGTCACCAAGGGGCACCAAAAAACCTTTTATTACTACGGTATTGCTGCTTTAACACTGACTTGGATTTGTATTTGTTTGGCAGAGTAAGATTGGTTTTGTATTGTGTTTGTTTTGTTTCACCTCCTTAAATTCTTCTTACAATATACAGAAACGGTTAGCTTCCACAGTCAAGTCTTTTTTATGAAAGTTTAAATCCTTTTTTTGTGTTGAATAACAAGCATTTTTTCTTTTAAAACATGATGAATATAACCCACCTGGTTCCTCAACAACCCATCATCATTAACCCACATGTCACCTTGCTAACTCATGAAGCAGAGCCACTGTGGTCAGAGACAAAAGGCTGCTATGTGCCCATCAACCTCTGATGCTGCTGAAAGACGTGATATTGGACAGAGGAAATGAGCATGTAATGAGCAGCTGTCTCTGTTGGCCCACGATGATATGAGGGAGGAGTGGCCCTTGACTACCAAGGGAGGGCTAATGATCCCAACTGGTGACAGATTTTGAGGAGAGGGGATTGCGTCCTGATGGCGGGGACTCATGAATCAGTCAGCTTTTAAATGCCAGCATGCTAAATCTGCGTGTTGATAATCATGAATTAAATCTAGGAGAAATAATGAGTTTCCTAAGTGTTATTTTTCCCTTCCTCTGCTCAATGGTTCGTCCCACAGAGAGAGTATTATCATTAACCCTGAAGAAATTGAGGTCGCAACAAGAGAAAATGGCTTCCACTCTTTGGATCTTCCTAAGCGAGGGGAGGTCAGAACTTGCTACCATTGAGTGAGCCCAGGAGACAATGTATGAAGAAAAAAGGAGGGAAAGAAAAAGAAAACATCCATGGCTCACAAGACACACATTGAACATTGAAGTAATATCGAAGAGGGAATGGAATTTTGATTAACTCTACTGACCCATGGCAGAATGATATCAGTGCTGTTGTGAGGAATCACTAGATATTGAAGGCACCATGTGAAGCATGTTTCGGTCTATGATTATAATGATGAAAAAAAATCCAGTATTTATTATCAACTTTTCAACAGACGCGGTACTGTTTTGACGCATTTTCCTTTTTTTTGCTGTCGGTTTATAGTTCAATAAAATCACAGCCAAATGAAATTATTTATTCAGTCCAAAACCACCTTTTTTGTTATTTATGGATGTCTTTATAATTGAAATAATATATATAACTATAAAATCTGATTATAATATAACCAGACTTTACAATATACAGATGAAAAATACAAGTTGGAAAGTATTATATTTTTACAGTATTTTCAATGTTGACGTTGGTTATTGATATTGATTGTATATTTCTGCAGATGCTACTTGATTACACAATGTAAATTAAAATAAACCTTTATTTCTTCATTTCTCGCACTTCATTTTTTAAATTTTTAATTTGTTTGTTATAGAAATATTGTTGAAATCTTTGGACAAGTGAAGTGCGAGACTGAATGCTAAACCATTGCAGTCACAGTGAGGTATGGCAAAATCTGAGGCTAGAGAACGCCCTCTGAGACTATTTTAAAAGGTTGTGAGGTGGAAATAAATAAAGACATGATAGCATTGCTGCTCTTAAATAACTGTGGTAGACATTTGAGAACGCTGTGTCACACATCCTGGAGTGCACAAAGTCACCATCACTGTTTTTGTTTGTCCCTGTGTTTTAAGCCAGAAAAATGAAGAGTATCCTCTACGGGTGATGGATAAGATTTTGCCCTAATTGGAGTATCTTGGCTTGTCTATCTATTGAAGCAAAAATCGGACATTATGATGTGAATAAATGCAGGTTCTGCAGGGATAAAGAAAGAGTTGAGCCGAGATTAGTTCTATTCCCAGGTTGGGAAGGGGTTAGAATAGAACGGCTGCTCTTCCAGGTTGAGAGGAACCTGATCAGAATGTCTCCTGGAAGACTTACCTTAAAAAGTGTTTAGGGTATGTCCCACCAGTAAGAGACCACTGGGAAGACCCAGGATATACTGAAGAGACTATGTCACTTAGTTTGCCTGGAACATCTTGGGGTCTCCTACGATAATCTGGGCGAATTCTCCAAGGAGAGAAAAGTTTGGGGTACTTGCTGTGGCAGTAGTTCAGATTGGTTAAATTACAATTTACAGACCCATTCTGTATGATGGGTTGATGTTTGAACAGCAGCATATTCACTAAAGGATCAACACGCCTCTAAGAGATGGCGAGATGACATGCTGGGTTTCTGTCACTATTCAGATCAGTGAGTGACACTAGCATTGCTTCCGATGATTGATTGACATGACAGAACGTCATAAAAAGAAACCTCATGGAAAACTGCAAAAACTTGGTGAAGCGTGGAAACCAAGAAACACACCAACGTTCTGCTGAAACATCAGAGGCGCAGAACGAAAATCGAAAGCTGCATGTTTTGTAAAGAACCAATGGCATGACAGATTGATACATTTTTATACTAACTGTCAAGTTTAGGAATGTGTTTTTTTTTTAAAACATTCATAAGCAAGATTGTTATATACTTCATATAGTCCTTTAAACTCTCTTAGGAGGAAATCAGGATTTCATTTTACCCTGTTTGTTCTTCAGCTGACCTGTAAATCTTTTAACCCTATGGGTGAACGTTTGTACAGAGATATCCTGTGGTGACAGGTTTAGAGTCTCTCTTTGACATAACGTAGGGATTTATTCATCACGCAGAGATATGCTGCCTTCAGTGTGGCTGGTTTTATAAATAGAAGTGATGCCTTCCATAGCATGTCTTTCGGTAGCAGCCTGTCATGAGGAGGTAAATGAGCAGACTATGAGAAATGATAACTTTGCTATGGACCGGAAATGTCTCTACATCTATATCCCTTTCAGTCCCTTGATAACCTGATCTTGAATTACTGGATTTAAATTGAATTAAATCTCATTTAAATGTGTAAAATATTAGTATGAAATATTTATCTCAAGACACAGTACTCAGTAAAGAAACTCCTTTAACAGGCAGAAACCTCATGCACAACCAGACTCAGTGTAAATGGACCTGTAAAAGGACTGCCCTCTATGGAGGCCCTACTATACTCACTAGCGAACATGTCTTTTTTGTGTGCCTGAGAACTGGGTTGATTCTCGCTGAGAACTGTTCGAAAAATATGTTGTTTCATCCCTTTTCATCTCCGTCCACGAGTGAGTCCAGCAGCTATTTTAGCTTCAGCGGTACTCTTCTCATCAGTGGTGCGCTTCATTGAGAAGTGATCATTCACGTCCGTGACTCAGAGCACATTAAGAGTCTGATGAAAGGAACAATCTAATCCACGCACGTACGGATCAAAAGCAAACTTCTCTTTCTTCTCATGGCGTTCTAGGTGTGACATATTTAGACGAGCTTTCTGGCAGAGACCACCCCGCTGAGATGCTCTTATCAGGTCTGCCTCAGACATCTCTCCTCATCGACTGCAGCTCTGGTAACAGCTTCCCAGCAGGGGAGCAGCTTCTCTGTGAATAATGATGCGAAGAGTACCGGGGCAGGTTTTATGCATGCATTAATTCCATGTCTGTGCACAGCTTACATCATCTTACAAGAAAAAAAACAAAGATGTATGAAGGGTTTGGATTTTAATCATCACACAGGGACACTGGTGGATTAATGTTCATTGAAATTAATTAGGTTTTAAGTACATTTATTCAGAATTCCACAGTGAACTTACCTTCATTATTACCCGTAAATACACCTGCAGTGTCAGCCTGTCATGCTCAAGAACAAAAGCGGACTATGTCCTGTCAAGTGGCTTTATGTTGCAACTTGTCAGCCTATAAACAAAATTGGAACCCAAATTAAAGTCAAATTGACCAGAAAAGAAATTCATGTGGATTCTATACACATCAATAATTGTGGTTTCTACAATTCTATCAACAAAAAGTGATGGTTCAAACTAATATGATGTATTTCCAAAATTTAAAAGCACCGGTGGAACATATACCTCTGCCAAGCAGCTCATTTATTGGTTAGTGACGTTACAGAATTCACTCGTACAACACAGTAGAAGCGGATACAAGTTAGTGGGGCTTGCCCTGCAGCTGTTTTTCGGTATTTCTATTTCCAGATGGAATCTCTGGCAACATTTTATTATTATAAATATTTCCAAGAACATTTTACTCAAATGCAATTACCATTTTCAATTAATACTACATGACCTCTGTAGCATAGACAACATGTTTGAGAAGGAACCCTGATGGGAAAAAATACTTTCTTCTCATTCCCTGAAAAATGTATGTTTTCCACTCAGTAGACTGTGGAACAGCTGTCAGTCACCTAGTATCTAAAGAAAGGTAGCTTGAGCACATTGATCAATTGTTTTTTAAATTTAAATTTACATTTGTTAAATAAATTATTTCAGTCCCACTGTTTTAGACAGTATGAGGTCCTGACTATAACACGCCCAGTCTTTAAGCATAAAATCTCCTCAGGAGCCAAGGTCTCAAGCAGAAAAGAACACAGTTTGATTGTACAAATGAGAGTGACTCATTTGCCAATTTCAGTAGATAGCTATTGTAAATGAAGCTTAACCCTATCACATAGTAATGCATGATAGATGAGAAAACATTCAAATCCAGACTTTTATATTTTGTGACAATAATATAAAGTTAAGTAAATCATTGACTAAATGGTAAACCTGGCATCTTAGCTAGTGGACTGCAGTCTCTCTGAGATTACGTTTACCCTGTAAAATTTTCAACTTTTGTAAAACCTTGAATTCAATTACAGATTATTGATTATTTTCTAATATCAAATTCATATCAGGATTTATTTTTTTCATGTTAAAAATATGAAATTTGTCTTTTACAGGCTGATAAACATGCTCTATAGAATTCTACACCTAAAAAGCTGCTCAGATGTTTTTTGTTTGAAAGTCATACGTGTCTTACATAATGTGGATGTTAAAAAAATGTATTTGTTTCCAAATCCCTACTTGTACAAATAGAGATGTGGAACCTGTTCTGTAAAAATGACCTAACGTAAATTGTTATATTCTGCTCATATTATACAGGTTTATAGTATTGTATGGATTTTTCATCATTTCACTGCTTATTTTGTATAAGTTAACATCTCAAAATACAAATACTATCCCTCTTGTGTTGTTGCTCCAAGTCGAGATGAACTCGTCTCGATCGAGCAATTCACTTCCCTGCCACAGGATGGCAATGCTGTGCCACAGCAGAGCCCCGCCTCAGTCAGAGGCTCCGTCAGCTGTATCTCGGGGGCCACACCAGCCCACAGGAAGCAGCTACCTAAACCGCCTCTGATAACCATCACTGTTCCCTCTCTTCACACGCACACACAGTAGTTTCCTCCCCTTGCTTTTCCCAGCAGAAAAGTTTTGATTTATTTTACACTTTCAAAGTACAATCCGACAACATGGTAAGCAAGACAGTTGATGGTGAAGTTGATCAAAAATAGATTGTTTTTGTCCTTCTTCGTGTTCTCTGCTCTTGAGCAATTAGTGAAGATGTGCTGACTCCAGTGGGCGGGGCCAACCGCAACAAAGCCTGTCTTGTTTTTTTTTGCTGAAGCAGAATCACTCCAGTAAAAAAAAATTCATGACGTCAATAAAAGGATCTTATCGAACCTCTAATCATGTGTTAGACTCCAGAATGAAATTGCTGCTTTAGCATCCACACATCAACACATAAAATCGCGCTCATCCATAACAATTCTGCCCAATATAATCCTACGCCATCACGCTTCCGTTGCTTGGCCTCCACTCAACTACTCATCATGATCACTCGCTGTAAATGGTAAATCATCCCAGTGAGGACATCGCTGCAGGACATTTGGGAGACACTCATCGCTCTTGCTTTTTTTTTTCCTTTTTCTTATGTGGTACCGTCGCTTTAATACATGTGCCGCAGTTGATAAATGAGAGAGCGGCAGAATCTAATTTAGGACAAACACTTCTCATCTTTTGTGTGATAACACAATGTTTATGAGCAGATGTGATTGATGATTACAAGCCACAGAAGTGACAGTGGAATAACATTATTCACCTCAGCTTGGACCGCCTGGCTGCCAGCAAGAGTTTATCTGTGCGCTCTTTAGTCAAATGTACAATTTGAACAGACTTTTTAAAAAATGAATATGAGCTTAACTCAAAGCCAAGAATCTTGTGTTGTAGTCGTAGACGGATACCTGGTGGGGTATATTTTTGGTCTTCTGCTGTAGTAGGACAAAACAAGGTTCTTCTTAAATACGTCCACAAAGCGAATTCAACAATCGCAGACTGGATGATTGGGTTTAAGTAGACGTTTAGCTGACAAATTACAAGATGGGAATTTCACTTGGCACTGACACAGCAGAAGGCAGATGTTCCAGCAACACAAGGCAGAAAGAAGAAAGTATCGCTGACAGAAGACAAGGTTGGTTGCCAGGGATTAGAGGTGCAGCCAAGATTTAGGATGGACCGTTTTGAAGAAACTGAAATTTCATGAAGGCATACTAAATTTGACACTTTTTGTGTGATTGTGTTGTATAGATGTTGACCACAAATGTTGAACCAGCTACATATAAGTAATTTATTGGGTCTGATTAGGCAGATAAATGAATCAATCAGTGCAATTTCATGTCAAAAGTAAGTAAGTAAGTAATTTGTATTTATATAGCGCTTTTCCAGACCAGGGTCACAAAGCACTTAAACAATCAAAACACCTAAATATAAGAAGCACCAACTAAATATAAATAGATAATCCACAACTATTTTCATTAAACACATGCTTTTTCCAACCAGGGCTTCTCATATGGCAGTAACACAATAAGATCAAAATATAATAACAAAATAATTCGCCTTTTTGTACCCTGTTAGTTTTTTTACGCTGCCATCTCCAACATTTCACCATAGATTTGTTGAGGACAAGTTTACATGCAGCAAACTTGTTTGCGTGTTCACCATCACGAGGGTATTTATTCTTCTGTCCTGCTCTTCTGCGAGAGTGCCTTCTGGAGGCTGCTTATACCTTATAATCTTTCATTATATTTAACGGTTTTAGCCCCAAAAAACAAGTTATGTATTATTGTTAGTAAAATGATCCCATTAATGTAAATTAGGGATATATTTAGACCAAAAAAATCTATAATTGACTTACTTTTAACAATATATAAGACAAGCTGCTTTTCATTAATCTTAGTAAATCTAAATGAGTTTATTGTCCAAATAAATGAAGTAAAAATAAATGAGAAAGCTCCTCCTAGAGAGAACACAGCTTTTCACTAAAGGGATATGAGGAGGAGGATTAGGGGTTGGAAGGAAAAAAGAAAATGGGATCCATTTTCCTGCACGTCAGGTCCGAGTTTAATTATGTGATCATTAATTAGAGGTTCTCCATGCTTGGAGAGATTGAAAGGATCAGCGTTTTAGTCTCCTCCCCTTCAGAGTTTCATCCCTCTCCGACACCCTTTATCAGACCTTTTTTTTATCAAGCTACTGTGCATATTCCTTTTGTAAACTGCTTGTGAAATCATCGATAAACATCTACTTGATTGGTTTTTTTCAAGAGGAATAAAAAATTAAAAAAAAGGACATGTAGGGCAGTGCCATTTCTTTGAACGATGGAATGTGTGGTTCAAGTTCACTGAAATATACGACAGCTGCCTCTATTTCTCTCAGGTGCCGGCCAGGAACCTTGAGAGCCGATGCAGCGTCAGAAGCGAGCTTTAAACTTGCTGGGAAAATTAAGTCCCGTGGAGATCGGCGAGCTGCCGCACATCATCATGCTGAAAACTGAACTCAATATATTTACTGGGGCAGAGTTCGCCGCTGCCTCAACGTGAATACCAAACGTCAACTTTAAAAATTCAATTTTGTGTCAACGGCTGCGATTTAAGATCGGCGATGCCGCAAGACGCCGCATTTATTAGCACACAAAGAGCTTTCACCGGCCGCCTCTGCCGGATTGTGATGGGCGCTCGAGACCCGCTTATTTGGCTGACAACACGCTTCAATCTGAGGAGCCTTTCACACTCAAGGGTCTTCATCAGAGTTCAATGTTCGATCCACAGAAAGAGAGTAAGAAACAACAGTGAGTGCTTTGATTTTTCTGAAAAACTTGTTTTATTTTGTTTTTTGATGGAGTTTAGCAGGCAGAAGTCACATGTTTTTATTGCCCCCAGATGTTAAATCCAGCCTTTGTGATTCCATTTTAGAACTCTTTTCCGCTGACTACACTGGCACTTACCCTGCAGAGGCAAGGCCTTGCTTTCATTTCCTAATAAAACTATTTTGACTCCAACTTCTCAAATAGCCTTGAGAAGATCTCAGCACAAATGATAATGAAAGAGAGTTGGATGCAGAATGGATTTTTGCTATTCGAGTGCAACTATTGCTCTCATTGTTCCCTCAGTGCCCCGGTAATGACTTCACTATGGCTTCCTGTCACATGACCCAGACTCTGTTGGCCGCGTACGGGAAACGGTAGGAACACTGGCTGCTGCTGGAATGATGACTTCACCTAAAATCATTTTCAGGCCAGAGCTGAGGGAAGTGAGGTAATTTATGTTTTCCTTTAGTTACTTTACGACATTGTTAATGTAGCATAAAATTAAGTTATGCTTCCGTCAAACTTGAAGTGCCTCCACTGCAGCGTTTGTAAAGCTACTCCTCTTGCTTCCCACCTAGATTGTTGAATATACTGTATATGCAAAAAATTATCTATGAAATTGATCCGATGCCAGCAGGGAACATTTTAGACCAGCGTGTTGGTGCAGGGAATTACTAGCATGTTGCCCTCAACCTTTTGTTAATAGCTTAAAAGGTGGAATCATATAGAAAGAAAGTGAATCTACTTAGAATCATGAAATTAAAAGGTAATTTTAACAAGTCATTTTAAAGTATTAGAAAGATTCAAGGAAGAAACATAATGCACTTCACAGGTGTTGCGAGGGTCGACTTCATCTCTGCAGCAACTATAATCCTCTTCAGTCCTGTTAGGGTTGGTGACAGTAACCCTCCAAATCCCCGGCTTCATTGTGTCCACATCCTCCATGGTAAGCTATTAGTGCAACCTGGGTCACACACCCTCTGTGTAGAGTCCCACAGAGGCGACTTGCGAGGACAGTGTTGCACCTGCTTTTTTTTTTTTGCTTTTTTTCTTCTTTTTTTTTTAGAATCCCTTATTAGTCCCGCGAGGGGAAATTCAACCATTCACACATACTGATGTGAGTAGGCATGCACACTTGCGCCAAGTTCACCATCAGGAGCAATCAGGGTGAAGTGTCTTGCTCAGGGACACAACGACACAAGCTTGTCTGGAGCTGGGATTGAACCTGCAACCTTTTGGACTGCAGGCAACCACTCTACCATCTGAGCTATGTCGCCCCAAATATCAAAATATATATAAAATATATATAAAATATCCAATATATATAAAATATCCAATACCCAAATATCCCTTGTATCGGCATCTTTTACAAGGGAAAGAGTTAAACATTTTTAAGATTATACATTTTACAGAACCTTTTCTTTGACACTGATGAGTTTTCATTTGAAAAACCGCATCATAAGAACTTGAAAATGTATATAATTATCTATATTTTAGATGAAGTTTCATGAAGCCATCTTCTATTTTTCAGAGCCCACTAGGTGGCACACTCTGCGGGTGATGAAGCAGTGTCATTATTTTCACCAGTTACTGACCGCACCCATCAGTACTCTCTTTATTTGATGTTTTACTTTTAACAGCTACAGTATTCTATTGGAACTAGATATGCACCAAAAATTTAAATTCTAGGCCAAAACTGTATTGCAAAAATCAGTTGACCTAGGCCGAAAAACAAAAAAACTAAATAATAATAATAATAATCAAGTATTATGGACAATTAAATTGCAATTGCTTAAATTCTTTAAATTATAATGAAATTACATATTTAGGAATGATACTACATGGCAGATTTCAACAATTATAATAATAATAATAATAATAATGTCTATGTGTATAGCCCTTTTCTAGACCAAGGTCACAACGCGCTTTGACAGTAACGCATTCCCCCATTCACACACACAATCACATACTGATGGGAGTAGGCTGCAACACATGGCGCCAGCTCTGCCATCAGGAGCAATCAGGGTAAAGTGTCTTGCTCAGGGACACAACGCCACAAACTCGTTTGGAGCTGGGAGTGAACCCGCAACCTCTCAGACCGCAAGCAACCACTCTATGATCCGAGCAGATTTCAACAATGCACAATTAAATCAAATGAAATTCGAACCAAGTGTATTGTTGCCAATCCCCACTCATGACTCAGCAGGCCAGTCTATTACAGGCCTGTACATAAAAGGTTTTTTTTAAATTGTAAATTGTAAAACAATTTCTCCCATAAAAAAATGTCCATTTAAGTAAAATGTATTTTAAAATGTATGCGAAGGGTCACTACAACGAAGTGCATTCAATGAAATATAAGCCGATCAATAGAGCTTGTCTGTTGAGCTACAATATATCCTACGCTCTTGAATGCACCATAGCATTCCTCACGTCGTTGAATGAAAATGAAATGAAAATTCACAGAAAGTGATATCTATATATACCACCAAAAGTGTAGAGTTTTGATTGTTCATGTGTTTAAAAGTAAGAAGACCACAATAGTAAATCAACTATGAAACTGGACATCTCCATTCATGTTCTTTAAAGTTATATCATATCCAGTTTTGCATCATCAAAACATCCTGTTTCTGTTGCGTTTTTAATGATGATGAAAGTGTTATGTCTGAAAGCTGAGAATAGACTTATGGGAAAATAGGGCGCCACCTACTGAGCTGTAAAAAATAGGAAAAAGTTTCATGAAGTTTCATCAGCACATCACTCCTGCAAATGTCTCTGTGATAGCGACTAAGGAAACATACCTAAAAACTCTGTGAGTTTATGCTACCGATCACATCAGTTGTGATTTTTGTTTTGTCACTTATAAGACAACACTATTGCTGGAGTGTCATGTGAGCCAGTGCCTGCCAGAAGCAGCACAGGGAGTACCAAAGAGAATGCATCTAAAAATAAAATAAACATGAGGTAGAATCCATTACAGCGAGTCTTGTGCAGGTGACCTGATGCTTTACAGAGACTCAGCATGCTCCCGGTGATCGTGTCGAGCATGTCAAGTAAAGAGAGATTTCTCACTCGCTCTGTGTTTGCATTCCTTCCTCTCCTGACATCATGTGGGAACACCGAGCATCCATATGAAAGGCCTAAATAATTGGCATGCTGTTACGTAATGTTTCATGGCTGCTGCGTTATGTAATCCATAGCAGCAGCTGAATATGTAAAGGCAGAAATCCAATCCCATCCTGAGCTTATCACTCCTTTACCTCTTAACTTTGATCACTCCAGGGGACTTGATTTAATTGAGTATTTAATAGGAATCCACTAAAATGAAAATGTTTGTTCGAAACCGAAAAACCAGGTAACCAAGGTGGAAAAAACACAGAAGTAATATAATAATCCTAACTATTGGATTAATACCTTACAATTACAAAATTAAAGGGCAATTCATGTGAAAACACAATTTTCCAGACTCACTCACATGTTTCAAATGTTGAAGTCTTCCTCTCCAAGATTCAATAAGTCTCTCATCATGATGAAGTTATTACTTTATAAATTTCTCTCTTCCTAAAATCTCAGCGAACAAGAGGCTACAAGAGCGGAGTCCATTATGACGTAATAATGGAATTCACTCCTACTCACGCCTGCTTTTTTGGAACTTGCGCAATTAAGGACACGTAATGACAAACATCGAAGCTCTTTTTTTTCTAATAAAATGTTATCATTTAAGTTAATATCTCAATGAAAAGAGAGTTTTGTACAAACAGACACATACTGATAATATAATAGAGGTCAAAGATCTATTTAAGAGACACTTAAATCAACACATAAGTTGTACTAACTAATAAACAAAGTTTATTTGAACATTTACTGTATGTGTGGGGTTACCACAACTAGTGCATTCAGAATCACTGAAAGATAAGCCGATCAGTTGATCATGTCGGTTGATCTTAAATAAATTCATAGACAATAGAATAGCATACATTCCTGACGTCATTGAATGCATCATTTGTGTGTGCCAAATGGTGCAGACATCAGTCATTGTGTTTCTTCAAGTCTTTCTTTCCACCACCAAATGCAAAAAGACCACAATAATAAAACTGGACATTTCCAACTGTTTTCTTTAAAGTGAGCGCAATATCCTTAAACATATTTTAAAGACATTTGAAATGGGCAGAGGGAGGTGTTTCTTTCTCGAAGTTCCATGATTTACCCACAATTGAGACTATCTCTATAGGCCGAAAGTAAAATGCATCCCTAGTATTACAGACATGATAGTTGAGGACACACTTGTTCAGATATGAGCTGAAGAATCGCAACTACTTGAGGAAACAATCATGGTAATCTTTCCGTCTAAACCTGGAAAAAATTGTCGCCGGCAAATGTGAGGCAGGAATAATGAGGCTTTATAGGTGTAGCCGGGCACTCAATGCTGACAGATGTGCCACCTTGTCATCGCGAAACCCTTCCACGAGCTGTGACACGAGAAGATTTAAACGAAAGAAAACAAAAAAGCTTCATGCCAGATGGCTCCGCACAACGAAGATTGTGTATTTGGCATAAAGCTCAAATGATCAATGAGCAAGGATTCGTATGCAAGTGTCGCTGCTTTGATTCAGAGCAATTATTTGCACCACTTGTTCGTCACTGACTGTGACTGTCCGCATCTGAAATCTTGCAGAAGCCAGAAATAGTGCATTTTAAGCAACTTCGTTCCAGATTTATTCTCTTCCTTATCAACGTTCAGCCGTGGGTGGCTGAGATAGTGGCAAATCAGAGCCAGCTGTCCTGGAACAAGAGAGCAAAGAGAACCTGGACCAGCCACGAGTGTATCAGAGATAAGACAGCGACACTCAATCACAGTCGTAGAGGAATAAGAGGCAAAAGTTAATCTTTGTTTTATTTGGTTTTTGGTTTTGATTGGTTCGTTTTTTAGATGCCCCCCTTTTTTGTTTTTTAATCACTATATACGGTCGTTAGTCCAATTGAAAGATTGACATCCTTCCCTCAGGTGTGGTCTCTGTTAGCTTTGCCACGCTTTCTGTCATAAATCCCATAATCTAGATTTTAAAATTCATGTCAACCACCTCTGAGATACCTCAGGACATGACCTTTTTAATGATGTTGGATGAAATTAATTCACAATTAGTGAAGAAAATGTTGAGTTCATTCAGACATTATGTGCCCCGATGTGTCCTGGATCATTGTGTCGATACAGTCATCAAGGGTTCGCTGACAGTTGATTTTGTGGCATTTACATCCTGACTTGCTTCATGAAGCAATGATCTTTTTTTTAGAGCTCAAAGGTTGAATACAAAAAAAATATATGCATAAAAAACGACTACACTTTATGTTTCATCAGTATTATTTTGAGGCTGTTTCTGTATTTTAACAGACTCTTAAATAAATTATTCAACCAAGTAGGGAATTGGACAAAAACTGGAATAAGGCAACGGAATCTGCATTGTTTTCCTGTGTAGTTCCTGCTCTTAATGTCAGAATCCGTCATGGTACAGAGTATTACCTATCCCTAGATCTGAGGGGTTTAGAGACGCCAGCCTGAGATCATATTCTCATCCCTGCTTCTACATATGAATTGATCAATTGATGGACACAGAAAGATCATTCAAGCAAATCCTTTTTGCTCTTTTCATATACCTAATCTGCCGACAACTCAAAGAGCAGATGGAGAATACTGATGCCTTATCTCTCTTCAGGAACCATCAGTATCTTTTACTAAACATTTTTGTATTATCATAATCTTTTGGACCCTTTTGGATTTTTTTTTTTCTGTTCTGGAAAAATATCCAACTGTTAGTTTGAAGCAACACAGATATTTAAAAAACATGATGATAATGATGACAATCAATGTCGAAACAGAAATGTTGAATTACTCTCCCCAGTTTAGCAGGAGAGCCAACGCAAAACTGTTTACTGATGTTGCCCTCGACTTTTCTGACATTTATTCTCACCAAACTCTCAGCGGTACGCAGCCACCTTAGCGTGAAAAGTGATTGGAAGAAACAGCTGCGGGCTGTTGATCCAAAATCCGCATGGGTTTTCATCCTGTAACACCTGAATTTCAAGGTTGCAATTCTATATTTAGCCGGGCGATCATTTTATTCATGAGGAATATGACCTTATATAGGGTCAGCTGTAGTTAAATATCTCTAAAACAATGAGACAAGGTCGTCTATAACGTCTATACAAACATCACTGTGGATGCTGGTGTGCCAAAGAAACCTGAACTATAAAAACCTTTGCTATATGAATTATACTATATGAACCCTTTAAAGTCTGTTGTTTTATACTTGAAACGTGTCATTGTTTGGAAAGACCAGTATGCTATAATTATTCTTTCTTTAGATTGTTATTGGATTGATAGATGGGGGTGGAACTTGGGCATATATTTAGCCGATGCACTAGGAACTCATCTGTATTCTCTGAGTAGAACTGAAGAACATTTCGCGGAGAGAGGGAAGTCTGGGGCTTCTGTAAGATGGATGGAGGGATGGATGGATAACTACATCAACAGATTTACTCTCAGGCTGGAACCATAAACTAAAACAGGTTTGTTTACTCAAATCAAAACCGTGGAAACTTGAAAGTAAATATAATCATTTTGTACAAAATATATTTTATTACATTATTAATCTTGAATCATTTATAGGATTCATGTTTACATAATGAGATTTTCAATGAAACTAGACTATGTTGACAAGAGAAGGAAACACCATACATAAAATGTTGTTTACTCCAAACCCACTGTTCCGATCCAATCCTGGATCAAGATGCTTGTGACCCAACATTGATTAAAGTGACTCCAAAGACTCAAATCCATGAATTTAAGGAAACATAGTTTATATTCTTTTTCTTATTTTGAAACACTAGTTTACCTTCTTGATAATAAAAAATGTTTTCGGAGTTGCAGTCAAACCTAAAATACTCAACACAACTTTTTAAATGTCAATCTTTATGATGCTTTTCTTTTTCTTATGCAAGTCATTTTGATGAAACTTTGTTTCTTTCCCAGAGCCTTCTCCCATCATTGGTTGTCATGGGTGATGAACTGCACATTATCTGCAAGGATGTTAATAGATTCTGAATTTATGAAAGACAGCTGAAAAGGAAGTAGGGCTTAAAAGCAGCAGGAAGTACGGGAATAGAAACACATCAGTTAAGCTAGATATAAATTCACAAGACTGATAAAATGATCAAGAGGTCTTTAGAATGCTTTTGTTGGGGCTAAATGAGAGTCTGTGAATAAGTGAGCTGCTGGTTATGTATCCTTATGCTAAACATTCAGCTTCAGTGGAATAGCGGTACTTGAGGTCTTTATATTCTTAATAATATTGATGAGAGGTTGTCATGCGGTTTGAGTTGTGAGAACAAAAACTGAATCCCGATTTTAATATCTTTATATCTGACAACATTCTCAAATCCAGCAAAAGGTGGTGAATTCCTGTAGCCATGATACATCATGAGTATTATAGATGGATTTATAGATCATCACTGCTCCAATCATAGATTTAATCAAGCATTTAACTTAATTGTTTACGATGACTCTTTTAAAATAAAGAGACGATACAGAAGGATTACGTTTGAAAATAAGAAAACACAATGGACTGAACAACCTTCCTAATGAACAGCTTCTGTTGGCAGAAGCGGGAAATACATGAGTTGTTAAAAAGTTTCACCTGATGAAGAGCACACCAGACATAGAGGGGTCGAGGGTTTTACCATTGGCCATATGTTCAAAGTACTTTAAGTAGTTCAAATTTGAAACTCTCCATCTACTGGACTGGAAAAAAGTACTTAACAGTGTGCAGGTCTTCAAAGATAGGGATTTGTCAAATCTATAGTACCATCTATAGTAGAGAAATTTGTACTCTGTACGGAGTCGGGTCCGTTAGATTCTGACCTACTCAACGAGATTGTTTTGCGGACGGAATATTCAACAAATAGAATAAAGTCATCGTTGTGGGTTCCAGTATCCCCTGCTTTATGACACAACATTATAATGTATATAATCATTCACAAAAGCTTTTAGTGTGATGGGGGGTTACGGTGGTTAATCAAAATAGATAATTCAATAGATGAATAAAAAAGATATAATTCCACAGATAAAAGAAAAGAGGAGATAATGTGTGAAATTCTGCTGGCCAATCAGAGGGCAGTGATGTCACAAAATGTTTCTGCCTGTCTCTATAGAACCAGACACAAAACTGTGAGGTGGGAAATGGGAGTGGATATTTGAACCAAACGATAGAGGTAAACTAAACTCATTTAGTATATCTAGATTGTATATTTGGTCACTGGTGTAGCTAGGAGTTTGACCTCTGACCAAGAAGGCAATTAAAATCAATTGTTATCCAAAAAAAAATAAACATATTTTTAGAAACTGAGTGATCTGAGGTCAAAATGAGGGTTTAGCTGCGTGGATTTAAAACTGATGATAAAGAAAACTAGAATGCACAGTAAATGATGATTTGTTATTGGACCTTCCAAAAGAAAACCACACACACAGCCAGGCCTCTCTGAGAAATGAAACACTGTGACGGATTACCTAATATTAAGTCAACCATGCTGAAAAAGCAAAATCTAATTGATGCATTTATTTTTTGTTTAGCTTGCATTCTTGAGAAATGGCAACGGAAGTGCCATCAGTAATTTTGATGACTCAGCAATTTCCCCCAAAAAAATATTCACTCAAGAAAATGGATTTAAGACTTTTGGTTATTAATCTATTGTTGTATATGTAACACATTCATTGAACAAACGCAGGATACAGTAAAGGTACATTTTTGAAAAATAGAAAATGTCTGTGGATGTCATCATTACACATTACATTGAAAATAGGTTTTGGAAACTATTAAAAAAAGTAAACCACTTCCTGACATGCACATATATATTATAAATTATGAACCATTATTTGCCAAACTTGTGTTCACAGTATATTAAGGTTACATTTATCTTTATTTGTTTCATTGTTTCCGAACTAATTAGCAGGACCCGGAGAGAAATATGCTAAATGCAACTAAATAAATTAAGCGACCAAAACAATTTGAGAACAATTAATAATAATTAAATTGAAGAAGAAATTAGTTGAATTCAATTATATAAAAAGCTGTAGGTGTTTAATGAGGGAAGGAAAAATAATCACTCTCGAGTACCTGGCTCATTTCTTATAATGACATGTCAAACTTTTTTTCCATTCAATTTTCTCGACACAATATGAATAATTGCTACTGTTGAAATAACTTTTTTTTTATTTTGGCAATAATAGTTTAAGGCTGGCAGAAGAATCTTATCCTGCTGGCTCTGATAAAAATGTTGTGGAGTGCATGTGTTTCCAGTCATTCAGTTGATACTTTGAATAGTCGAAATTGCAAAATATCTGCACAAACATCATGTGCAGAAACTCTGGATCACCACAAAATATTAAAAGTAAATCATACACACTGAAGACCGTTGGGCATACCAGAGTATCCATTGGGCTCTGAATATTGAAAGCCGCAACTCAACTTCCCTGCCAAGCAGCAACACGATGGCCTTTTGACCCGAATGTCTGTACTGAAGGTATTTTATCAATATACCTCGTATAAATCCAAAGTGTCAAGGAACGAGCATCGGTTCACTTTCACAGTTAACCTCTTTGCACTGCAAAATATAGACTTATTGGGTTCAAGAGAGAGCAGATACCTGGTTAATATTGAACTTTCAATCTGCTTCAGATCTCATCAGTAAAACAATGGCTGATGAAGTGAAAAAAAAGGACACAAGTTTTTGAAAACACACATTTGTACTTGTGATGTGCTGATGAAGAAAACTGATGAATGTAAATGATTGGTTTTGTAAGTGATTGTATTGTGTTGTTTTCCTTCCTTGATCGTCAACCTTGGTCTTTGCGTTACTAAATTATTCCTTGATAATCTTTCTGCTGCTTTTGAGTCTTGCCAGCAGAGGTTGAAAAAAAAAAAATCAATATGAAACTATATTGTTGTACTCTCGGTTGCTATGAATAATTGTAACACTCACTGCTAATATCAATATGTATGACAACATTACACATTATGGATTTACCCTGTTTTAACCATCAGTACCCAATCTCTCCTGTCCTGTTTTAGGGGGCGCTAGTCCTGAGAATGTGTGTAAAGTAGACATAAGCAGCGGTTATTACAAGTTATTACGGCTGAACAGAAAAAATAACAGATACAAAAATGAAGAAACTACAAAAAACAAATTACACCCACTTGCAAAAGTGTGGAGGCCACTTTAGCTTTTACGAGACAGATGCCAGTTATATGTTGCGCTAACTCTTTTGCGAAGGTAATATATAACAGGAACACTACAAATCTGAAAAGGCATCTTATTCACCGTCACAGTGAATGAATGCGCAGTGTCTGAAATGTGCTCAGGATTTCATTACAGATTTATTTCTTATTTGATTAAGAAATAAGTGTGAGTTAAATGTTTATACTGTTCAGATTCAGACAAAATTGTCCTGATTTACAAAAACTTTGAGGTTATGGCATTTGAGTGTGTCCAGCTTTATTTTATTTCCTATAAGTTGAATATTCGTTGATATGTCCAGATTCACATAAAGCACTTGAATGTTTCCACTTCCCAGGTATCTGTACATATTTGGTTGTATAATAAATGGGCTCAGTTATACGTAAAATGTTATTCTTATTTTGTTTAGCTATTGTTGAACTACAATGTGACCATGTTTACATAAAACAAGTTGCCGCTGACTTCTCAGTACCTGATTTACTTAAGACATGTTCTTCATGCTCATGCACTTTCACGTGTACAGTGTTTATTGATTTGTACATTGTACACTATTTACCTTTGTTTTAAACAAGTGTTCTAATGAAACATCACGTCATTATAAAGTGATTGCGCCACCTACTGACCTTTTAACAACATGACACTGCTTCATGAAGCTTCATCAGCCCATCACTACTTTTTATGGGTAGTTTTTTATTTTTCAATGCCATTTATTATAAAATACCTTCGGTGAGATGTTTTTTGTATCGAATAATGCAGATATCGTGAATCATTATAAAATCATTACCGTGGGCCAAATATCATCAGTGTCGAGCCATGAGTTGCCCGTATCGTCCAAACCCCTGGAGTCCAGACGTTTCAGTTCTTTTTTTCACAGTTTCAATATCTACGTCCATTTTGGTTATACTTCTTATCTCCATACATGTCTACCCTGTGTTGGATTTCTATTTCTTGTGTGACATTTCAGTTTAGTTTTGTGTGTTGCCTCCATGTTTTGGCTGATGTCGAGTCCCTGTGCCTCCAGTCACGACAGACAATTGCATCCACTTAGACCCGAACCTCGAGACAATGTTGTTAACAGTGTTCGTAGCAACAATATCTTTTCCGAACATGTGAAACTTTCGAATTAAAAATTCATTTTCCTGCATGTTAACTTCTAGGGATGGGTTGGTCAAGCAAGTGATACAGCATCAGTTGTGTCATGATACAGTGTCATTAGATGACACACACTGAATTCTCGATTTTCTGGAACTCCTGTTGTGTTATCAGTTTTATCTTGATCTTTAAAATATATACTTTATTGAATATTGTTTTGATTGTTTAAGCGCTTTGTGACCCTGGTCTGGAAAAGCGCTATACAAATAAAAATTACTTACTTACTTACTTATAATCTTTAGATTAAAGCTCTCACACAAATAATGAGCTTGAACTTTACACCGTTTACCAGATTTTAATTAAAAATTAAAGAAAAAACAAACCACCTGACAAAACGGTCTCCTTCTTCTACACCCTTCAAAAACACGACAACAACAAAGGCTGGATACTTTTTATTGACTTTTTAAAGCTACAAGTACATGTCAGGGACCAGCTAAACATTTACTAGAAACCTCCATCATACAGTCTCAGTATCTCATCGTGTCACAGGCGCAGCTGAAAGGCACACAAACAACACAAACAACACAAACTCTCCTCACCTGCCCACGCATTTGGCCTCCGAAGATCTTCAGCAGCGTTGTTATCAATCTTCTCACACCTCAGCACTGGCGAGATTAAACCTCCAGCCCACGTGGACTGCAGAAAGGCCAGCGCAGGTTTCATAATTGGAAAGCAGGATGAAGAGAGAAGAATAGAACGCAATCAGAGTTTGGTAAGAATGAGAGCGTAATTAAACATTCTTCTCATTCGGTGGAGTGTCTCCTGTTAGAGAGCCTGGAAATACAGTATAAGTGGATCTAATTAGAGAAGGCTTGATGAGAGTGTGTGTTTAGGGGTGGCCCAGATACACTGGATTCATCAGCATGGACCCGGTGCTGCAGTGCGGTAGGTCTCCGACTGTGGCATTAAATGAGAACTCCAGTCTCCGAGGTGCTCGGAGAAGAGTATACGTATGTAAAGGCAGAGGACAGATGTGATATAACAAGTATCACATGAGAAAGATAAAATACTTGCTTTCGCAGCAATTTTCTTTATGTACAGTATATCCTAATGTAGCCTTAAAAATACTGTCGAGATCACCATTAACATTGTTGATGTTAAATATAATGGCTGGTTTGTTCAAACCACTTCTTTATAATTATTATTATTATTTCCATTTCCTAGCAGTATAATTTTGCATATTTGCGTTCAGGAAATAATACATAGTTAAGGAAGTCCCTGCTGAGGAAGGTATAATGAATGACGGTTCAAAATGTGTTTTACAAATAAATCATTTTTTTCAGTTAAACATTCATGTATTTCTATAAATGTAAATGCATTGTTAGAAACTAGCTGCCTAACCATAAAAATGATAAAGATAAATACATCAGACTAAACGACAAAAGAGAGAAACATGAATATAATTATTTTTTTGTTGTTGTTCGCTCAGATTTCAAATCGCAAACAGTGTTTATTTTATTGTATCTATGAAAACGTTAATCAATGTTTAAAATGGGTTTCCTTGGCATTTTTTGTATCCATACTTATGACACTTTAGGTTTTTTTTTTCTTTCTGGTGTCAAGCAGTTGAACTCTCTCTGAGGCATACTACATTCTTAGAACCCTCTGCATTGTTGCAGCCCACGTTCACACCACTTTAAGCAGAAGTTAAGTGGGAGAGCGCTTAGGAGTGTTACTCACTTACTTTACTTGTCAACACATAATCGAACAAACCCAACAATGATGTGACGATTCAAAAGATCTAACTTCTGTGGGTTCCGAAACCATATTTTCCTCCGTTTGAATGAGCCTTTTTTGATGTGCGGATGAAGCTTCATGAAGTGGTGTCCTATTTTTAGAGCTCAGTAGGTGGCGCCATCAGTGTGTAACATCTAGTGGATTTAAAAAAAAATCAATGATACTACTTCAGGAAGCTTCCTCGACCCATCACTAGTCACTAATGTGAAAGCAACAGTGACAAACTTTATAGTGAGGATGGAGGATTATCATTTTTATGTTATAAAAAGTTGCTTTTTTAGATTTTTATATAGATTTACCCAAAGCTTTATACAATTCATATACCCAATTTTGGGTAAGAATCACTTTCACAAATATGAAAAAAAAGTTTTATATTTTAATTACATTTCCTGCAGCTCAAGCATGTAGCTGTTATAGAATTGGGCTATCTAGTCGTGAAACTGCAAACCAGAATCGAAATGACCTCAAAGTCGCCCTAGAGAAGAGTCGCATTTCTGTGATGGTAGTATTTGAAGAAGAAAACATTGACCGAGGTAGAGGGGGAAAGTGAAGAGGTCAGTCGTGGTGAAGCAAAAAAATGTTCTCACCTGTGTTAAATCATTTAGCAGTAGAGGCAACAATCTATTACACCTGGGCTTGGGCCGTGACAACAATAATAATTACCGGCCGCCTGGATTCATTGAATGGAAGCAGACATTTAGCTGATGAGAAAAGACAAGAAAAACTAATGGCACTCAGCCAAACAAGAGTCAGCACTCTCTACCCTCTGGAGCACAATGCTTAATTCTTCTCTCTCTTCTGATTAAATTGAATGTGTCTCTTTTTTTAACTTAACTTATTCTCACAGTGAGACATCTGATGGATATTCTCCCTCCCTTCACACAGACATACAAACCATCTTCACAGCTACCATGTGATGTCGCCACCCCCTGCAGGGACAGAGCAAAAGACAAGCGGGAGATGAAAAATGACATTATAAGGAGAAAGATGAGAGATAAATGATGATGGATGCCTTGTCGTATATCGATTCATGTATTTGCCACGAGAGGGTAAAACACAGAATATTCTCACATGTTACATATCATTTGCATTCATTCATAATTCAAGTGATCAATGTTCAGTCTTAGAAGTTGAGTGCTTCAGTGATGAGCTGGAGATCTGCTATTCTGTTTGTCCTCCAACGTCTTGACTCTGCTTTATGCTGATGAAGATGCTTGACGTCCCATCACGTTACAGAGATTCGGATTCAATCTCAAATGATAGAAGTGTAAGTATAATGAGAGGGGGAAATAATAATTGATATACGAATGTAGGTTCTTTGACTGCTCATTGACACCTCATTCAAACCAACACACTCTAAATCAATGTGTTGCTATTTTGCCATGTTTTTATGTAATATAAAAAAGGAAAAAGAAATTCAACATTCAAAATATATTCATGTGATTCACAGTAACCTCAGTGCAAAGAAACATACGCAGTAAACTCCGCTCATGCACGCCGCTCATGCACGCCGCTCATGCATGCCGCTCATGCACGCCGCTCATGCACGCGCTCATGCACGCGCTCATGCACGCCGCTCATGCACTTCGCTCATGCCATTTCACACACACATCATTTAACCCTAAAATAATACTGACAAAACTGAACTCAGCAAAATCATTTTTTACCATGAAAACAAGTTCAAAGTTTTTGTCTTCATATTAAAAATAATTTCAGCAACATATTTTATTAATGTTGTAGAAAGTATTTTATTCTTCAATAAGCATCGGCACATTTTCAAAAGTACCAGTTTAGCACTGGTATCAGATTAAACCTATATGATACCTGTCCCTACTCATCTAATGCAAACTTAATGTTTTTTTTATATATATAATTTGATGGCACAATTGACCTAGTAAAATAAACAAAGCTATAACTGACTTATGGACTGATTACAATAGAATCAAACTGTGAGACCAAGACTTGAATCCTGAGACACCCAATGATTCACATCCCTAGTAAATATCGTGGCTAAAAGTGTACAACAGGCATCTTGGGTAGTAATTCTATATATGAAGTGTTCCAATTGGACCTGAGGTGTGTATTAAAATAGGAAATGAAGGATCACATAGAAGTATTTTATCCTGTTGAAATAACTTTGATTTCATAAATTGAGGCAAACAACCATTCTGACCTTTCAAGTACCAGCTCTGCAAAATATCACCGCTCAGTACAAAAACATGTTCTGTAGATTATAATAGCTGAGTTTAAAACTTATTTTTCCAATGAACTCCCTCAAAACTTAAATAAAGTTGTGCTCACTAGAGTCCTTTCCCATTTTACCAAAAACAATACTACAACATGAAGTGAATAGAATTGTGGAGTTTTGTGAAGAATTGTAGAGTCGGTTATTAAAACATGCATATGTTTGACCTCACTTGAGGTTTAATCATTTTAAACAATATAAAATGACATAATAATACCAAACTATCTTGATATTTATATTTGTTTAAATGTCATTTTCTTATTTTGGTCTCAATCTATAAGAGCATTATCCTTTATGGAATTTAAGGAATTATATGAAGTAAGGCTGTTGTATTTTGTAGTAAAAATACTCATTTTTAAAAAAAATTTGTACTTTCTTGCATTCTGTAAGATATCAAATACTGGTATTCTCCATCCTTGAAGGAAACGATTTAAGAATTAAAAACCACAGTATATCCTATTTGTGGAGAAGACTGGTGAGCCAGAGTGAGCATTAACACCTATAATCTCTCTACCTGTTCTGAGGTCTGCTCTGTGGTCTCATAACAACTTCATGCATCTGGAAAACATCCAAACATTTAAAAATTCTGACCGAAGCCTCCAGCTATGTGCTCACAACAAATCTACCTTCCTTCTTCAAACTGTACCTGAGTAAGTATGAGTAACATAGTTGTAGTTAATGTTGATATTCTGGTCGCGTCACAGTCATTTAGGATCAATATGAACAAATAACAGTAGATCCAACATGGCAGTGATTGCAAAAGGAGTTTCGGGGCAGCTCAGAATGAAAAATGACAAGGTAGATGGAGCAGTGCTCTTGGGCTTTGCTTCAACATTAGCAAGAGAGAAAGTAAAGGCATGTGCAGTACCGAGTGATAAATGGTCAGAGGGCCGCGGAGGACTCTTTTCTCTCCTCATCTTCCACGGCTGACCTTGGGCTTATGAGCTGTAATAAAATGTGTCCAAGCACTCCTGAAATTGGTCCACTCGCCTTAATGCGCACTCACTGTCTGCTGCATTAGCATAAGGTTTTGAGAGAGCGACACCCCCTGCAACACATACAAATAGAGCACCAGGCATGATGAGGGCCGCGATGACTAGGAGGAAATCGGCCAGAGGTCATTGGTGAAGGGGAAAGATGAGGAGAGGAAGAACATTTTGAGCAGACTGGTATTACAGTGAAGGCCGAGGGGATGATGGAGAGCTAGCGGATGAAATGAAGTGCGGGGTTGATAAGGTGTGTGTGTGTGTGTGTGTGTGTGTGTGGGGGGGGGGGTTATATGAACACAGGGCAAAGGAGATTGATGATGCCCAAAATGGAAGGTTTTTAAAAATGATTATAAAAAGTTGAGAAACGCCAAATACCATCTGAGCATGCGGCCTGAACAGTCGTTTTCATGCAAGTAAGAGAAAACTAATCCTTTAGCTTGAAACACTTCCAGAGTCTCGGAGAATGTGCCTTGCAGCTGGCACATCGTCAATACGAAATTTGAAATGTCACTTCTCAGCACAACATGTTCCGTCCCTGCAGTGGCAGCAGCTGTGAGTGGGAAGATGAGAGCGAAAAAGCTAAAGAGCACTTTTTTTTAGTGCCATCAAATCTTCTGTGGTCTATTTCCTCTGAGTCAGGTTCCCTTATAATCACACCCATATTCTCCTCAGAGGGAGAGAGCAAAAAAAAAATCAAAAGGAAAAAAACACACTATCATCTTATTTCAGAGGCTAATAATGCCAGAACAAATAGGTGCCACTCTTTGAGCTCTGCAGATATTATCCTCTTGTAACTTCGGCAAAAGGTCTCAGTGTTCCTCTCTACAGAGGCCCGGTCAGGTAATAGAGCTATGGTGCACCAATCCTGGCCCAATTTAGATGAATTGCTCTATTTGTTTGTTTAGCCAAACAATTAATTCTGGTGTAAGCCTGATTAAGTGGAACGGGAATGAGAAAAACAAAGAGGTGATGAATAAATACCCTTGAGAAAAAGGATGGATCATTGCCCCGAGCCACACTACAGACCTTATTTTGCTGAGTGAAACAAGGTCATCTCCGGACCATCGTTTGATGTTGCTAAACAAGAAAACTGAAGATACTTGAGGAAAGATTGTTTGTGGGCCCGAGAACATCATTGAGTTTGATTCTGCATCACTCATAGACTCTATGAAATATGTAGCTATTTTCTTTAACATCATCAGTCTGCCACTGAACCACAGCTTTCAAGACAATTAGTGGTTTTGGCCAAAACACTGAAATGTAGTCTTCTGACTGTGGTCAAGAGGCAAAGTTCAGACCCACTGAAATATGACTGGGTGATGAAAGTGCACCTACTGAGTTAAATCTACAGTTGAGTTAACCAATAGTAATATTAGTGTTTAGGAGCCAAGCCTTTTTCAGAATCATACTTTAAATATATGCTTTGATGCCATATAGGTCTGTTTTTAAGTGTGGACATGAGTTCCGGTCTTTCTGCCTCAAGTGGACACTCGATGATCGGCAGCTTTTACACTTCTGCATGGACTTCACTTTTAAAAGCCTGATGTGGCCCCTGAGCATCACTATAATCAGGTCAATATGAATGCCCGAAGTGGAGACGTTTAAGTATCTTGGTGTCTTGGGCATCTGATCAGGATGCCTCCAGGACGCCTCCCTGGTGAGGTGTTCAGGGCATGTCCCACCGCTAGGAGACCACGGGGAAGACCCAGGATGCGCTGAAGAGACAACATTTCCGAGGTGGTCTGGGAACGCCTCAGGGTCCCCCAGAAAGAGCTGGACGATGTAGCTGGGGCGAGGAAAAGTCTCGGCCTCCCTGCTTAAGTCCCCGCGATCCCTATCCCGGATAGGCTGAGGACAACAAAACAAAACTTTGTCTCCCTAAGATGCTTGATATACTTTTGGTAACGTCCTGAGGTTCTGTGGCATTATATGATATATATATTTTCCACATATACTTATTTTCTGAATACAATTTGTGTAGAGCCGTAGTCCCCGGCCACTGGGTCAGGGACCAGTACTGGTTCTAGTGGCAATAGTTTAATTGAATATAACTGTCTAAATGGTTTTGTATTTTTTGAAAAAAGATGAAAAAGAAAAAGATTTTATGTTCAAGTTCACCTAGAAGATATTGCTGTAAACTAGTGAAATTAAGTCAAACACAACCTCTTTGTCATACCATCTTGACTCGGATAGAGCCAGTCATACTATTTATGATTTATATTGCTGCAAATAAAAATTAAATATATTATTTATATCATTCTCTATCCCACTGTTGTATAAGTGAGGTAATAATTAATACATATCATCTCCATCTTTCTTTTTTATAGCCAAAGACAAATGCCAAACTAATTATACTCCAGCAGATTGATACTGTCAAGTGATTTTCCAGGACTGACTCAAGTGATATTCTACCAGGCCTTGTATATTTCATCAATACTAGAGGTGGATGAGAGGCACAGATATGAAAACCACAGAGTGCAAAGGGTTGTTCCACTTGTTTATCATTATTGTGCAGATATGAGCTATAAATGTCCTCAAGCTTTTTCTTTATCTTCATTTTAGACACAGTTCTGGTATATCTAGACTGCACACTTTTTTTATGAATTTAATAATGAAAGAGTCCTGTAACTAAAAACCATAGACAGTATTAAAAAGTAAGGGACTTGAACAACACCGTGTCTCGGCTTCCACACGTTGAAATAAATGACATCTACCAGTGCCAGTGTGAGAGAGAATAGTGTGTGTAATGTGAGAGAACAGAAATTAACTTTAAATAAAAGTAGAATTTTGAACATAATAATAATGAAACAATTAACCACACCCTTATTGTGGTGACATTTAAACAATAAATTGACACCAAGTCACCATAACATCGATAGTCGACCATTTTTGGACTCCCAGGCCAACCCCCAACATGCACTTCAGATTGCTAACCCAAAGTCACTTTCTAAGGAAAGTAATTATGAAAACCTCTCTTTATTATAGAAGGTGGTACATCGACACAAAACCGATCAATCATATAAGGAATTTGTCCATAGCATACAGTCTTTACAGATTAAAGCATAGTCTTAGGCAGAATATAACATAGTCCCTTCAGATTATAGCATGGTCTTTACAGATTATAGTATAGTCCTTACAGATCATAGCATAGTCCTTACTGATCATAGCATAGTCTTTAGATAATATATCATAATCCTTACAGATTACAGAATAGTCCTTGCACAATATAGAATAGTCTTTACGGATTACACCACATTCCTTCGAAAATATATCATGTTCTTTACAGATTATAGCGTAGTTTTAACAGATTATAGAAAAATTGTTACACAATATAAAATAGTCTTAGATTATGGCATAGTCTTTACAGATTACACCATATTGCTTCAAAGAATTTGGAAAAATCTTTACAGATTATAGTGTAGTCCTTACAGATTAGCATAGTCATTACAGATTACATCATAGTCTTTACAGGTTAAATCATATTTCTCAGAGTATAAAGCATAGTCCTCACAGAAAATAGCATAGACCATACAGATGATATCATAGTCCTAACAGATTATAGCAATTTCATTCGAAAATCTATAATAGTTTTAACAGTGTACAGCATATCCCTTACAGATTATAGCATAGTCCATACATAATATTGCATAATTCTTACACTTTATAGCATAGTACTTAATGATTATAGAATAGTGTTAATAGATAAGAGCATATTTTTTAAAGAATATAGCATATTCCTTACATATTATAGCATAGTCCATACATAATATTGCATAATTATTACACTTTATAGCATAGTCCTTAATGATTATAGAATAGTTTTTGCAGATTAGAGCATATTCCTTAAAGAATATAGCATATTCATTACAGATTATTGCATAGTCCTTACAGAATATAGCACACCCGCTTGTGCATCATCTGTGGATAGCTTCATCAGAACGCCAGTTAAATCTGCCCGAAGACTTACTCTGGGTATTTTTACCATTAGCTTTATAAGAAAAAGGCTGCACTAGTCAGTGTCTTGCTAGGTTGTTAAGGGGAGCTGACATCGCTATGTGTGTCAAAGGTTTTTAACCATCTGATTCCAAAGAAATCTGAAGGCACAAGACAAGTATGTAAGGTCATGAACAGTCATGTGCCTGAGGCCTTCGTCTGGTTACTGGCTAACCTCGGTGGACCACGAAGAGACCTTGTTTCAAGTTGCAGTGAGTATAGTTGGCAATAAGTGACAGAGTGTTCCGGTACACTGTATTTCTGAGCACTCTGCTCCAGGTGCACAGGTGGCACTGGAATTTTGTCGATTTCTAGTGGATTGCTTTTTAGAGTTTATTTTTGTAATCTTTCCTTCCCTTAACTGGTGTATTCTGTCTATAAGCATGCAAATGTAGATCGAAACTATTTGATGTGCAAATTTGGACAAAAGGATATTTAATGCGATTCAGTCATCAGCACTCACTGAAACGCACATAGCTTCCAGCAGCAAGAAAAAATATTGGTAAAAGTAATAAATATTGAAAAAAAACAAAGATATGACAGTCATGATGGCTCAGAGAACCCTGCAGGAATCATTTAAATTCAGAGTGAAGTGGGTGTGAGATTCATCTCCTGCAGGGTTGTGTACACGTTTATTTGCTATTGCGGTTTTCACATGAAAAAATGTCTCTCTCTATTTCTCTATCTATATCCCTTCTTTCTTAATCTTACTGCTCACATGCATCAAGACTCTCATTAGTCTCGTACTTAAATATTAAAATGTCGTTGTGAACCTTTATTTCAGACTCCTCTAATGCAATTTCAAATGTTCATATATCTACCAACTTTGCTAATGAGGAAATTGAGCTCTTTAAGATGTTGACAATATTGAAGACAAATATTGGATCACAGATACGACGTTCTCTTCAAGGATGTAGTGATGAGTTTTTGATACTTCATGAAACAGTTTGTTTGCTTCCAAAGTCCACTAGGTGTCACTCAATGCTCTATAATTTGTTTCTTTGAATCTATCGAAACCACACAGCATTAGTCAAACTCGGGCGTCACATACTGTGTTCTAAATAATATGCTTCGTCAACACATCATTAATGTGAAGTCACGATTTTCTGAAAACATTTTTTTTAAACTATCTTTGTTGCTGGAATGAAAATGTTGGTCTTAGAAGTAGTTGTACAGCCTCAGGGAAAATGTTCAGGTTTAAATGTAAAATGATTCATCAAGTTAAGGCACTTTCAGCAAAACTGAGCTATTATAATCTGAAAAGAAAAGGTTCACTGGTAAAAAAAAAAAAAAAAGTGGGACACTCACCTGCGGAAATGCCAAATGGAAACCAGTGAAAATGGACCATCTGTGGTTTGCAAATGATGATTGTCGTCGAAGGTTTGATTCAAAGATTCAAAACAGGTGAAAGGAAAGCTTTTATTCATAATTGCTTCGCTAGAAGGAACAACTGTGGTTTCCAATGTATTTTTACTTTTACTGCCTTTTAAAATGAACCTGTAAAGAAGCTTGAGCAATACGTCTTTCATTGTCTTTGCAGGTTCACTCAAAAGACAATAATTAAGAGAGAACATAGCTGAAATGGCTTTCTTTTAAAAGGCACTTAATATTGTCATTGTTATTTCATAGTCACAACAAATTCAATAAAAAGAATGTTTAAAAATCTCAAAATCTACCATATATTGTGAAATAAAATAATAGTAGTAATACAAATAATATAATAATAACACATAATAACACTTAAAGATATTCCTTGTTCCAAAAATTCAAGTCAACCATATGTTCCTTCAAACATCTTGTAGAGAAATTGGACTAAATTGAATCCAATTCACGACAGAGGAATAAAAAAAAATTACAGATAGTATTTTTTCGAAAAAGTCATTTTTTTGTAAATGGAACAGTATAACAGCGGGACGTGGCAAATTACACATGGCAGGTGTTTCTCTGTCACCATTACACTGTGGAAAGAGTTGCCAAAAAAAACTTTCAATGGATTCTCTTCAACATTTTACATTACAAAAAGGCTCAATATGCAAGTTTCATATACATTTAGTTGATAATAAACGTATAAATAATTTGGTATTGTTTTAAAATAGATGACAAGAAGGCAAAAAGTAAAGAGAATAACTCATCAATGATATCTTTGTGTGTTACTGTAGATCATATTATTTTTAATGCCATCACTGGGAGAGTTCAGTTAGTAAATTATGTTCAATGTTATTGAAATAAAGCATGTCAGTTTAAAGTGATAAAAATGAAAATCTTAATACCGTTCTCCAGTTGTTTTTTTTACCTCTTATTACCAAGTAACAAGGTTAGCGGGCTTTCATGCCTCATCTTAAAAAATAAAGATGAGAACTTATATAATTTAAGATAACTTGAAAAGTTAAATGTCCTTAATACACATGATTTCACTCAATCTATTTTTTAAGATATGGGTTTGTTTCAATCTTGTTGCGGTGTAGTTGTAATCTTCTTTTTAAGATGTGTTTTCACGAAAGAACACTGGCTCAGGTGTAAGAGTGGCTCATCCAATTATTGGATGCTTTAGTCATTTGGAAAACTACTTTATGAAGCTTCATCAACATATCAGTCTTTTCCAGGGACCTTGTGTACTAAGAGTGTGTGTGCACATAAAGGATCTGTACTTACTTTTTCAAGGCAAAGTGCATATGTATCGAGAGTAAAAAGAGCTTGAAAATGTGTTGACTTCTGTCCGGTTTTGAATGTGTCAGAGACACAGACACTAACCATCGACTTTAATAAAAAACGAACACACGTGTTTGCAGTTACATGAGTGGATATTAACGTATTCACAGACTTACAAATATATTGCTCATTGATCTTTGTTGATTCTGACCAGCTTACTTTTATAATATAACAAAATGATCCGTGTCAAGTCTACACTACAAAAGTTTAGAGGCATTCTTTTTTCGAACTGCCACAAAAACTGATCATTCTGGCAGGACGTTAGTCGATAAAAATGTAACTAGATTGGAAAAGTTAAAAAGAAAGAGCTATGTGCAACTGGGACATTCCAGAAGGAGCAATCGAGGCTCTCAATATCAGTCTTGTGAGATGGAATCACCCGCATGAAAGCCAGTTATTTCCAATTTTAGCTGAACAAGTTCAAATTAAAGCACTAGCTGCAGCGAGAGCAGGTTTTTCTCATATGATCGGAGGTATATCCTGATTTCTCTACATTTCTAGGCACAGGATGTCTATGTGTACGTGAACAGAAAACATGATTATTAAATGTTTATAAATGATATCCCATCTTTACATTGGTGTCACTACTCAGCGCTTTAAGTTACTTCATCTTAAGATGTTTCAAAAAAGCCACTGGTTGTTTCTATAGCAAACCATTCCTGCTATTAACCCTTTAGGTAGAATAAAAAACATTTTGCACTCATTTAGAACAGTGTGTGATTCATTCCAATAGTAATTATTATTTGACTAATAGAATCTTGTTTTTTGATCGTGCAAAGGGAAGGGGGCGAACACATATGTGCTGAATTCCACGTTGATTTGGATATACAAAGGAAAAGTGTTATTATTTCTGCTCACCAATGGATTCATACATCTGAATACTTTTGTGCACCATTTTCTGGACTTCAATAAGTGACCTAGTAGGAAATCCAAATCTAAGTAAATGTGTTCAGGTCTTTTTGAACTTGTTCTGCTGCAGAATACATTTTACAAACAATCTAGTTAATAAGATGTAAATTATGTTCCCCTCTTCAGACAAACGTCGAAGTAAGGATTATCTGTCAAATATTCATGTAGTATTTGTTAATGACTGCTTTGTTTCGCTGTTGTAATAATTAAAGAGCCTGAAATAATCCCTTAAAATTTAAATTCGCAAACTGAAAATAATGAGTGAAGTCTAATGCCTCTCCACAAAACATTTTTTTTAAATTCAAAATCCATTGTATTTTTTGTTTCCCCTCTTGCTAACTGGCCCTTCATCGTTGGCATTTGGCAGTTAAACAGGGATGAGGCTGAGAGTTGCAGATAATGGAGAGTGATTCCAGCCTGTAAATGGGAATGACAATAAAGTACTCTGTGTTTAATGTGATGAGATAAAAATAGACAGGGACATTTTGGTTTTTAGGGAGCGGTCGTGTTTTAGTGATCAACAGATGATGTTTTCGACCTTTATTTATGAGCGGTTATTGTTCGACATTTGTCAAGGAATGCAGGTCTGTTCGTGACATGGACTCAATTTAGATTTTTTTTTTTTTCTTTTCGTCTTGACTCCTTTTTACAGACGCTGTTGTTGTTTTAGGTTAAATGAGGCCAAGATGTTTCTAGAAATGTTTATAGCTTTTTGAGGAAAACTCTGAAGGATGAAATGTCAAATTGGGAAAAATAACCTCAAATGCAAACAGGAGTTCAACAACAAAACATATGGAATCTGATGTTAGGGTCAGTCATGTTTCTTTTTATTGCTTTTCTTTTTTACTTTGTTGTGGCTCACTATACTGAGACTTATGACCTTGTCTTCATAGCTGATTTCAATCATCAGATCAACAGTGATTCTGCCAAATATTAGTGACTTAGATAGTTTTTATGAATCAGTTTATTAAATCACATTTACCATGTATATGTTCTCCCCACTCCGGTTTCCTCCCACAGTCCAAAAAATCCCTTAAAATTCAACAGTTGATTGAGAACATTGGAAAATTGTCCATAGGTATGAGAGTGTGTGTGAATGGTTGTCTGTCTTTGTGTGCCCTGCAACAGACTGGTGTCCTGCCTCGCCCTATGATACTGGGGTAGGTTTCCCCGCAACCCCGGTAAGGGATAAAGCGGTAGAAAATGAATGAATGAATGGAAGACATATGATCCCAATCCACCTTACAATAATATTATTAATGGTATATTTAAGAACAACATCAAGATGGTGCTTTTACAGCTCAAAATATAGAGGATAAGAGTATAAAGATTTAAGTCAAAAGCATGTTTATAATAAGTGACATTTGTAGGTATCTGAGGTATTCAAGTATAATGAGTCAAATCTGTACACACATTTAAAATGAGTCTGATGCCAGAGAACCGAAGCTAAAACTTGTGATGTTGTCATCTGGAGCTCCAATGAAGGCAATGCCACAGGGCGAAAAAACAAAGGATGTAGATGATGCAAAAAAAAACTATATTAAAAGAAGAATGCAACAAGATTTTTTTTCTTTACTTTAAGTTCTATTTTAGTCAACACTCAAAGCAGTTTAAGAAAATCCAGTCGAATTCTCTTGTCATCTTAGATACTAAACCTTCTCCGGATCAGTAAAGAAATGTACCTTCCTTTTTCCCTTTTTCTTTTGACATAGCATGATATTACAGCTTCCACAAAATACTGATGCTTTTTTAAGCACCCGAAGCATTTTACACTAAGTTATGAATCCACTTGTGTCAGAAAGTTCAAAACGACTACTAAATGTAATTCTGTTCTTTCCTTTTGGGACAGTGGTTTACCATTTTTAAAAAGACTGATAGTAATTCTTCCTATATGAGTGTCGCTGAAATGAACCGCACACAAGTGACAATAAAATCAACACATATCTGTGAAGACGGCTACATTTGTGTCACCCCATTTGTCAGTAAATGACAATCGTGGCAGGTGTCAAAGGAGTCGGTGAAGGCAGTCATGCCCCAAGGAATTCTGGGAATTGATAATTCTGTCGAAACGTGGGAGTCTGCCATTACCAACCAGAAGATAGATGCATGCATGGCAAGAGAAGGTGAAGATGAAGAAGGGCACAATCAATTACCTGACATCTCTAAATACGTATTTGATGGTGCATAGCTAAACAGGCCTGCACTGATCTACAGGGAGGGGAGTGGAAAAGGTGAATGAGAAAAAAGGTGAGAGAATTAATGATGGAACATTTTGAGTGAAGGAGATAAAGAAAGAACTAAGTTGCCGAGGTTGTTACACATGACCATTTGGGTCTTAAACAGACGTCCTGCAGTAGAAGACCTTAAGAGAAGCAGTCAGCCTTGCAGGTCGCGGCCCGGTCCACAGAGAATGAAAAGAGTGGAGGAGTGATAGTAAAAGACTTGAGGTGAATACTGATGAAAAGAAGGTGAAGGAGCGGCCAAAGATTGTCCAGAGGAGTGATGAGTACTCTCATCCTCACCACAGTCCATTTACCACACAGGCTCAATAAGCAGCTGCTGAGTACGAGGTAATAACCTTTTAGGTTTCAAAGCCTTTATTTAGGATTTACTCAACCATGAAGGGAAGAGGATATTTTTGCGATGATAGGAACCAATTGAATTGGTTCAGATTGAGTCAAATGAAGGCGCGATAGGTCCATGACATCATGGACTTTTTGTACAGATAAAAGTATGTTTATATGTTTCAATCTCTACTTTTATATATGTTTATGAAAACTGAAAGATTTTATACAAACGTACACAATCAGTTTTGCTTTCTATACGTCATACATGTATTATCACAGACATCTTAAGCTAAAATCAGACATTTTCACTGTAATCAAACATGTTTCAGATTATCAAAAAAAATATTTTTGGAAGGAAATTAGAGAAAAACAGTTCTTGTTATTTATTCCCCTTATTCATATTTTTATATTTCACTGAGGAGAATTCAGGTTTTTTGTTCATGTATTAATAATTTCACATAATGCTGTCTTTAAATATGTGTTATGACAAATAATGTGATAATAATGGATGTCATATATGTATTTATCAACATCATCTGTGTTATCTGAAGAATATCTGGGATCATTTATTTGTGATCATTTATGGGTATCATGTGAGCCCCTTTACATTTCTTTATTCTTGATGTTTACGTGTCAGATGTCTTTTGAAGACTTAATAATGGTGAGGTTTTCCAAGTCAAATTAAAATACATCTAAGTTAAATTGGCAAAGGACAAGCCCATATTTAGAGAGCAATAGTTGTTTTTGTGGGGAAGAACTCCTTCCTTGTATCGAAATTCTATCGGAGACAAATGTAAGCAGGCCAGCACTGGAGAAATGGGATCACTTCAAGACTTACACAGAACATAAATGAAAAATGAATGGATGCGGTAGTCCCTCAGCATGGCTTGAATGAATACAGTTTACAACACAAACATCAGAAGAGACGCAATCTATTTAAATGACTATGAAAAATAACTTCCTCTGTCAAAGCTATATTTAACTGAAATTCACAGCATGCGTCTCTACCACTGCAGAGCAAATATAACATCACATAGTTGTGATGTCCACACCAAAGAACATAAACAAATTAAAAATATATTTTCTTGTTATCAATTTTAACATCAGAATCAGAAACTTTGATGGTACATTGGCAATTCATGTTTAATCTCATACACACACCCACAAACAAAACAAGTGTATTTTATAATCTGATGAAATGACCCATTTTAACTCACAATTATCAAACTGCTGGTTATGATCTATTCTGGTGGTCCGTGATGCTTTGTCTTGGTTTATATTTGGGCTGTGCTTCCTTTCTTTTGAATTTATTCTTTCGCCTCCTTGTACTCCTCCAGAAACTGTCCCTGTGGGGAGAAGAACGCGTTTCTAGTTGTCATGGTGAATTCAAGAATCTGTGATTTTTCCTGGATAACGAAATCCTACTTTCATGCAACAGGCCCCTAGAAAGTCCTGCACAAGGAGAAAATACCAAATGTGTTGAAGGTGGCTGGAAATCTTTATAAGTAAATCAATATATTTATCTCGCCCTGTACAGCAGTGGCTGCTTCGGCTCCCGGTAACACAGCCAATATATCTTTAATTTCTCCATCTACATTAGTATTTTTAAAAGTATCGGCTCAGCGACAGCACAAAAACTATATATGACCGCCAGGTACTGCTCAGTCTAAGAGGAAATAGTCCGTTCAACAACGTGGAGTTAGAGACACGGACACGGACTACACTTCAATGCCTCGGTTTGTTACGTCATCTGGAGCCGGCGACCTACAAAGCAACGGAACATAAAGCAGCAGAGTTTCCCACCAGCACAGCCCGCCCATGGAGACAACAGAGGCGGCGCGAGAGAAAGCAAAAGCACAGCTGCCGCGGTGGACAGCTAAGCTAAAAGCTAACCCGTTCTGATCGCCGCTTCCCTCCATCCTGCTCGCCAACTTACTCTCCCTTGAAGGCCAGTTGGATTACTTGAAGCTGGATTTAAACACCAAAAGGGATACAAGAGTATGCTGCATCCTTATTTATACCGAAACGTGACTAAACTCATCTGTCCCTGAAGATGCGATTAGAATGGATGGGCTAACAACATTTAGAGCCGACAGGAGCCACACTCTCACAGGTAAAGGCCTTGACACACCGTGCCGATTATCAGGCGTCTGGCGCTGTTGGGCAGTCCTGTTTAGCCGTCGACTAGTCTCAGAGAATAAGCACTGAATGGCAGCTGTTCAGAGTGGCTGTTACAGACACCAATGAAACAGGCCTACAGTCGGAAGATCCAAGGTTTCTTCCATGACCCTAGCAACACCAGACAACTGTGGCAGGGCATCAAGACCATCACTGACTACAAAGCCACACAGCACCCTGCCAAGATGATATCAGCTTCCTCGATGAACAGTTTTTTTGGAAGGTTTGAAGCTATGAACAATAACCTTGCGAGTAAAGCCATCCCAAAGCCAGACGAACAGACACTCCACTGCTTATATATAGTAAATGCAATAGCTTCAGGCCCTGATAACATCCCAGGACGTCTGATCAAGGAATTTGCAGACCAACTGGCCTGCGTCCTCACAGACATCTTGACAATCAATAAAGTTCTACCTAACCTAACCTAACATCTACAACACGTCACTGACCCAGGCTATTGTCCCCGCTAGCTTTAAGTCTGCCACCATCATCCCAGTGCCCAAGAAACCAACCATTGCGTGCCCTAATGACTTTCTTGGTATGCAAACTGGGCCCTTTAGGCCTCAACAACCCCCTGTGCAACTGGCTGCTGGACTTCCTTACCAACAGAATCCAGTCTGTCCGTGTGGGCAACAACACCTTAAAAGTCATCTCTGTGGGCACCGTCTCCCCACAGGGCTGTGTTTTGAGCCCGCTGCTGTTCACCCTGATGACCCACGACTGTCTTCCCTGGTACAATACCAACCAAATCCTGAAATATGCTGATGACACAAACGTCGTGGGCATCATTCAGGACGACAATGAATTGGCCTACAGAGAGGAGGTGCAACATTCGGTGGACTGGTGTGAGGTGAAACAACCTGCTTCTGAACGTCGACAAGATTAAAGAAATCATCATCGAATTCAGAAGATCCCGACCCAGCCACACACCACTCATCAACGGCACAACGGTGGAGGTTGTCAGCAGCACCAAGTTCCTAGGGGTGCACATCCAACTTCCCAGCAACTTCCTGAGACGGATGAGGAAGGTGTCTCTCCCCCCTCCCATCCTCTTCACCTTCTATAGAGGGACCATTGAGCGCCTGCTGACCAGCAACATCTCCATCTGGTCGGCTGCAAGGCCTCCGACTGGAAGTCTCTGCAGAGAGTGGTGAGGACTGGGAGAAGATAATCGGGACACCACTCCCCCCCATTCAGGATGTTGCAAAAAGACGCTGCCTGAACAGAGCCCACAGAATTCTGTCCGACCCCACTCACCCCCGCTATGGACTGTTCTCTCTCCTGGCGTCTGGCAGAAGGTTCCGCAGTATCCGCTGCAGAACTGAAAGATTCAGAAACAGCTGCTTCACTCTGGCCATCAGACTGCTCAATGAAATATAACTGAGCTATGCAATATTTAAAACATTATGGATTTATTCTATGTATACCATATTGCACTATTTTTAACTTGTTTAAAGTTATACTTGTATATACATTAATTCTATGCAATATTAAAAATGGGATTTATTCATTCTGTTTATACTATATTGCACTATTTTTAACTTGTTAATATTTATATATTTATACTTTTATATATTTATTCACTCTGCTCTGTTTTAAACGGTTGTGAGAACAAACAATATAACCCAATGATAATGTTATGGGGTTGACCAAAAAATTATTTGAGGTTTTCTGTGGGGTTTTCTGCAACAGTGGGTCTTTCAGAGTTAAAGATTTGAACTGACACGATCGTTGCTGTCATCAGGTACGCTGTGTAATAAGCACACTATCCCTTGATCCACTACCTGAAAGAATTAAGAATGAAGCAGGGCTAGATGTTGCAAAAGCGTATCCTAAATAATTTAATTTAAGTCATTTTTTTACTAAACATGTTTTTCTTCTTCTTCAGGTATATACATTTTTCATTATCATTTAAACAAAACAATAATACTTACAACACAGAACCACAAAGCGATGCTTGAGTACATTATACCAGTGTCCAACTGGACTATCGTTTGAAAACGGATTCTTAGAGGCACTAAACCTTTCATTAAACTGTCAACCAGATAATACACTAGCCTGGTCATTGATTGCTTTAAAGCAGTATTTCAATCATGTACAATTCAAAGCAAATAGTTGGACTGAGCAGGTTTTCTACAGTTAAAGCTCATCATTACCTCTCGGCTATGTCTTTACAGATTAATATGGTTCGTTAGTTTGAATACTTACACTGTTATTCTTACAGTTAAATAGGTGCCATTCCAGGTGTGTGGGTCTTTTTTTTCTTCTTTTTAATGATAGTGCTTGTGGAAGTGTGTGAAATCATTAAGCTTTTTTAATGACCCCTTTTCGTTAAAGTACACGAAAGCTTGCCTTTGTAACATGGAACAAAAAGGCACTTAAAACAAGAGTTCCATGAATCTCTTTTGAGGCTTTGGCGCCTGTTCCACCTCTGTCATATGGCAGCCCTCACAATACAGCTACATTTACATTTCCACAACCGTGATGTTAAAGTGCATATATACTGCTCAAAAACTGGTCAACTTGTCTTGGTGTGTGGCTGTGGAGGTTTACAACAAGATACAGACCAGAAATATCATGGTTTGAATGTTCTTAAAATGAGACTCTCGTGACTTCACACTGATTGATTTGACATATCTTTAAAGTAATCCTGATTATGAAATACTCACTGATACAAATAATGTCAATAGAACATGTCGTTTATTAATAAAGGTAATTCAAACCCTTAGTTATGCCAAGCGTTTCAGAGTTTGAGAAATACTCTCGTTTAGGAATGCGAGGATGGAAGTGAGCTGCCTCCACCAGTGTCATGATATTAGAATATCGAGACAATATAAGCTTAATTCTGTTAGGTCTGTTACTCCTGCTATTATCTCCACCAAATATAAACAGTCAGTCTCACCATGTTGTGATAAAACAGATCAACATTTTTGACCTCCTAAGTGTGTGTTTGTTATTCCATAACAGTCATTTATGACAATTACAAAACTATCAGTATAATATGTAGTAAAAAAAAGCTTCTTTAGAATAATGACACCTATTAAGAATAGTAATTTGGTAGATATTTCGGACAACAGCGGTTATAAGAAGCAATAAATGTAGAAACAGTTTTCCGAGTTTGAAAGAGGTCTTGTTTGTTTTGTTGATTTGTTAAGGTGGTGACCCATGTTACGACAAAACACTTTTGTGCTGCTCTCCAGGGACGGTTGTAGTTGGAGTTCATCCTTGGGGAAGGCCATGGCAGTAATTGGCCAGATGTGCCACAGAGATTCACCAAAAGGTTTTGTTTGTATAAAAACGTTTAATTTACTAGACAAATATTTTTTAAAGCTCCTCTTAGAATAGTCAAAAATCCATCCGGCAAAACACCTCCCTCACTTTTAAAACAGAGCTATAAAGTATAAAGTTTCCATTTGTGTGCCATTCCCTTTTCAAACATTGAACATAATAATGCTGCTCAAGCTGTTTTGAAACTTTAGATTACCTTTTTGTTTCTCTTGAGAGCGAAAAGAACGATTATGACCTATCCTGTCTTTAAAAAAAACTACTCCAGCATATCCCCTTCAGGAATGATACACCCTGAGGAAAACAACTGTTTTAGATGTCTCACACTCATCCACTCGCACCAGGTAACACATCCCCTTAGCACTTTAGCTCTGTTATGGTTCTGTCATGTTTTGACAATTCCGACAAGCTTCAGATGATGACACAAGACAAAGTCTGTTAAGATCATTTTCTCAGAGACACTGGATAAAAAATTCATGATAGAACATGTCTGCTGATTATTCTATTGAAAATAAAACACGCAGGACATTACCATACCGGTAAACAAACTTGGCATTCCGAATTTACACTTTGAATGTTAAGATATAAAAGTAAAATATATCTTTAGACCCAAGCAAATCCCACATTTTTTAGCAGTACAAATAGTCATGGCACCATTGCATGGTTATATATCCCAGGACCAAATCCTGGGACAAACAAAAAATATATATCATAATCAAGTTTGGACACTTTTATGTGACATTTGTAGTGTATTGCTTTTAATTTTTAAAGCGTTTTGTGACTCTGTTCTACAAAAGCCGCTTTACAAATAACAATTTCTAACTTACTTACTTACTGTTGACCATACCAAATGGGTCTTATGAGGGAATGACATCATAACGGAGTGCAAGTTAGAAAAGAAGCTCGCCCCTCACCATTTGAACCAAATAAGTTTTGCGCCATGTGTCTGAAATTCTGAGATTTACAGTCAGATATATGAACATACCTGGAGCCTCAGCGCCAATCAACCACTCCCACTCGCCTAACCTGGTCTTCATATCGATTGGTATTTCTTGGCAGTTTACACATGTCAGACTAAGCTAATACTGAAAAACAAAATAGGTATTCAAACACATAATATCAGTTTAAATGAGGTGTAAGTACGCTTAAAGTATTTTCCATAAAACCCAATCCTGAATTTTTTTGTTTGCAAAATAAGAGAAAGGATATTTTGGGGTGTTTTCTTTTTCTGGAAGTTTGAAAATGTCCTTATAAGTACATCAGCCATAATTGAAACACATGGATCTGCTGTCTCTAACCTAATGCCTCGGAGCAATTTACCGGCCGTTGGGCAGGTTGCCCAGGCAAAGTTTCATCGTAAACAGCACCGTTAAAGTAACAGCTCCAGTTTTGACTGTTCAAATTGATTGAACAATCACAGAAAACATAAAATAATTAAATGTTTTTTTTAATGTTACGTGCTGCCACTTTATGGCTCATGACAACGACACATCAATCACCCAGTTTTAAACTGCCAACTTAATAAAAAAAAGTCTAAGCCTGCATTGAGACTTTATAAATCAACTTTCTTTCTGCGAGGCAATAACCCCTAAGCTACTGACTTGCGTATATTTAAACCGCTGTTGGTGATGGACAGTAATTGTTGAACCAAAACCAGATAGCATTCTTAATATGTCCCAACCTGCAAAGGTAGAATGATTCAGATAAAACAGCTTTAAATCTTTTTCTTCGCTCCAGTTAAATGTGATGAAGAGTTGTGGCTGTCTTCATCCGTGAAAAACGACTCCGTGCCTGGGCCCCTGCCAGGAAGTTTGAAAAATTCATGGTTTAAATATTGCAAAGCTCTTCGTCTAATAAAAGCGCTGGTCTTTATTAACAGGGTGACTGAAGGATCATTGATCAAGCTTTCTGTTTTATGTCACGAACATTTTCTTCCCCCGCCACTTTTCTCTTTGTATCACTTTCAAACTCTTTGAACATATTCGACTCTGTTAAGTTGAGTGATTCTCTTTATATACATATTTAGAGGCTCACAAATGAGGTCTTGAAAAGATTCTTCAAGTCCTGTGTTTATTAGCGATTGGACACAGTCTCTTTGTATGTCTCCAGGCAAACCTTTTCATATTTTCTTCTGCTTCTCCTCATCTTCTCCCTTGGCTACCCTGGCCTTGGTTTCTAATTATCCAGCCTGTCTGAGAAGGAGCGGGCACTCGGTGAATTAGCTAAGTGGCCAAGATGCCGGCGTAAATGAGGAGCGTGTAAAGTCAGAGTTCAGTGACGGAGATGAAACGAGACACGCCGGATGAAGTTGAGGAGCTCTGTTGGCTCATTTTAATACTCAAACACTTTGTGAAGATGTGAACTATGGCCTTCACTTGTTGCAACATCACAAGAACAATATATCTGCCAGAGACTTAGCAGACACAAGAGACACTGTAAATTATTTTGCTTTCATGTACAGGTATTTTCTTATTCTTTGATTAGTCGCAATGTAACTTATCATTACAAAGTTTTGGTGCTTCTTTAAAGACTCTTTCCTAAGTTAATTGGGCAGTTTTATACAGATAGTGTTGGTGCTGGCTGTAACATATTCGAAACAATTGAGATGCTGTGTTATGCAGCAGTTGAGGCAGACACTGTCACATAAGAGAGACTCATGTTGCATTAAAGCAGCCATTAGTGAGGTATTAATGAAAGGACTAGACAAAATTGAATGGATCTGAACAGACGCTAAATAGTCTTTCTCAAGAGCAGAGAGACTGTTAAGGCTCAACCACTATAAGTTGCTGCAAAAGCTTGCCATGCATTTGTAGTGGTTCTTTTATGGCTCTAAAGTGGATTATAGTTCAAGGATGTGCTGTTGCTGTTTGCTCATCGACCTCCAACAGGTGAAGCAAACAGGGGGCTTTCTCACAATTGATTCTATTACAAAATCTGATATTTTTCTAGTTTATTTGAGTCTATTTTATACTCGCTTTTAGACTCGTTGGGATGTTTATTCAGGTTGAGGAACACAAGGTTTGCTTAATGGTTCAAATTTAAGGTCATTCCATCAACTAAAAAACGAGAGATATTCTGAGGCATGAGGGATCAATAAAGTTCTATCCATCTGTCTGTCCGTCCGTCCGTCCATCCATCCATCCATCCATCCATCCATCCATCCATCCATCCATCCATCCATCCATCCATCCATCCATCCATCCATCCATCCATCCATCCATCCATCCATCCATCCATCCATCTATCTATCTATCTATCTATCTATCTATCTATCTATAACAAACCATATAAAAACATGAGAAAATAACAAGGTAGCTCTCCTCAAGGTTGTTGGCCTTCTATCTGGAGGAGTCTACACTTCTTCTTGTTTGTATAACAAGATATAACCATTTACGTCATGGTTCCCCTGCTAAGGCTTTTATTTTGTGCAGTTGTATCCCCCCGTCGTTTCTTCACTCTCTCTCTCTCTTTCTCCACCTTGACTGTGTCAGGCTCGATCAGGAGCTATTCCTGATTTCCCTGATTATCACCGGCTGAGCTTATCATGGTGTCTGCAGCATTTATCATCGTTCACAGCCACTGGTATGCTTCTCGCCTCCTCTATTCCTCCTCCATGTTGTTTGATCCTGTTTTTTTCCCTACCCTTTTTGCCATAGTGCCTGAGCCTTTCCATAAACCATTTACACTCCATTTTGTCTCTTTTTGCTTCTTTTGTTCTTTATTTCCTCCTGATAGTTCCTGATATCTCAGCTTCAGGTTAATTTATGTTTAATCTGGTAGGAGCAACAAACTTGATGTTGGACTTGTGACTTGCCATGTCAGTACAGAACTGCCGTTTATGTTACATGCCGCTACATGGTGACAACTTTAAGTTTTTAATTTTACAATGGAACAAATGGGACCTAATAACTAACCTAACTAACCTGTGATCACAGAGCTAAATATCCCTGGCTTTGGAATTGGCTCTTGTACATTGAAATAAACTGCAGCCGAAGGATTGTGATGACCAATCAGATTCGAGTTGGCGAAATATGCAGCACCGTCTTGGAGGCTACCCTTCTGATAGCTAAACGTGTTGACCACATGACACCTTCATTTCCTCTGATTGGATAGCACTGAGACTCTTCACATGGAGCTGAAACGTTGATTTGGGTTAATTTAACTGTTTTCAACACAATGGCTGAAGAGCTTGATCTGGTCGCGAATATGCTTGCAATGCCATTTTCAAGAAGGACTTTTCAAGAAAAGCAGGACGTTGTTAAGAAAGTTATGCTAAATAATATTGCGCTTTATGAGATCAATAGTGGTGCTTGTGTGTGTGTGTGTTGCTTCAGTGTGTCTGTGTGGCTGCAGCGTGCTGCTGTGTCTGTGTTTATGTGTGTGTGTTTCGCTGCAGTTTAATGAGACTCGGATTTTGTTTCCTAAGTAAAGACAATTGTTCTGGTTGATTTCATCGGTTCTTATTCCCGGGCG
Source organism: Callionymus lyra (assembly GCF_982586985.1). NCBI lineage: Eukaryota > Metazoa > Chordata > Actinopteri > Syngnathiformes > Callionymidae > Callionymus > Callionymus lyra. The sequence continues at coordinate 21,423,140 of NC_141818.1, forward strand.
TCAGAGACGCTGCTGACGCTTTGGTCCGGGCTGTTGTGTGTCGATCATTGATGTATTCGCGCCTCACCATGTGACGTAGCTGCTGATTAAATTATAGCTTTGGTTGTTCCTTCGTGTGTTGTTGTGTTACTTAGTTTCGATGCAGAGCGTGTGTGACGTTGCTATGGAAATCACACAGACTGTAGTCAGAGTGATATTTTGATATAACGCACTGATGTTGTGTTCATCTGATGATGATCTAAACGTTTAATTGACCTATAACAGTACACGGTCAGATCCCTGTGGTGTATAAAGAACTTTAAAATAGTTATTGAGAGGTGGATTCATTCAAACGTGCGCCACCGAAGGCCTATGTGTGAAATGCACGGCCAGTCACTGCAAAAACACAAAGGGTCCATCCCATTAATCTCCTCAGGAATGAGGAACGAGTGTGAGGGTCGTTGTTAGTACTTTACTTTTTCTGCCTTGTCATTTCGGTCAGGGCACTTACTACGTGATGACGTCACAAGCCGTAAATGCGTCGTCCCCAGCCTGGATTTTATATTAATTCGTAAAATCTAAAAGACTCACGAAGTAGGTTGGTTGTAGAGGGCCGTACTTGGGGTGAATCCGTAGCCCAACCGATGCCCGAACTCAGCGAAAGTTCCTCATGTACTAAAAGTGCTAAGGCTGGTCTGCATGTGTCTGCATGCTCCCAAGTCCGTACTGAGGCGGTACTAACCAGGTACGGATTCCCAAATTTGACCCACATTTTTGCAAGTAGACGACACACAAGTGCAAGTACAGTGGGTTGGGACCAGGGCTTTACTCAGCTCCAATTGAATTACTGGATTAACGGTGCATAGTCAAAGTTGAAAAGTAGAATCTGCTTACTAATCATAGCCTACTTTATTCAAATATTCAAAAATAATAAACCTCTTATCTGGAGTTTCAAATTGGTCTCTACTGGCATCTGCTACCTTAAGTTTTGTTAAACTTTCAAGTATTTGATAGATTTCAAGGAACTTAATCAGGGACGAGTTTCATATCCGTCAGCCAAAAAAACGTGTTGCAGCCAATCCATCTGTCGCAGCCAAACATCTAACTTGATGAAAACCCAGCTTATCGTGACCTCAAGGTTGTACTGAAAGAATTGAAGGACACTGCAAATCACTGAGAATCATCCTCAGAGGAGCACACAGGTAGAAATAAATTCCGTGCCAATCTCCTCTTGTTGAGATATATCATCTGTCTGAGGGGCAGTTGGCCAGTCTGATATGCAAATCATTGAAGGACTCCCCCGGGGTTGAGCTTTAGAGGAATAAAATAAACGCTTTTGTTTCCCACGATTCATAGTTCTGGCCTTTATCATGTTGCTATTGTGTGGCCTCAAATTGACTTAGAGGGCAGCCCAAAATCAATCAGAGCCTTTGTCTGTGTAACAAAAGATACAATTTACTTTGAAAAGCCGAGTGAAATCAAAACTAGTCTTTTCTCTGGTTCTGTGGAAGCTGAACTGATGAAGACACGTATTTAGTTCCGAGCTCACATTTATCAACTTTGATTTTGTTTCTTTTTTTTTATCTACGTTTCTTTTGTTGCTAATAATCACAACAGTCTCGGACATTTGTCACCCTGCATTAGTTTGTCAGTGACGAATTACACTCATCAAAAATAATCGACCGAGCATTCATTAGGAGCATCCGCTGCGATACAAGTGTCTGTCATGTTGTGGCTGAGAAGGGCGACCAGCGGACAAACTCCCTCGATCACGTATGAATGTAAATTGATACTTCAAAATAAGCCGTCATCAGTCAAGTCATTTATGTGCACATTTTTAACTGATGTCAGTTTATTGACTATCATATGCTTTCTGCTTGAAGGATGCTGATATTTGAACGGTTTATTAGCTGTTGTGTAGTAATTGAACCTTCAAGTGAGAGGAAGACATGTGGAAACAAATTAAATCACAAGATAGGCATGTTATCTTGGCATACCACGTAACACCACAGAAGATAGTCCGGTAACTTACTTAAATCATGAATACGCCAAGAGTGGAAAATAAATCATGGACAAAAACGTGGCTGATCATACAAGTGTTGTAGTCAAGACCCCACCAACCGAGACCAAGACATCCTTGAGAACGAAGAGTATCAAGACCGAGACAAGAAAGAGACTTTTTATAGTTTAAGAGCCCTGATATATATCAAACAAAACAAAAATGAACAAGAAAGCCAGTATATTTCTTTTGACAACTATTGCTGAGAGAGGTAAGAAAGCCTCCTCCAAAGAAAAAGGTCACAGCTGAGCTTGAATAATTTACATACTGATGGCTTGATGAAGCTTCACGATTCTTTATCCTAATAATAGAGTCCACAAGATGACGCCCTCTTCTTTATTATCTATTGTTTTGAAAAGCTATTCTATTGAAACCTCAGAAAATCTTTAAACTAGGACGCCAATGCCAAGCTGCATCAAGAAGCCTCTTCAGACCAGTACTTTGAAAAACACAGGGGTATAATGTGTTTTTTTAACCACGGTACTACAGCACACTAGGTGTCAGGTGAAAAAATAACCAATTTCACTTAATTGGTCTTAAAACATTGATTGTTCGTAAATAAAATAATAGTTGAGTGTCTGTCCTGCTGAAGTGGCTGGGAGTGTAATCATGAAGCACTCTTCCATATTTTGGTAAACCTGTTTGGCTGGCGGTGTTCCCCGTGATTATTTTCAATGAAAATAGTGTACCTTGACTCATAAAAGGTTGAACAACTATGTTTTATTTAGATAAGATTAGATTAGATTGACTTCATTAATCACTCTAGGGTTAATTGGGGGTAATTTCATCCTCCTAGAATGTCTGACGCCCTATATGGTACTTTTATATGTCTTCCTGAAATGTCTACTTGCATATCTAAATAATGGGTAAAAAACAAACAATACTATATCAAATATAATAATAATTATATACAATATATATTATAATTATTAATCATTTTTAAGTTAATTTAAGTTGTAGGCTGGTCCATGCTAACAATAAGCTGGTCCATGGTGCAAAAGAGGTTGGGAGCTATGGGAAGGCTCATTCTGCAGATGAATCTATTCCTCCATGGACCCTGACAGTAGATAGTGAGGCATCATTCTAATTTGGCTTTGAATAAATCAAGGTGACCTGCTAGGTATTCTGACCAACCTTTGTTCTCTGAGTTCCTCAGCTCATCCACACATCTTCTCACGCTTCAACTGTATTGTAGACCTGAGGTTTCAACATAAACCGGCCGAGGGCCCACCAGAAGTCCACACTCGTCTTTGTCTAAATGTACGTGTTATTTTATTTTAAAAATCTGTTCCATCACCACTATTTGAGTTCCTTGCTCCGCCTGTACTCTTAAAAAGTTGGAAAATAAATGGAGGACTGCAAAATATTTGAACTCTCATCTATACCAAGATAATCAGAGACATTAACAGACACATTTGACATGTGACGCCTTTGACGAAGCCTTTCTCCTGGCTCGAGGATACACTGTTGTTACTATGAACAAAAACCCAATTAACTTTGATCAACTTAAAAAAAGAGATCAGAGCGGAGCTGTCACCTCCAATTAAGGGCTCCATGAGTAAGAAGACATTTACTTTGGCATTTCTTTTCACACAGTTCACAAATACAATCAGTTCCGACAGACCCTGAACTAAACCAGTTAATATTCAACTTCAGGTTTACTCCTAAATCAAGACTTCTGTGGTTCCACGAAATGTTGGCTTATATTCAACGCATTCTGAATCATGGCAGCAGCTCCTGCCTCGTGTTTTACCAGCAGTGGTTTATATCGAATAAAGCAGTAAAAGGCAGCCGTGCATCATTGATACAGCCAAGTGCTGAAGTGTCCAAACTTCTCTAATTTAACACAGGACATTTCAGGATGACTTTAGTGGCCATGAATATTTTTTAAGGCACTTCTTCACTGCAGTCTGGAGAATGAGTAGGTGAGACGCTGACCCAATTCAAACAGACTATACGTTTTCGGAACATAATGCTCGTTCCCTCTGGCAGATTTTTTATGAGCAACTTTCAGGAGTGCATTTCCACACTTGCCAATGATTTTTCATCTGAAAAATAGAGTTCTGCAAGATTTCATTGTAAGAACTTCTAACTAGTATTAGTTTAAGGACAACTCATTACTACCATCACAATTTTGGATGCACCAAAATGGAAATCTTAGCCAAAATCCCAAATGAGGCCAAAATAAACCTGAAAAAAATGTAGTATTGAGTGCTGACATTAATCATATGTATGTTAACATTTCAGAAAACAGAATTGAAAAAAATTCAGAACTCTTCACTATCAACTAATGTGCTAGACTGTAACTGACTGACCTGCTAAAAAATACAACAATACTCTCTCTGTAGGCTGACCAGATACTAGATTATCAAAAAAAAGTACTTTTTCTACAATATATGGTCCCTCCCCTGCCCTGTCCACCTCTAACCTTCTCTCGTTCGTGCTTGCAATGTCATAAAGAGGATGTGAATAGATCTCGGTGAAAGATGTGTTTACAGACAAAGAGAGTATTTTTTTATTGTTTCCGCTCAGATTATGTTCTAGCACTACAATTAAAGACTTGATCTTTCATTTTGTTGCATCAGAGGAGCTGATCACTTTAGTAAGATGCTCAAATGGGACAAATTGAGAGAAGATGTTCTCTAATAAGATGTGAAGTGATCTTTGCTGTACGAAACTATGACTCAGCTTTAGCCTACGTCATCTTGTTTTGGGTGCATCCCTAATAACAATACTTGTCTTTTTTACATAATCTGATGAAGCTATATTTTAATACTTAACAAAAAAAATCTTGTTTCAAGTTAAACTAAAGGTCACCGAAAAGCTACATTGTCTTTAGGAGTACTTTAGTATATAATGACTTCATGATTCTTCCTGTGTTTCTCTTAATATGGATCCACTGACGGGCTGACCAGGCACGTTTCATCATGGCTCGTCTTCAGCCAGACACTGTCTGCACCTCCTTTGATGATCTTTCTGTTATGGTTTCAACAGACCTCTGTCCTCAGGCTGTTCTAGTTCCTCTTCCAGCTTTAAGTTCTTGGCAGTCTTCCCTTACATGCTGATAATTATTTCATGGTATCACGTCACCCCCATGTTTTTGGACACTCCTGCTTCATCAACACACAAACTTTAGAACTAACGAAGCTTCATGAAGCACTGTATTTATTTTCAGAGTCTACTAGATGATCCTATGCATTATAAATTACTTCTTTGATTGGTTATCCTATTGAAACTTAACATCGTTTTTAAATTGCGGCTTTGCTTTTTGAAGCTTTATCATTGCAATGACAAGAAAATACAGGGGGTCTTGTGAGTGCTAAACTTGTGGCTTGAGATGTTTGAGTACCTGATTTTTCTGCAAAGAGTTTTAATCCCCAAGTCTAGGAACAACTTCCTCCGCCTAGGTGACAATGTTAGCCCACAGAGCAAGTTTCATCAGATACTACATCCAAAGGAGGATAGAATGGCCAGTCAGCAGTCCTCACCTAAAGCCCATTGAACACTTGTGGGATGAGCTTGGTTGTGCTGTTGGAGTGACACAACCAGACTGGCATACTGACATATGGTTGAAAAATGGGATGCCATCCCACAGGAGTTGGACCAGACCGGTGACCAGTCGATGTAGATGTCAGACTGTTGTGGCTGTGTTGTCGTACCTCAGGATCGGAAGATCCAAATGCGGAAATAAAAAGTATTTTCAGAGTTCGAGTTCTTCAATTGTCTTGCAACACAAACTACTTCAAACAATGAAGCGTAAAAAAACTCTGTAACAAAGAAACGGGGAGAACAAAATGCGAGGGGGAACAGATGAGGAGTTCAGCCAGCAGGCGATCTAAAAATAAAAAAAACAAAATCAGTACTAAAAAGCCAATAACAAAAAACGCTTGCAACACCAGGAGTGTCCAAGAATGTCTAGCGATACCGAAATCACGACGGAACCAACAGGACCCAACTTTACCGTGCATGCGGAAATAATCAACTGGCGATGCGTTCACGGACCGTCGGAATCTTTAGTATAACCTTTGATTGCCCGATCACCTGCAGCCGGTAGTTCCTCCTCTGTACACGAAGCAAAAAGAAAAGATCTCGGGAAACAACAACACAACTACGACATGTGTATGGTTCAACCACACGTTACTGAGGATTTTATTAAGTTAATACATTTATACATTTATTCCAAGACGACTTACCAAAAATTGCAATAATCCAAACTACAAAACAAAAGTCAATGGGAGAATATGGCGATTTTACTATAGCTTACTATTATTCACTAATGTACTAATGTACTCTCATGTTTTTTTCCAATTTTTTTGCATTGGAAAGTAGGTTGATAGCAATTATCTGAGTGGAACAACAGTTTTCCCATTTCGATATCACAATTCAAACTATTGCAAATGTTGACAATGCAGAATAAATGGAAAGCTGAGCAGCAACAAGGAATACACTGCAGATCGCAGAGCAAAACAATTCAACAGACAGTCAATTTAATTTATTTGGGACATAATTGAGGGAGAGGGAGTTGAGTGTTTAAGAGTACAAATCTCATTTGCAAGACGCCAGAATGGGGAAGACAAACAGCCACCCGGCATATGTTACAAGGCACATGTACCCAGTCATTTATCCTCTGACAGGACGAAATATATGCAGGGTTTTGCTCAATGGTCACACAATACTTGGATCATCTAATGCTAATTCACAAACACAGATGTCATAACAGACCATGGGACCAGCTGTCGGAGTCTACTTGCTGTCCACAGTGCCAAGAAAGTTCAGGAAATGAACTATATTTGCCTAAATATCACAAATGTAGAAGTGATATCAGACCTTTTATTATGTTTATACTGAGAAGTTCCAAAAAAGATTATTATTGTGCCTTAAGTCTTTGTTTCTCTTTGTCCTTTTTTTTTTTTTTACCCTGATTTATATATTACTGTATTTTCCGCACTATTAGGCACACTTAAAAGCCTTTAATTTTCTCAGAAAACGACAGTGCGCCTTATAATCCGGAGCCCCTTATATATGAACATTACCTGGTGGGTGACTTGTTTACAAACACTTTCATGACTCTGCGCCGACTGAGCCGACACGCCGTGGGCAGGATTATGTCATTGCGTCATCACGGGGGGAGATTTTTGATGCTCGCTGCTGCTCGATCAACATTTGTCTGCTCACAACATCAGTGTCACGCGCTGCTGCTCGAAGCCTTTTAAACATCATTTGAACATTGTTACCATGGAATTGAACAGAGTTGTCAGAAAACTTAATAAAGTTTGACTTTATCTGACTGTTTTGTTGACGTTCCCTTTAGCACAGCTTTATGCATAACACAACCCCAGTCAAACGTTTGACTGTATATTCTATATATATATCTATTCTATGCGCCTTATAATCCGGTGCGACCTATTTCTGAAAACACTTCTAAAATAGGCCATTCATTGAAGGTGCGCTTTATAATGCAGTTCCCTAATACTGCGGAAAAAACGGTATATGAATGTCCCACCACACAACATTTATTCATTGACATGTAATCACTACTACAGAGACACTGTTTCTTTAAGTTATATCACAGACAAAAAATGTTGCGACTCAAACCAGTCAAAATCTCGTGCGATAAAAGTACGACATAGTATCCCACACATTTTCCTTACCACCCCATAACAAAATAAACAGTTGAAGAAACTGTCAATGATAGTATAAAGTGAACCGTTATATTTCCTTTGTACCACCTTATGTCAAATTGAGGACATTTATCATCCCAGAACTTATTTCTTTCTTCCCAGTTGTCGCTCAGTCATCTGCTTGAATACATGATTTTGTTTCTTTGGAAAAGCCATAAAAGTGTCAGAGCAAGTTAGCCAGTCAACTTTTATTTCAAAGTCAAACTGACGGCTGTAGGCGAACAAATATGTCATCTTGCAGTCAGACATGTTTTCGCTTTTTACACTTTGCTCAGATACGTGGCAATAAAGCGATCGTTGCAGAGCTGCCGTGTGAAGGAGCCAGAGCAGCAGGAGCAGTTTCCGGTGTCGTTATTTTCTCAAGTCTCCATAACTGCTCTGACTGACATGTCTGTGGGTGCCAAAACTCGACGCCTTAAATTTCTATGTCAGCCCCTTACTTCCGAATAAAAGTTGCACATTGGGAGATCTGAGTATAAATACATACATTGTCTATAATATAATGAATATTCTCAAATCAGCAATGGAAATAATTCATAGCTAATGGGGTACGTTAGGCTACTTTGGGTTTAACTCACAACTCCATTTTACATTAAAAACCTTTTCATTCTACGTTAATTTGATATTTTCGCACAAAAGGTGAGTCAGCGAGAAGGTTGATAGCGGAAGACTGACAGAGTGATGGAACAATATGCATTTCTGTTCCCCGAAAACCTTGATAAAGTGCGAGGCTCCGCGCTTCGATACGACCGTTAATTAGCTCTTTCTCCCTTGTGGGGGTTTGCCTGATTGAGCGACTAATGCTTTGCTTTAAAGTGCTGAAAAGACGTGTGTGTGTGTGTGTGTGTGTGTGTGTGTGCCAGCGTGAACTCAACTCCGTACTCGGTGTGTGATGAGCGTGTCTGTATCTGTTGGCATGTGCGCCGTGTTCTGCTGCTGTCAGCATTTTTCAGGAAACTTGACTCAGGTTGTTTTCCAAGATTATGACGGCAGATAATATCCACAGTGGAATTACCCTGTCTCTCCATTTAATTGCTGTGAACTGGATTAGCTGCTTGTTTTAATAGCTCAGCAGCAGCTTGTGCTGTATCTCACAGTTATGATCCAAATACCTGCATGATGGTTGAAGTGCTGAAGTTTGTGCAAGTGGAGTGAACAATAACTTGTATAAAGTGATTACAAACATACAAGGGTGTGGTGTGCTCAACTTTTTAGGCACTTTGACACATTTATAATGTGTGTCTCTATATTTATTACATTTTAAAAACCTGTTCCATCTTAACCCTTGTGTGAAAAAAAAGTGTTTGTGTTGTCTCTGGGTAAAAGTGAACAACCTCCACCTCTGCATATGTATGCATGGAAGCCAGGGAGGTCGTTCACCTTGACCCAGAGACAACACAAGGAATGCAATGGTTTTATGAAGCTTCATGAAGCAGCATCTTTTTTGCCTTCCAGATACCACAGGATGACACAATCGGTTGCTCTGAACAATACAGTTTGACAGGCCACTAGATGGCACTCTCAGTGAAAATTATACTAGGTTTCAGTGAATTTGTAGGTCGGAGCGAAATATTAGAAAATAATCGAGTAGCCTTTCAAATTAAGACACTGTATCATGACACAACAGATGCTGTATCATGAGGCCTCAACAACACAGCACTACTCCGCACAGTGAAAGTCATTGAGAAGCTGTATTTTTGTTTAGAGCTGAGTAGGTTTTGCATTCAGTTTAAGAGAGTTGTCATGTATGCTTGTTTATGGTTTTATTTTGTTATTGTCTCTGGTTTTATGTTGCCTGCTTTCTTTGACAAACGCAGGCAGGCTCCCACGCCTGGGGATAATTGAGTGACGGGTGGTTCCCATCGATAAGAGCATCTCTACCAGAAGAATCCGCCAGAGTATTGCGTCTCCTCGCAAGGTTTGGCTTCAAGCCGTTCTAATTTGAGATTACTTGGATTGTGGTTTTATTCCTCCTGTGTTCCAGTCCTGACCCTGTCAGTGCTTTTTTTTTTGACAATGAGATCCTGAGCCTTAGTCCTGCCTTAGTGCCTTAGTTAGTTAGTTAGAGTGCCTGCCATTTTGTTTCGTGTGTGGATAAGTTTGGGATTTTCCAGTTTTTACTTTAATATTAAAGATGTTTTGAGGTTTTCTTTGTGGATATCTCATCTTTCATTATCATGCCAAAAATAATTGTAGTGTTGGTGTAGCACATTTATGAAATGTAAAGATCTATTGTGTCTTTATTGATCATTATTGAATATTAACTGTAAGAGAAATAGCACAATTTCAAAATGTCTAAATCTACTTCTGAACTTAATCTTACTTAATTTAATTTTCCAAAATATTTTTTGGAAAGGCTGGATAAATATATATATACAGTATTTATATATGCATTCAAGATAGATCTGGATTGGTATATTCTAGTGATGGACTGATGAAGCTTCCTGAAGCAGTGTCATTATTTTCCATTATAGAGTCCACTAGATGGCGGTCTCTGCACTATTTTCCTTTGTTTTGAACAACTGTTCTAATGAAAGATCACATCATTTTTAAACTGATGGCGCCACCTACTGACCTCTAAACAACATGACACTGCTTCATGATGCTTCATCAGCCCATCACTAGAATATACCAAATCCAGCTATATCTTGAATGCAGCATATATTTTTTTTCTAAATAAACTAATCAATAATACAATGTATACATCTCAACTGATTTTGAAAGCTAAAGCCAAATCGAATGAACAAGTAAAGAAAATAGCTATAGTAAAGAAGAAGTAATTGTAGGTCAGTAATAGTGTGTACATTTTTTTAAAGATTTTTGATGAATATTATATTTTCACATTGTTCTAATGCCATTTTAAGATAATAATAAAAAATATTTCATTTTATTTTTGCCGTTTGTGTTTTTTCTTCCACCCTTTCATAACAAAACATCTCTGGGGCTAAATTTTAAACTCAAAGATTTTGTTTTATTAATCACTTGTTGGCAGGAACTAATGGAGAAAAGTCCATCATCTGGCTGGAGGCACGAGGCAAAATTAACAAAATACAGGAATAACGTCCCCAGACAGCTGAAGACATTATTATGTCCTGAAGAAAGATTTTGGGGATTTTAACTTTTGACATACAAGAGCTATTAGTGTTTTCCTTCTGTTTAATTATCTCATTTTAATGGAGAAAAAAAAAATCATCTGCTTAAATTACTAGAGGTTTCTCTAAACTTAATATTGAGAGACAAACAATGAGTGCATGAATGCTGAAGCTAGCAGACTAGGGAGCATGAAAACTCCCTCATCAACGTTCTCAAATAAAGATGGTGTTAGAAATGTAATTTCAATCCTGGACGCTGCCTCAATCCCAATTTCCACTGTGACAAGGTGGCGAATATAACATGTTGCCACATAAAAAGAAGAAAAAGACCTGAAAAAATCCGTAATACTCCTTCTGAAGAAAAATCCGATCAGCATTATTCATAGTTAAGGCCAGCGAGTTCACCCACACTCTTGATACTGAAACCACCAACCTCAGGAAAGAACAATACATTTAAGATGTAAATGAAGTTTCATGAAGCTTTGTGATATAATTCTTTAAAACATATCTGATCAAACCTCACATCATTTTAAACTGAGAGCACCACCCTTTAAGGGAAAAAAAACACTGCTACAATAAGCTTCATCTACAGTTTAATATCAATCATGATATTAGCATGATCGTCTCACAGCAAGAAGGTTGCAGGTTCACTTCCAGGTTGGGAGGGAGGCAACTTCCGGCACTCCGTTTTCCTCCCACAGTCCAAAAACATACAGATGTTGATTAGGAACTTCGGGAAATTATCCGTAGCGTGTTTGGGTAAGAGTGTGTGTGAGAATGGTTGTGTGTCCTGTGACAGACTGGCGTCCTGTCCAGGGTGTCCCCTGACTCTCACCCAAAGAAACTGGGATAGGCTCCAGCCCCCCCGCGACCTCCATAACGGATAAAGCCACACGGAAAATGAATCAATGGATGCGACAATAGCATTAGTTTTATTGTTATTTATTCCCATAACTTAGCTATCAATTATTAAAGAGTACTTTGAAAGTAGTTCTGAAATTCAACACTATTTGTCATACTTAACGAGGAGGCCACCGGGGGAATCCGGACACAGTTTTATCGTATTTTTGTGTGTGTGAGCTTCGTCTAACTTCTGCTGTATGCAATATTAAGCTTTCCTTGTTTCTACAGTTTGACGCTCCGCAGAGTGTGATTATTTTGCGAAGCTGTTTCCCAAAGCTTGTTTTTTTCGTGTTCACCATGCTGACAGGGGCAGGTTTCTCAGTTCCCAGCTCACCTGAGCTACCAGCAGGATACTCGACATCAAGTGCTTCGTGGAACTTTGAAGCTTCTGTTGCGTTCAAACCTTTAAAGGGCCTGTCAGTGGATTAAGAAAAAGGCGACATGTTTGTTTATTCATGTATTCCAGGGGGTGGGGGGGGGGTGGAAGAAAATTAAGGTTTGTTGTTATAAACAAAACGGGCTGCCAAAGTATTTCCTGCCTTATTTTTCTTATATTTGAATGTAACAGCAGATTTCAGTAAACATCCAACTTAGTTATGGGGTTTTTTTTTCGAGAAAAGATTCATTATTGTAAAGTAAATATTTACAGGCAGAGTCCGTAGTTCTCTGTTGATATTGGACAAATGTGCTGGTGTTAAATAGAAGAGACTAATAAACCAGAGTGAAGTGGGCTGTACAATTTTACAGTGCACTACAGAAGATTGACAGATGACAGAGGAATGAGCAGTCATTGTCAATACACCATGAGAGTGCATTAGTTGAGCACAGGAGACAAAGATATATGAAAGGAAAGATTGAAGAACGAGAACGAGGAGCATCAAAGCGAGGGAATCAAAGTGAGAAATGTGTTGCAGACAGGGCTAATATAATGTTTTTATATCTCACAAGTCATTTGAAAAAACAGTGGCTCGCAGCCAATATGGTTTGATCCAGTCTGCCGCTCTCACCTTTAATCCAATTTGATTAATTTGCTGTTGTACATAACAGACATAATAACATACATTAGCTTGATTTAAAAAAAAAAAAATCATTTTCACACTTCTATTTTTATCCTCTTTGTCACCGTGCTCAGATGAAATAATTATATTAGCAGAATTAAATTATTGTCAGAGCAAGATGATGTATAACGGTTGAATCAAATGTGTTTTATATTCTCAGTAAATTATTTATTGATCCTTTCTCTAGTGATGGTCTGATGAAGCTTCATGGAGCAGTGTTGTTATTTTCAGAGCCCACTAGATGGCAGTCTCTGCACTATTTTCCTTTGTTTTAAACAACTGTTCTAATAAACATCACATCATTTTTAAACTGACAGCGCCACCTACTGACCTTTAAACAACATGCTTCATGGAGCTTCATCAGACCATCACTACCTTCTCCCACTTTTAAAACAAGAGATAAGTAACTACATTGTCATTGCACAGTTATGAACAAATGAAGCTTCATGAAGCAATGTTCTATTTTTTAAAGATCAGCCAAGTTTCAATAGAGCAGATTTTCAGCAGAGAGTGACATCTAGTGGTGAAAATGATTCTGCCTAATGAAGCTCAATCAATACATCACTAGTAGCCAAGTATTGTCTGGTTCCAGAGTTTGTGGTGAAAATTGTGTCTGTGCTAATATTCCACAACATTCCATTCTATTCTATTTCAGGCTTCCTTAACTGGCAGTCCTCAGTTGGGATTCAAAACTAGACGAGGTTTTACGGTTTCACGACAATTTTTTCTCAACTAGATATAAGGAATATTGATGGTAAAGCTGATGTTTTAGCTTTTATCCAAGTCGTAGAAAGATTTGAACAGCTATAATCATCACTACGGTATTGAGCCAATCAAACTTTATTTACAGTTAAATATTTGTGGGATTGGTGTTACGGTGTGGTGTGTTGGAATGCTTGGCAAGTTCATGGACGGATCAGTAAATATCCTTTTTTATCACACCAGACACAAGCGAGTCATTAAGTGCACATGTGTATCTACTTGTTCTGATTGACTTAAAGTTGACTTTTAATTCAAAGTTGTATGTTACTTGCGAGTTAAACCTGAGTTGACTGTCCTGCTTTACATCCAATATCTATTTTTTGGATGCATCTGTTTGTTTTTGCAGTGCTTTAGATAACTGATGTTACTTGTTTTAAATGTTAAATGTGCTCTTGAATAAAGTCCTTAATATTTCTGTGATTATGTAAATTAATTAATGAAAAAAATGAACTATTTATTTTTGAAACAAGACAAATGAACACTGTGAAAAGTAATATATTTATTCGTTGGTTAAACTAAGCAAATTAATACACTTGTGGTTTGGTCCTGAGAAACCCGGACTGGCTTTTGTTATTGCAGTTCATGTCTTGGTCTTGTTAGTGTTTTAGTATAGTCTAACAAGCTGAACTGAAAAGGTTTGCATTCTCTTTTGAGCATCACTCATCTTTTTGCCAATTCAAATGTTGATTCAAAAGTTTCTTGTCAGTCTGCTCGTGAAAGTGACGCAACGATTCATACAGTAAATGAATAACTCCTGTCATGCAGTCGACCATGATTATTTATTTGTGGATCTGGGCATTCATTCGGTTGAAACAATGCTTGCAAAAGCAGACCCTGCCCAAAATGTTTTTTTTTCTGTCCCAGTTAATGAAGAGGATGGTTGTGAGTCAGGAAGTTGTGCAAGATAGAAACACAAAGAAGAATATGTTTGCTCTAATAAAACTATTTTCTAAACAACAGTCTATATTTTCACTTTTAAATAGCCTTTCTTCATTATTATTTGCACGGAGGGAATATGTTTATGCATATTTGTGCACAAATAGCTGATATGATTGACATTTGTAGTACATTTCTTACCATTGTTTCACATGTGTTTACCTTAATTATTTGCTAAAGCAACCCTCAGGTGACTAACAAGCTTTTAATGAACATTGAATGTGTGTTTATAGTGTGTTTTCCCCACGCCAGATATTTCACCTGGTTGCCAAGTTGTTGCTTTTTTAGCACAGCATGGAAATCAGCTATATATGTCACTGATTTCCACCAGAGATAAGGTTACAAACATTATGCTTCATACAACTAAGTCGCTTGTGAAATAGTCACAGCATGTATTCCAGATAGTAGCACATTTTTAACATAGTAAATATTAAACAATACCGGAGACGCATGTGTAGTGCGTGAAAAGATATAGGAATTTATGAATAGCGGAATAAAATCATGTTTTTTTTTGTTGTATTCTACACTTACCTACATTTTCTGCCCTTTAAGAAGGTCTGGTTTTAAAGATATTAAAATGTTAGGGCCTAAGATGCCTCATATGAGTCATTTAGAGATCCTGCTCTAAACTGACAAATAAGCTGAACTTTTACCTGCTATACTGTATATTTCCTGAATTTTGTTGTCTGAATTGTCACCACCCTACCTGGTTTACAAGGACATTTAAAGCTTCAGTAAAGTGAAACTGAAACATGAGTGTATTCAAATATAATAACTACAATATGATTTAACTGTAAAAATAGTGCACAGACCGACACAAACACAAAGTGTTGCCACAACAAGGACACACCTAGCAAATGTATAAATGTGTCTGAACGGGTAACTGACTGGTTCTCTCAGCTTACTCAGCTCTAAAGAGCTCCTCTGTAATAGATAAAGGATGAGTTGACACTCACCTTCTGTCTCGTCACCTGTCCCACACTTCCATAGGCTTCCTCACTTAACCTCGCTTTGTTCTCAGCCTGTCTCTCCTAACAGCTCTCACTGTCTCCATTATCCTCCTCTCACTGGAGCCACTTCTACCTCTTTCCGTCTCATGGCACCGTTCCTCATTTTCCTCTCCTGCTTTCCACCTTACACCGTCTCTTCCGCCTCGTCACATAATCAGTGAAACAGAGAAGCAGCAGTCGATGCGGCAGAAATGGGCATTTGCTTTCTGTCCTCTGGGTTTTCCAAACTCTCTCAGCTGTTCTAATGTTGTTTCTGAAAACTAGGCTTCTTCGTCTCACATGCTATATATCGTTATAGTTTCTCTTTGTCCCCTGATGTCTTCATCACCAGCCCAGTATTGTTTCTCTCACGACCGTTTGCTTCACCAAGTCCATTTATTTGTTCCATTCATCACAACAGCCTGTCAAGAATATTCTTTCAATCCATGCACAGCTGTTTTTGTGGCTTTATCTGTATACCACTTTAAAATAAATCTGTGTTCATGTCGGTAGCTTCAAATAAGCTATGGTGTGAAGCCTTATTAGGTACAGTGTCTCACAAAAGTGAGCCCACCCCCACATTTCTTCAAGTTTTAAACACTGAAGAAATTACATTTTGAAACAATGTAAAGCAGTTTCCCTCAAAATAACTCAAACAGCCATTAATGTCCAAACCTCTGGCAACAAAAGTGAGGGAAAAAGTCTGAATTGGGCCCAAAGTGTCAATATTTAGAGTGGCCACTTTTATTTTCCAGCTCTGCCTTAACCCTATTGGGAATAGAGTTGACAAAAGTTCCACATGTTGAGGATGCTCAATACATGCTCGACAGGGTTTGAGTCTGTGTACCTGCTGGGCCGGTCCATCTCCTTGACCCTCAGCTTCTGTAGCAAGTCAGTAGTAATATATGATATGATGTATTTATATTTTTATTTTTAGGTGACAAGAAATGTACACTCTTATATAAGCTGTACACTGAGTAAAGTACATGAAATCAAAGTGTCATTTTTTAAGTATTGCCCCATGAAAATATATATTAAAATATTTGCAGAAGTGTAAGGGTTGTACTTACTTTTGTGAGATACTGTATATAAAAATATATCATGAGGATCGGTACTCTGTAAGTAACTGCCTTGCATGATATCCAACCATCGAACCCACTTTATATTATTTATCCTCTAAAAACAAAAGGTATACTATATAGATATCTTTTTTTGAGATTTGATTCCAGTGTACTTGTACAGATGGTCACCATACCTAGCTCTTAAGGGGGGACAGATCCCACTGTCTGATGGACTTCCAGGCTAAAACCCTCCTTTTTTTGTCCTGATAGAAAGAACATTTTTGGTTCATAAAGCTTCAGGATAGAGGCAACCCCTACGATGAGGTCTACAGGGCTGATATTGCATCTGACTGGCTTAAATATCGTAAATTGATGGTGAAGTTAATATTACTAAAACACCTTCCCCTTATCTACATCCATCATTCCTTTTCTATTCTGCATTAGTTTTACATGTAATCCATTACGATTCAACTAAAATTTCCTAAGGGGAAGATATTTGAATAGATGTCCAGTCTGTCAAACCTTATACTAAAACTTCCTGTTGAATGTTAGGCAACTAATGAAAAATAGATCAACAATGTAGCAAAAGCTTAATGTCTCCTCATAACTTTTGAATTTGCTTTACGTATATTTTTATGTCCATTTGTTGTTAAATCTTCGGTTTTATTGTCAGCTTTAGGTGCTCTGAGTGGACCATGATGCATTATCTGTTTGTAAGTTGATTGGTATGGTCAGTAAATAAGGTTGTAAACCTTTAAAGACAAAAACAAAGGTTACCAATTGTATTAAACAAGTATAATGCATTTGAATTACTTAACCTATTAAAGAGGAAAAATCATTCATAGGAAAAATATAATTTTCCAAACATTTAACTTGGTGCCATTTTTTACTTTCAATTTCACAAACTCAAACATAAATATAGTTTTAGCAGAAACCCATTCAACACCAAATCAAGACGATGCGGCAATGTGTTCTCAAATCCATCCAGCAGCTTAAAAATAAACATGTCAAACAGAGTGATAGCAAACAAAACACTTCATCGACCATTGGCGTCTTTGGAGTGAACCTGAGGGAACTTGCTGTGAAGCGGAAAAAAGATTTGTTATGGATATTTGTAAGTAAGTAAAGGTTATTTGTAAAGCGCCTTTCTAGACCAGGGTCACAAAGCACTTTAACAATAAAAAAAAATACAGAGTTAAATATATACTTTAAAAGGCCAAGACACATTAGACAAACACAGGAGTCCCAGAGAATCAGGGAAAAGCCTGAACAAATACAAATGTCTTAAGATGTTTCTAGAAGAAGTCAATATTTGTATCATTTTTCTGAGGATTTTCCTTCATAATACAAACCGAATTATTCATGTTGTATAATTTAGGTGAAATTAAATAAACAAAAGTCCTAATCTCGTTACCTAAACTTTCATAAACTTTGTAAATACTGTCAACTGATGATAATGACTAGTTGAATTCCAAGTAAATGCATTTCTTTCTGGTGTTTGTTCAGTCATTCCAAGTATTTTCGTGTCAGTTGTTTTCTCCAACAAAAAAAGCATTTTAGTAGAAATGAAGCTTGGCTTGGCCTTTGAAATAGACAGACCCATCATTGCTGTCCTTTCCCCTCTTGTTTGTTTTCTCTTCCCTTCCCTGGACCTCAGGGCGTCTCTCTCGGACCGCCGGGGCATCCAGAAACCAGCATGCCTGTCAGGGCCTGAGCCCGCCTGTCCATCATGCTGTCACTCACTTGGTTAGTCGGCCTATCGTCACTTCAGTCTCAACTATGTGAAGGTAAACATTCGCGGTGGGTGAGTGAAAAACATTTCCCTTTTTGCCACCGGTCACAAATGAGCAGATTAGTATTCCACACAGAGAGGCACTTTCCAGCTCTAATCGTTCAGCGATGCTTTGCTTCCAACCGTTGCAGAAAATCAATGACATCATAGCCACATAATTGCATGTTACCGACAGAGGCAGGGGGCTGGAGACTAGCCGTGTGCTGGTGTGTGTGGGGATACATGAGCGTGTGTTAAAATACTTGTTTACACTCATTATTTTTCGTAAAACAGTCGAGATCAAGGGATGCCTCCCGAAGCAATCCGAGCAATACTTCAGTTTGGCATCCCCCAGATGACAAAGGTAGTGGAGTATGTTCTCACACGCTCGGTCTCCAGGGTTTCTTAATATCTGCAGGTGAACACTGCACCATCTGCACCGGCTCAGAACACAGAGGATGATGGGAGGAGGCGCGAGTGAACGTTCTCACAGAGACACCGTGGCATTAACTGCAGCACTCAGTGGTGACCCACCACTCAAATTCAAATCCAGAACTCTTCCTCTGGGAGCCATTTACCTTTCTTCTCTCTACATCCTTTGTATCCCTTTTTTATTTCCTTAGCCTCCTATCTCATCCTCGTCCTATCCTGCTCTCAATTCGCCTTTTCAATTTCAAAATACTTTGAAGTCAACACCAGCCGAGAGTGGCCCCCCAGAGACCGAACACAGGGACTTCTACCTCTTTCCCTTTGCGATATTTCTCCTTACCCTGTCATCCATCCCCCACCTCTCCCGCCTTCTTCCACCTGGCCTCTGACTATCTCAATTCATTTCTTCCTCCATTGCCGGTATTGTTCTTGTTTGAAAAAAACAGGTTTTTGCACGATGAGAAGTAAATCTTCTGTGACCGAGAATTCCCTGCTGAGCCTCTCCCTCGCTACTTCTGACTCGTTTGGCCGAGCTTCTCTCTGCAGACACAAGCTGTAGCATATTACTGATGGAATCAAATATAAACACAACTCTGAAAAAAAAAGATCCTCTCTGATCTGTCTTCTCTTCTGTCTCTGTGCTTTCACTGAATCCCCCCCTTTTCTTTGGTTCATCTGGCTCTTTGTTCAGGCTTTGTTGTTTCACTCTTTGTTAAGTCAGTGGCCAGTGGAAGTGTTTTTTTTGTCCCTGTTGGTCATCTCTCCTCTCTGCACGAACACAACTGTTTGCAGTATTTGCCATTTTAATTGCTTTTATGTTTTCTTTTTTTCCCCCTGTGGAGCCATTTAGTGACAGAATAAACTGGTGTTTAATCTCAGGGGCTTAAAAACAAATCAGAGTTTAAGGCCTCACTATGGTGCACAGTTGTTGACGAGTGGTTCAGTAACAGCAGACAAACGGCAAGTGTTTATTGAATCGTTGTGGTTTTTGTGAATGTGATTCAATGTCTACTTTAAGACTTAAACATCTCCAGGCCAAAAGCTAAAATATGTTTTTTTCCAAGTTGATGCAATCGGTGAAGGTTTCTTTTTTTGTATCCAAGACCCATAAACTCCCTTTGTTGGATAGATGAGAAAACAACATTAAAGGACATTTTAGTGTTAAAATGTCTACTCACCCTCAAGACGACTAAAGGTTGAGATTTTCTCCTCAGAGTAAAATTCGTTTTATAGAGTTACAGCCGAAAATGTAAATTCAATTTAAAGTAGCGACTGGCGTTGAGTTGTCTTTGTCGGCATATTCTTCACAAACCCTTAGTCATCACTAAGTGAAATGTTATAGAAGGGAAGAGACACAAATCCCAGAGGCGTACCAGTGAAGAGGAAAAGAGAGGGAAGAGTACCCTGAGGTACCCCAGCAAGGATTCATATCATTACCTCAGGTTGATGACAAACATTGCTTCACTTTATTAGTTAACATTTGTTTTGCTTAAATCTATGTATTTAAGAACCTGAAGAAAAGCACTGCAAGCAGATACATTGCAAAACTGTCTCAATCTGAATGCATCACAGAATAAAAAACAAATTTAAAATACAACTTTTTTACATTAACCACACACACTCTGCTGTGATTGGTCAAGCTTTGGGGTAAATGTCATCAATCTTCCAAGAGACTTGTTGTATAAACGAGCGTGATTACAGCTGGCTGGAGGAGTGAAACCTATCATTATGTCACAATGGGCTTTACTCTCGTCACCTCTCCTTCGCTGAGATTTCAGACGGGGGAGACCTTTATAAAGTAATAACTAAAAACATGGCCATGATGAGAGACTTTTACTGCATCTTGGAGAGAAAGACTTCAACATTTGAAACACGTGAGTGAGTCAGGAAAGTTTTCACATTCACCCTCAATGTTGATCAAATATTTTGACAGTTCAGTTTATTTATTTTAACTTTAACTATTACAATTACTTACTTGTTTTTCTCATTTTAATTTAATTAAAATGTACAAACTCCAGTAAATTCTCTGCTGTGCTATTTTTTATTCATTTTTTATATTTCTTTTGAGTCATAATGAGTAAACAAAGTCTGCTTTGATTCTTTCTTAAAGTCAGCGGACCAAAGAGTCTATTTATGGATGAGGAGTAGCATCTCCAAGAATCGAGCGGCACTGAATATATTTATGTGCCTATTGATGGTTAGCGTAAAGTGTGTTTTGTAAACACAGTCTTCATGGTTGGGTTAATGCAATAATTAATACAATTTAGTGAAAGTCATTTAAAAAACGTTTGAATACGGCAGTCACGATTCTGAACTGCACTTGGATGAATAAAGAAGATCACCTGTCTTTCATGTACATCTCAGATGGTATTAAAGGGTTTTTAAAAGACTAATCTGCAATCATAAAGTCCCTCTTGTACATCTCCTCATTTCAATCTGCTATGAATAATCCACTCACCTGCACAAGGAGTCTCTCTAATAAGCTGAAGTGTGATGAAACTGCACCGGAGTCTTTGTGGAGAACAATTCCTTCTTGTAATCTGAAGATAATTTTGTGTGCTTTCCATCAATAATGGAGTTATTGTGCTGCTCAGCAGCCAATTAGTTTGAAGCAATCCATGTTTGCCGACCGCCAAACACACTATAAATTTGACAGTAAGCAGCTTAAAGTCGTTCACATTCAGAATCACTGTTTGTTGTAACATATTAATCAACTGTCAACTGTAATATATAACTTGTCAGTCCCTGGTGGAGAGGCTGTTGCAACTTGAACTATAGGTCACACATAATAAGGAACTTACTCTAAAAAACCTTCTTCAGACATTTTTAGTTCATTTTGTGTTAAATTTGACCTAACCTCCACATAACACACAATAAATAAGGAAAATGTCAGTATATTATTCATCTTTGGTATGAAGTAAATCTTAAACGGAATTACTATACTTGATAGATGGTAAATAACGGTGCAAACGGATGACATTGAAGTTGAGAATCTGTGTATTTTATTTAAGAAATAACAAACTTCTCATCTGTAAAACAATATTGGGGTAATTTCTATGAAAGAAAAACACAAATAAACTACCAATGTTTTATGTCTCAAATTGTGTGCATTTTCATTACATGTGGTAAATAAGAACTGGGCCATAATTAAATGTCACAGGTTGAAATTCATTTACCTTTTGCTGGTTATGTGGTTTATTTATGTGTATGTCATGGCACCGGATGGATGGTCATGCTTCAGGATTTGTCACCACGCATCGTCAACCCGGAAGTCACCAATTAACAACCAAGGCAGGGAGGAGGAGTGAAGCCATTAACACGTCATAATAGACTCCACTTTCGTAACCTCGCGATCGATTGATAAGTTAAAAACATGGTCATGATGTGTGACTTACTGCATCTCGGAGAAAAAGACTTCAACATTTGAAACATGTGAGTGAGTCAAGGGAGGTCGGCTTTCGAATGGATTTAAGTAGCAACTAGTGATGGGTTGATGAGGTTCATGATGAAGCATCAGTTGTTGTTGCGGAATCATGATTCAGTCATTATTTTTAAAAGCCACTAGATGGCACTCTCTGCATTACAATATTTGGCTCTGATCTACAAACTGAATTAAACCTGGCATCATTTTTAAACTGAGGAGCCACCTAGTGGCCTTTCAAATGTATGACACTGAATCATGATTCAGCTCCGTCAACTGATGCTTCATCATAAGGCCTCATCTACCCATCACTAGTGGTAACTTTGATCCAATATTGTGACAGTTCAGTTACATTTGGGAGCGTCAGATCAGTATATTAACATGCAATGTTGCATCTATGCTACTTAAAATGCAGACTTTTCTAAAACAGCTCTCTGTCCCATGCTCCTCAGCTACAGTTTGCATCACCATTTTAAGTTCCCGTTTCCCCTTCCAAGCGTGGTACAGCTGCTGAACCAGGCCATGACTGAAAGAGTATTGTTTAGACACGGCACAGTTGTTTGAAGTGCACACACACTAGTCACGAATTGAGTGAACACAAAGCATCTCGACACCTCTGCAAGATCCTCTCAAGCCTGAAAGTAGCTGCGTTGCATTATCATAATCATACTGAACTTTTGATTCTTACACTGCATCGCAGGAAACCTTTTTGATTATTTTGTCTATACATAAAGTAGATTTTTTTCTTTGTCTCGGGGGATTTTGTGCCCTTTATCTGTCTGGATTATACTGGAGAAATGTGTGTTGATTTCAAAATCATTACTGTAACATGCATTGTATTGTTAAATGTGTAACATATAATAATATTTTCTTGAAACAGATGTCAAGAACCTTTTTTAGGGTAAACTGGTTTGGTACACGACAAATATATCACCTAAAAATAACATTAAAGTACTTACATTTTGGAAAATAAATTAAATTGTGTTTCCATTTTATGTATGGTTTATTTTTTTCATTATGTTAAAAGATATTTTTGAGTATGTGATGGATCCAACCATTTAATCTTTTGTAACTTTTAGATTTGCTCTCATATAAACCTTCTGATTCACAGATATAAACTCTAGCTTGAAGTGTTACTTCAGCTCAGTTGATCTTTAATCATCAGTTTGAGGGGGGAAAACAAAAAAGGGCAAGTGAGTCAAACTGACAAAGTGTGGAAAAATACATGGAAAGGTCAATTGAGTTCTGCTTCTGGAAGCTACAAAATCAGGTGATAAGTTGTCATCTCTAATGCTAATATCGGAGCAAGGCTAGCGTGCCTTGAGGCAGTCCAACATTATTTCTTAAAACCCTCCAAGAGAACAGACAAGGTGCTTGTATATTCCATGAATATAGGGAGGAAAAAAAAATATCTGCCAACATTTCTTTGCAACATATGTTCAGTAAATGCTCAAGAGTTGCAGGTGATATAACTCTTTGTGAGGGTTTGTTCTAAAATGTTCTGCAAAAACATAGATTCCAATGATCGGTGAAAGAGTTCTGAATCGGGGCCAAGAGCGGTCCGGTTTAATTCACGAGAGATCTGCTGCATCCTTCACTTCACGTGCACATCAGCAGACTTGGTATTTGGTCGAAGAGCTGCTTGGAGCCAGCTCTGGCTTGTGTAACTGTTTTAGTCTGTAAGCACTGAAAACACTCCAGAGAATTTTGAGATCGTCAAGGTTGCCATCTATAGCGTCTGAATACATATCTGTGTAGTGGAATTTAAAATGTGGTGTGAAGGAGTCATGCATCATTGAATTATTCATAGACATTTCTATGGGAGGCGTTGATTATTATATACTGGCAGAGAGATATAACGCGATTTAAAGAGAAAGGGCAAACAGCAACTGGACCTCTTGCATGTACAGAGCTTTCTTACTTAGTTTTACTTTACTGGTTCATCCAGTGTCACTGAAACTTGGGAGCTTAACAAGGACAACTCAGAATCCTTGTCAACATTGACTTGGCTCATTGGCACACTAGTACACATGCTAAGTAGTGATGGTCTGATGAAGCTTCATGAAGCACTGTCAAAATGTTCAGAGCCCACTAGATGGCGGTCTCTGCACTATTTTCCTTGGTTTTAAACAACTGTTCTAATAAAACATTACAATATTTATCAACTGATGGCGCCACCTACTGACCTATAATAACATGACACTGCTTCATTCAGCTATTCACTATTGTTTTGATTTAGTAAGCGCTTTGTGACCCTGGTCTGGAAAAGCACTATATAACTACAAATTACTTACTAACTAATGGTAAGGCAGTGGTTCAAATATAGACTCTAGACTACAGAAATGTAGGACACTGGGATACTGCGTTTGTGAAACTGGAAATGATTTGTGCTGAACCTAATTGTTCGATCCAAGCTAAGAAATGTTCTTCTCATCATACAATGAATTTTATTATACAATATGGTGTATTTGTTTGAAACGAGCATTCAGCAAAATAGTAAATGGTGATCTTCCAAATCGAAACATATAAACTTTATCCATCTAGATTAGGAACAAGTCTTTGTTTGTTTCTTTATGAAACCTGCATTGTACCCACTATGTTTTATAAAACTGAGTGTGGTGCAAATTTTCTTTAATGGGTAGAGTTAGGTAAAACCAAGCCTCCATTGCATTGTCTTTTATAACTTTAGTCACGTGTGGAATACTGTGCAGTTTAAAATATACTGTATATTGTACAATCATTTAAAATACACTGGCCAAATAATTGGATAGCGATGATCAAACTCAATTGTCATTAGCAAGCCCTCTTTCCCCTCTGTTGTCTTTAAAGAGCCATGAGAAAAAGTTATCTTATGGCGATGAGGTTTCATACTAAAAGAGGTGTTTGAACTTTGGCATTTAACCTCACCACCCAACCTTTAATCTTTGTTGCAGTCTTTATAAACAATTACTAATTTCTGTTCATCGGTTATGTTTCCAGGAAAGCGCATCGTCCATCCCATGATGTGGAGACTAACCTTGATGCTTGACCAATCACAGCAGAGTGGGTGTGGTTATGGTAATCAAGTTTTGTGAAGTGTTTTCAGCGGGCGGGGTATAAGCACATTTTCTAATGTGAATATATTTTAATTAAAAGAGACACATACTAATGAGCAAAATAAAAGTCCAAGATCAATTTAAGACACACTTATCAACACTTTTGCTGCTCTTTAAACAAGAATCATCATCATTTAAAAGTCATCAGTATCAGTACTTTGTAACATAACTGGGAAGAAACCAGAATGCGAGTAAGACACTTGCTCAAGCAGAGGGAAAATACAGAATTTCCCTAAAGAAAGGTAGTCAGGTGGGTACATAACCTTCTGTGATGCTCATGTCTCACATACCCCCCCTATTCGTGTGTTTGATACTTATGGTAACTTTTCTACTGTCAGGTTACTTTACCAACACTTTGTACACTTAATACCTCATTGAAGTTTTCACAGCTAAAACCACAACTACTTTGCCCTGTGATCATTTCCTCCTATAACAGCTTGAGATCCTTCCCAACATCCCCTGTGACAACATGAGAGGGGGAAAGTAAGGTGGCTACAGGCATCACATCTATCAGACTGGCTTTACCAAGTCTTGCGTGCTTTAGTTGAATCTTTATCAGGTAAAAGCCTCTATCTTTGTGCCCTTGTACTTTGAGCACGGTTTCTAGGCATAGAGTCAAAGCAGTGGAAAAGAAGGGAAGGGTGGATGTTTGGATGAGTGATTAGATCATGATCTGGTGGGTGTTTGTGCCGCTGAGCAGACATGACAGATAGGAAAGCCAGAGGGGTGGCAGACAGACGGATTCAACTCAGGGACGGGCAGATCGAGGGGAGAAGTCACACAAACAGAAAAGCTGCGAAGAAAGGAAGCGCAGAGAAAAGTATAAAGAAGGATGAACCCGAGCAAACACGGAAGAAAGTTAGAAGAAAGATGGCAGTCATAAAGTTTAAAAAAAATAAAGACAGAATTCAATAAAGTGATGGGTGGCAGACAGACGATGACACAAATCTAATCCACCAGACCTTGTGTGAGAATGCCCAATATACAGCACCGCTTTTCATGCTTTTAGTTTTTTTTTTAATTTATTTTTACCTAACATTGTTTCAAAATACATACTGTTGGAACTGTGTGTACATGGAGTGGAATCCCATTAACCTTCACAAATGTGTTGGTTAAATGTCAGGATGAAATTTAATTAGTCATTGATTGAAAATTGTGCGACTCTACTAACAGAACATCATGAGGCTCTTGTACTGTAAATGCTTTTCTCATAGGCTCATGAACTCTTCCTCATTCCTATTGCAAAACTTCTCTAACTTATGGTCATTTGAAACAGAGCCATCTAAGAAGGCAGATGATAGAGCTAAAAGACAAAGAACAGAGACCAGATTTGGTTTAAAGTCACAATCATTTTACTTGTCATGAGAAAGTAGAAATGTTTACATGCTGGAATGTATCTTTTTTGCAGTTACACACTCCAAAGCTGTTCACTAAACACAAACTTGAATTAATTATTATATTCGAGATCAGGGTTTGCGTTTACTCCTTTAAAGATTGTACCTGGCACCAAGACATCTTAATCCTCACCTTCCTTTCACAGTCAAACAGTGATGGAAACACCAGCAGTGATGGATTATAATAACACTATATGTGTTAAGGTCATTTTGGTGAACTTACTTAAGCTCTGGACTATCCCATCAACATGTGATAATGTTGGCTAGCATCAATTAGGCTTGATTTAAGCAGATATTTGTTGTTTCTTGGTGACATCACAGCCGTGGATTTAAGTCAGTTTGCCCCCGCTGATGGTCCCCAGGCTGAAGATGGAGCTGTGAAAAAAGTGCTTTTAAATTTGCCACACCTTCAGCATGGAAAGCCAACATTAAAAAAAATGATCTCTTTGCTTTGGGCAATTTCAAAACAATATGTAGTAACCAGTATGGTTTTCTACTGGTGTGTCAATCATCCATACAAAAACATTGTGTTTCAGAACCTTCTTGTGTAAGAGCTTTTAACATTTGTTGTGGCGAAAAAAATATGTTTTGTTTGAGCCTTACAGTATATTACACACATCCAATGTCCCTTAACTCAAAAAGAGGCCTTGATTCAGTCATCTCGCACATTTCTTTTTCATCCACAGTCCATTAGTTTTTATATCAACCTCGTCCAATGCAATAGAAATGCAATGTAGCAGTCGCTTCAGTGAGGAAGGAAATAACCATGACGTTTGTTGAAATAAGTTCCTCCTTGAGTTATGTTATGAAATAAATCTTCAAAAATGTCATATTCTGCAGACAAGGACATATAATTCATAGCTTAAGTAAATATTATTTGCTTGAACAGCAAATCCTGTTGGGTTTATTCTGGAGATTAAATCTTTTTACCATAAACACATCCGATCTGCTGTGATTGTTTGTCACTGCGTGTTATCAACATCCCAGAAGTCTACGCCTCCAAAAAAAAGCGGGGCGTGATTACAACTGGCTGGAATGTAACCCCTGGTTTGCCGAGATTTCGAACCGGGGAGAACTTTATAAAGTAATAACTTCAAAACATTGTCATAATTATTGCATCTTGGAGATGAGACAAACATGTGAATGAGTCAGGAGAGTTTTCACATTATTTGCCTTTTAAAAAATCATGATTTCATAAGCAGTAAACTTTCTTTTTAGGCATGTAATATTATTTTAGTATATGATAATGTCAAGCGATTTTTACCATAATTACACCTCTCTTGTTTAGCTAGCATTTACCAAATACATCATGTACTGTATTTTAAAGCAATTCAAACAGTTTTGCACTAAATGTTTCACTGGTGAAGAGTCCAGAGCTCATGAGGGAATAACATGGGCCAGCCTTTGCTTCAGGTCGGCAGTGAACTGTATTGTAATTGCTATACGTTACGGAGCCATTGAGTTTAACAGATGATCTCGATGAACTATAAAGCACCATAACTCCATCGAATTTCTGTTACTTTGTGTAGTTTTAAGCCATATATTACTGCTGCCAGATGTGGGTTCATAGGCCTCCATACTTCTCTTTGACATGGTGGACTTTAACCAACATTTTTCTGAGCTAATGAATATCTGATGTTTGTGGTTTTTGCAGATTTATGCACACATGTGAATCTCTGCTCACGCTTGTGCATGTTCTGTTCTGAAGAAGGAAGGTAGTTGTTGGGACTTGCAGAGTGAATCGCCAAGAAAATCCATCTCCATTACAGGTCAGTTGATCAATGTGCAGGGGATAAACGGATCTAGGTGGGTGTCGATAGGTCAAAAGGCTTGCTAATGAAGCAGCGTTTATTATGGTTTGAGTAGTGGCTCATGGCCACATATATAAATAGAGGTTCCTTTCCTATTTTTTTGCTGTTACTTTGTTCATAAAATGATCACTTGTACTCTTAAGTTTTTCAATCTCTTTTCTTTTCTTTGTCTTCTTCTGTGTTCATGCAGCTGTTGTTCTGGCCCACTCGTATCCTCCCGCCCACCACTTTGCTCTTTGTTTTCATCTTGCAGGCTTTCTTTCTGAATCGTATGAAGTTGCATGTAACCAAATCTCAGGGTTCTCCATTTACCTAATGCTACAAACCTTCTATAGCCCTGTAAAGGTGCTAACAAATAAACACCTTCAAATCTTACCAAGATTGTTACAACCTAATTTCAAACAACAAACAGATACAACAAAAATATGATATTATTTAGGTCAAAATGTTATCTTCTCTTGCTGACTTTTTTTCTCTCTGGGGTGCAGCAAGGACAGGCTGCGATATATCTTGAGATTTCCATCTTCTGTTGCTGCGACAGTAAAATAATTTGACAGGGTTCAGGTTGTTTGACTTTCCCTGCAAAGAAGATTGCAC
This sequence comes from Callionymus lyra, assembly GCF_982586985.1. Lineage (NCBI taxonomy): Eukaryota > Metazoa > Chordata > Actinopteri > Syngnathiformes > Callionymidae > Callionymus > Callionymus lyra. The sequence continues at coordinate 21,452,178 of NC_141818.1, forward strand.
ACTGAGATGGAAGTAATTTGTGTGATATTGGACCAAATTGCAGCTTTTAACGCTGCTTTCATACCCACTCACTCACCAGGCACTCTTAAAATCTCAAACACTCTCTCCGTCTCTCTTAAGTTGCACTTGTTCCTAACCTTTTCCCCACTTCTCCTTGGTGAAGCATCATCGGGTTCTGCATATGTGCAGGAGGGAAATGTATCAATAAATGTTTTATAGGAAAACAAAACAGTCAGATGTATATTTGTTAGATTGTGTGAAGGGAAAATAAAGTGGGAGATGGGAAGTGAAATAAGCATTAAAGGTTACAACTCTAGAATAAGTTATTATAAACTTCTCCCTGTATCAATAACGTATTTGGACATGTCAAAAATAAGTTATTTAGTGTCCAGAATTCTTAAGGTGTCTGTGTTGACATATTTCTACTTTAACCAACCAAAATATTTCTAATTTCTATTTCTTAACTTGACTCGGCATAGAGGACAATAGATAGGTCAACTCATAAGATTCATTTTTCTCTTAAAGTTTATGAGCAAAGATGTAAGGTTTATTGTAAGGTGTGGGTTGATAACCTTGAGACAAAAAGAAGAATATTCACTCCATAAATCCACCAAATGATTCAGAACCAAATGCATTATTTAAAAAGAAATTGAAATTATATCAGAATTATCATCATCTTCTAAAAATCGCATGAAATGAAAAAGCATCCAACTCATTCAGCCAAACATGACACTTCCCTCAATTATTTCCCGAACAAAAGCATCTATATGAAGAATTGAAGCAGGGATAGTTGTTGAGTCTATTGATGCTTCTATAGTCTTAAGTGGCTTTCTATAGGGATAGTTCACACAAAACTCAAATTTGTCTCATTGTCTACTTACCCTCATGTCGACTAAACTACAGGATTATTTTGTAATCCGTTTCCCTCAACGCCATCTTCACATTTTGAAGTTGTGCCCCTCCAACTGTTAATCCTCCTTTAGCATCTCGTTCAGATGAGAAACCCTTCTGCTCATCAGTTAGTTTGCTTTAGCCTCTGGTATCTCGACTACCATACTTTTCATTGGTCCACCTCAAGTCTACTCTTTGGAAATTAGGTTATGGTGGTCAGATGTTACTTCTCTTTTGCAGTCCTCATCCCTGCAAAGGTATCTTAGCAATAACCCTCATCGTCATGGTATCCAAGGCATCTTCTTGAAGCTTTTCCAATGCAGCTCTCTTTTCACTGAAATTCAACCCTTTAAACTATCTGCAGAAGAAGAGTTTGTCATGAAGCCTCCACAGACAACACACACTTTTTCCGTGGTTCTTGTTGAGGCATAATTTCTCTTGACCACTGGATGGTCTAGTTTCCTAATAATCTTAAAGTACTTAAGTATATCCAGAATATCTTCTAGATTTCATGCGGAACTTCAGGAATGCATTGAAATGCTTTTCTGTGGTGTCATTATTGCTGGTCTCCACCATGAACACTAACCAATCCCTTTGAAGTCGTTTTTTTTACATACCAGTTGGTTCTTTATTGCAGAGTTTTCCAGCTCAGTGAGATTGGCCAAGACTTTTTCCACAGATTATATCAAGTTGACTACTTTTCTTGCCTCCTTCACAGGTGGACTGTTCTGTTGTTCTTCAAGGATTACTCCGGTACTTTGAACATCTCTGAAGCAGTGGTGTTTAGTGACAGTTTAATATATTTTTGATATCTTGTCATCCACTTTATTTAAGAGTTGGATTTTCCTAGCCTCAAATGATCCAGATGCTCACCTTGCTTTTGCATGCATCCCCAGTATTTTTCCTATCGGTGATATTCTCTTTTGTTGCCACTGAAGATGGGAAGAGCTGTAGTTTTGATCCTTATGGTAGGTGCTGCTGCGATAGGTATTGCAGATGTTAACAGTGATCTTTTTCCCTTCTTCCCAAAATGCTTCTTTATTCACACTAAAAGGTCAAAACAAAACAGACTTACAACAGAACAACCTAGTGTACAATATGAGACAAAGTAATTCTAATACTGTACTACTGCAAATACCTAACATCTATGTTTGAACCACTTGAGGAAAGATTTTAAATAAAATATTAACTTCTGGCAAGTTTTGACTTGTTGTTTGTTGTTTATGTTGAGTTACTGAGCCATACATTGATAACAAAGGGCAGAAAATAGACAAATGACTTTCAAGGCTAAAGCGATGCCTTCAGTGTCTGACAAATGAAATGACACAGTCAAACCTCTGTTGTTGTTGATTATTTATTTGCAGGTTTTCATTCCTAGAAAAAAAACAGCTTTTCCATCACTTAAATTTAAGCAAGGCTGAAATTGGGAAGATTTATTTCTTTGTGAAGGACGCATGAAGCCACAAGTTATCTTTTGAAAAATGTTCCTGAACTCTGAGGGTAGTTTTTTAGTGGCGGCTGGTGGAACTTTTTTAGGTAGGGCGCTTGTATGCAGACTTCACCTTCTTCAACAGAAACATAATACTAAACCTGATATTCCAAACCAAGCATGCAGAACTGCCGCTGTCCATCCAGTGTTGATCACTGTTACCATATCAGAATAAACCAAATTATTAAATAAAATAACTACAGGAAAATGTTTTACATTTCTATGCACTAGGACATAAGAGATCGTTTATACCAACTAATCATTATCACACAATGACAGCGCCCAAAATCATACTCAGAAATGACATCTCCGTCACTTTTTCTGCGATGTATGATTGGCTGAGTTACACAAACGTGATGTCAAAGCGACCCCACACACCCCAGATAGACAGGATGCGACGAATGACGACGTAAACCAAGATTATTCGCAGAACGTGAATCCATGCAAATATATTTGATCAGTGTGAAGAATTCTACAAACAAACAGACTCATCACTGTTGATGACTATTTTCAAACTAAAAAAGTATAAATAGTAATGAATAAAATCTAAAAAGATTAGAAAATAAAAAACACAGTTAAATCGGTGGGAGGGCGGCGCCACAGCGCCCTCTATGGACCAGCCCCTACTGCCCCAGACCTGAACCCAATTAATAAACCTCTGGATCAAGAGGAAGATGGATCACAAGCCATCAAACCAAACCGAGCTACTTCAATTCTTGCACAAGGAGGGAATAAATCCTCCTAAGAACAATGTGAAAGACTGGTGGAGATGCAAATATTCAATTATACAAAACAATTATGTCAGCACATACATATCTATGCAAAAACAGCTGTTAAGTATAGGACATTATATATACAATTTCAGAAAAAGGATTATATCTCATGGCTGACTAGATTTCCTGTTTGTCCAGTCCTTTGAAATGTCTCTGTAAATATGAGGGAATGTGAAATTATGATAATGGGGCATCAAAAGTAAATGAGAGTGGTTGAAAATGTAGGACAGTCGTTGATATAGTTGAAGAAAGTGGTTCCAAACAGTTTAGATTTAGATTTATTTTTTTCCCTTACATTTAAAGTTATTATTTATGTCATTCTTTGCTAAATCAGAGTGAGAACTGTTGCAAAATATTCTTTTTAAAAGGTACAAAAAAAATGCAGTGAATCTTTCCTGTGTGGTGACGGATGAAGATTTTATGTGTGCAGCATCATTTCTGTTTTATCTCCTGTGCTAAGCTGGTAAAAATAGGACATAACAGAAAAATGGGGACAGCTTGAGTAAAAATTTCATTTGAGGCTGAATAAAAAGGGGGAAAAAAACAAGGTTTCTGGTTTCGGTGCATACTTAGTTTCACCGTCCTCATTCTACAAGGGAAGCAACACAAATGAAACTCACAAAATAATTTGTAACTAATAAACATAGTGAACACTATCCTAGTCTTTGTTTCCAGTAATCTGAGCCGCTCGTCACCCAGGATGATCTGTATTATCCGGGGAAGCCGCGGGTCGGCCTACGGAGTGTTTCCGAATATGTATTTGTAATTTGGAGTGTGACATTCTTACATGAACCGAAATTAATTGCAGAATTCTGAGCGAGCTACATTATTCACCGTCACCCTCTGTGCTCTAGAGATGGTGAAAATAATCAATTTTTAAAAAAGATGGAAGGGTTTGTGCAGCGAAAAAAAGTAGTTTTCAGCCGATGGTGTGTCTGAGTTTGTTTTGAAGTGAATGAGTTCCTGCCGTACTCATTGTTTGATATAAATCATGTAGTAAATTGTCCATAGTAATGCGTTTTTTTCCAAAAAGAAATCAAACCGACCCCAAACAACAACAACATAACCTTCAATTTAAAAGACTGTTTTTTTTTCTTGTTGGTTTATTTAAATGGTAACCATAGCGGAGTTATCTCAAGACACTTCACAGTACGAATAACACTACATAAGAGAAGAGAAATACAGGTGCCAGTGTATCAGAATGAATGAGAGTGGCTAGAATTAAACTTGCAGCAGAACCACTTTCAGTGTGAACAGTTTCTCGCTGAGACCGCCAGGTAAGGAGAGGAGAGAGAAGGGGACAGAGAGTGAAGGAGAACAGTGTTGGAACTACGTGTACATTTAGAAATGATATATCTCCCCCAAGGTTTATTGTGTCAAAACACTGAATACCATATGTTACAGACTATAAGGAGTACTTGAGATCCTTACATTTTCTTTAAAATCAACAGATTTTAACAGCCTTATTATCCACTTATTTATAATTACTAGTTGAACCTCTTGACCTCGAATTTTTTATTGTACACAGCGTTCGAAAATCTGTCAAAATGTCTTAGTAGACTTTCGAAAGCTACGAAGCCGCAATGCCTTCATATTACCCTAGTCCCTAGTGTTAGGCTCCATTATGTTGCTACTTATAATCAAGTGCGATTTATAAATAAAAAATGTTATTAAGAACTGTATAGAAATTCTGTTTTGTGTTTTAATACACAATATCTTAATCCTTAATCCATCAAAAAGAAGATCTGTTGGCAGATTCAATAATTTCCAATACAATCAAAAAGTTCAGCTTCCAAATGTAATGGCGATATGTTCTGTAGTGTCTGGCTATTCCAATTTCTCCTGTGAACGTTTTAAACCTGTTTCTATTCTCAAAATATCCCGATCTATTTAAAATACGAAGCAAGTTTGACTTATCAGTCTACAGTGTGGTGTCTCAACAAGAACAGAACTTTATGAACCGTCCAATTAGTTTGATTTAGGATTTGGGCTATGATCAAAATAGTGGACGGTTGACTGTTCGTCTTCCTGGATCTCTGAACTTGCTTTATATTTTAAAAAGTAAAAACAAGCTGATACTTAGCTGATTACATATTAGCCATTGGAACATCCAGATTCACTGCTTTCTTTATGTATTTAGCATTTAAATTCAACAGAACAAATTGAGTGGACGATATAACATAATGTCTTACTAAATATCAACAATTTGAGGATAGTTTTTAAAAGACACTTTGTTTAATATAATATCTTATTTAGAGAAAAGACAAGACATCTGAAACCACAAGCCTAAATTAATGAATTATTATTATTCTCATCAGAATGAGTTGGAAAATACTTTCCACATCCCCATGTGTTTACGTTTTATAAGTTTCTACTATGAGGCCAGTATCTCTGTATCATCACGCAGAGCAGTATCTTCATAATATAACGTTGTTTTTTTTTCTCAGCCAAGATCTGTGAACTGCGACTTAAAAAAATATGCAGCATGGTTCGCTTTGGAGCTCATTAACTAAAACAACTCAACCAACAAAATCGTATTAATGTCTGGTCTCGCAGGGACAGTATAAAGTCGCTCTCTTGTTTCTGAACCAACGCAGCGCTGTTGGTAAAATACACTTTAAATCAGAGTTTTAATGAAAAGCAAGTTGTCCATGATCTCAAACACTGAGGGAAATAACAGAAAAGGGTACAAGTATTAAGCGTCTTTAGAAAACTGCAGATCATCTTCTTCCTGAATGTGCAGGTGACTGCCTTCTCCTAAAGGGAACATAGGAAGCTCTTCAAGGTGCTTAGGGGCTGAGGGGGGCCAACACATAGGGGTTGATGGTAGAAAATGTGGGAAATTGTTTTTTGAACTAATGTCTCCCTCGTCTTCATAACACATTGCCACTGTGAAGGAGATCATTTTGTTACGAGAAGAATATCCAACCATCAGGCACACAACATTCCCAGCTACTACATGTGGAGGGGGAATTTTTCCATGTTTTCTTTATGGATATTTTAATACATTTTGCTATTCTTATGTGTGACACTTTTGAAAAATAATAATATGACTTTGATTTAGTTTTTAATTATTCACCATGACTAGAAAACAGCGATTTGAATTCATTTTCTAAATAAAATAAGGTATTTTTTCGTTTTTATGTTAATAATTATTTGTTGGGTCCTAATCTAAAGTTTGCACTAATTTTGGAAATTAGTAATGTTTATTGTTGAGCCAAAGCAAAAAATAATTCAACCTTGGTCATTAATGCATGTATTTTTGTGTATTAAAGCAGCAACATGTAGTAGTCCAGTGTCAAAACTGTGTAACTGCAATTTTCGGTATCCATTATTGAACAGTCGGCATGTTGCCGCGGCCCGCTTGCAAAACGAATAAAGTATTTTTTTATGTAAACTGTCTACGACCCACTGCTGTAAAGTAGTTTGATGGCCGGTTTGGCAGTTTGACAGCGCAAATTTGCGTCCTTAATGTTCAAAATTAAAATCATTAAAAATAAAAAAATCATAAAAATAACAAAAAACAATATTTTATTCTTGAATCATTTATTTTTTTAAAGTAAATATTTAGAATACCTTGTCATGTAGCCACCTTGAGGGTTGTAACAAAATAAAAATAAGTTAACCAGAAAATTGTTTGTTTGAATATTAAAAGAAAAAGTTGTTCTGTCTGTATGTGCTTATGTGTCTGTGCCTGATATTTATGTCTTGCAGACTTCCAAAGACTACTGACCTCTCAATGAAGGTTTAAGGGGAGAGGAACTCGTGAATTATAAAGTAGCTGGAAGTGGGCGGAAGACATTGATAACTGCTACAGTGATGGACTGATGTCAACCTTTAAACTCAACACTGACCAATTTACAGTATCTTAGTAACCCAATTTACTTAGTAACAATACAAACCGCCTAGTTAAATACTGAATATAATCTTTGTAACAAGCGTTTTTTTTTTGTTGTTTTTGGTCAAAACCCACATCCATTAGTTGTTCTATATGATCCATAATCTCGGCAAACTAGATTATTTATGTCTGAGGCACAGGTAATTCTATCAAGCATAAAAGCAGACCAGTCTGACTGTAATTCCGCCTATTTGCTCTTAGAGGACGTTGAAAAGAATGAGTGCAGACACTAATGAAAATGTCCTCCACTGCTTTTTGCCAAACTAGAGTTTCCATTCTCACATAGATTTATTTGAGAATCATAAGGCTACTGTGAGACTGAAGTGAAGCTCAAACCTGCCCACCTTGAGACTCTTCCTGTCCGTGACTTAATGCAAGAGGGAGCAGCGAGCAGCCATCCTTAAGTCCCGCCGGCTCGCACGGATCCCACTGATCCTTTCGTATAACAGCCTGTCTCCTCCTTTTACACCCACAGCGTTAATGTGCTGTGGATAGAATGAATAGATTCCTCATATACGGGTGAGAGGTTAGTACTCAAACTAAAAGGGTTAATATTCCAGTCCAGAGAGCCAGAAAGAAGCATTTCAGTGCATAATTGAGGCGTTTTAAGCAACATTGAAGGGGTCAGCTGGAGTTGTCCGTCAGAGCTTCACCCCT